>NC_058375.1:215480439-216089439 GCF_018350175.1 Felis catus
AGGGTGGACTCCTGTGTTCATTTTACATTCTGTGTGTTGTTCATTTTGGTCATTATTCTTTTGGAGAATCAACTCATTCTCCAAATTTGACCAGCGGGAGGTCCTACGTTGCCAGTCAGGGTGCTTCATGTTCGGGACCCATCTCTGAACACTTCCTCGCTTTACGGCACAAGACATTCCAGGCTCCTTAGTAGAGTCATTTGATGAGTCCCTTTTCTTAATGAAGCCTTTTAAGGTTATCACTTTCTCTATTCTGATTGGGAAATCCTCGCTTAGCTCAGCATCGTGAAATGTTGTTCCCATGATTTCTCCTACAGGCTTCAATATGTTACCTTCCACGTGTGGACATGCGATCTTGCTTGGATGGAGTTTGTTTCTGGAGCTGTGGTGAACTGTAAGGAGAAGAAATAGAACTTGAGAATGAAATGGGGGCACTACTGATTACACAGGGCCAGCAGGCATAAACCAGAACTGTCTTGGGGAAACTGGGACAAAGCCCACCGGGACCCTGAGACCCACTGATGATGTGCGTCGCTTGCTGGTAACTTCCTGACCTCGGTGCCTACAGGTGTCCCCACCGCTCTGATGTCCTTGGTCTTCGTCAGACCCGTCAAGCACTCCCTCACCCGTAGCATGTGCTGTCCCCTCCACCCAAACTCAGCTCTCCCGGACAGCCATTGGGTTCCATCCACCCTTCACTGGGGCCGCTGCTTAAAGTCACGTCCTCGGACACCCAACCCAGAAGAGCTCTGCCCTACACTCTTGGTCACTCTCTTACCCTGCATCCTGTTCTTCATGGCACTTACCACTGCCTGATGTGGCCCGACACACTGGCTCAGATTCTCTTTATGAACCGTTGGGGCCTGTGACACTCATGACCGCACCTGCCTCCCAGCAGGACGCGATCAACATCCACCAAACGCACGACTGAGCGAGCTTTTGCCACCGCCGCGTCCTCACATCCGATGGACCTGGTCTTTCCCACCATGTTTTCTTCTTCAATGTTTAGTTGCTTCTTTTGCCTGCTTCTTTTTCTGGGGAAAAAAAAAAAGTTAGGATCCCCCTTCCCAAATTCTAACATAAACAAACAGAAACCACCTCTATTTGGATTATTTTTTGAAACTGTCCACAGCTAACACCTAATTAGGAGGCACACGCCATGGTCACCATGCTCTGCCTTACCACCCAGCGTGGAAGAATCTCCAACCTTCCTTCCCTTGTGCCAGGTTCTCTTAAAGCTCTCAGTGTGGCGTTCAGTTGTCTTCAAGATGATCTCGAGGTATTTTGTGTTACTGTAGTAAATGGTGTTCTTTTTCTACCATATCTTCTCCCTTGGGATTTTGGGTGTGTAGGAAAACTCCTTTGGGTTCGATTGTGTCGACATGTCCCCGTGAATTTATGTTTACGTGTGCTACATTGCAGCGCACTTCAGCGCATCAGGCAGGTGGCGACCATCATGATGGCTGACACAGTTATGACGGCAAGGTTCACAGCGACAACCATAGCAATAACGTGGCCACGCGGAGCACAACGCGGTCTCCAACACCGACAACATCTGGAGCCTAGGAGGCCCACGATAAGTATTTGCTGGATCCATGAATAAATTAGCACCCGTTGTCACAATCCTCATTTTTCCTGGTTTTACTGAGTGACCCAAGTGAATCGCTGACTTACACCGATGACCATTGTTTTAGAGTAACTATCCTTAACCTGTGAGGCAAGAACCCTTCCTGTTCCAGTTTTCAAAGAGTTATGGCTGAAAAGGGGGCTGAAAGGTATCAGATGTATTTGCAACACCTTTGAGACGCTTCTATAACTTTTTATTCAAACACATCAATATAACGGATCGCTTAAATGTTACAACACCTTTCCATCCCTGGGTATAAAATTCTGTATTTGTGTGTTCGTGTACGTGCATGTTCAGGTTTAGTCCAGAGGGGCGTGGTAGGGTTTTGATTAGGATTTTTACATTCTAACAATTTTTGAAAAAGGTTTATTTATTTTTGAGAAAGACAGAGAGAGAGAGAGAGAGAGAGAGAGCGCGAGTGGGGGAGGGACAGAGACAGAGGGAGACACAGAATCTGAAGCAGGCTCCAGGCTCCGAGCTGTCAGCACAGAGCCCGATGTGGAGCTTGAACTCACAAACGGTGAGATCATGACCTGAGCCAAAGTTGGACGCTTAACCAACGGAGCCATCCAGGTGCCCCTAGGATCTTTACATTCTAGTTCAATGGATACTGATTTACAATTGCCATATCTGTGTTGTGCAGGTCAAATGTAGAAGTCAGGTTTACGCTATCTTTGCAGAAACACATCTTCTGTTAAATTATCAATGCAATTTGCTTAAAGAGATACCTGAAATCAGAGCCTCAGGAAGTAATTATTCAAAAACCTCTATACTATGTTTTAGTTATTGGCCTTGTCATTTAAAAAGTTTCTATTAATTATTTAAAAATTTGCACAAAATATTTCTCTGTACTGACATTTTCCATTTTTTACTGAACACTTTCACTAGGTAGACTCTTATCTTTAAGAAATGGTGTCGTATCTTTTCTCGTAACAACTTACAAATTTCTAATTTCATTTCTTTGTATTTTGGAATTTCAAAAATTAGATTTAACAAAGGATTGCCTGTTTTACTGATTAGGAAAGGAAGCAACTTTTAGCTGAATTTATGGATTCCATTCTTTTTCTAATTAATTAATTTCTGCCATATTTCTCTTACTCCTCTCCCCGGGTTTCTTTAGGACTGATTTGATTTAAAAACAAAATAAAAAAAAATGAAGCCTGAGGTGAATTTGAGCCCAGGTGCTTTCTGTCATTCCTTTTGAAAAAGTGCACCTTTCTCCCTGATGGCCTTATTGGTGGTGGTGTATGTGTTTTGAAATAACGTGATCTCATTTCTATTCTCATCTAAGTAACTGACCATTGTATATTTTCATTTACTTTTTACTTTTTACATTTACTACCAGTGTTTAGATAAGTGACTTTCATTTTTACTTATTTTTACATCTTTGAATGATTTTGGTGTTTTCTGTTGAGTCCGTTTGTTAATTTATAAGTTTATTGGGGGCACCTGTGTAACTCATCGGTTAAGCGTTCGACTTTGGCTCGGGTCATGATCTCACGGTCCATGGGTTCAAGCCCATGTGGGGCTCTGTGCTGACAGCTCAGGGCCTGGAGGCTGCTTCTGACTCTGCGTCTCTGTCTCTCTCTGCCCCTCCCCTGCTCGTGGTCCCTCTCTCTCAAAAACAAATAAAACATTAACACAATTAATTTGTACATTTATTGTACCGTGGTAGAAAAGAATGTGTTTTGTGCCATTTCTAGTTTGGGGAATTTAAGAGATCTGTCAAGGTTAGCATGTGACCAACTTTCTAAATTTTCATGGACACAGAAGAAGGAAGAAAGCCTACTTATTTCTGGGAAAAACTACAATATACCTGTACATTTCTTCTTATTAGTTTCTTCTTATTAATTAACATCAAGTCCCTGATGTTCACATGCTTTTCGTGTGTGCTTTATCTCTCTTGGACTGACGATATTGTTTTAAAATCTTATCACTGCTTCTCTGTTAAATGTCCTTGGCGATTATAATAATTTTTGCTTTATCAGTTTTGAGTCAGTGTATCTATGTAACTCTAACGGCATTATCCTTTCCCATTGGATTTGGGTTTTGTGTCCATTAAAAATGGCCCTATTTGCCCCCATTAAATAGTAGTTGCTTAAAATTCAATTTCTCTGCAATTCTATTTCTTTCTTCTTCTTTTTTAATGTGCTAACATTGGCATGTTGTGTATTTGCTCATTCTTTTATTTTTTTATCTCCCTGATTTTCCCCCTTGGGGTGTATTTTTGTAAGTAGCACGTCAGGGAGAATCTTGGCGTTTTAATAAGTGGGTTAATCCATTTCTCGTCCTGCTTGCTTTTGTGTTTTGTGCTCTCGGCCTTAAAGCTCCCTGCCGCTCCATTTCTCATCTGCCCTTTGCCGTAGAGAAATGCGTTTAGCTTGCTCTTATCTTCTGAAATGGTTCTGAACTTTGACATTCTAAATGTAATCCTATCAGAGCAGTGCTTTCCCGTCTGTTTGGCCGAGCCCCGGCCCTGTGAGATGCTCTGTGGGAGAAAGATCTGTGGTCAAACCTCATGAGGAAGGAGGCATGCCATGTACCCCCTTAGACAGTCTTAAAGCCCAACAGTGTAGAAAATGCTCTGATAAGTCCTGCAGTGCCTGTCTTTGCCCTTTTCCTGAGTTACTTTTTTTAGGAGGTCTTATTTTACTATCATGGCCTGAAGCCCTCATGAAGATATTTCCCCAAATGTCAGTCAAGTGTGAATTTCTGAGCTCATCCTGGTACAGTGGGGAAACTTGCGGTATTGATAGGTTCCTCTCCCTGTAGCCCATCTGTCCTTAGGACTCAGCCATGGGCCCTGATGCCTCTAAGAAGAGAATGGCGAGGGGTGCCTGGGTGGCGCAGTCAGTTAAGCGTCCGACTTCAGCCAGGTCACGATCTCGCGGTCCGTGAGTTCGAGCCCCGCATCAGGCTCTGGGCTGATGGCTCAGAGCCTGGAGCCTGTTTCCGATTCTGTGTCTCCCTCTCTCTGTGCCCCTCCCCCGTTCATGCTCTGTCTCTCTCTGTCCCAAAAAAATAAATAAACGTTGAAAAAAAAAAAAAGAAGAGAATGGCGAGTGCTCTGGAGCATAAATGCTCGCAGGGTAGGGAAGGAGAAGCGTCTGACCTCCGGGGGTCCCCGTGGGGCATGAAGGGGCGGAGCATCTTCAGATTGAGAGGGAAGAGAAGGAGGGGGAGGGGATAAGGGTGAAGAGGTGAAGGCCAGAATCCTGACATCGCCCTAGGGTTAAGCTCTCCAGGGATAGAAAGGATAGTGACCCTGGGGAGGGGGGGGGGACAAGAAGTGAAGGTGGAAGCAGGGAGGCTTTTGTCGCATTTCCTGTTGGGATCTCAGGGACACCAGCTGGTCTGTGGCCTCGCACCAGCCACAGAGACTGTGCACCCTGCGGTCCAGAGGGATCCAGAAGAAAGCTGGGAGTTCTGGAGGGTCTCACAGGGACGTGGGGCTGCCCCTGTTGCCAAGGCTGCCGGAGGTGGCTGAGACCCTGAGGACCCGCAGCTCCGATGAGAATCAGTTGTAGGGCCTCGTGGGAGGTGGGGGGCGGGGGTCGCCTGGTTGTGCCCAGGGAGTCCCAGGCTTCCGCAGCAGAACCAGACGGGCACAGGTGGAACGGGGCATCGCTCAGAGGTTTGAGAGGGACCCGAGCCTCGGTCAGAATTCCTTCTGGAAACACAAGGCACATTTGAGTTAGGACACGTGAAGTAGAGGTAAAAGAACTGTAAAGGCAAATAGACAACATGCCAATGTTAGCACATTAAAAGGAGAAGAAGAAGAAGAAGAAGAAGAAGAAGAAGAAGAAGAAGAAAGAAAGAAAGAAAGAAACAGAATTGCAGAGAAATTGAATTTTAAGCAAATACTATTTAATGGAGGCAAATAGGGCCATTTTTGATGGCCACAAGGGACACTGCAGCACCCCGGGCATGGAGAGAGGGTACTTACTGAACCCAGACACAGAGAGGGCTGCATGGAGGGGGCTGGCTCTGGAGCGGAGACCTTCAGTCAAGGGACCAGGCAGCCCTCAGTGACTCCGCAGGGAAGGAACCAGGGAGGTACCTTCCCCGGCCACACTCTCCTCCTCCTTTCCATCTCTTGCTAACATCCCCATTTACTAGACCCAACCGGTAGCCACAGGACATGGAAACTTAGGGATGGGGTCCCTACGGGCCGGCTTCGCAGGGCCCAGCATGGCCTGGGGAGGACAGGCGTGCCCCTGGAGGACAACACCCGGGGACAGCACAGGGACCAGCCGGGGATTCAAGACCATGCCTGCCCCCATGCTGAGAGGCTAAGTCCACTTTCCTCTCTACCCAGATGCAATCCTGCTGGAAGGAGGGGCAAGGATCGCAGAAAAAGAGCCTGGCACACTCTTCAGCCGGACACTCGCCACCTGCTTGCCTGGCCACCTCTCACCTCCCAGAGGAGGGATTTTCGCACCCACAGGGGACGGCGATGCAAAGGAGCACTAGGCATGTTTGTTCCCGTGAGCGAAGCGCGTTGACTGTCGACCCGGATCCGCAGGTGCGTGAACACGTACGATGAATCAGCCTTAACTATTTATTTATTTTGGTAGCAGCAGGCGATTCCGACGGAGAGCCTCAGTTTCACGGCTAATGCCTCAGAACGATTCTCACTGTGTTCGCACGAATCAGCATCCGTGGTCGACAAGCCACGGATTGTCAAACAGTGATGTCTTTGCATTTACTTCCCTGTAACCGAAGGATTGCATGATTAGGAGCCTTACGGGAGCAGCTCCCACAAGGCCCCATTGACTGGAGGCTCTGCAGCGATGGGAGGGACAGCGTGCGTTTCTCCGTCTGTGACGTGTCAACGCCAGGAGTCAGGCCTGCTGGGTTTTGCTGCCGCGGCCTGGACTTGAAGGAGTTGGGAGAACACGTGGGTTCCAAGGGGCTTCTTCCCGTCTTGGCCCCCGTTGTTCACGTGTAGCGCCCGCGCCCAGGCTCGCCGAGAGCTGCGGGGTCAGACCAGGGCAGACAGGGACGGAGGTCACCGGCCTGATCCTTAGAAGGTTCAGAAGGTGGATGGTCCTGGTGGGACAGGAAGAACGGATAACAGAGCCCCCCAGAGTCATCTCCGGGACCACCACCGGGTCCCCGCCTTCTCTGGCCATTGGGTCCCCACGCCCCAGGCTTCCTCGCGGGTGGACCTCAGCCCGAGCTGGTCCTCGACGCTGGCTGCACATCAGAGTCGCCTGGGGGCTTTGAGAGTGCTGGCACCTCGTTTCCACCTCCGTCCATCCAGTCGGTAGTGGGTGGGCCTCTGTGCTTTGCAGGGAGACCAGGCGATTCTCGGGTGCGTGTAGGGGAGGACTGGGGACCGCTAGCCCCCTTGCCTCCCACCTGTCACTCACGGATCTCCCCGGCAGGGAGCGGAGCCGTGGCTCCTGGGAGACTCCCGCGGAAGGACGTGGGCACTTCAGCCCAGCTCCTCTCACCCTCCCTCTTGAGCCTCCTCCACTGCCTGCCGACAAGTGTGTTCCAGTCTGGGGACCCATCCTGCGGCGAGAGCCAGCCCCGAAAGGCGAAGCCCTGTGCGCATCCAGCTCTGCGCCTGGCCCGAAGGATGTCTGCTGGTTCGGTGGCCAAGAATTGGGAGCCCCCCTGGCCGAGATCTCAAGCCAGATCTCCAAGGAGCTTTGGCCGCTGATGAAGCTAATATTCTCATCTCGTCTGGCATCTCTTTGGTTCAGAACGCGGAGCACGAAGTGAGGGGCGGTGTGGATCCGTATCCTCTCCACTGGGTGGAAACTGTTTGCTCGGCATATGCTCCCCCCACCCCCCCACCCCCACCGTGGGGGAGTATGTATGGAATACTTGGGATGTTTCGAGAACGTCAGTATTTGTAATGAATAATTATAGAAGCAGATCAAATTCATCCTCGTTATAATAAACACTTGCCGTGTATTCCTTTGTTTTTACTCTAGGTTCTGAATTAACCCTCCGGAGATGACATGTTTGCGGCGGGGGTGGGGAGGGGGTGGGGTGGGGACAAAAGGTGATGAGTACAGAAAGGCAACTTAGAATGGAGTCCTGTGGTCTTAGATGTGATTATATATGGATCAGCTCCAACATGTTCCACTGGGGTCTGGCCTGGCCACAGGTGCCGACGTTGTCACAGAGCACCTGCCATCGTGTCATAGTGCTTGAGGGAGCTGTCCCCAGCCGAGACCTCACTGTGGGCTCAGCACACAGCCTGACCTGGAATGCCGCCCTCATCCTAAACCAGAGCAGATCAGTACTACCGCGTCAGACGACGTGTATTTTGCTTAGGCTTCTCGATTCATATAGAGGAGAAATTCCCTTTCAGGGAAAGTTACGGTAAATTATATTCTTCGCAGAAAGAGATGGAAGTTCTCCAGTCTTTGCTAACGGGAATGATTCTTTTTTATCCTTAAGCGTAGAGATGAAAAGTACTATCACACGGTTATTTTATTTTATTTTTTAATTTTTTTTCAACGTTTTTTATTTATTTTTGGGACAGAGAGAGACAGAGCATGAACGGGGGAGGGGCAGAGAGAGAGGGAGACACAGAATCGGAAACAGGCTCCAGGCTCCGAGCCATCAGCCCAGAGCCTGACGCGGGGCTCGAACTCACGGACCGCGAGATCGTGACCTGGCTGAAGTCGGACGCTTAACCGACTGCACCACCCAGGCGCCCCCACACGGTTATTTTAATTTGTTTTTAATGTCTATTTGTTTTTGAGAGAGTGAGGGAGGGAGACAGAGTGTGAGTGGGGGGAGGGCCAGAGAGAAAGAGGGAGACACAGAATCTGAAGCAGGCTCCAGCCTCCGAGCCGTCAGCACAGAGCCTGACACGGGCCTTGAACTCATGAACTGTGAGATCGTGACCTGAGCCGAAGTCGGACGCTCAACCGACTGAGCCACCCACATGCCCCTCACATGGTTTTTTTAATCTTCACTTTGTTGACTAATGCTGAGATTAAACCTCTATATCTTTTTATGCTTTTTGAATTGAACATCTTCTTTATTTTCCTCTTAGACTATTTTTTCCTAATTGATTTTTAAGAGCTCTTTATATAGTGAGGCTCATATAAATTAAAAATATTCCCCGCAGATTGTCATTTATCTTAGGTTTGGCTTTGGTGGTTTTCACAAAAACTTTATAGTTTCTGTAATAAAATATATCACTGCCTTTCTCTCCATTTGATACTGAAAAGAGAACTCCTCGCAACTGTTAAGGAACAATTACATGCTGACAGAATTGGTTTGAGGATTTCGGCCAGGCCCTCTTGGGGAGCTCGAGGCAAGTTCCCTGCGGTCTGGGGACACAGTGAACTGGCATCTGACTTCCCAGAGCAAATAGGATACGTGAGAGGAGCTAGCCCCACTGCTGGTCAGCGGAGGGCAAGGGACGAGGACATTCAGGGACTGACGTGTGTGCCCAGCTTGTTGGAGCAAAGCATTCAGGGGCATTTCCTCATTCGGGTGCACACAGGTAGGTCCATGGTGTAAGGTGTCGGGTCCTGTGATAAAGCCCATCAGAGGCGAGCTTCAGGTACCGCCGGGTTCCTAAGAGGCTGGCTGGGATCTATCCATGTTATGGGAACAACGGGTAAGAAACATCCAGAAATGGGAGCAGGATTTCTCCAAAGAACCTAGAAATGCACCTCCAAGCTGTCAGCATAAACATCTGCTCTTCAACTCAGAATGTCCTTGCTCAAATTGCCCCCTCGTTTCCCACGGCTCTGTAGTAGATGCTGTGGAGACTGTGTGTGAGTGTGGAGGGGGTGACTGACTGGGGGGACAGGAAGGAGAGGAAACAAGGAATAGCCAGCCCCAGCCCCGGGGAAGCCCTACTATCTGCGGGCCCGGGCCGGGGCTGCGTATCTGAATGAAGCACAAGCTTGAACCCTTGCGTGGACCGGACGTTCTGACGACCAGCAGGGGGACTGAGTGCGTGATGCCTATGAACGGCCAGAAAACACTAGAGACGTCCTAGGTTTTCACCGGGGCAGGGAAAACTCAGTGCTGCAGAACTCATCTGAAGACAGACTTTAAAAAAAATTTTTTTTTCAATGTTTATTTATTTTTGGGACAGAGAGAGACAGAGCATGAACGGGGGAGGGGCAGAGAGAGAGGGAGACACAGAATTGGAAACAGGCTCCAGGCTCTGAGCCATCAGCCCAGAGCCTGACGTGGGGCTTGAACTCACGGACCGCGAGATAGTGACCTGGCTGAAGTCGGACGCTTAACCGACTGCGCCACCCAGGTGCCCCGAAGACAGACTTTTTTAAAAAATTATTTATTTATTTTTTAATTCACATCCAAGTTAGCACATGGTGCAACAATGATTTCAGGAGTAGATTCCCTAATGCCCCTGACCCATTTAGCCCATCCCCCCCTCCCACAACCCCTCCAGCAACCTTCAGTTTGTTCTCCATATTTGAGTCTCTTATGTTTTGTCCCCCTCCCTGTGTTTATATTATTTTTATTTCCCTTCCCTTAGGTTCATCTGTTTTGTCTCTTAAAGTCCTCATAGGAGTGAAGTCATATGATTTTTGTCTTTCTCTGACTGACTAATTTCGCTTAGCATAATACCCTCCGGTTCCATCCATGTAGTTGCCAATGGCGAGATTTCATTCTTTTTGATTGCCGAGTAATACTCCATTGTGTATATATACCACATCTTCTTTATCCATTCATCCATCGATGAACATTTGAGCTCTTTCCATACTTTGGCTATGTTGATAGTGTTACTATAAACACTGGGGTGCATGTGCCCCTTCTAAACAGCACCCCTGTATCCCCTGGATAAATACCTAGTAGTGCAATTGCTGGGTCATAGAGTGAAGACAGAATAGTTTGACCCTTCTATGCAATGCATCCTCTGGTTTGATATATGGGTTACATTTAGAATTCCAGGAGAGGACACAGGGATAAGCTGATATTGCATTTACCACCTTTCAGGCTCTGTTCTTGGGGCTTCCACATGAATTATCTCACTTAATTTCCATCATCCGCTGGGGGGAGATGCTCTTATCTTCCACACAAGGAGACTGAGCATCACGGTGATGAAGGATTTTGCCAAAGTCCATCAGGTGCGTAATGAGTGCATCTGGGGTCAATTAAAATTCTTTCTTTTTCTTTTCTTTAATGTTTATTTATGTTATTGAGAGGGAGAGTGTGCGTGAGTAGGGGAAAGGCAGAGAGGGAGAGAGAGAGAGAATCCCAAGCAGGCTCCACACCGTCAGTGCAGAGCCTGACGCCGGGCTCGATCTCCTGAATCGCGAGATCACGACCTGAGCCGAAATCAAGAGTCAGATGCTCCACCGACGGAACCAGGCATCGGTGGGGGAAATCGAAATTCTGAACTTAATCCAGGTGAGGAGGGAGACTAGGGGTATTGATGAACACGACTGGTCATGAGTTGATAACTGTTGAAGGCTGGTGGTGACAGACGTGTTCACTGCTCTCTCTTCCTTTTTATGTGTTTGCAAATTTCCATAATAAAAGTGTAAAAGTGCATTGAGCACGTGGTTGGGGGAGGTCACTGCAGGGACTGGTTGAGCAGTGAACACTGAAAATTCCTGGAAGGCCCCCACCTGTGCATTCTAGTTGAGGACAAGCTCTCAGTGCAGTGGGGATGTCGACCCAGCAGTCTGCCTCCAGCCCAGGCCCCTGCCATCTACCCCAACTGCCTGCCTTGCTGAAATGGCCAGAGGAAAAATGGATCTGGGTACCGGACCTCTTCCTGCCCCTATGCCTATAACCTAATCTCCCTGGGATTCTCCCCTCTCTTCGCTCTAGGGCAACCCCCTTCAAGGGTCTTTCCAAGGACGTGGCAGTTGGGAAAATCAGATTTGCCCCACGAAGAGTTAAATTCACCGCCTGATCTCAGAGTGGAGATTGGTAAAGCCACACTGCAGAGGCAGAATGGGTTTCGAGCCATTAACGGAGGAACGAGACGCTCATTTGTCTAATTAACAGGTTTCAAGGTCACGCTCCTTTCTTCTCCATGAATGCATATCTCTTTTAAAACTCATTAAAATAATATTTCATGGAAAAGGGTTTGATCACAAACGCTGAGCCTCTGGTACATCTGTGGTTTTCAACCACTAATGTGTCGTTAGAGTGGCTCTGATGTAGTTTGGGCTCCAAAGTTTATGAGTTTTATTTTTATCGGCAAGAATTAGAATGTATTTAAGATTATCCTTGTAAATTGTCACAATCGTTATTTTTCTTGCATTCTGATTCATGTTTCTAAGTGTCCCCAGGCCACCCTGGAAAAGATTTTGTATATGTGATCACCATATGGCATTTGTCTTGCTCTGGGGAATAGAAGGTTGAGATCCACCATTTAGATGCCAACGCATGATGGTCAGGTTGGATCGAACACCGAACCCTACGGTATCTATTCAGAACGGAAGCATAGAGATAACAAAATGGATTCCTTTGGACGAAAACCTAACCGGAGGGGAGGCATGTGTGGACAGAGAGATAAGTCACTGTTTGCTTATAAGCTTTTTCAGGGAAATCACCACTAAGGATCCTCTAAGTGGCACATCAAATGCTTGTTTTGTTAAAAGGTATTGATAATGATGAATCTGCCTTGGATAAAAGGTTTATAGTTAGAGGTAATTTTATTGATTGGGGCCTGGCTGGCCTCTTGGAAGTACAACATTATTTTCAGTAGATCGATTGTGTCTGGTTTGGAAAGGCTTGGCACTACGTTGGTCTTCAATTATATTTAAATAATTGATCGCGATTTGTATTTGTTAATGACCTTTAACTGAACTGTCATTGACCTGTGTTGGGCCACAGAGATCAATTCTGTGGATGGCTCATTACTCTTTGTGACTTTTCTAAAATACTCAGTGTTACTCTACCCTCGAATCCACTAGGTGCTTAATGCAGAAATCGAGGGTTCTGGTTTATTTCTGTAAACTAAAATGGGATTTCCACGAGGAGAGATGTGTTTCCACGGCCTTCACGGCCATAGACACGACACACGGATGTGCCTCCTCCTCCTGCTTTGGGGGTCAGGGAGCAACACTCTGGGACAGGGGAGGAAAAGGAACTCCTTGTACCTGGCATGGGCACGCCCCCTTTCGTCTCCGATCCGGGTCCTGGTCTCATTAAGGGTGTCTACTGCCACTCATCCCCCCAGGATGCCGGCCTGGATGCCACCTTTGTCTTCGTGTTCTTTCCCCGACCCCCACTCTATCTACTTGTTGTGAAAATCCTCTTCACGCTTCTTCTAGGCTGCAGAACTGAGACTTCTTGCCCCATTCAACCAGCCCATTTCCACTACTCTGATTCAGATCCTTAAGGAAGGGGAGTCGGCAGAAATACAACAGGCAGCTGCCTATCTCTTGCTGTCCTGAGACACCCTGGAACTGGGTGTCGTTGTGCACTCAGGTTCCCAGGAAACTGGACATCAAATCCGGAAACGCGATTGGGTCCTAACTTGCACGAGGAGGGCAGCTACTCAACGGTCAGTTGTTCATCCAGGGTTTCCCAACTGGGTGCCACAGGAGCCCCAGTGGGCCAGGAGACCCCCAGCCCCTACATCACCCAGAGCTCATACACTTCCATCTTTTTGAAATAATTTGCCAGCCTCTCCTTCCTTCTTGTAGGGAAGTGGCAAAATTCGTGGGGTGGGCGTGGGGGATAAGTGACTTTTTTGCTTTCAGAAAGCCTTGAAAGGGGTCAGGCTATGGGAGATCAAAGTGAGCTACTTTGTTTTACATGGTGAAATAGCAAAGTGTCTGGATTTTCTGCAGGGAGCCTGATGGATGGGGATTCAAGGGGGTGGGGTTAGGAGCTGAATCTCAATGATGCGAGTGTATTAGCCTCTTTGAGCTAGTATTACAAGGGACCACAAACTAGGTGGTTTAAAGCAAGAAAAAAAATGTTATTTCACAGTGCTGGAAACTAGAAGTCCCAAATCAAGCTGTTGAAACCTGTAGAGGAGAACCCTTCCTCGCCTCTTCCAGCTTTTGATGTCGGGCCAGCAATGTTCGTTGCTCCCTGGCTTGTAGACTCATCACTCCAATCCCCTGTGTATCTTCACATCTGTGCATCTCGTGTCTATCTATGTGTCCAATTTTCCTCTTTTCATAAAGACACCACTCATGATGGATTAGCCCCCTCGCCCCCGAATGACCTCATTTTCGCTAAATTATCGTTGAAAACACTCTAGTTCTAAATAGGGTCACAATCTGAGGTACTGGAAGTGAGGACTTCAACATCAGATCTTTTTGGGGGGGAGGAGGACCCAACTCAACCCATAGCAATGGGAAAATGGAAGAAAATGCTCCAGGGGTGGAGGTCAGATGCTGGGATCTCAGGAAAGCAAGCTATTTGGTGGGGAACGGGCAGGGATATTTTAATAATAGTGAAGTCTGACATTAAATTGGAAGGCATCCTTAGTCCTAATCTATAATCTCGCTTTATTTTCCCCACACTTCCAATAAAAGACTTGCGCACGCAGCCTTGGGCTGGTGGAGCTCTGGGGAAAGACAGAGGAATAGGTGGGCCCATGTTCAGTCAAGGGAGAGTGGCTGTTCTAGTCTGTCACTGGTGGTTGGGACATTGGCTGGGTCTCTTCCTCGATTATAAGGAGCACGGTCATAAGAGAAGGGCTCTGTCTTATTCATCATGCAGAACGGTGCCCAGGAACCAGTAGGAATTCCATAAATCCATTACCCTCCAATCCCAGCCACAGCACTGGCTTCCTTCCATCCCCGGTGGGGACTCAAGGAGTTTCGTTTGGGTATTAACAGAAAGGGCCTCCAGAAGACCGAAGAACTCAGGAGCGATCAGTTTCCACGTCTATGAGTAACCACCTTCCACATTTGACATGGAGCCATCACAGAGATGGGTGGCAGGTGGACAGCAGCAAGCCTTTCCCTGAGTAGATGCTCAGTAAATACTTACGGAACTGAAATAAGTAATGTGAAGGGGATATTTGTGAGATGCCGAAAGGAGGGGAATACAATGGCTGAGGATCTAACTTCTGCGGAAACTGAAACTCAGGTTAAACTTCAGATGCGGTATCACCCTGACGTTCTTAGCAAATAGCCCGGCTTTTTAGAAACTTCTCTTCACGATCCTTACGTCCACCTCATTCGTATCCTGCCTGGGGAACTGAACACGAGATCCAGATCGAGACCATGGCATTTAAATCTTCCCCGTGACATTCTCCCGAAGCCCTGCTTCGCCGTAACGCTGCCTCCAGGGCGGTGCAGTGGTCGGAGGGGGCAGAGCATCAGTGTGGTCCTGGCCTTCTGGTCGAGCTTACATCTGCTGCGGGTTTGTGAATTTACAGAGGATATTAAGAAACACTAGGGTCTGTGGAGGGAAGTGTGCCCTAAGCCTTGATGTAAACAGGAGTTGGACCTGGTGGGAAGGACACTGAATGAATCTGGTGGCAGAACATGTGAAGTCCAACATCTCCACTGGCTGTATGACCTTGAGCCAACTTGCCTCGCTGCCCGGCAAGGTCCTTTTGAGGACCAAATGAGAAATGCATATACAAGTACTTTAGAAATGGAGCCCTCCAAATGAATATACCGGAAACAGTTTGCCTGCTAGCAAACAGCAGGCCTTAGGTTCGGAGCTGGGCCTCAGTCAGATGCCCTGTGGGGAGGGTCCCCCCAGGAAGTGCTTGCTGACCCACTATGGTGAGAGGTGAGGGGTCGGAGCCCTCGGTCTGGCCTCTCACAAATCCATCTCTTGATGTGCGGGCTCCGTATCTGGCCGGTTGCAGCACTCAGTTTATTCCTGAAGGCAGACAGTCTCTGGCTGATGGTCTCCAGGCAGGGCCTTCCCATGGAAGCTTCTGAAGGGCCTGTTGACCTTGGAGCAGGCGTCATGGAGGGACTCCCTCTGTTTGTGGCTCTCTTCTGTGGAGGCACAAGGGGCCACGTGGTGGTCTTCTGCCCACTGAAGTCCATGCTGGGGTTGGACCCCCCCCCAGAGGCAGGGCCGCGTCTCTTCTGACTCTACATCTCCAAAATTTTAGTTGAGGTTGGGCCCAGCGGGATAAAAGCTCTTTTCTGGTTCACCTAACAGTCCCGGGCAGGGGTTCACGTTGGTGGGGTCTGTCAGGCACTCAGGCTGAAGCAGACTCTCCCATCCTCCACACGCAGCTCCCATAGCCGCCATGTTGTTTCCGACCCAGCCAACTGGAAGGGAGGGACTCAAAAGGACAGGCCTGAAGAGAGACACTTTTCTTCACTTCCCACCGGCTAGAACCAGCCACGTGGCCTCAGTCGCCGCGAGGGTGACTGGGAAATGACCCAGAAAGGAGAAAATGCATCTTGACGAATAGCTATTTGCCAACATCCAGGAACAGGGTGTGGTAGAGAGTGAGTGCTTAGCACATGCTCACTGATTGAACAGGCCCAGCGAAGGATTTAACTAGTGTGTGCAGCAATAGCATACGGTGCACACGTGCAGCCCCAGTAGCACACGGTCTTCAGAGAATCTGGCAAAAGTTGTTGATTTTCTGCCTGCTGTTTCCACGTACCTCGTCAGGCTGAACATCATTTCATTTATTTTGTTTTTAAATGGATTTATTTAAATCCAAGTTCGTTTACATGCAGCGTAGCGTTGGTTTCAGGAGTAGAGCACAGTGGTTCATCACTTCCATTCAATGCCCGGTGCTCATCCCAACAAGCACCTCCTTAGTGCCCATCCCCCATTTAACCCTTCCCCCCACCCACCTCTCCTCCAGCAGCCCTCAGGTTGCTCTCTGTATTTAAGAGTCTCTTCTGGTTCCCCCCCGCCCCGTTTCTATGCTATTTTTCCTTCCCTTCCCCTCCGTTCATCCGGAAAACCATTTCACTTAATGCTTATTGCCCTCACCGTGTCCAGGGAGCTAAGCTACGTACAAGACATCGCTTCCGAATAACATCAGGTTCCTGCCTGCAAGACGCTTACAAGCCTGGGTAACTGAGGGCATCGGTGTCTTTCTGCTAAACTAGCTTCGCTTCCCCCGGAGAGCCAGGTACTATTGTATTCATAACCAGAGCTGTGCCCTCTTCAATGGATTTTTCTCAAATCCTTTGCATACGGAACCATATGTTGAAGCCCTCGATGGAATATTAATCAGCATTTTGTTCTGGGCTCTGGAGCCCTGATTGAAAATGCATCTGTGTAAGTAGCCTCTTTAGGAAAATTACACATCTTACACGGAAGCGGGTAATCAAGCCTTCCCTTCCCTTCACAATGGAAAAGCAGAGATGGCAGCTTATCCAGATGAAAACCAGGCTGATTTTATTCTAATGAGAACGCAGGGCTAGATCAATTATAGACAAGTGTGCAAAGTTAGTGAGGTCTTTCTTTCTGGCTTGATGAATAGTTATAGGAAAATACCCTAAAGCTTCTCAGCTGCCCTTGTGAGGATCAGAAATGCCTCTTCATAGAGTATCAGTTTCCACTTTATTAAAAAAAAGATCTTTTTTTTTAATGGTTATTTATTTTTGAGAGACAGAGTGCGAGTGGGAGACACAGAATCCAAAGCAGGCTCCAGGCTCCGAGCGGTCAGCACAGAGCCCGTCGCGGGGCTCGAACTCACAGGCTGTGAGATCATGACCGGAGCTGAAGCCGGATGCTTAACCGACTGAACCACCCAGGCGCCCCCATCAGTTACCACTTTAGAGAGGGAGCCGCTTTCTGGGGAACAGTGAAGCCACGCAATTTGAAGAGTCGGGAGAAAGCGGGTAGAGCCCAGGCGGACGGCAGGGACTGCCTAAGGCGCGGCCCTCCAGCACCTTGCCTCTCTGTGCAGACACCCCTTCAGGTTAGCCACAGGAGAGCCTGATTTAGACAAGAAACTGAAGAACGGTGGAAGACAATTCCAGAATCTCCGCTACTCTTACTCAGCTTTGTTAGGAATAGAATTGATTCACATTTACGCCTTTCCTGCATTCCACTAGAATTTACAGGTGCCCATCTGGCCCGTCAGTTGTGGGGGCTGGTGTGGTGAGAAGAACCGGCCGTCGAAGGCAGTGGAGTAGAGCCTCCTGATGTTTCCAACTTTGGATCTGTAAATACGGATTTCTCGTGCCCATCTGAAGTCAAAATGTTGTTGGTAAAGAATGTCTGATCTTTGCAGGAGAAGGCGAATGTGTGTGTAAGTGAAGGCACAGACAGGCCCTAGAGCTGGCATGAATGTTAATTATGTAAGGGATTAATTTATTTCAAACGTATTTTCTGCCCTTGCTGTGTGCCGGCTAATTCCGTTTTTAAGATGCCAGACCCTGTTTCCCCAGGGGAACAACAGACCTGTATCTTCAAAGTGTAAACTTCTTCTCATCACAGAGGTAAAAAAAAAACCCATATATAGGCTGTTAGAATGTCAAAGGCTATGAAGATTTAGACTTTATCTAGGAGCATTTGTTTTGAAAATAGTTACAGAGAGGGAGGGAGGCAAACCATAAGAGACTCTTAAATACAGAGAACAAACTGGGGGTTGATGGGGGGTGGGGGAGACGGGAAAATGGGCGGTGGGCATCGAGGAGGGCACTTGTTGGGATGAACACTGGGTGTTGAACATAAGTGACGAACCACGGGAATCTACCCCCAAAACCAATGCTGTATGTTAGCCAATTTGACAATAAGTGATATTTTTTTAAAAAAGGAGTGTTTGTTTTGAATTTCAAGTTTAACTAAGAAAGCCACACCTCCCTCACCCCTCTTCTTCCCCACCGATGGCCAAGGAGAGAGAAACTTCCAAAATGTTCCCGAGAGAGAGAGAAAAGACTGGAACTCATCTGCCGTACATCTCTCAGACCCTGAGATAAAAAAGCTTTGCTGTGTCTGGGGACCTAACAAGAGTGGAGAATTAACGGAGGGTCTCAGGCGTGTCACAGTCCGCCAGTCCCAGTCTGGGGCGAGGGTCATAGGAATGGGCGTATTTTGCCCGCCCACACTCGGGCTCTTTTCACAGGGCAACGACTGGCCTCCCCAGCCCCTGAATTTGCAATGGTTGAGAATGACTTCAAGGGATCTGCTGGGACAGTGCGTAGGATGGACTGGAAAGGAAGGGATGGGGAGGGAGGGAGGGTGCAGAATGCAAACAAGCCCCGCTCCCTCCCACCCCCAGGGGAGAGCCCATGGGAGCTGAATGACCTGGCCCAGTTGGCCAAGGGCACATTCCAGCCACCTGCGGAGGAATGACCCTTGCTGTGAACAAAGAATATACACATCTGAGATTCTATTTAATGTTGTTACACCAGGGGCACCTGGGTGGCTCAGTCAGTTGACCGTCCGACTCTTGGTTTCAACTCAGGTCGTCATCCCATGGTTCATGAGTTCAAGCCCCACATCAGGTTCCGTGCTGATGGCAAGGATTCTCTCTTTCTCTCTGCCCCTCCCCTGCTCATACTCTCTCTCTCTTTCAAAATAAATAAACTCAAAAAATAAAAATAAATAAATAAATAAAACCACTCACACCAAAACTGAATACTGTCTGAATTAAAAAAAAAAAAAAAATCATAGGGATTATCAGGCTGGATAATCTTTACCTGTTCTACTTTTTGGAGGGCAGATTAGAACATGATGACTGAAGTTTGCATGATTTGTGATTAGAGTCTCTGCATGCAGTCAGGACTTCCCACACACTGATTGATCCTATTTGATTCTTCCTGGGAAAAAATCAACGACAGTAGCTACTGCGATGGGTAACGCTCTTTTCATGTTTCGCATTCCGTTCAATTCTTTTTCCAAAGTGTTTACTTACATCCTTTGCCCACTTTTCTCTTGTGGTGTTCGTCTCGTAATTATTGATTTGTAAAAGCTTTTTATATAAGAAGGGCATTAACTTTTTTCAATTTGGTTATAAATAATTCATCACAGGTCTTTCAACTATTCGGGTTATATAGAAATCATTTTTGTTATTATTTAGCTCTTTATGTCTTCATATATATCCATTATTTTCCTTTAAGGGTTTCTGGTTTGGGAGTTACAGTTAGAAATTCATGTTCATTTTATTTACTTAGTTTTAAAAAAAAACGTTTAGTGTTTATTTTTGGGAGAGAGAGAGAGCACACAAGCAGGGAAGGCGCAGAGAGAGAGGGAGACACAGAATCCGAAGCAGGCTCCAGGCTCTGAGCTGTCAGCGCAGAGCCTGACGCGGGGCTCAAACTCAAGGACCTCAGGATGGTGACCTGAGCCAAAGTCAGGTGCTTAACTGACTGCGCCACCCAGGCGCCCTCGCATTCATTTTAAAATTACAGAATCATTCACTAAAATTTTCTCCCCACAGGGGTCCCTGGCTGGCTCAGTCAGTGGAGCCTGTGACTCTTGATCTTGGGGTTGTGAGTTCGAGCCCCACCTTGGGTATAGAGATTACTTAAAAATAAAATCTTAAAGAAAATAAAAGAAATTTTTCTCCCAATAGTTTTATATTTTAAAAAATATATATATATTTAAATCTTTATTGTGTGTAGGCATAAGATATGAGTTCAGGTTTCAACCTCCCTCCACCCCCAAATGATTTGTAGGTTTTCTTAACATCATGCATTGGATTTCTTGCTCATTTTCTCATTAGTTTAAATTCATATGGATATGTGGACCTATGAGTGGACTTTGAATCTGTGTATCTGTTCTTGTGTCAATTATACTATAGCTCTACGATTATAGAGATTATTAGGTTATGTCCTAGTCAATATTTTTCTATTTTCAATTTTTTCTTTTTTTTACTATTATCATAGGCTTTCTTCCAACTGAATTTTAAATTTGTATGATCTTTACCTTTTTTTTCAAGAAGGGCCCTGTTTGGTTGGTATATGCGGTAGTCAGAATAATGTCCCCCACCCCCAAGAGATATTACTGTCCTAATTCTCAGAACCCAGGAACATGTTAGCTTACATGGCAAAGGGACTTTGTTGATGTCATTAAATTACGGATCTTGAGGTGGAGAGATTATGGGCCATCTGGGTGGGCCCAGTATAATCACAAGGGTCCTTTTTAAACGGAAGAGAGGCAGAAGGGGGGGTGTCAGAGGGATCTGGGAGGATGGGGGAGTGGTCACAGAGATACAACTTGTGCTGGCTTTGAAGACAGAAGGAACCACAAGACCGCAGATGTGGACGAGCTCTAGGGGCTGGAACAGGCAGGAATGGAATCTCCCCTAGCACCCCTTGACTTTAGGATGTCTCACCTCCAGAACTGTAAGAGGATAAATTTGGTTTGTTGAAGCCACTAAGTTCATGGCGGTTTTTTATGGCAGCAATAGGAAACGAAAACAGTATACTTTCTAAATTCCTCCGTTCCTGAGGATCTATGACTCTCACACATAAGCGATAGCTTGATAAGTTAAAGAATTGGGTTACAGTAATTTTCCCTCAAACTTGTAGATATCTTGCTTTGTTGATTTTTGGCACTTTGTCCTGCAGAAGATAAGTTTGAAGCCAATCTGACTGTTTTCACTTTACTTTCAAAATGCTTCCTCAGGGCGCCTGGGTGGCTCAGTCGGTTAGGCGTCTGACTTGATTTCGTCTCAGGTCATGATCTCACAGGTTTGTGAGTTCAAGCCCCACGCTGATGGCGAGGAGCCTGCTTGGGATTCTCTCTCCCTCTCTCTCTGCCCCTTCCCCCACTCTCTCTCAAAACAAATAAACTAAAAAAAATAAAATAAAATCCTTTCCCTAGGTGCCGGGAATAAGTTCCTTTTATCCTTGAAATATATCTCTGCAGACTATGGGTCTCCTACTTATTTTTTCTGGGGTTGGCAGGCCTTTCACCTTGAGGGCTTGTAAATGTCTTTAGCCAAGAGAAACTTTCAGGCAGTATTTCTATGAATCGTGCTTCTGCTCCCTTGACAACATTGTCTGCTGCTGAGAATTCCTTTCATGGTAACTATTAGAGTTGTCAAAATCTCATGCTATTGGGTTACTGTCTTTTTTTTTTCAATCAACTGCTATAATACAGAATTTTATTACAGTTCGGTAACACATGACTTCTTACACTTCTTAGGGCAACAGGAAGCAAGCTATCACAGAAATCAACAGCGCACTGAGATCACAACTCATGAGTCCATGGCGTACCCGTCACAATCTAAGCGATCACACCATCCATTTGCACCTCATATTCATTTCATTTTGTGCACACGCAATTCTTGGATCTAACCAATGTGGTTTCTAGAAAACGAATTCCATCATTTGCATATTAATGGCTAAAAAAAGCCCCCCAAATATGTATAGAAAAGCTGACTGAGCTCATGTCATGCTTCCCGCGTTGGGAACTTCCTCCTAAAAGCATTTGTAATGAATCATGTGTTCAAACGCACACTCAAGTGGAGGGGAATAATGGGAAGTGGAAACCAACAAAGCATCAGGATTTTTCTGGAAATGACTCAGAAAAGGCTTTTATTTTTTTTTATTTTAATTTTTTTTTTAACGTGTACTTATTTTTGAGACAGAGAGAGACAGAGCGTGAACGGGGGAGGGTCAGAGAGAGAGGGAGACACAGAATCCGAAACAGGCTCCAGGCTCTGAGCTGTCAGCACAGAGCCCGACACGGGGCTCAAACTCACGGACCGCAAGATCATGACCTGAGCCGAACTCGGTCGCCCAACCGACTGAGCCACCCAGGCGCCCCAGAAAAGGCTTTTAAAGAGAGGTTTTTGTCGTGACTTCATGAAGTGCAAGCATCCCGTGACTAAGCTTGTTCTAACGAGGCATAAACACATGATGCAGGAGTTCCAGATAACTGAGAAGTGGACTTCCTCTCTCCAGAGGTTGGCCCCAGAAAAGCTAGGTGAAAACATCGTTACATGCATATAACAAACAACACCAGGGAAAAGCCACTCGTGTTTGTTTAGAATATACAAGAGTCATGACTTCAACAACCCCAAGGAAGCTGTCTTCTGGGGCAGGATTGCTGGCGAATTACATGATGAAATATGTTTCTTATGAAAATCCAGACCAAGTTAAACACAGGCATCAGTGGGCACAAACATTACTCAAAACCATGCGGTAGCTTTTGCTGATTTTGAAAACTTAATACTTAAAAAAAAAAAATTTCCCATGGAGCCAGGGTGCCTCAGGGGCTCAGTCGGTCAAGTGTCCCACTTTGGCTCAGCTCATGATCTCACAGGTCGTGAGCTCGAGCCCCGCATCGGGCTCTCTGCTGTCAGTGTAGAGCCCACTTTGGATCCTCTGTCCCCCTCTCTATCCCTCCTCTGCTCTCTCTCTCTCAAAAATAAATAACACGTTAAAAAAAATCTC
This sequence comes from Felis catus, assembly GCF_018350175.1. Classification (NCBI taxonomy): domain Eukaryota; kingdom Metazoa; phylum Chordata; class Mammalia; order Carnivora; family Felidae; genus Felis; species Felis catus. The sequence continues at coordinate 215,503,291 of NC_058375.1, forward strand.
CCATGGGGACCTCCTGGAAACTTCTGAACCATGAAACACGTAGGTTACTTCAGATTAATGGGGGTGTAATTGATGCACATATAAGCTTATGATTTACTATAGTTGCTTTAGTCCTAGGTGTATTCCCGAGAAGGTACCAGAAATAGAAGTGATGTAGACAGTAGAGGCTGAGGGTGGGTGTTGAGTGAAGACCAGGTATAAAGAAGCCTTCCTTCAAGATTTCTACTGAGTCGTGTTATGAGTGCTGAAATGGTGAGGACCACAACTCCTTGCATCTGAATGAACTCACCATGACCGCCAGAATCCCCCACACCAGACACCTGACGGTCAGCCTTCACTGTGTTCCCTCCCATCGTCACACCATTCTGCTATCCCCGCTATGACTACCTCAGCTCAGGTCTTCATAACCTCTTGCTACGTTAAAAATGGGCGGTAACTTGAACAGACACGTCACCAAAGAAGACAGTGACGAACTAACACGTGGAAAGATGCCCAGTGTCGCTGGTCTTCAAGAAAGTGAAAACTAAAACCACAACAAGATACCGCTCCGTACGTAAATGGCAATGAAAGCTACCAAGAGCACCAAAAGTTGGCCAGAATGTGGGGCCCCTGAAAGCCTGGCACCCTGTGTGTGAGAGCATAAGACAAAGCAACCGCTTTACAGAGAGCTCCGTGGTGGTTTCCTGTGGAGTTGAACACAAGAGCGCCCTGAGCAAATCCTCTGCTGGGTATTTGCCCAAGAGAAGTGAGAGCACATGCCTCCAAAAAGCCTCGTACGAGAACGTTCAGAGCAACTTTATTTATTACAGCCCCAAACTGGAAGCAATCCAAATGTTCATTAGCCAGAGAAATGACAAACAGATTGTTGTTTATTCATACAATGGAGTATGTCTCAGCAATAGAGAGGAATAAACCACGGATGGATTGTGAAGGCACATGGAGAACAAAAGAAGCCAGATGCTTACATACTGTCCAGTTGCATCTATATGAAGTTCAAGTACAGGCAAAAGTGATCTACGGTGAGAGACGTCAGAATGGTGGTTGCCTCTGGGAGTGTGAATGATTAGAAGGCAGGGGCAGCTGGGTGGCCCAGTTGGGCAGGAATCCGAGGCTTGATTTTGGCTCAGGTCATGATCTCGAGGTTCATGAGATCGAGACCCTCATCGGGCTGTGAGGGCGGAGCCCGCTTGGGATTCTCTCTCTCTCTCTTCCCCGACCCCATTTGTACACACGCTCGTGTGGGCTCTCTCTCTCTCACTCTCAAAATAAATAAATAAGCATTAAAAAATGAGGGGCCCCTGGGTGGCTCATTTGGTTAAGCATCCCACTTCAGCTCGGGTCATGATCTCATAGCTTGTGAGTTCGAGCCCCGTGTTGGGCTCTGTGCTGACAGCTCAGAGCCTGGAGCCTGCTTTGGATTCTGTGCCTCCCCCTCTCTTGCCCTTCACCCACTCGTGCTCTGTCTTTCTCTCTCTCTCAAAAATAAATAAACATTTGGGGCGGCTGGGTGGCGCAGTCGGTTGAGCGTCTGACTTCGGCTCAGGTCATGGTCTTGCGGTCCGTGAGTTCGAGCCCCGCGTCGGGCTCTGGGCTGATGGCTCGGAGCCTGGAGCCTGTTTCTGATTCTGTGTCTCCCTCTCTCTCTGCCCCTCCCCCGTTCATGCTCTGTCTCTCTCTGTCCCAAAAATAAAAAAATTAAAAAAAAAAACGTTGAAAAAAAATAAACATTAAAATTTTTTCAAAAATTAAAAAAAAATTATTAGAAGGCAGCACAAAGGGGGACGCCTGGGTGGCTCGGTCGGTTAAGCGTCTGACTTCCGCTCAGGTCATGATCTCGTGGTTCTTGAGTTAGAGCCTCGCTTCGGGCTCTGTGCTGATGGCTCTGAGCCTGGAGCCTGCTTCAGATTCTGTGTCTCCCTCTCTCTCTACCCCTCCCCTGCTTGTGCTCTGTCTGTCTCTCTCTCTCTCAAAAATAAATAAGCATTAAAAAAAAAAAGAGGCAGCACAAAGGAATTTACTAGGTTTTGGGAATTATTTTCTATCCTATTTGTGCGCTGAAACTTCTAGAACCAAACACTTAGGGTCTGTGCATTTTCTTGTATTTCACTACAGATAAAAATACACAGAACACATTTATCGTTCCTGTTTTCTGGTAATTCTACTCTATACTTAATGAATCTTTTCCAGGTGCAGAATCAGGTTTTTTCTTAGCTAAAGGAGTTTTTATTCTATCATGTTTTCCTTTTTCCCCAGGGATTCTGATCTCTTCCAATCACCAGAAATTCCAAGCACCCTGATACTTTTTCACCATCTCCGGGGCTCGACTTTTTGTCCTCCTCATCGGCATTCGGAGAGAACTTCTCAGCTGGTTCTCCACCTCCCAGAGGTCGCCTCTTCTCTCTGCAGCAACCATGCGGCGGCTTTAATTCTGAAATAGATCCCGCGTCTAGGAATATTCTCTCGGGGCACACAGCTCCCTTTCTGTTTCCCCTGCTGATGCGGAAACGAAAAACACAGGCTTTGGCATCAGATCTTGTTTGTCAATCTAGGCTCCTGCCTACATGGATGGCTTCGGGCAAATTAAATTTTATAAGCCTCCCTTTTGAACCCGCAAAATGAGGATCTTAGCCGGGACAACTTGATGGTGTCCTTGTAACAGTTTTGTGAGATAACGCTTGCACAACACTTAGCCAGCTGTAGGCATAAAGAAGTGCATGAATATTAGCCTACAGCAACAATAGTAGCCACCTCCTTCTCGTCCCTGTGCTTGCCTTCCTCCTGACAGCAATGTGGTTTCAAACTATTCGCTACTCGCCTTCCGGGTCTTTCCTACACTGGCTGCTGACACGTGGCGGAAGACCAGCGAACATCTGTTGAAGAAATGGATAAACTTCCTCCTTTATTTTCGCCGCATCCTCTGACATTGCAGCGTAGCTTCTCTATATTTTTGTTGTCAGTGAGACTCGATTAATGAGAACTTATTCCTGGGACAGGTTTTCAAACAATGCATCAATCACTTTCCCCAGGAAAATATTGTTACCATGTTACCTTGACAGGGGGCTTCAACAATGAACAAACGCATCAGGAATGGAAAACGGATTCCGGATTCCGTGTTGAAAGTTTCTTCAGACGTGCATCATAACAAGACCATGTTAGAATTCGTTTTCGTGAACTAGGAATTGGGGGGGGGTGGGGGCTCGTGGCGCTTGGTGGTTAAAATTTTATTCTTTAAGGGTTTTCAAACATGCTCTAACTTGTTTTAGTTTTCCTTCATTCAATCTCAAAATAAGTTATTGGAGAGGTGATAAAGCAAGGCCCCTCTCTGCCTGCCTCGCTCAGTTAGTGGAGCACACGAGTCTCGATCTCGGGGTTGTGAGTTCAAGGCCTACGTTGGGTGTAGAGGTTACTTAAAAATAATTCTTAAAAAAAAGAGACAAAAGAGAAGGGAAGAGGAGAGGAGAAGAGAGGAGAAGAGAAGAGGAGAGGAGAGAGGAGGAGGGGAGGGGAGGAGAGGGGAGGGGAGGGGAGGGGAGGGGAGGGGAGGGGAGGGGAAGAGAGGAGAGGAGAGGAGAGGAGAAGAGAAGAGAAGAGGAAAAAAGACAAGAAGAGAAGAGAAAATAAAAGAAAAGAGAAGAAAAAAGAAAGGCCCTTTTCATCTAGTTCCTTAAAGTTTAAGTAAATACCAACCTTAGAAGGATGGTAGGTACACCTTAGGTGTTAATTTCGAAATTCCAATCCAGATGTCCAAATGTGAACTTTTCATCCTCTGTGGGCCGGAGAAATCAAGATGTTTCACCATTAGAGTTCAATCCGTCCATCTTAAAGCCCTAGGCATTGATGAGCCAAATCCTTTTTATCCTCTGCAAAGTTATTTTTTTGCACCACCGATGCCAGCACCCCCGGGCAAGGCTTTGGCCCTTTGCCAGCACTATCTCTGTGTCTACACTTTGCCGCCCCCACGGCTGTGTCCACGTGCTCAGGACCCCACCCCTTCTGTCTGCTTTGGGTAGAGAGCTGAGCTGCAGGACCATTCCTGTATCTCGTGAGCTCCTTGCTACCCTCACCTCCTCTCCGGTAATTGAGCCTTCCAGTTCGAGGGAATTCCTTTCCCCACCAGACCAACGAAGACCCAGCCATGGGAGTAGATACGCATTGCCCGAGGTGGCTCCCCCGGGCCCCGAACAGCTCCGTGATAGCTGGATATGGTGGTCACCTACAGCTGCATAACACCTAGTGTGTTAGCACAACAGGCACCTTTCTGAGGGTCAGACATCCGGGAGCAGCTCAGCTGGGTGGTTCTGGCTCAAGGCCTTACGCGAGACTGCAGGAAAGCTATTGACGCAGATTGTGGTCTCTGGAGGTTGACTGGGGCTGGTGGGTTCACTTTCAGGCTCCCTCCCGTGGCTGTTGTAGGAAGATTCTGGCCGTGTGGACCCTCTCCACGGACTGCACAGGACACAGCTTCCCCCAGAGTAAGATTCGCAGGAGAGAGAGAGAGAGAGAGAGCGCATACCCAAGAGGGGGCCGAAGTGTCTTCTGTAATGGTCTCAGAAGTGGCATCCCTTGTCTTTCCGCCATATTCTATTCATTAGCAGTGAGTCACGAAGCCCAGCCCACGCTCACAGGAGGGACAATTAAGCTCCACGTCCTGAAGGGAGGCATATCAAGAGTTTTTGGATGCATTTGAAAAATCACCACCTTGGGTTAACATATGTATCTTCTCAGATGTATGGAAATACAGTTAAGTCAACTCATAACGTGTGAACTTATTTTTTCATCCTGGAATGTAAGATTCCTATAGAAAAAAAATGCCACTCCTCAGAGCTGCCCCAGCCCTGGGGCGGGTCGGGGGGTAGGTCACTGCTTTTCTGTCCCTCTGATCCATCGGGATCCTCATTAACACGGTACAGGTGGCCCCGGACAAAGCAGAACTAATGAATGATCTCAGTGCAAAAGGGAGAGTATGTGAGAAAGACGGGGAAAGGGGCAGAAATGGTTTGGGGCCGCAGGCAACATCATAGATGAACTCTTCATCTGCAGAGTGATTCATCGCCCTGTCACGGACTCCCTGAACTGGAAGGAAAGTCAGGTCTCTGAACTGTCTAGAAAGTGGGGCTTTGGATGCGAGTCAAACCCAAGCGAGTCATGGCCATCCCGACACGTTTGAGAAGGAGTTTAAGGAGCCCTTACTGTGGGTCTCAGAGCTCTGACACGGATTTGCGCGGCTCAAGGGGCTCGAAATATGAGAACAATTTAAAAAACACAAATATTCCTGCCTGCGCCTGGCTTCCTCCCTCCCAAGTGATTCTGTCCTGTTGGTCGCAACGCGCTGCATCAGGTCTGGTGACGTCTGTCAGGTTTGATCAGACTTCATCCAGATTGTCACATCCGGCCATGCGCTTGCTAGAGGAAGGGAAATAAGGTTAATACTAATATGGTTATGTATTGGGGTTTCCCAGCGTGTCTCCCACAGAACACTGGTCCTGTGAGTTGCCCCATGAGGAGAAAACTGTGCGGTGAAATGAACGTACGGAACATCGCCTTCAACGCCGCCACTTAGAAACGCACGACATAACGTTAGCCTGGGAAGGCACATGAGAAGTCCTGCAGCTGAAAAACTCTTTTCCTTCTCCTCCTCCTTCTCCTGATTATTATTAAACTGCATTTCACCCAGCGTTTCCCAGATATCTTTGTCCACGGAACACATGGGATGTTAATTTTGGAAAACCACATATTTCAAGTAATTTCTAACTGGTCTGCATTGTTATCAAAGAACATGATCTGCGAGCTGTGTGTGTTTTTTTATTTTTCAGGTTGTGAGATTTTTCTATATGGTCTCTTGCGCTTTCAGACGTGTAGCCGTCCCACCTGTACGTGAGAACAATGTACATTTCCCCACGTACCCGTCGGGGTATCTGAATTTCTACGGAACCACGTTTGCAAAGCAGCATGGGGCAGATCGTGTATATCTGTGATAATGCGTTTGTCCTTCCGACACGTCCGTTACTGAGAAGGGCGTGTCGCAATCTTTCGTTCTGGAGGAGACTATCTCTGTGTCTCCCGGCTGTTTCTCAGTTTTCGCCTCGTATACTCCGTGGCTCTTTAGGATAACGCGAACTCGGAATGGTCGCACCAACAGAGTGACCGTTGTTGTGCCCAGTACTAATTTATTTTGACTGTTCTTGCTATAACTGCTTCGGATTTCCGTGGTATTTGCTTTGTAGCCCTTACTCTTAACTTGCAGTATCTTTATGCTTCAGGAGTGTCACGTCGAAATAGGGCGTCGTAGATGTCTATTCTTACTCGAAATCGGAACTCTGTACTTTCAGTGGAAAGTTCATCTTAATCTATTGTAATTGCTATATTCGAAGCCTTCTTTTCCATCGTCGCCTTACTTTGTGCTTCCTATTTGCCTTGGTAATTCCTCATTTGGTTTTCTCTCCTGTTTGAATAAGTTGATGTGTTGTTGTTGATTGCAGTTTCCCCTCTTCCAACTTGAAAGTGATACCGTCTCCCCCTCCGTTTCCCCGTGTCTCCCCCCTCCCCGTTCCCTCCCTCCCTGTTCCTCTCCTTCTCTCTCTCTCTCTTGCTCTCTCTCTGTCACATCTGGAATTCTGGTTTACCAAGCCTCAAATCTAAAGTTAATAACTTGACCATTCCTGAGCAATGATTCCACCTCCAGACTTAGCTACTGTTGCTTTCTGGCACTTTGTTCTTTGTTTAAATTATTACTATTTTGTGTAGACTTTAAACAAATTTTTAATGTTTATTTTTGAGAGAGAGATTGTCAGAGGATGAGCAGGGGAGGGGCAGAGAGACAGGGAGACACAGAATCCGAAGCAGGCTCCAGGCTCCGAGCTGTCAGCACAGAGCCCGACGCGGGGCTCGAACTCACAGACCGAGAGATCATGACCTGAGCCGAAGTCGGACGCTTATCCAACTGAGCCACCCAGCTGCCCCTATATAGACTTTTAAAAATGTATCTACTTGTTTGAAAACTATTCTACTCACTATTTCTTCAACATCAGACTTTTTTTCTGGAATCATTCTTTCTTCCTGGAGAACATATTTTGGAGTGCTTTTTGTTAAAATCTCCTAGCGGCACAGTTACTGTGTGTCCGTAAAATTCTATTCAATTTGCCATTGTTTCGAAAAGTTAGTTTGCAGGGCCATCAATCCTATGTCAGTGTTTTGAAAGGATCGCTACACTGAGGCATCACTATAGTGAATCTCTGACCTCACTGAGGGTAGTAAGGAGTCTTTAGGTTTGGGGATCTTTGATTTCTCATTGGATTCCTGTCATGTCACAGGAATCCAGCATGGTGTGGATATCTATTTATTTAACCAGCTTAGGATTCACTGAATTCTCCTTAACTGGGGATTTAGCATCAGTTCTGGAAAGTTCTGAGCCATTATCTCTTTAAATACCTCTACACTTTCATTTTCTCCCTTCTGAATTTCTGCTTTAGACACACATCACACTTCCTCACTCCCTACTTTGTATTTATTCACCTCTCTTTCATATTTTCTATCTTATTTCTCTGTGCTCAATATTGGCTAATTCCTTCAAACCTGCTTTTTGTCTCTTTCTCAAGCTGCCTTTAACCTGCTTCCAACTCATCTGTTGAGTTTCCTGTCTTGTTAATTGCTTTCTGAATTTACTTTGTAAAATGTGATTATTTAAAAAATATTCTCAGACATTTTGATTGTTCTTTGTGGTCATCTATAGTCTTTCACTTCTTCAAGTAAAAATAGTTATGTTATAGTCTGTATATTAAAATTACAATAATTAAAGTAGTTGTGATTTGTTGCTTTTCCTCATTGTGGTTTCTTTCTTTTATTTTTTTTAACTTTTGTTGTTAATGTTTTTTTTTAATATTTAAAAAAAAATTTTTTAACGTTTATTTATTTTTGAGACAGAGAGAGACAAAGCATGAACGGGGGGAGGGTCAGGGAGAGGGAGACACAGAATCTGAAACAGGCTCCAGGCTCTGAGCTGTCAGCACAGAGCCCGATGTGGGGATTGAACTCACGGACCGCGAGATCATGACCTGAGCTGAAGTCGGACGCTTAACCGACTGAGCCACCCAGGCGCCCCATTAATGTTTATTTATTTTTGAGAGAAAGAGAGAGAGAGAGAGAGAGAGAGAGTGAGCACGAGCAGGGGAGGGGCAGAGAGAGAGGGAGATGCCAAATCCGAAGCAGGCTCCAGGCTCCAAGCTGTCAGCCCAGAGCCCCACATGGGGCTCGAACTCACAAACCCGAGATCATGACATGAGCCGAACTCAAACGCTTAACCGACTGAGCCGCCCAGGCACCCCCATTGTGGCTTATTTCCTTGCATGTTTTGGAGTTCATTTTGAATTCACATTCACCTGCGTGCCAGCCATGGCCATCCCAAGGACGTGCGTCGAGGCTGGTTTTGTCTTTGGAGGTTTGCTACTGCAGGGAACCTGGCCTGTGGTCTTGGGCCTCTCCCTCCTGAGCTCTAGGCTTCCTGGAGCCTCCTCCTGGTCTGCCTCCCTCCCCTCCCTCACAGAATGAGTCTCACTCACAAGAAGCTGAGAATGTGGAAACAAGAGTTACTCGTCTTTGAACAAATTTCCCCGAGTGTTCAGTGGTTATCAGTGGCTTTTCCAAGGCTTTGCCGGATCTGGTGCTCAGATGACTTAGAGTCTTGGCTGAGGCATGGTGAGTGCTGTTTTCCTGTGAAAGCCACACTCCCAGAATGAGACCGAGGGAGAGGGAAAGCAAAGCCCCACGGACGGTGAAACGACACCCAGGAACATTCTTCATGTGCGATGGCCTCGTAATGGCGTGACTCACAAACTACTCTTTTTCCGGCAATGTTACTGAAAGACACCAGTATCCAGGGGAGAGCCTCGAAAGTTTCCAGTGTTGATAAAAAAAAAAAAACGTTAAACCTAATACTACCTAATCACTCAAGAAGATCTCAGAAATTTATTATAAACCATTTCAATCCAGGAGACAATGTTACGGGCGATGAATATTTAAATCCAATCACCTTAGATCTAATAATACAACGAGAGGTGTCATTTCTGTTTGTGCTGAGCAACTTGAGAAAAAGGGTGATTTTTTTTTCCTATTTGAATAATGAAGACAGTAGAGATGAGAAATTTTCATGACAGGCTGAATTTTGTTGCTGTTAAAATCAAGTGCCAGACATAACACTGGAGAATCAACTCCGCATTCCCCATTCTGATCCCAGCTCTGCCGCAGGACTTTCACGTGACTCTGGAAGGTCACTTCGGCTCCCTGGGTCCCGGTTTGCTCAGCCGTGAAGAGCTTCTCCCGAAGGCTTCTCCCAGCCCTGGAAATGCAAGATTTTGGGGATACATTTGCATTGATTGTGGCAGCATAAGGAGCGCTCAAGATTGGCCCCAGACTTTAAATTTTGTATCTCATGAAATCCAGGCTTTGAGAGATGCTGTGAGTGGCGCAATCGATGTGCCCCAGCTAGCTGTGAAGCGACTCACACAGAGGTTGAAGCTGTTTCGCTCGAAAGAAAGAAGGGAAGGAGGGAGGGGAGGAAGGAAGGGAGGGAAGAAAAAGTCAAGTTGACTTTCAGCGGTCACTGGCTGGCTCAGTCGGGGAGCGTGTGGCTCTTGATCTTGGGGTTGTGAGTTCGAGCCCCACGTTGGGTGTAGAGATAACTTAAAATTAAAATCAATCAATCAATCGATAAAGTTGACGTTCAGGTAGCATAGTAAGGCGAGAAAGTCGTCAATCTCTATTGGCAGGCACTGATCCACGTTTTAAGCACGCAAAGGTCACCATCTTGAGGCGATAAGGACCCTCTTGTGTTCAGTGCTGTCTATAATGCAAAGCCCCTCCATTTCTGTAAAAACGCAGCTTAAAAAAAAAAAAAATCTCCGTGTGGTTCTACTGAAGGGTAAGACGTGTGCTGCTTTTGCTGACGGGTGGTTGTAGACGGCGTCAGACGCCTAGGTGCGGAGATGACAATATTTCGCAATTGTTGGACACGCTTTGATCTGGAGAGCAGGAGAGGAAAGTCGGAAACGGAGGGAGAAGTTTCTGAAGTCAATTTTCGTTTCTTAGAGACTCCCTGTAGGAAGCGTTCTTAACTGGCTCTGTTCGAGCATTACGGAATGGGCACGCGTCGCTTCACTAAGGCGACACTGTGCTCCAAGTGTCCTTCCTCCGGAGGGCGGAGAGAGGGAGAGGCGGAGAGGGCAGGATGGCAGGGGGAGCTGTGCAGGGACCTGCGTCGGGGGATGCAAGGTTCTCTCTCTCCAACGTGGGTGCTCACATCTCCAGGTGCTGCCAGAGTACTTCCTGTCTTTTATGTTTCTCCCAAGTCACCTCCTGGCTCCCCACATTCTTGATCCCACTGCCCCAAAGCGGAGCGTTCCTGTGAAAACGTCCACAGGCTGGAATGGCATGTGGCCCAGAAGCCCGTGGCGTCAATTTACGTGGAAAGAGTCTTGAGCGCTCCCAGACCCCCAAAGTCACCTCGCTGAGGCCTCTCTGATACCTTAGGACACAGTTCGCCAGTGGGCGCGCGGAATGAATCCGGAGCAAGCACGGATGCTCAGACCCAGCTCAAGGCTCCGGCAGCCGAGCGGTTCCAGGGGACGTGCCGGCGGGGGCCCCGCTCACGGGTCGGGATGCGATCAGCCTCGGCCAGGGTTCGCGGCAGACCCGTGCCGGACGCTCCACAATTGCCGATTTTCGCCTTTTTCATAAAAGCTGAACTCCTCCGATCTCCTTCCGTTCCTAAAAACAGGTACTGACGGTAGGCGGGTGGTTCGTGAAAACGAAGGAGTGCAGCACGAACTTGCAAAAAAAGCAGGACGTAGCGGTATTGCATTGACTCACAGCTGGTTCCTTCCTTCCTGCCGGGGACCGCCCATCATTTTAGATCGATTTTTTTCAAAACGTCTCCGGAAACTGTACATTTCTCTCTATTTAAGCGGCTTTGGGGAAAAACATGTTCGTTTATTTTATTTTATTTTACTTTATTTTTTAATGAAATTTATTCTCAAATCGGTTTCCCTAAAATATGTTCGTTTTTAACACAACATGACTGTATGTGTGGTAGAGACGACCGGTGTCTACCCAACGTTCGTATGCCCCTTCTTTCGTTCTAACAGATTCTGTTCAGAATGGCCACGTGCTCGTGTATCTTCTCAGCTTTCTTTGCTGCTGAGGATGTTCCTGTGACACAGTTCTGGTCAAGCAATGTAAACACAAGGCCCCGGGAAGGGCTCACCTTGTGTAAGAAGCAAAGCTTGTAAGGTGAGTCCCTTTGCCCTCAACGTGCCCGGGATGTACGATGACTGGTGAGGCACAGCAGCCATCTTGGGATCCAGAGACTGAAAGGCGCAAACTGACAATGACAAAAATGACAAAGCAGAAAAGTAAAGGTAGCCTGGCTTTCCTAATGACTGTGGAGCTGCCTTAACAGCCTTGGATGTCCTACCCTCCGTGTTCTCAGTGCCCGAAGCAAAATCTCTCCTAAGCTGCTCACTTTCCGTTATTGTATCTGAGCAGAATTTCTGACTGATGGAAAAAGCCTGCCTCGGGTAGATATTTCCTAAACTGTTTTAAAGATTGATGCATATGGTCAGTTTGTCTTTTATTTTTAGTGGAGAGTAATGGCAAGGAGGAAATAGCATTCCCATGATAGCACTAATGAATAATTTCAAAATACTTTATTTATACTTTATGCCTCTTCTTGAGACTTTCCAAAGAAATAATCCTTACCTTATTTATTTTTTAAACGTTTATTTCTTTATTCTTAAGAGAGGTGGGGAGGGGCAAAGAGAGAGAGGGAGAGAGAGAATCCCAAGCAGGCTCCACACTGACAGCGTAGAGCCCGATGTGGGGCTCGATCTCACCAACCCTAAGATCATGACCTGAACCCAAATCAAGAGTCGGACCCCCAGCTGACTGAGCCATGTAGGCGCCCCAATCCTTATATTATTTAAAGCTTACATATAAATCTGTTTTCTACAAAGTTGTTTAAGATACTAGATTACTGAAAAGAACTTAAATGTTCAAACGATATGTAAAGATAAGACAATGTGGTACCTCCGTAGAATGGAATGGTCTCTGATCATGAAGAATTGTGTTCTTCAAAAAGATTCTCAGTGGTCATGGAAAACGCATGCACTACAACAGCAAGCCAAATAGGTAGGATATAAACGATAGTTTTAATATGATGATGGCTACATTGAATTCATTGGACAATATAAAATTCCATTTGTATTGGTCTATGCGTGTAGGTGTGCTTGCTCTATATTTTTTATGCTTTCCCGTATTTTCCAAATTTTCTACGATGAGATAAATCAGCAGGAAAAAATGTGACTTTTTTCCTTTTAAATACCTTCCATTTCTTTTTCAGTTTTTTTTTCTCCAGTGAAGTATCTTTGATGGGAATCCTTTAGACCGGTTTTAAATAAGTTAAAATGGGCTGTTTTACAACGCACTGAAGACTCTAAAGGAGCTCTAAGAACGTGGGGCGTCTGGGTAGCTCACTCGGTTAAGCATCTGACTTCCACTCAGGTCATGATCTCACAGTTTGTGAGCTTGAGCCGCGCCTCGGGCTCTGTGCTGACAGCTCAGGGCCTGGAGCCCGTTTCGGATTCTGTGTCTCCCTCTGTCTGCCCCTCCTCCGCTCGCACTCTCTCTCTCTCTCTCTCTCATAAATGAATAAATAAATAAATAAATAAGAGCTCTAAGAATTCTAAGAAGGGTGCTAGTTCAAGACATACAAAATGTTCACCACCCAGCCTTACCTAAGTTAAAACAGGTCTTATTGGAGTTCACCCCCAATTCGAGTTTCTGAGACCAGATCTCTCTGTGGCTCTAAGAGAAGTCAGCCTCCTGTCTGTTTCCACCTTTGTGCCCCCCTCCTGCAACTTCTGGCCTCTGGCAGAGCAGCGCTCCAGGACCCAGTGCCCTGGCTTTCTTGGACCTCTCGGTCTTGCTCTATCCAGCTCTGTCTCCTGATTCTGGAACCAGGAAAGGTCTTCTCTATGGTGCCAAGCTCTTGGTCAACTGCCCCAGCCTCTCTGTCTCCTTCAAAGGATTTCTTCCCTCCACCCTGGGGTCCTGGCTCTTCCACCAGCACAGAGGGGCTCTGGGCTGCTCACTGTCCTTCCTGGGACCATGGCTAGAAAGCTGTCCTCCGCAGTCACACAGCAGACGGACTGGAGGGTATGTTTGGTGGTCATGGCTGCAGGGAACAGGTTTACTACTGAGCAGATTCGGCCTCTGAGCCTTTACACAGGGATCTTGACTCGGGGTGACAAGGTTCCACACTCTTTCTGCCCAGTTCACACCTGGAAACTACCTTCCCTCTGTCAACCTGATTGGAAACAAGAGACGCCACCACATTTTAAAATGGGAAACCAGCATTTCCATTCATTAAGCCTTTTGTTTTAAATTGTTTTCATGTTTGTTTTATTTTTGAGACAGAGAAAGACAGGGCACGAGCAGGGGAGGGGCAGAGGGAGGCGGAGACACAGAACTGGAAGCAGGCTCCAGGCTCCGAGCTGTCAGCATAGAGCCGGACATGGGGCTCGAACTCACAAACCGCGAGATCGTGACCTGAGCCGAAGTCGGACGCTTAACCGACTGAGCCACCCAGGCGCCCCCCGCCCTTTTTTTTCTTAATTGATAACTCATCCCTCAGCTATTTAGAGGAAAGGACCCAGCCCCGGCAAGTGAAAGGCATTCAACAGGGAGAAACAGAGGTAGTGACTCACGGACTATAGCCCGGGGGCTGGTAGGTCCTGGAAGGCTTACAAGCGTGCTTGATTTCATGATTCACATGAGACTGTTACTCTTGGCCCCTGCACTGCCAGCTCAACTCTCACTGTCCAGGTTGATTGTTCTGATGCAGAAGGACCACCAGGGCCCGACTTCTGATTCATGACCCACCACGGCTGACCCCGAACACCGTCGGTTCTGAGGCTTGTCCACGAGTAAAACATACCCGAGACGGGGAAAGAATTTACAGAGCACACTACAGTGTGGATTAGCATCACTGGTTACCTTGAACCAGCTGGTTTCAGCATCCGCCACATCAGAAGGTCGCTAGAGAGGTCATTCTCAACACTGAAAAAAACAAAAAAGGAGGAGAAAGGCAAGCATACCTGGCTACTCCAATATCTGCCTCCTGCCAGACTTCCTCGTTCCAGAAATGCTGTAGGCGAGGGGGTTCCTACCAGGGGAAGCAAGTGGGAAATGTGAGGGCTCTGTGAGGTCACAGGGTCTCCGAAGTAGGGAGATGAGCCCATATGAATAGATCATCACAGTCTGGATGGCCTCTTCTGTTAACCGTCTCTCTGTGTTTGCACCGAAAACCGTGAGATCGTGACCCGAGCCGAAGTCGGACGCTTAACCGACTGAGCCACCCAGGTGCCCCCACGGTGGTTTTTAAAAGCGGGGGAGACATAAGAGAAAAGAATGACTCCTGGTCAGCACTGTCGGGTTTTGTGTCCAGGCACACTCGATCCTCAAGCACCTGGCTCGATGCCTCAAACTCTTATGGGTCCTCAGAATTCCAGAATTGCAACGTTTGCTCCTGGACAAAAGTGGCCCGAATTCAGTCCGCGACAAGGTTCGCCCCAACAGGCAAATCCATTTCAGGACAACAGAGAGGCCCACAACGGAAGGAAGAATGGAGGAAGACTGACAGAAACACCAGAGGCCTCTGGAAAAGCCCAGTGACCATCCTTAGGTAGCACCCCTAAGTTGTCCCAGTGGACTGAAAGCTTCTGGGCCACAGGCTGGAGGTGTGGCTTTCATGACGGGCAGTTCCGGAGCCCCCTGGCGGTGTGGGCTCCTGGTGCAGCCCACTACACCGTGTGCTCGATGAGAAAGCTTTCTCTGGAATCCTGTCCACGTCAAGAGCCAAGGATGAAGCTCTGACTCAAGGAGGCTCACCCTGGACTGATGGGTAACCCCCACCCTCCCTGCCTTCCTGGGCCTGACCTGGGGGCTCCTTCTTGAAGGACTTGAGCAGAATGTACAGTGATCTCTGGCAAGGTCCGGCGGGGCACCTGCCTGTCTATAAGCTGATGCTGGCCAAACACAGGACATGCTCTGGCAGGCTGACCAGAGAACCCTCAAGCCCCTGGCAACTCGGCACTCTTCCAGAGAGAGAAACCGATCGGCTCTGAAAGACCCAGAGGGCCTGTCTTCCTTTGAAATAACTTTCTTTCAAAAAGAAGACAAGGTAATCATCCTAGAGAAAACACCCGATTCATGGTCTCAAGATTCAAGGAAGCCTAACACTTCATCAACGACAAGAAACCTCTCTGAAAAGCGCTAAAACGTGAAACAGGGCACAATGGTGTGATATGGGCAGTGGGACTGCTGAACGCAAAGCATGAGTGGTCACTGTGGAAAGTGAGCTGGGGCCGGCTCCCTGGGTGACGCATGGCTTTGGGGCTGACTGTAGGGGCTGCATGTGACAATGACAATCCGGTCACTTTATGGAAGTGCATCAGGCACAAACCCCTGTTCGCTTTTGAAAGGAAAGCATGTGTGGAGGCCACGGGTGAGCTTGCTGAAACACGGCCCCTTATCCCCCAGCCCCCATCCCTGGATCAGTGGCTCTCCCATGAGAATGGAAAGTAACGGGCCACCTGTGCGTGGTAGAGGCTAGGGCAAGAAATCGTTTCGGAATGCACGAATGGAGCGTCACTTCCGGCCCGTTCCGTATCCTTGAACATCACTCAGGGATGCTGACTGTGTTTGCAGCATCATTTTGCCCTTGACTCTCAGTTTACTGGTGTTCGAACACACGTCCGCCTTCGGGAAGGAGAAGTGGACCAGGCGGCAAGACTTCTCAACACGCGTTCAGAGCTTTGAAACGAACTTGCGGCAAGGTCTGGATTCTCCAAGGGTGGCCGCGTCTGGAAGAGGAGACGCGCCCCGTCAATGCAGCGGGCAGGACAAGCCGGCAGCACCTTCTCCTCACCTCGGTGCTCTCTCGGCTCGGGGCAACCAGGTCCTGCAGCGACAAAATCCCGCTGTTTGAGCCTCGGCTCATTCTTGGCAGACAAACGTGTGAAAATAGACGTGTCAGTCATGCTCAGGATTTCCAATGTGACTGCCAAGTAACCAGCACGGCCACACGTGGGAACTGACGTGGTAGCGTGCACCTGCTATTTTCCCGTCAGCGTTTTCCCACGTGGGGGCTACGATTCCGCCCGCTCGCCAGAAGATCTGATCTGTTGACATTTTAATGCAGGAATTCCATTTTTTGTTGTGGGGGGGAAAAAAAAACCTTAGATGAGCCCCTCTTGATTATATCGCCCCGGTCTTCTCTGGAACACGCATCTGCGTTAGGAGTATGCAGTGGCCAACTCAGGAACTCGCTTTGGCCCTACAGTTCACGTCTGTCTTCGCCCTTCTTCACCGGAATGAACGCCAGTCTCGACCGACCCAACAGTCACCCTCTTGCCTGGTATTTGACTCAATACAACTTTGGAGGGTTTTACAGATGAGAAAACTGAGGCCCGGCAAGGTCAGGCGACTTGCCCCGGGTTTTGCGGCCCAGACGTGGTAGGGTCAGGGACACAGCCCTGAGAGTTGAACCCAAGGGTCCATGCTGTGAACCTTCTCCCTTGCTGAGACTGGTGCCGATATCATTATCGGTCACTCAGCAAGAGCGTAGAAACAAACAACCAGAACAGGACGCCCAGTTAAACCGGCATCTCACCAAAGACAGAGATTTTTGGCACCGGCCTGTCCTATGGAATATCTGGGACATGCTTTGACTTGAACATTCCTGTTATCTGCAGTTTAACTGGGCGTCTTGTGTTTTCTCTGGCTACCCTAGGCAAGAGGAGCATGGGCCGTGGACTGACCCCTGGGAGCTCCAGAATCCTGGAGGTTGGGGGCAACCGGGGTGGGAGGTGGGGGTCAGCGAAGACAGACGGGTCAGCGGAGGCAGGCTGGGGCTTCAGCTCATGCTGGCCAAGGTCTGAGTCCCTAAAGAGAAGCCGGTGGAAATGCCACAGAAAGTGCACATGCCCCCTCACACATGTGGGAGCATGCACGCTCACACACGCACTCCTGCACACTTGCAAGCACATGCACACTCATACACACGCCCGCACGCACGCTCACACACACACACACACACATACACCCGGCCCCCTGCCTGAGCCACCAGCCCATCAGGCGGGAGTCCACGCCGTGGTGGAGTCTCAGGGCTTCCGCTAGGTAGGTGGGAAGCAAAGTCAAGTCGGGGGGCTTCAGAGAACCCCAGCCAGAGCCGAAAGCCCCTGCTCTTACCCTGAAGGGGCTGGAGTGCATTATCAGGGCCGACCACGCTTCCTTAACAGGCCCGTGTATCTCTGGACGCGAAGCGTTTCTCAGCAATCAGTGTGTGTTCTGTCTGTCGGCCCTGTATTTTCAGAAATTCCCTATGGATTCTGGGACGGGGCTAGATTTTCATTTCATTTTGCAAGGGAGATACACAGCGCCTCTGTTTAATGGTGTTAGATATGCACGCACCAGTGGACATACAGACAGACACAGAGATACAGACATGTGCTTGGTGCGAAAGTAGTCCAAGGGGATTTATGTTGAGGCTGTTTATTTATTTTATTAAAAAAATTTTTTTAAAGTTTATTTATTTTTGAGACAGAGAGAGACAGAGCATGAACGGGGGAGGGTCAGAGAGAGAGGGAGACACAGAATCCGAAGCAGGCTCCAGGGTCCGAGTTGTCAGCACAGAGCCTGATGCGGGGCTCGAACTCACGGACCGAGAAATCATGACCTGAGCCGAAGTCGGCCGCTTAACTGACTGAGCCACCCAGGCACCCCACATTGAGGCTGTTTCAAGGAGAAGCCTGGTCCGCCATCTTGGTCGGAACACCAAGCAGCGTGTTATCCACTAGCTTGTAAGCCCCTCGACACAAGGATGGGGTGCTCCCATCTGATGCCTCGTACAGAGCCTTGTACACATGTACTTACTGTTCTATTAGTTCATTTGTATAATCCGATGAAACAAACACTGTCTGGTCAAAATAGTATGCACCGCTCTAGGCAACAGTATTCCTCGGCCGATTAACTAGATGATGAATAACCACAATACATAATTGAATTCGAAGTTCATTTTTGCCATTCCCTACACAGATGAGGTTTCATTGTTTATTGTTGTCGATGGAAACAATTGAGTTACCTTGGCTAAACAGCAGAGGCCACAGACAGAGGTGTACTTGACCACACGAGGTGAGCCTTGCATGCCAAATGCACCTGCCTGGCATTTTGGTGGAGAAACAAGGTGTTTATTAAAGCATTCAAGTAAATATCAACAAACGGACAATTCATATTTATAGTAAAGATTTGGTGCGGAGCTTAATCAGGATTTTGTGTTTGTTCAGGGCCGGGTAGAAATATATTCGAGGCCAGAATATATCTTTCTGGAACTTTCAAGAATACATGGGGTGAAAGAAAGATTAGGATATGATTATCAGGCAGCTCTAAAATCAAAGCGATTAGGGTTTCTAGAATCTGTGTCCTACGATAAAGGATCTATATGGATACCACACTGCTAGATGTGAATGGGTTTTATACGGAAAGCATTACGCTTATCCGTTGCGCAACTAACGACACTTCAATGCACGCTTGTCAGAACAAAGAAGTCTGAATCACTCACTCACAATATAAGGATAGATATGAATCGCACTAGCAGTATTGGATGAAGCTAGGATGGCCCGGCCCAGCTCCCCCTGCACGGTCCAAGTGGAAACTGGGTAGACGTTGTGCCCAGGGCACGTTCTAGACCTCGCCTGATGTAGGCTGAGGGACCGAGGAATCCCGTAGCTCCTGAGGTGGCCAGTACCAGCGAGGGCTGGGCTGGGAACAGCTGCGCATCTGCATTCTGGTCAAGCTGAGCGTGATCCTGCCCCCAGGTGACCTAGTTTGCTGATCCCACCAGGTGGACCTTTCTGGAATAAATGCCACTCTGTGGAGTCCTGGCCGTGCCCAGGCCTCTCAAGAGACCGTGGGTCTCTCTATGAGATAGGGGTGTCTGCCTGTCTAGAGTTGGCTCCCCTCATGGGTTCCCTTGTCACTGACCGCCAAGGTCATGGCAATCCTGCGTTTAATGAAAAGTCACTGAAAACTGCTGAAGCTTTCGTGAAAAGTCACCTCTTTCAGGTCACCCTCCAGGTGACCTAATGCACCTGTTGACAGATACCTGGGAGGGATACAGACTCTGCAGCCAGTAGCACCCGGGTTCAAATCTCTGCTCATCTTACAGGTAAGAGGGCTCAGCAATCTTGGTTTCAATGGTCGTGAAGATACGAGTGACGACAGCCGGCACCACAGGGTTCTATGTGGTCGAAATGACAGAATCCAGTATGACGTGTATAACACTGGCTCTGACCCATGCACAGCATCATCGTTATCGTCACGGAGTGAGTGTGGGGTGACTCTGGGTGGGAAGAGGCCACAGAAAAGGTTCCGTTACCTTCCCAAGCTTAGGACATCTCAATATGAATTTTGCAAAGTGAGCCAAAGAACAAGTATCTGCTGTGTCCTTACCCTGTGCCAACCTGATTCAAGGGGCTGGGGGGAGAGGGTGGGCGTCCTGCCCTCACGCAGCTTACGTGCCGATACAAGAGAAGAAAACTTAACTCAGGCGAAGGTTCGAGCGCTCGGGCATTACGTCGAGAATGGTTTTTGCCAACCCCCTCCAGCAGTCATGCAACTTAGCTCTGGTTCTGTCCGAAATCACTGGCTTGTGCGCTCGTAATGGAACTTCTCACCGTTGAGCCGGAGGTGTGGAGACAGGATCCTTAGACCCTGCAGGGGGGGTGGGGGAGGAGGAAGGCCAGGAAGGGTCGAGCCTGTGTGTGAAGAGTAGGGTACCTCCAGCCAGAGCTGCCTCTAGGCAGTGCCTATGGCCCTAAGCAGAAAGGTTAGATGTGAGGATGTCACTCGGTGGAGAAGAAGAGTGTCCACGCAGAGCCAGCATTTCCAGGGTCTTCGGAGGGTCTGTGAAGGCAGAGTACTGTCTCAAAGTCAACAGATTAGAAATGTAGTAGAGGTGGGGCGCCTGGGTGGCTCAGTCAGTTGAGCTTCTGACTTCGGCTCAGGTCATGATCTCGAGGTTTGGGCGTTCGATCCCCCCGTCAGGCTCTGTGCTGACGGCTCAGAGCCTGGAGCCCGTTTCAGATTCTGTGTCTCCTTCTCTCTGCCCCTCCCCTGTTCGTGCTCTGTCTCTCTCTGTCTCAAAAATAAAATACACTTAAAAAAATGCGTTTTTCACCACGGCTGGCTCTGGCACGTTTCAAGGGGCAGGTGTAAGAACCGTCTTTCCTGAGAAGGACGGGGCCTGGCGCTGGCCGAGCACACGCGGGATGCAGGTCCCGGGAGTCATAGATATGAAACGGAGGGGAGGCAGAGGGCAGGGGTCAGGGGAGGTGGGAGCGGGAACACGGGACAACCGGCAGCAAAAGGCAGAGGGCATCCATTCTTTCATCAGGCGATTTTCCGATGACACTGCTTAGTTCCCGGGTGGCTTTTCCTAGAAGGGAGGTCTGGAAGCAGCGGGTCCTTTGATCAGGGGGATCCAGAGGCAAGGAGATGCCAGTTTGTCATTTGTCATTTGTACCAATTGGGCTGGGTCTTCAAAAAATGGCAAAAAGCGGTCACACATTAGAGAAACCGTAGTTGGAAGCAGAGGGGAGGGAGCTTTTTGGCAAAAGCGTCCCTCGCTTCAAAGGGGAGTCGTTCGCCCAGAATCGTCTTTACTAGCAGGTGGCGAAGTGTGCCGAGACCAGCCCTGGGCTGGAGGTGGCATCGTGGGGACGCTGGACCTGCCCCGGGCCGTCAGCAACGGGGGTGAGTCTTGTCCGACCCGTCGGCCTCTGTCCTCCCCCTGCAAACACCACGGGGACCAGGTGAAAGCGGCCCCTGGAAATCCACAGTCACGAAGGAGGGTGAGGGGCTCGTTACACTTGAGATTCTGTAACGCCCACTGATGGTGCCCCGGGAGGGGACACGGAGCAGCCCCACACACGGGGACCCAGGCCCCATGGCTGCTCACGGCTGGCTGGGGGTGAGGGAAGGACATATGCGGAATACGGGAGGGAGAAGAAGGTGAGTTGGGCCTTCGATACGAATAAATATTACTCTGTTATTTGCGTCTTCTGTGCATACTTCCTTAGGTGCTGTGCCGTGATCTCTGGGGGACTCTGTCATGATCTCTGGGGGACTCTGTCATGATCTCTGGGGGGACTCTGTCGTGATCTCTGGGGAGACTGTTGTGATCTCTGGGGGACTCTGTCGTGATCTCTGGGGGGTTCTGTGCCATGATCTCTAGGGGACTCTGTCATGATCTCTTGGGGGGCTCTGTTGTGATCTCTGGGGGGACTCTGTCGTGATCTCTGGGGGGACTCTGTCATGATCTCTGGGGGGACTCTGTCATGATTGCTGGGGGACTCTGTCATGATCTCTGGGGAGACTCTGTCGTGATCTCTGGGGAGACTCTGTAGTGATCTCTGGGGGGCTCTGTGCCATGATCTCTGGGGGACTCTGTCATGATCTCTGGGGGGACTCTGTCGTGATCTCTGGGGAACTCTGTTGTGATCTCTGGGGGACTCTCTCGTGATCTCTGGGGGGACTCTGTCATGATCTCTGGGGGGACTGTGTTGTGATCTCTGGGGGGGCTCTGTCGTGATCTCTGGGGAACTCTGTTGTGATCTCTGGGGGACTCTGTCATGATCTCTGGGGGGACTGTGTTGTGATCTCTGGGGGGGCTCTGTCGTGATCTCTGGGGGACTCTGTTGTGATCTCTGGGGGGCTCTGTGCCATGATCTCTGGGGGACTCTGTCATGATCTCTGGGGGGACTCTGTCATGATCTCTGGGGGACTCTGTCATGATCTCTGGGGGGACTCTGTCGTGATCTCTGGGGAACTCTGTTGTGATCTCTGGGGGACTCTGTCGTGATCTCTGGGGGGCTCTGTCGTGATCTCTGGGGGACTCTGTCATGATCTCTGGGGGGACTGTGTTGTGATCTCTGGGGGGGCTCTGTCGTGATCTCTGGGGGACTCTGTCGTGATCTCTGGGGGGCTCTGTGCCATGATCTCTGGGGGACTCTGTCATGATCTCTGGGGGGCTCTGTGCCATGATCTCTGGGGGGACTCTGTCGTGCCCTGCTGTCAATGAATTCAGAACGTGGTGAAGAATGTAAGGGTCACATACACATACCTGTAACACAGGCACTGTGAGCCAGGTCACTCAAGTCACTTCCACCCCCACCAGGGGTAAAGACCCTCACGGGAGGGGTGCCTCTGCCCTTGGGGTGGGGGTCTTGGCAGCTTCCGCCCACGGGCTCTGCTGTCACGTTCGGAAAATTCGGTTCCGTGTCTCCTGCTTGGAATCCACCATGCTCCCGGTCGTGATGGGCTCTCCGGGACATTCCTACGGTAGGTCTACTCCCCACGACCACGGAAGACACCTGGATGCTTCCGTATCCGGATGGATTACTTCCGTCTGGGGCCCCTCCCACCTCCCACCCCTACCGGTAACTGGATCATCTTCTCTGGGAAACCCCTCCCTCCTCTATTGTAACCAGGTCACTGCGGTGGGGGTGTCGCTTGGTATTCCTCATGCCGCTGGCCACACCGATTACTCCATGGGTGGGCACAGGGGTCCTTGTGAAGCCAGCTGCATCCATACATGTAGTGAAGTGTGCGGAAGGCAGTTCTCGGGGGGGGGGGGGGGGGGGGGAGGGTCACTGAGCTGGGATCCCCACCATGTCCACATCTTCTGCTGCTGTACAGTTCACTGCAGGTGAGTGAATGAGCCTGACACACAGAGAAGGAGGGGAAGGGAGACAAGGCCACACCAAGGGTAACATTTGCACGCTGGGATCCAGCTTTACCCAGAGGCCAGCCCCAGCTCTGGCCCTCCCACATGTGCGAGCCAGTAAATCCTCCTTTTGAGCTGCGGCCGATTCAGCTTCACTCTCTTCCGTCGGCCACCAGATGGCCCGGATGTCCCCCCACCCCCACCCCCCGGAGCTGCCCACACTGACACCCAGGCCTCTGAGGTCTGCTCCCCGCCCCCCGGGGGCTGGCCTTCACCCACCATGTCAGCTGGGACGCAGCTGTAAATGTCGTCATGGATTCTGGTGTCTTCAGACCCATTGTCATTGACCTCTTGGGGGCCTCAGCTCTCTTCCTGTAGGATGAGTTCTTGCTAAGAGGTTCCACAGGCTCCCAGGTACATAATAGATTTCTGGTGGCTTCTCCCGATGCGCCCTGAAGACACACGCTGGCCGGCTGAGAGCCAAGATGAGGTAGCTTAGGCTCGGGATGGGAGTCCTGGAGCAGAAAGAAAGAGGGTTCAGAAGTGCCATGGCAGAGGAGAGCAAGGAATGATTTCTGAATGGCAGGAATCTGGTTGCTTCATGCTCCATGGAGGATGTGGCGTCTGCAATGAGTCTGAAGGGAAGATGGCCTTCTGCTATTTAAGGCATGTGCAAAGGGAAGTGGGGATATATGGCAGACAAAGAGCAGGGCGGCAGGTATGGAAGTGCCCAATCTCAGCCGCAACGTGCAAGGTCTAGGATGCTACTTGGGAAGGTTTGGGTGGTCTTGTGCGGGCAATGGGGAGCCATCAAAGAATTTAGGGGAGGGCGAGGTTACCAGAGGGGAGAAGGGAAGGGTGAAGCTATCAAAGCCCTGTTTCAAGCGGGCTCACGAGGTTTCAGCTGCAACTTGACCTGAGTCAGCCTCTGGCCGGACAGCTCTCCTCCTGTTCCTGGAATGTTCGTCCCAAGCCAACCAGCTTAGCCCAAGCCCAAGTCCAAGGGAAGCTCACAAAGAGGGAGGGAAGGCTTGCACATTGGGACTCGATGTTGTCCAGTTTCTTCCAGGTGGATCCAGAATGCAAGCCAGCTCTGGCAGGGCAACGAGGATGAGCCCAGAGAAGAGGGGTCCAGAGATGGGCAGAAGGGCTGGAGTCTTTCTGGAGACAGTTGAAGCAATATGGCCAGAGGGACTGCTGGCTGGAAAGGAGTCATGGGACAGCACTCAGTATTCCTTCTCCCTGTTCTCCCTCAGGATCCCACTCTACTGACGTCTCCTTCTACTTCTGTACCATGGAGGTTCCCCCAACTGGCTCTTTCCAGTTAGCATTTGAATGGACTTAGTTCTCTCTAGTCTCAAATAAATTCCTCTCCTGACTACACACACCTCTCCTTCTACTTCCAGTCCCATTTTTTCCCTTGGCAGCCTTTTAAAAAAGTTTTTAAAAATTTATTTATTGGGGTGTCTGGGTGGCTCAGTCAGTTGAGCATCCGACTTTGGCTCAGGTCATGACCTCATGGTGCGTGAGTTTGAGCCCGCATTGGGCTCTCTGCTGTCAGCATGGAACCTGCTTGGGATTCGCTGTGTCTCTCTCTGTCTCCCTCTCTCTGTCTCTCCCTCTCTCTCTCTCTCTCTCTCTGCCCCTGTTAGTGCAGAGCCAGACGTGGGACTTGATCCCATGAACTGTGGGACCATGACCTGAGCTGAAATCAAGAGTTGGATGCTTGACTAACTTAGCCACCCAGGTGCCCCATCCCCTGGCAGTGTTGAAAGGGGCATCTACACCCTCTGTCACCACTTCCTCACCTCCCATTTTTGCCTCAGCTCTTACAAGGTCACTTCTGTTTCTATTACCATGGAGCCAGCGTGTTCCAGTTCTACCCCATCCACCAGATGCCAGCTACATCCCTTCACTGATCTTTACAAGATTTTCATTGTATGCATTAGCGAGTCTGTAAACTCAACAGAAAAAGACTGTTTTAGGAGTTCAGGATCCAGGACATTCGCATCAAAGGTGCTTCTAACAAGCAGAGTGTATCTGGCAGCCCGCCTCCTCAGTCCCAGGGATAAATTATAAGTCATGGCTGCCACTGTTCTCTGTAATTCCTACTTTTGCCTCCTTCTTATGAAGCCACGTGTCATTTGCTCTGGAATTAATCTCTCTGGCATGATGACTATCCATATTTCAGAAGGCTAACTTGGATCCTTATTGTAGGACAAGTCTACATGCTCCCAGCATATAACACCATTCCTTCCGCAGCCGCCTCCCTGCGCTGCCACCTGCGCCGGTGGACTGGGGTGGAGGTTTGGTGGGGTGACTGAGACTTCTCCAGTTTTACACTCTGGAAATTCCTGATACGTTTTGAAGAATGTTAGAGGTGGGGCTTGTCTCCACCTGTTCCCCTCCCACCGCTCCAGGGACGGGAGTTGACTGTGGAGTCTTGGACATCCTATATTGGAGACTCAGCCCCACCCCTGCTGTCTCCTCCTTCATGTCTCAAAAGATGCAATGTCCCTCTTTCTATTTAAGGACATTGCCTCACCTGTGCTTTGGATCACAGCCTTTCTGGGAAGATGCTCCATAAGAAGGGTGACCACACAATATGTGATCCAAATTGGGACACTGTGGGGACTGAAATATGGTGCCAACTCAACTGGATGCTGTGACAACTGGCACATCTAAGGACAGTCCCAGGAAACTGGGAGGTGTGGCCACCGTATCCAAAGGGATCTCTTCCTTTTTAGTGCCTACTCTCTGGTCTCTGAACAGGCTCTTTTGCTTCCACAAATAAGTCTGGCCATACTGGTCTCACCTCTGTGCCTCTGTTCTCTCTCCCAGCCTTTCCTTTTCCTCTTCTCAACCAAACTCATTGACCCCCCCTTCAGTGTCTCGTTTCTCTATCTCCTACTCTCTCCGCCATCCGGTGCGATTTGTTTTCTACTTCTGCTCCTTGAGACTGCATTTACTAAGGTTATAAATCACACCCTAACTGCTGGATCAAATGGAGACATTTTCATGCTTATCTCACTGAGTTTGAGACTACGGCTCGTTCCTTTCTTTTGTCCAGACACTCTCTTATCCTTAGCCCTTCATTACACAGCTATCTCTGAGTTCTCTGTGACCCATGGTGGCTCTGCTATTAGGAAGTTAGGGATCAGTTGTGTGTATTACAGCTGTGTATTATGCAATGAGTGCTTTTCTGACATGCCTGAACTATCGCCTTTGTCATACGTTTAATTCTTGTTTAGAACTTATTTATTTCAAATTTTTTAAAGTTTATTTATTTTTGAGAGAGAAAGTGAGAGAGAGGGCAGGAGGGGCAGAGAGAGAAGGAGAGAGAGAAGCCCAAGCAGGCTCCTCACTGTCAGCTCAGAGCCTGATGTGGGGCCCAAACTCATGAACTGTGAGATCATGACCTGAGCCAAAACCAAGAGTCAGACACTTAGCCAACTGAGCCACCCAGGCGCCCCACATTTAATTCTTAAAATGTGCTGGAATCTATTGCAAAATTTTCTATTTTCTTTCACTGATCTTTTCATTCTTTTCTTAAATACTCTCCATATATATAAAAAAAATCTTAATACATCCCCCAGAAATAAAAATTGTCTACATTATCTAACTATAATGAAAAAGAAAATCAAGAATTGTTAACAAACTACCAACAATAAAAATACAAACAATTGGAGGGAGAAAAAGCCTTCTCATGCCAAAGAGAAGTCACAGTTTCAGTGCAACTCTGTAGGAAATAATAATCAGCCCACTTGTGGAACAGTTTAATCCAATAGAACCAAGCAACTGGAAGATGTCAGGAGAAAATCTTGGCATGCAAGGAGGCATTCTCTGTATTCATTAAAAGATACATTAATTGGGACAACCGAGCTGTTATAAGAAATAAACCTCAAATTCCCAGGGCAAAAACATAGAAAAATAGTGATCAGAATACTACATATGAAAATAGATGTAATTCAGCCAAAATTTTTCCTAGAGGTAAATTCATAGCATTCAACATGTTCGTTAACTTTAAAATGCATTAAAAACGACACCTTCAGCTCAAGAAGTGGGAAAACAGTAAGAACAAAACAGAAGAATAATCAATAGAGAAAACAGAAAAGTGGAAGAATGAGTGAAGAAATCTCAAAAATCTAATAAATCTAATAAACCAATAAAATAGAGAAAACACTATTCATTCTAACAAAGAATAAACGAAAGAGGAGCTGGAGATTGTTAAGCGTTCTTGTCACACCTAATGGTCGTGTCAAGTATTAACCACGTCCTGCACAATACTTCTGAGTCAGGAGCACAGCACTTATTTCAAAACGTTGGTGGAGTCATTGCTTTATTATATCCAAATACTAAGAATGGCTCCTGGCACATAGTTGGAGCTCAACAATCACGGCGATTTCACGTAAATGAGCACCTGTAATTGTTACGCCGTGTGGTAAGTCCTGCCCACTCGAGCAATCGTTGCTGTTAAGATGTAGACTAGCTAAGGCATACGGTGAAAATGGAAAAAGCAAGGAGGGGAAAATCCTGGAAAAGCACATGTATCTTTGCCAGAGGAGAATGGATAAATCACCGCATAGTCAAATAGAACACCAAGAAGCCATTAGAAGTGAGGAAGATCCACACAGACCGATCTAGAAATATATCCATGATGTTAAAAGAAGTCAGTCTATTTGTACATATGCAAACACCAGACACACACACACACACACACACACACACACACGCCAGGATTCTGTTTTATATAAATGTGTCTGCCTATGGACATAAATAGATCTGAATGAATTTAGGACACATTCAAGAAGGCAACCCACCACCTGTTAAGAGTGGCCATGTGCTAGGCAACAGATTGGGAGGGTGAAGTCGTGTTCCTTCCATTTCTTACTTTCTGTAACTAAATTTGAAACCAAGAAGGGGTACGGTGGGTGATTTTCAAAATAAAAGAACAGAAGTAGCGAGACGTGGGTCAGGCTCCAAAAAAGGAGTTGCTATTAAGCCATGCGACAGCCATGTGGGCCACCACCGGCTGCCTGTCCATGGGGGGTGTGGCGCTAACCACGCCCCCTCCCCAGGCTCTCGGGAATCAGGTTTGGCCTCCCGAGCTGGCCCAGAGGTCGGCACATCAGAGGCCCTCAGTGAAGGCCAGGTCCTGAGGGGTTTCGGCTTGTCGTCAGGAGAGCGGCAGAAATCCCACACGTGGGCAGTGGGATGTGGAAAGATCTGGCGTGAGACAGGGCTGTCCCCTCCGTGAGCTGAGGGTGGAAGTCCCTGCCCTCCCGGATCTCAGAGGCTCCTATAGCCTTTCCTCCCCGTGTCCCCAAGAATCCTGAACCGCAGGCAGAAGCAGGCTATCGATCATGTGTGGACATTAGCAATCCGGTGCCTAAAATGACACGGGCAGGTGGTCTTCCCTTGGAGAAATTCAGAAACAACGAAAATTTAAAAAGAGTCTTTTTTTCCTTGCCTTTTATGCCACGTCTCATCACATGAGAGCCCTGGAGTTTTCGACACCAGAAGCTTCTTCCTTGGAATTATTTCTTCCCCTCAAATAAGACCTTAAAATATCTCATCGCAGCACAAAACAGAAAAATAAACCCACACACTCAGCAATTAAGCCTTTCCATCTCCTGTGAGAAATTGGAAGAGAATTAAAATTGAACAATTTATAAAGCCCCTTCTTCCCCAGCACAACCCAGATGGGAGGTGCTGAGTATGTTCATCACAGGGGTGAACCCTTCGCTCCTGAAGGGATCAAACTTAACGGCGGGCTTGTGAGCTGGTCAGGGGTCGTCCGATCAGGTCACCACCGTACCCCGGGGTTCTGGCGAGCATGTGATCGAAGCGCCTTTCCGTTAGAAGGGAGCTGGCGAGTGGCACACGGGGTTAAGGTGCACGGTGGGCGAGCGAGTGGGCTCTGAGATTTTGCAGATCACCCTCAGGATAGCTCTTCATCACTGTCAAAATACAGGGGCGGGGGCGCCCGGCTGGCAGTCGGTCGAGCAGGCGACTCTTGATGTCAGGGTTGTGAATCGGAGCCCCATGTTGGTGCGGAGCCTACTTAAAAAAATACACGGGCTTGTGTGTTTCATTTCATGCCCAGCATGAGGCTGTAACATGGGCAGGGAACCCATCTTTGTCTCCGAAGGGTTACCTTGAAGCTACTTGCTTCAAGATGCAGAGATAGGGGGAGCTAGATTACACTTTTTCGTTTTTTTATGTTTATTTTTATTTATTTTCAGAGAGAGAGAGACAGAGAGCAAGCAGGGAGGGGCAGAGAGAAAGGGAGACAGACAGAATCCCAAGCAGGCTCTGCGCGCACAGCACCGAGCCTGACGTGGGGCCCGAACCCACAAACTGTGAGATCCTGACCTGAGCCGAGATCAAGAGTCGGACGCTTAACCCACTGAGCCGCCCAGGCGCCCCAAATTACACTTGGTTCGTAGGATTTCCCAGTATCCAATTTGTCCTCAAGTCTTTTATTTGTTGTTTAACTTTCCCACCAGGCCGTAACGGCATCAGCAAGAACTTCATCTGCTTTGTTAACTGCTGCTTCCTCCGCATCCAGAAGGGAGCCTGGTACCCGATCGTCCTGAAGGAAGGCTTTCTGCAGAAAAGGCATCTGAGCTGAGGTGGAGGGCGAGAAGCAGTGAATACGACCAAGGGGAAC
Organism: Felis catus; assembly: GCF_018350175.1. Taxonomy (NCBI): domain Eukaryota; kingdom Metazoa; phylum Chordata; class Mammalia; order Carnivora; family Felidae; genus Felis; species Felis catus. The sequence continues at coordinate 215,532,795 of NC_058375.1, forward strand.
GCACAGAGGCTTCCAGGCAGATGGACCCGCATGTGCAAAGGCCCGGGGGCAGGTAGGAGCTTGGAAGAGAAAGCAGCCGGGAAAGGCAGCGGGGGCCGAGACAGGGAGCACTGGGTCTGGAAAGGGGACCGGACTCCTCTGTGACTCCGCGTTACCCGTTCTTCCCGCACCTGCTCTCACAACGTTCACGGGCTGTGGTGCTAGCTGGCCGCCTGGTCCCGCCCCCCACACACCCTGCTCTGTGGCCAAAGCCAACTTTTAAAAATTCAGACATGTGCAAATTCCGCTCTTCCTTGATGTCCCGTAAGGCCTTCTCGACCCACCACCCAAGGCCCTGCCGGGCCTGCCCGTCTCCCAGAACAGCCACGGCGATCCAGCCCGGCGACCGGCCGCCAGCTCTCGTAACCTACTAAGCTGTCAACAGAAGGATGTAATACCGACACGCAGGAGGATGGACAGACAGACCGATGGGGTAGAATGACATCCAGAAACAGACCACACAAGCACAGCCATTGGTTATATGATAAAGGTGACAAGGCAGGCAAAAGAGTTGGGGGATTAATAAACTGTTCGGTAAATTTTGGTGCAAAACATTAATCCTGACCCCTCTCTTAGAGCCCACATCAAAAACTCGCTCCTAGGGGCGCCTGGGTGGCTCAGTCGGTGAAGCGTCCGACTTCGGCTCAGGTCACGATCTCGCGGTCCGTGGGTTCGAGCCCCGCGTCGGGCCCTGTGCTGACAGCTCGGAGCCTGGAGCCTGTTTCGGATTCTGTGTCTCCCTCTCTCTCTGCCCCTCTCCTGCTCACGCTCTGCCTCTCTCTCTCTCTCTCAAAAATAAATAAATGTTAAAAAAAAAAAAAAAAACTTGCTCCCAGGTCCATTGCAGAGCCACATGTGAAGGAAAACGTCGTAACACGTTTAGATGAAAACAAGAGTGCATCTTCGTGGTCTGGGAAGAGTCACAGATTCGTTAAACACGACGGATGAAACACGTTTTCACCCCAGGGTCAAACATCCAGCGGCCCTAACACACGCTGACTGATCACTAGGTAAAGAGACACTAATTACATTAGCAGAGGGGCCTTTTAGCACATCTCTGGAGCCGCTACTAAAAGGCACAGAAATCTAACACTGGGGTCCCCCCTCCGTGCCGTCAGTGTCCCCGGGGGGGTGGGTGAGCCAGGGGTACCGCGTGTAAAGCTCGGAGGACAGCGACTGTCAAAGAGATTTTGTGCTTAATTAGCCCAAAGAGAATTAGAATTTCCACGGCCCTTTGTCCCCAGCGCATGTGCAACAGCTTAGTGCTTACAAAACTAATATTTACTCTTGTGAACCGTATAGAGCACCGGGTATGATACCTATCTATCACTCCCTGCCCACCCCCAGTCCTTTTACGGTTCAGATATGCTCTTTGTTTTCCAGAACATGCTGCCAGCTCGTTAGAGCAGGGCAAAGTCTTCTCCTCAACCGCGACTTTCAGAAAAACTAACCGGTTTTATTTTACTGAATTTCCGCACCAAGCTATGTAGTGCACACATGTAGTTTGTGATTTAGCTGAGGCGTGAATCGTTCTTTAATCTACACATAAAATGACCAGAGGTCCTACTCGGTGTTTTCTGCCTAAAACTCTTTGCCTGGAATTAATTTTGCCACACCTATCTTTCTAGAAATTATTATTATTCTGTTCTTGCTGGTTTTGGTCTAGAGTCTATGTTGAACCTTCTGTTTCTCTTAAATGGAGTTTTTCTAGAAAGCTAGTTAATGAAGTTTTTTTTTTTTAATTTTTTTTCAACGTTTATTTATTTTTGGGACAGAGAGAGACAGAGCCTGAACGGGGGAGGGGCAGAGAGAGAGGGAGACACAGAATCGGAAACAGGCTCCAGGCTCTGAGCCGTCAGCCCAGAGCCTGACGCGGGGCTCGAACTCACGGACTGCGAGATCATGACCTGAGCCGAAGTCAGTTGCCCAACCGACTGAGCCACCCAGGCGCCCCCGAAAGCACTTTTATTGCCATGATATTTTGCTGGGTCTTTTCCAATCTCGTGCATAAGTTCTTGCTCTTTTTCGCTTTTTTTCCTCTGTCTTTTGTTACAAACACTGCTCTATTTGCTTTCGCTTCTTTCCAACCTGGAAGTTTAAAATAGGATTTTAGGTTCACTAGCCTTTACTTTATAGCTTTTCGAAAAGATCTTGACGCTAAGTTTGGGCACTTTCATGCTGAAAACAGACAGTAAGCACGTTTTCCTTTCTTTTGCGGGACATGAAGGTCATCAGGATTTTTTTTTCCTTATTCCAGTGCCTCCCAATCTCCTCTGATTTTATCTGAGGTTGTAAAGTACATCCTATCATTGTGTAGATTTTTGTTATTAATTTTTTATTATTAATTTTATTTATTATTTGTTCTGATTTCAGATTCATGTGGAAATTTGAAAGAATTACCGGGGCCCCTGGGTGGCTCAGTCGGTTGAGTGTCTGACTTTTGGTTTCAGCTCAGGTTATGATCTCACGGTTCGTGAGTTCGAGCCCCAGGTCAGGCTCTGTGCTGACAGTGCAGAGCCTTCTTGGGATTCTCTCTCTCTCTGCCCTTCCCCTGCTCATGCTGTCTCTCTCTCAAAAATAAACTTTTTTTTAATGTAAGATAATTACTGTGAATTATCTACACATTGAATTGACCTCATCACCTACCCAGTTTCCTTCAACAACACTTCATCATGCTTAAATACGATTCTTCTGGAATCTTAAGAACGTTTGTAAGTTATTATTTTGGAAGAGCATTATGATGTCACATTACAAGAGAGGATATGTATGAAGAATGTTTTTCAGCTTCTCCCTGGCAAATATCAATCACAAACTCTCCAGATAAAAAATGATTAAGGGGGTGGCTCAGTCGGTCAAGCGTCTGACTTCGGCTCAGGTCATGATCTCGCGGTTCTCGAGTTTGAGCCCTGTGTCGGGCTCTGTGCTGACAGCTCAGAGCCTGGAGCCTCCTTCAGATTCTGTGACTCCCTCTCTCTCTCTGCCCCTTCCCTGCTCATGCTCTGTCTCTCTTTCTCTCTCAAAAATAAATAAACATTAAAAAAATTTTTTTTAAATGATTAAGGGTCACAAACGACTGCTTTTTTTTTTCTTCCAAAGCAAGTTACTTTTATTAGATTGAACTGGCAAAGAAGTTTGTGATTAATCTAAGTTTTATTTTTTGAAGGTGATACATTACCTATTTGGGTTTTTCCTCCTCCCTGAATATCTGTAAAACTGTTTTACAGCATCTGACTTTTTTTTAAGTTTATTTTTATTTTGAGAGAGAGAGAGAGAGAGAGAGAGATAGAGAATCCCAAGCAGGCTCTATACAGTCACTGTCAGTGCAGAGCCTGATGCAGGGCTTGAGCTCACAGACTGTGAGATGATGACCTATGCCGAGATCAAGAGTCAGACACTTAATTGACTGAGGCACCCAGGCGCCCCTACAGCATCTGACTTTTTAAAACTATAGTTCATGTAAGTTCGGGTGTTACCAGCTTGTCATTAAGTGTGTGAAAGTTGGTTGGCCAGATTGCTCAGATTCAAGCCTTATTAGGTCTGAAAAGTTGGTTTAAAAAATCTTTTTCCTGGGGCGCCTGGGTGGCGCAGTCGGTTAAGCGTCCGACTTCAGCCAGGTCATGATCTCGCGGTCCGTGAGTTCGAGCCCCGCGTCGGGCTCTGGGCTGATGGCTCGGAGCCTGGAGCCTGTTTCCGATTCTGTGTCTCCCTTTCTCTCTGCCCCTCCCCCGTTCATGCTCTGTCTCTCTCTGTCCCCAAAAATAAATAAACGTTGAAAAAAAAAATTAAAAAAAAAAAATCTTTTTCCTATGTTCAAATACCATTTCTGCCTCATTTATTCTTTTTCTTCGTGGGCATATTGTTAGACTCATTTTCTGTTCAAATTCTTGCATGTCTGTGGTGCCTGGGTGGCTCAATCGGTTAAGCATCTGACTCTTGGTTTCAGCTCAGGTCATGATCTCATGGTCTGTGGGATCGCACTCCGTGTCGGGCTCTGTGCTGACAGCTCGGAGCCTGCTTGGGATCCTCTCTCTCTCTCTCTCTTTCTCTCTCTGCCCCTCCCCGGCTTGCTCTCTTTCTCTCTCAAATAAATACACTTAAAAAAATTCTTCCATGTCTGTTATCTTGTCTGTCTTTTCACTTCTGTATTCCTTATTCTGTGTTCTGATTTTCAGGATTTCCTTCGACGTGAATGAAGGTGCTTTTCTGTTGGGAACAGATCTTTGTTCATTGCCTTTGATATAAGTTTTCATTTAGCTTTGAGTCACAGGCAGGTCCTGTACTTATCTTCCTGTAATCATCCTCTTGCATAATTAATATAAAAATAAATTTTTCCTAAAATTTCTTTTGCTTTTCAATAAATAAGAGAAATTTATATTCCGAGGGTGCCATCATCTTTGAGAGCTTTATAGGTGCTACATAATCACTGTGACTCAGCATCTGTGAGAGGTCTCTGATTCCTGTGGGTCCCCCGAAGGCCGCTCCCAGCGGTGGGGCCAGGCTCCACTGTCTCTTGTTGGGGCTGATGGCACGGTCAGGTGGTAACTGCAGAGCTCTTAGTTTGGGGGTTCAAATTAACCTTTAAAGTAGAGGTCTCACAGGTTGAGTTTCTACTTCTCCAGCAATTTTTATGTTCTTTGCATCTGCACAGATGCGAACACCAGCGTGTAGACTGTGGAATACAAACGGACTCGGCAATTTGCATCTTTGCGCACCTGCTACAACATGAAGAGGTTGGCACCTTGCTGAGTCCTTCCTGCTCTTGCTCCCCCCACCCCCCCCCCCGCCGCCGCCCTCGGAAGTCATTTCCCCCGGTTTTCAGGCTCTAGGAAACATCTCTCTCCCCAGCTGCTTTTTCGAGAGTTAAAACCCTTTGCCCTTGGGCATTTATCTCAGAGAAATGAAAATGTACGTTCATGCACAAACCTGTACGCAAACATTCCTAACAGCTTTACTCATAATAGCAAAAAATTGGGAACAACCCAGATGTTGTTCAAGGGGTGGGTGGTTACACAAGTGTAATATACCCGTGTCACCGAGGGAGGTGGTCCTCTACCTTGGAGGCACACCTGTACCAAGGAACACTGCCAGGGATGACAAGGAATGAACTAGTGACACACAAACAACCTAAATGAAACTCCAGAGAATTATGCTGAGTAACTACATACGCATAGTTGTATGCTATGGTTCCCTTCATATGACATTCTCAAGTTGGCAAAAATCACAGAAATGGAAACAGATTAGCGGTTACCAGGGGCTAAGAATCAGATAGGAGGAGGAAGGGAGCGGGTGGGACTATAGAAATGCGACACGAGGGGCTCCTGGTCGTGATGAAATGTTCTGCATCTTGACCCCATCAGTGCCAATATCCTAACTGGAACAGTGTGCTCTAGTTGATGGACGCCACCATGGGAGGGCATTTTTTTCAACTTCCTGTGAATCTACAGCCAACTCAAGATAGAAAATTAAAAAAAAAAAAAAAAGACCCTTTGCCTAATGCCTTTCAGAGACTCCACATTTTGGTGTTTTTTACCCCCATTTTCATTGCCATTACCTTACACATGTGCAATAAGTTACAACCAACACGAATATGATCTTGTTGAACGAGACTGGTTCATTGGGATCCATGCCAACTACTCACTCTACCTCACATCATCATGCTTTTTTTCTTTTTTTTTTTTTTTTTTTGTGCAAGATGGCGCTTTAGTGGATGTGCACCCTTCAATGTGCACAGAGATACGGTGTTCTCTCTCAAGGAACTGATGTTACGAATCGATCGCAGAGTAGTTAGGGTGCAGGCATCACGGGGATGGAGTGAAATGTGGCCCGTTCCAGGTCTGGGTGCCATGAAGCCGAAAGCCAGAGTTTCCAAATAGCCCGTATCCTGAAATGGGTTGCCAACTCAGAAGGCTGCCTGAGGCTTTCAAGGGGAATCTGACTCAGTCAGCCACAACGCCAGGCTCCTGGGGAATTTGGGCTGCTGCTCCCACCCTCTTCCTGAGGGCTGTTTCTCCCAAAAGGCTGGGGAAGAAGTGGACGCAAAGTCCATGTTTGGCTCTTCTCCGGAGGTCAAGAGGTAGAACAATGGCCGGAGAAACGTGTTGTAGCAGGGCAGGTAGAGAACCGGTGGGGACAAAAGCCAAAGGCTCTTTTCCCTTCTCCCCTGCCCTGAGGACGTGCCTGCGACAAGGCAAGGACTGAAGAATTTCAGGGAGCGGAGGAGCAGTGTGACTCAACTTGGCCAACGCTGTTCTGACTGGGCTCCGCAGATATGGAGAGAAAGAGAGAGAGAGAGAGAGTTCAATAAGGTGAAAACCAAAGCCAGGTTGCAAAGGAATAAGGGAAGGCAGGGAGAGAACTGCCACCTTTTCTGTTCTGATGCTGTTTTTATGAAAGGAAAGGAAGGAAAAGAAGCAAAGACCGGGCAGTTGGATTTCGTGTGGTTCGTGCAGTGCGAGACCTGGATACCCGTCCTTGCAGCTTCCTCTGAGTTAGAGAAGGAGAAAGACGCCAAGCTAGAAAAGAGTGGACCAAGTCAGTGGGCCACACCGGACAGCCGTGGGCTCTGTGGTCTAAGCTCTGCCACCAACAAACTAGCTTGCCCTTGGACGGCTTAGGTAGCCTTTCTGGGCCTCAGTTTCCTCACTAGCAAATAAGTACGTTACAGGGTTGGCAGAGGATTCCAATGAGATAAGTTGATAATCGAAAAGCGTGCCTGGCGCCTGAGCACCCAGAGCGTGGTGGCTCTCGGCTTCCTCCCAGCGTGTCGGCCTTTGCGGTGGAGCAAAGGTGGAAGCCTCTGGCAACTTCTGATGGGGGTGGGGCGCCTCCAGTACTGGAGCGAATGCAGCCTTCTGATCCCTGTGCTGCTGTTGATTATCCAGAAAGCGTTTCCTGTGCATGAGACCGAAGCTGCACGAATCGATTCCGTCTCGCTCAGTCCTTCGAATTTTTGGCCTCACGGCAGCCGCGGAAGTATTGCCACGCTAAGAGGGAACTCTAAAGAAATAAGAGAAAGAGGAAGAGACAAACGCAAGAAAACTTTTTAAAAAATGTCTCCAGGCTTGGGGCGCCCGAGTGGCTCCACCGGTCAGGTGACCAACTTCGGCTCAGGTCATGATCTTGCAGTGTGTGAGTTCGAGCCCCCGCGTCAGGCTCTGTGCCGATGGCTCAGAGCCTGGAGCCTGCTTCGGATTCTGTGTCTCCCCCCTCTCTGTCCCCTCCCCTGCTTACACTCCGTGTCTCTCTGTCTCTCGATAATAAATAAACATTAAAAAAAATTTTTTTTAATTAAAAAAATAAATAAAAAATGTCTCCAGGCCAAACACACGTCTGCCCGGCTGGGAGCCTCTCCGCGGAGCGCCGAGCAACGTTCCTGTCCCTCCTTCGTGGTGGCTCCCAGAGGAGTGTAGGGGCAAGGCATGGAGTGGAATTGCAGGGGTGTGCATCTCAGGTTCTCCTCCACCCCTGGAGACACTCAGATCCAGATTGCTCCTCTCTCAGGCCTTGGACTCGGTGAGTCAGGTTGCTACAGATTATAATTAAAAAAAAAAATCTCGGGGCGCCTCGGTGGCGCAGTCGGTTAAGCGTCCGACTTCAGCCAGGTCACGATCTCGCGGTCCGTGGGTTCGAGCCCCGCGTTGGGCTCTGGGCTGATGGCTCAGAGCCTGGAGCCTGTTTCCATTCTGTGTCTCCCTCTCTCTCTGCCCCTCCCCCGTTCATGCTCTGTCTCTTTCTGTCCCAAAAATAAATAAACGTTGAAAAAAAAATTAAAAAAAAATCTCGTTGCGTCTTATCTTCGGATGAATACAGAAAGAAGTAGAAACAATCTACTCCATCACGCTCACCGTGCCTGAAGACCAGGGAGAAGAAGTCTGAGTGATTGTTTTCCCCATAATTTTGGACCCGGATCCACCTCTCCATCTGCCCCAGGTCACATGGGTGGCCCTGGCGTGTCCCCTGCTCACCCTAAAACGTGTGTTTTGTCCACTGCTTGGTAGCTGCAGGGGCAGCTGGTGTGTGAGCCTCATCCACTGCTGACGCCCCTGTTCCCCACCCTCCCTCCTGCACCTCCAACTTTCTTTTGTTTATTTGATCCAAAATGTGATAGTTCCTCCCCATTCAGCCTTTTCCTCTCCCCGTCCCCCAGTTTGGCTTTCCCATTAAATATGGTGAAGGCTGAAGGAAGAAAACAGAGGAAGACACCCCCTTCGCAGCAGGTACGGCAGGCAGGGGAGGGCGCCAGACGGGACAGCCCGGATCTTCCCTCTAGAGTGAACGCACCTCCCAGGAACACCTGAAGTCAGGAGCCACAGGATGATCACAGAGCTATGTGGCAGGTGCCACTGCTGTTGTGGCCTCTGAAGCTCACAGGTGCCCAGAGCCGGCCCTAGAGGGTCCTTAAACTGTGCAGATCTGGGACCTTGGGGCCATACTTGCCTGCTACCAGCACTGAGTTGTTGTTGATGTTGTTACGGCATAAAATGTCTATTGGTTGGTTTTTAAAAAAGTGTAATGGGGAGGGGGCAGAAAGAGAGAGTGAGAGAGAGAAAGAGAGAGAGAGAGAGAAAGAGAATCCCAGGCAGGCTCCACACTCATCACAGAACCCAACACGGAGTTCAATGCCACGATCCTGGCATAATGACCCAAGCCTAAATCAAGAGCTGGACACGTAACCAACTGAGCCACCCAGGCGCTCCTACTTGGTTTTGGTGGACACAGCCATTCATTGTGGAGAGGGGTGTTGAGGTGAGCAAGCCTTGGAGTCTGGAAGCTTGTGTCCAGAATCAGGACTGAAGGTCTTTTGCCTGAGGGACCCACCCCCTCCACCCCTCCCTGCTCAGTCTAAGCTGCGTCACCAACAAACTAGCTTGTCCTTGGACAGCTCAGGTAGCCTTTCTGGGCCTCAGTTTCCTCACTAGCAAACGAGTACGTTGCAGGGTTGGTGGAGGACTCTCGTGGGGAAGAGGGGGGAGTCTTGGGGAAGCCACCAGGCTGGTACAGGGAGGAACTGGAGGTTTGCGGGGACCCCGAGCCCACCTGCCGTGCGCAAATGGCCCGTGTTCCTCCCTTGCCCGTTTCAGTTAATTTCCAAAGCCTCCCTGTCCAGGATGCCGCTCGTAATGACCTTGCAAGCCCCCAGAGTCTTGGCCTCCGAACCTTGCTTTTACATAACTGGGCACACCCATCGATTGGAGAAATAAGGCTTCTTTGTGTCTGTTTCGGATGTCAGCGGTAAGAGCACCCAGCCCGGAGTCAGGGGCAAGTTCGCACTCCAGCCCTCGCACCGACCGGGCGAGAGGACTTTGAGGAACCACCCGCCAGGTGCCCGCACGGATTCCCATCCTGCCTCCCTCACTAGCTGGTTTTAAGGATCAAACGAACAACGTGCGTTTGCTTTCAAACGCTAGAACATTCGACACACGGGACAGCTTTTTACCTTTATCTTAACCCTTGGTCCTTCAGGCCTCCCTAGTACCAGGAATATGGGAGAGAAAATAATTTAAATGTTTTGAATGCTTTTTTTTATTTTAGAGAGAGAGAGAGGCAGACAGAGCGTGAGCAGGGGAGGGGGAGAGAGAGGGAGACACAGAATGCGAAGTGGGCTCCAGGCTCCGAGCTGTCAGCACAGAGCCCGACGTGGGGCTCGAACTCATTAACTGTGAGATCGTGACCTGAGCTGAAGTCGGACGCTTGACCGACGGGGTCACCCGGGCACCCTGGGAGACAAAATAATTTAAAGCCTGAATATTAACGTGAGAGTTAAAATTAGACCTCTGTTCCCCAGACTGTAACAGCAGTGAGTCTGAGGGGTTAACTGAGGATCTGGGATCTTTTATCCCTAGGATTCTGTCAAGCAGGGCCTAGGGTGGCACCTTCTTTGACAGGGGCCAGCCCTTGCTCTCCCCACCCTCTGTCACCTTCAAGTGTCCACCCCTCCGTGAGTGGAGTCAAGACGTTCACAAGCAGCAGGGCAGAGAAGAAGGATGTGCCGTGTCTGAAGGAGGCCGAGACCCGTAGTTCTGGATGTTCCCAGGGCCTTTCTGGTTCTACTTCATTAGAATTCCCAGGGGCGCCTGGGTGGCTCAGTCGGTTAAGCCTCCAACTTCGGCTCAGGTCACAATCTCACGGTTTGTGAGTTCGAGCCCCACATCAGGCTCTGTGCTGACAGCTCGGAGCCTGGAGCCTCCCTCAGATTCTGTGTCTCCCTCTCTCTCTCTGCCTCTCCCCCTCTCCCCCTCTTGCACTCTGTCTCTGTCTCTGTCTTTGTCTCTCTCTCTCTCTCAAAAATAAATAAACAAACAAACAAAAAAAGAATTTCCAGAAGAATTTCCAGCCTCCATGGACCGATGTCGACCTGCTCGAGAAATGGATGCTTGCAGACCTGCTGATATCCACTCTCTCCAGATACCGGGGAAGATATTTCTGACATATCAGAATCTTCCTCTTCAAAACTGTATGCTTTCCATGCTGAGTGTCAGTGACCATGAGCCTCCTCAAAGCTGCTGACCGACCAGGAGCCCAAGGACCCTGTCTCTGTCCCTGGAAGGGACCTTCTGCTCACTTCCACTCACCCGCAGACTTCTTCTGACCACTGCTTTGGCATCGAGATCCCCATGCGATGAGGGACACACCCAGGGGGCCAAATCACTCATGACCCTTCCTGCTCCTGCCCGGAAGTTACCCACGTCTCCAGGAGCCTCTCGCTCAGAGAAGGCACTCAATATGTTTTGTAGACTGAACGGATGAATTTTAACTTCATAATTCATATTAATATCTGGTAAGAAATATATTCCTTTAATATTTTTCTTTTTCAGAAATGTCCTGGGGGCGCCTGAGTGGCTCAGTCGGTGAAGCACCCGACTCTTGATCTCGGCTCAGGTCATGATCTCACGGTTCACAGGTTCGAGCCCCGCGTCGGGCTCCGCGCTGTCAGCGTAGACCCTGCTTGGGATTCTCTCTCTCCCTTTCTCTCTGTCCCTCCCCTGCTCGCACTCTCTCTGTCTCTCTCAAAGTAAATAAATAAAGTTAAAAAAGAAAGAAAGGAAGGAAGAAAGAAAGAAAGAAAGAAAGAAAGAAAGAAAGAAAAGAAGGAAGAAAGAAGGAAGGAAGGAAAGAAAGAAAGAGAAAGAAAGAAAGCAAGAAAGCAAGAAAGAAAAAGAAATGTCCTGGCTATCCTGCACATATATTTTTTTTCCTACAAGTTAAACCTAAAATTATTTGGCCAAGTTTCAGAGATTCTTTCAGGCTACGGATTGGATCCTATCTAACATAGGTGAGAGTAACTAACTTTTTTTATAATGTTGGGTTTCTGTCCTATGTCTTCTATTTATTTAAGTAATCTCTACACCCAGCATGGGGCTTGAACCCACAACCCCGAGATCAAGAGTCGCACGCCCTACCGACTGAGCCAGTCAGGCGCCCCTTTATGTCTCTGTTTAGCAGGTTTTTCTCTTAATACCCATCAGCAGAGTTTATATATGGTGTTCTTCGTATAAACCTTACACCTTCTTATTTATCTTTTTTCTAATTATTCCGCCTTGTTGCTACCGTGAATGGAAGTTGTCTCTTCGATATTTTCTACCTGGGTTTTGAGCTCAGTAACACGCTATTGACTTTTGTGCTATAACCGCTACTTTAAATAAGCACACGTAGGGGCTGCGATCACAACACAGACTAATTCTTGTCTCCCCTGCCCTTTAACATCCACTTAGTGGGGGAAGCTTTTCCTTTGCCTGTGAGAAAATTCTTGTGGGTTATGTGCTTACTCTTCCGTGATGACAGCCCCGGGGCCACTTTTCGTGAGAAGACATAGTCGTGAATCAGAATTTCGGGTAGCCTGTCGCTGGGAATGGCCAAAGCACTGACCTTGATTTAGAGAACGTCTCCTCTTCTTGACTAACGCTGGTAAATAAAAGCAGTGAAAAATGGACTCATTTTTTCAATGTGAAAGGAATGTTTTCAACACCTCCCCACCTAGGAAGACATTTGCTCTGTATTTTTCACAGGTACACTTTACCACATCAAAGAAATCTCTTTCAAAATTTCGACTTTTAAAATAAAATCGTATTTGGGTGTTTTCTTGTATCATGATATTCTGAATTTGCCAAAATTATCAGGGTGTTTTCTCTTTTGATTGTAAATTATATAGATGCCTTTTATAATATCAAACCATTTTTGCATAACCGGTATAAATACAAATGTATCGTGTTGGATCATCTTTATATATGTTTTTAGGTTCCATTTTCCAGTATTTTGTGTCTACAGTCATGAATTACATAGGCCTGAATATTCCTTTTATGTGATGTCATTGAATTGTATTAGTATCAGGCTATGATGACTTCATGGAATGAGTTTTGAAGCAATCCCCGCCTTTTTTTTATTGTCTAACTGAATTTGTATAAAATGTGTTTCTTAGAGTTTTGGTAGAATTAGCCTCTGACCACATGGGACGGACGTGTCTAAATTTTAAATATGTTCACTTTTTTTAAAAAATAAAAGTTTATTATTTTTTGAGAGAGAGAGAGAGAGAGAGAGAGAGAACGAGGGAGGGGCAGAGATAGGATCCCAGGAAGGCTCCACCTATCAGCACAGAGCCCAATGCGGGGCTTGAACTCACAAACCCTAAGACCATGACCTAAGCTGAAATCAAGAGTAGGATGCGTAACCGATGTAGAAATCCCAATTTTATTCTATTGATATAAAAAGCACAACGTACAAAGGTTTGTGCATAAAGATATTTACTTGTAGAGAGGACAAACTATCGTGAAACATCTCTTAACTCTATCCTTACATCTGCAAAGACGTCCAAATCTGTTGAGCAAAACAAGTAACGTTGCTCTAGAGAAAGAAAAAAGAAAGAAAAGGAGGACTATGGCCGTGTGTTTAAGCCAAGAGCATGGACATCTACGTAAACTTTGCCCAGAAGGATGAGCAGAGCAGAGGTTCTGTGACCAAGGGGCCGTAGGGCCAGAGACTGATGCTGCGAGCCCAGCTCTGACGGGTACTAACTCTGGGACCTTGGGCAACTTCCTACCTTCTCTGTGCCTCAGTTTCTGCCCCTGTGAAAACAGGGGTGAGAAGAGCCCCTGTCGGTGCCACTTTGTGGATTAGGTGAGTTCACCCGTATTCCTGGCAGAGTAAGCACTTCACGAACGGCGGCGTTTATTACTGTGAAAGTGTTCGTTAAGTGACATTATTCAAGGCATTTGTTTTTCCTTATTTGAGTACTTAATATTATTTCAGCATGACTGTTTTGAAAAGTTGACGGGAGGACAGAATAGCTGGCCACGAACTATTTTTTCAATCCATTGCTGTAGCTTTTTCAAAATTTCAGTGGTTTACTTTCGTAACTGAAGAAAGAAAGAAAGAAAGAAAATGCAGAGGAAAGGGGTGACCGACTGTATCGAGGGTGAGAACAGTCTCTGGGAACAGCAGACAGATGTATTCGTGGCAGCTTTGATGTCTCTCAAAACCCAGCATTCAGCTGAGTCACAGCCTCGCTTGTAGCTTTTTGTCATTCTTCGGTTGGAATCGGAATCACTCCGACCAGAAACCATCGGCGGTGGCTCACTCACTTCCTGGCATCGTCATTAGGAGCCCACATAAGTAAGCATTCTTCTTTCCCAAATGCTGGGCTCCGGGACGGGACCCCTGCACCAGGATTCCTGACTGCAGGGTGACACGGCCTTTGCGGACGTAGCGACCGGGGTCAGACCCCCCGGGCCCTGCCACTCGTGCACCTGACGCCCCGTGCTTTGGAGAATCGTTTCTTCCTTAGAGGGTCCGCTGGGATGATTTCACGGCAGCTATTCACACGGCTCCCACAGAATTGCCCGGCATCGAAACCTCGCTCAACCCCGATGGAGAAGGTAACGGTGGCCAATCTCCAGGACTGGAATGGCACGCCAAAAAAAAAAAAAAAAAAAAAAAGGTATATTGGGAGAAATCATAACCTAAACGCTTTCGTAATTTATAGGCATTGTAAATAAGAGGAAAAGACCATCAAACTTTTAAAAATGACTCGGTGGGGGCGCCTGGGTGGCTCAGTCCGTTGAGCGTCCGACTTCAGCTCAGGTCATGATCTCGCGGTCTGTGAGTTCGAGCCCCGCGTGGGGCTCTGTGCTGACCGCTCAGAGCCTGGAGCCTGTTTCGGATTCTGTGTCTCCCTCTTTCTCTGACCCTCCCCTGTTCATGCTCTCTCTCTCTGTCTGTCTCAAAAATAAATAAATGTTAAAAAATAATAATAATAAATAAAAATAAAAATGACTCGGCGAATCTCTTGTGCATCTCGGTCTCCACGGAAAACACGCAGAATAAACACTAATAGAAGGTGCAGGTGGCTGATAAAAGGAGTAGAGAAGTGACCCCTCTCCCCTTCACTCTCCAAATACCCTAGCTGGGGGGGGACTTTCCCCAAATGCACTGATCTCTCCGCACCCCCTTCTCCGATGCTCCCCTGAGACAAGAGGACCCCTCCGAAAAGTACAGAGGGGTGTCCCCGCTTCCTTTTGGGAGCCAGATGCCCGCTGGGCGTGATCGCCCTCCGCCCCTGCATGCTGAGACTCAGTGGACAGTGCCCAAACCAGGGAACGTGTGTCCCAGCCGCCCGCCCGTCCGTGTGTCCAGCTGGCCCTGCCCGGAATGCACGCAGGTAGCGTTGCTGAATTCTTAATTCAGCGAGAGCCCTTCAGCCCTCACACGGAGCGGCCGCCTCCACAGAGGTGAGCTGTCCAGAAAAGACGTGATACTTTCGTCCCTCTGTATTTTTCTGCGTCCTGCACGCCATCTGCAAGGTGGACGTCCGTACTCTTTTGATAAGAAAAGAAATCATAACAAGGTCTCCAATTTATCCGGTATGAAATGCGGGCTAATAAGGCCGTGCAGGGACACAGAAGAGGGAGCGGCTGGCCTGGGTCAGTTGCCGGGGTCTGCCAGGAAGAAGGACGTTTGAGCACAAAAATAAAATAAAAGGGTTCACCTGCCGGAGGAAGAGAGGAGAGTTTTCCGAAGGGAGCTGGGCTGTGCAAAACACACAGGGACCGGCTGTGGGGGAGGAGTTGACCTCTTGCTGTTTTGAGGCAGAATGTTGCCCAGGGAGGGGTGCCCGGGGTGGGGGTGGGGGGTTGGCGCTCAGTCGGTAGAGCGTCGGACTTCGGCTCAGGTCATGATCTCACGGTTCGGGAGTTCGAGCCCCGGGTCGGGCTCGGTGCTGACAGCTCAGAGCCTGGAGCCCGCTTCGCATTCTGTGTCTCCCTCTCTCTGCCCCTCCCCTGCTCGTGCTCTGTCTCTGTCTCTCTCT
Source organism: Felis catus (assembly GCF_018350175.1). Classification (NCBI taxonomy): domain Eukaryota; kingdom Metazoa; phylum Chordata; class Mammalia; order Carnivora; family Felidae; genus Felis; species Felis catus. The sequence goes on from NC_058375.1 coordinate 215,548,132, forward strand.
CTCAAAAATAAATAAACATTAAAAAAAAATTAAAAAAACAACAACTAAAGAATGTTGCCCAGAGATTGAGACACACAGAGCTCTGTCTCCATGGCCAGAATCCACGTGTTAGAATGTCTTGTTTCACTGTTGCCCCCCCGTACGACCTTCACCCAGGTCCCCCCGGATCAAGCCCACCTCGCCCCCTCCATCCGGCTCGGGGATCAGAGGGGCTGAGCCTCAGAAGGGAAGTTTCCTCTCTGGCCAGAAGGGGGCGCTGTGGCGCAGGGAGTTCACCCAAGACTGCGGGCGCCGGTTCAAGTTCTCGTTTTGTCCTTTCCCTAATCTGGGACATCCACGTGGGGAACGAGGGAGAAGGCTTTCATCACAGGTCTCCTATAGGATTAAATAAAGCATTTCCACGCAAATGTTTATGAAGCAATGGTCCGCAAAGGAAAAAAGGTCGGCGGATACGAGGGGTGGTTACTTCTTGAGCGCTTTCTTTGTGGGCGTTAGCCGCCTTGTTGATGACACCGCCCACGTCCTCCAACCTTTCACGTCCCAGGTACGTGTGGCTGTAGGCCTGCTTTGGCGGACTGTGATCCTGCCCGTGTCCTGCTCCCGCCCTTTGGGCTTTGGGGGCCTGGTGGACTCTGCTCCTGACTCAGTCTGACCACCAGGCCGGGCTCTGGCGCCATTGGCCGCCAAGGAGGAAGGATGGTGGTTCCCTGTCCTAGGTGCTCGTGGGCTCAGTGATCAGCATCTTGAGCCACGGCCTCCCTCAGGACCGAATGCCAGCAGAACCCTCCTTTCCTTTCTGGGGAAGGGCCCTGCCAGCTTCTTTGCTGTCTGGGTTCCAGACCAGCCTCCTGCTTTTGTGTCCACCACAGGACCCAGCCCATGCAATGGGACTTCTGTGTCACTATTGGTCTTTGCCCCGACTCTGGCTCAGAAGGTCTCTGTACCGTTGTGCGGTCTGTGCACTGCACACCGCTAGGGGGAGCTGTTCATACTGTAGTCTACGAGGAGCAAGGCAAGGCTGAGCAGCTACACACAGCAGCCCTGCTCTCTTGCAGCAATTACACTGTGATCCAGGCAGGCTGGCCCTGGCTTGTTCATGAAAGCTCCTGGCCTTTTCTTTTTTCCCTTTAAAAAATTTTAATGTTTATTTATTATTGAGAAACAGAGAGAGACAGAGCATGAGCAGGGGAGGGGCAGAGAGAAGGGGAGACAGAATCTGAAGCAGGCTCCAGGCTCTGAGCTGTCGGCACAGAGCCCGGCGCGGGCTCAGACTCACGAACTGTGAGATCATGACCTGAGCCAAAGTCATGAGCTGAGCCACCCAGGGGCCCCTCTCCTGGCCTTTCTAGCTGAAGAAAGAGAAGACCTCAGGATGTCTCTGGATCTTGTTTTCCTCAACTGTGAAGTGAAGGGCTAGATTGGTTGATTTCTAAGCTCAATTACCTAGACATGCCAAACTGTACTATTTCCAGAGTTCTGGAATCTTGCAAGCCTAACTAACTTAGTGCACCGGTAACAAAGGGTTCTGGCCAATGTCCTTGATGTTACCAGATGTGTGCCAGGGCTCAGCCTCAGGATTCAAGATCCCAGCACTGTCCTTCTCCAAAGGCAGCCTTTAACCTGCTGTTGTTCCTGGTCCTGTTCTAGCACCTTCCACCCACCGTCACAGGAAGCTCTTTCTCAAGGCCCCAGTAACAGACATTTGTACCCTACAGGCTCATGCCTTCATGCTGCACCTGCTACAGAGTGTGTGTGTGTGTGTGTGTGTGTGTGTGTGTGTCCGCATTCTATTCACAGAAAAGAAGGAGCAGGGAGGGCATGGAGATGGTTGGGAAGGTTCTAGACAGCCCTACTGGACTCAGAGAACTCATGGAGAGTACTAGTGGATATTATGGCCTGAAACCTGTGACCATATATAGGGCTATGTTTGCTCTTGTCAAGATGATTGGGGGCGCCTGGGTGGCTCAGTCAGTTGGGCGTCCGACTTCGGCTTTTAGCCCGAGGAGCCTCTAGAGGGTGTTAAGCAAAGGAGTGAGCCTTTTTTTTTTAAGCTGTTTTTTAAAATGTTTATTTATTTATTTTGAGAGAAACCAAGCGTGAGCAGGGGAGCAGCAGAGAGGGAGAGGGAGAGGGAGAGAGAGAATCCCAAGCAGGCTCCACGTCATGGGCGCGGAGCCCGAGGCCGGGCTCGATCCCGTGAACCGTGAGGTCATGACCTGAGCCGAAATCAAGAGCCAGTCGCTTAACCGACGGAGCCACCCAGGCGCCCTGCCAAGGAGCGATCTTTAAAAGGGATCACTCTGGCTGCCTCCGGGACACAGGTCCGAGAGGGGCCGAAGGGGACCCATGAGAAATTTGGGAGGTTGTGCAGTCGTTCAAAGGATGGGTGGCTGTAGCTGACGCACAAAACACGTGCGTGGGGCACTGGGGACATGGGATACATCCAACCAGCCTGTGCAGGGCGCCTCCCGGGGCTCAGATGCCTGGGGAGGGCAGAAGTGTGGAGCCGGGTGCCCCAATGTTCTACAGGATGCCTTGAGACCAGATTCCAGCCCCCTGGCAGAATCAGGAAGAGGCCAACTCAGTGACTTCCCTCTCCGCCCCACCAGCCCCCACCCCCCACCTCACAGGGGTGAGGCTGCGAACAGGCAAGGGGCCCGTCTCCACCACCCACAGAGCCAGGGCCATGTATCCACGATTGTCACAACAGTCAGGGACCACGCTGATTAAACCAGAATCCCCTCCGCGCGGCCTGGACTGGATCGTACCCAGGGAAACAACATCGTAGGACGCGGCCGCACGGAGCGCTCAGGGAAGATTCGTCTTTCTCTCCTTTGAGATGACGGCCGACCTGCCGCGGGCCGAACACACCGCATCCGGAGAGGAAGTGATAAAGCTCAGAGGAGCGGTGACAATAACCATGGTGACAGCCCTTGCAACCGGGAGGTCGCAAACACGAGGAGTGTTTACTTTGGAATTGCAACCGAAAAAAAAAAAAGTCACAATGACAACAAGCAGGCTGCGACAGCCGTCTCTTCCGGGCACAACTCTAAAGAAGATACAGATCATGAACCATTTCCCAGGGGCCGTGTGTAAATCCGAGATTTCCTTTTGACATTCCCGTGTAAGACGTCTTCAGTGAGGAAGATGAATAATTCAGGGTTTTTTTGTTTTTTTTGTTTTGTTTTGTTTTTTGGTGGGTTTTTTTGTTTGTTTTGGTTTTTGGTTTTTGGGCTCTTTATTTTGAGATCATTGTAGATTCCCCTGCAGTTGTGAGAAATAACACAGAAAGATCCCATAAACCCTTCCCCGTTCAACCCCCGGTAACCTTCTGCACAACTGTGATGTAACAGCACAAGCCAGAAATTGACATGGGCACCATGATTCAGTTTTGAAGTGCCACATGGTTGCTTCTGAAAATATAAAAATATAAAACTTCTGTATTCAAAAAACCAAAACCAAAACCAAAACCACCTGGGGGCCCCTGGCTGGCTCAGTCGATTAAGCGGCCGACTTCTGCTCAGGTCACGATCTCGCGGTCCGTGAGTTCGAGCCCCGCGTCAGGCTCTGTGCTGACAGCTCGGAGCCTGGAGCCTGCTTCCGATTCTGTGTCTTCCTCTCTCTCTGCCCCTCCCCTGCTCATTCTCTGTCTCACTCTGTCTCTAAAATAAATAAAAACATTAAAAAAAATTTTGGGGGGGGGCACCTGGGTGGCGCAGTCGGTTAAGCGTCCGACTTCAGCCAGGTCACGATCTCGCGGTCCGTGAGTTCGAGCCCCGCGTCAGGCTCTGGGCTGATGGCTCGGAGCCTGGAGCCTGTTTCCGATTCTGTGTCTCCCTCTCTCTCTGCCCCTCCCCTGTTCATGCTCTGTCTCTCTCTGTCCCAAAAATAAAATAAAAAAAAAATTTTTTTTTTAAACCACCTAAAATTAAATTACAAGGTAACAGGGAGAAAATGTTTTTACCTTAATCCTAGTAAGAAGTTTGTGTCCACAGAACTGATGTGTTTATAAGAAAAACATTAAGTGGCCCTTGGAAATATTTTGATGGCCTGTCAAATTATAACCAAAATGACTACAGCACAGTGATATCTGAGGAAATTTATGAGGCCGCATTGGATGTATTTACTCACCGAGGGAAGGTTCTTTTGAGGTATTACTGTTTGTCTCCTTTCTGATGGCTTTTATCATTCTCTTTTACAACTAGGAACCCACCAGTTCCTTCTAGTATATTGCGCTGTAAATATCTTGTGTCTTTTTACGGATTCATTCATTCAACAAACATAGAGTCATCGTCTGCGATGGCCAATTATGTTTCCAGGGTTCGGAAAACCCTAGATCAAAAATCCTAACATTCGAATTGGTCTCCCCATCTCGTCTCAACTACACTTGCCCTTGTTTTTCATTCCATGCCTTTCCAGAAGGACCATTGTAGAAGCTTCTGAAACTGTCAATCTCTATATAGTCTTTTCCCCACCTCCCTGTTCATTCTCTGCACTGCTGATCCTTCTAGGGACCGTCTTATTTTCGTTGTGGCCCTAACTTATCAATACAAGGGATGTTCAATTTTTTTTTTTCTTAAAAAAGACACATCTGATTATGCAACATTCTTTCTGGAAATACCATGTTCCCATCCTTCCTGTCCCACTCTGTACGGAACCAGTTCCAAACACTTTTGCAGCCCTTCGTGGTCCGGCCCCCATCCTCCCGCCCACATTCTCATTCATCCGCCTTCTCCCCAGCCCACCCGCTGGCTCAGACATCCCACTTTGCACATGGTCCTTCTTGGACTAGTGTCCTCCCCTGGCTTTTCTGCCTGAAACAGTCCTGCTCATTAACCTTTTAGTCTAAACATGACCTTCTCTGCTGAATGAAGTAGAGTAAATTCCACTTAGTGGGCGATTTTATTTACTTGGAGATCACCAAATAACTACCTATCGATTGGGTTTATGTGCTGTCACTCATTTATTATGAGCAAAGAGATGTGTGTCCGTTTCCCATTGCTGGAATCTTGACTCCCTCGTTACGATGTGGCAACAGTGATTCCCTTGGTGCTGCAGGGAATGCACTTAGCATTTTCTGTTTGTTTTATGAATCCTTTGTTTTGTGAATCTCTCCTTAAAGGAGAGAACACCAAATCTGAGAGTGTAACATTGCAAGGTTGCTTCGTTTTTCCTGGTATTTTTATTTACTTTACATTGATTATATGTATATAGTTTAAACCCTTGTGTTTTCTTCCACGATTATTAACACGTTTTGAGCTTTTGACACAGACTGCTACATTTGTTTTCGAAAAGATTGCTCATTAGATCCAAAAATGCACGGCTTATCTACCGCATCTTTACAAACTCATATTAATTACTAGGTCAGGAGGCCAAAATTATTTTTTATCTTCCACGTTGCTTTTCTTTGATTCTTAGTAAGATTGACTGTATTGTCATCTGTTTGTAAGGTTCTTGTATTTCATATTTCTGAGTTTTCTAAGCTTTGCCTTTCTCCTTTTACTTAGTGGAATATTCCAGCTCTTCTCATTGATTTAGAGGAACCATTTATTTATTCTCATTCTAAATTTTTTCTCAATATTGCTTACTGTGAAAAATTTGTTCAGCCTGTAATGGGCTGTCCTTTCCTTTGGTGTGTTTGACATATAATCTTTAGGTGAATTCAAATCTCTTTTCTTTTTTAATGCCTTCCATTGGGTTTAGAAAATCCTCTCTCCACCCAGAACCCAAGGAGCTATTTTGTGTTCTCTGTTTTTTAAAATAACTGAGCTGTGATCAATCTGCAGTTTATTTCGGTGCATGGTAAAGTTACAAGCGGACGTTTCCCCCAAGCATCTGGCCAGTTGTGGTGTCATCCTTGACTGAGACATCTTTCATTTCCCATTGGTGAGTGACGCCTTACTTCACGTATGTTAACTACTGATCGGTTTTTTGAAGGGTCACTGTTCATTGATCTCTTGCTGCTTCTTGAACCGGGTGACGCTCAGGGTGATGTGTCTCAGGTTTACCACGTGGCATAAAATCTGGTAAAGCAAGTTCTCCTTCATTTTTCTTTTTGTAGAAGACTCTCTTAGGTATTTCCACTTATTTACTTTCCCAGTTTCGGTTGGGAAAGCTACTCACTTTGAAACCTAGCATTTTCCACTGCAGGGAGCCCGGGGGGCTCAGTCGGTTTAGCGTCCAACTTCAGCTCAGGTCACGATCTTGCGGTTTGTGGGTTCGAGCCCCGCGTCCGGCTCTGTGCTGACTGACAGCTCAGAGCCTGGAGCCTGCTCCGGATTCTGCGTCTCCCTCTCTCTCTGCCCCTCCCCTGCTCGTGCTCTGTCTCTCTGTCTCTCAAAAAAAAATAATACAGTAAATAATAAATAAAACCTAGCATTTTCCAGTGCGATACATGACTGCTCCTTCTGAAAGCAAAACTATTTTTCAGTTCAATTTTTAGTTTTATTTATTTGGTCGCTGATATTTATCATTAAGGTTACTCTTAGCCATTGTATTTGTGGGTGCTGTTGTGCATGGGATTTTTTAAATCATATTTTTAACTGGTCAAATGCTTCTTTTTTTAAAAAAAAATTTTTTTTTCAACGTTTATTTATTTTGGAGACAGAGAGAGACAGAGCATGAATGGGGGAGGGGCAGAGAGAGAGGGAGACACAGAATCGGAAACAGGCTCCAGGCTCCGAGCCATCAGCCCAGAGCCTGACGCGGGGCTCGAACTCCCGGACCGCGAGATCGTGACCTGGCTGAAGTCAGACGCTTAACCGACTGCGCCACCCAGGCGCCCCTGGTCAAATGCTTCTAAAAAGAAAAGTTACTTTGGTGTGCCTACAGCGATTTCAGTTATGTTATTAGCTTCTCTTATTACTTTGTCAACTACTGAGTGGCCTCTTGAGTTTCTGGTGTGTCTACTAGAAGAAACTGGGAGTGGAGAACGGGGGTCTCCCCAGTGCCAGGCATTCAGCATGCCATCCGCATGAAGTTCAAACCCAAGCCAAGCTGGCGCATAGTGAGTGACAGAGGTCAGGGTAGAGGCCAAGCCAGGAGAGAGGGAAGGGGGATGAAGGGGAAGAGGCCTCTGTGGGGACTCTGTGGTCCTCGTGTTGTTTTAGGTGGTGGTGATGATGAGGGATCATAAGGCAGGCTGGGGGCCAAGTACAAGCTCGCACACCCCCTTCCCCCCCAAGTGGGATGTGCGTGACATTCCTCAGGCACCCCAGGCTGCCCAAGGACAAAGGAAAGGACACAAAACAAATGGTTAAACTGGTTAGAGTCTCCATCGGTTTACAAATATCTTAGAAAAATCACAAGAAAAAGGCAATCTTTTTTTTATCAATAACCTAACCTCCAGAAACCTACAGACTCAGTTTCCTGGAGCCCCAACGTCACCCTCCCCTCCATAGAGATGTGGGGAACAAAGGCAGATGGAAATGATAGATAACATTGAGTTTCCTTTTAACCTGCAGCCCGGTTGACAAATACTTGAGGCCGGCAGAGGAAAACATTTCTCCTCGGGGAACTCCCTACTGTCTTAATGCTAATGCTTGGCTGGAGGGAAAAACAACCTTAGTGTGACAGTAGCTAGGCCTCTAGTAATCTGTATGAAAATCTCTTTGGAAAATTCCCTCTTGACTTTAATGCTTTAATAAAATCACCTTTTTGCACCAAAGACGTCTTCAAGAATTCTTTCTTGGCTGTCAGCTCTGAACCCCACCGTTACCCCCAAACCCCATCAATTACATGAGCGCGCCCCATGTATAAAAGTTCGCTGAGGAGCGTCTGGGGGGCTCAGTTCGGTGAGCGCCTGACTTCAGCTCCAGTCATGATCTCACAGTTCATGAGTATGAGCCCTGCGTCGGGATCTGTGCTAACAGTGCATAGCCTGCTTGGGACTCTCTCTCTCCTCTTTCTCTGCCCCTCCCCCACTCAAGCTTTCTCTTTCTCAAAATACCTAAATAAATTTTTAAAAAAGCCTCAGGACAGAACCCCTGGGTGACTCAGTTGGTTAAGCCACTGACTTTTGGTTTTGCCTCGGGTCGTGATCTCATGGTTCATGAGATCGAGTCCCAAGTCATGCTCTGTGCTGACAACTCGGAGCCTGCTTGGGATTCTCTCTCTTTCCCTCTCTCTGCCCCTCCCCTGCTCACTCTCTCAAAAGTCAGTAAACTTAAAATTATTTTTATAAATGGAGGGAAAAAGCAGACACACAGAAGAGAGGGTGATGTGAGGACAGAGGCAGAGACAGGAGTGTGGCATCTACAAGCCCCGGAGCACCGAGAACCCTGCCGTGTGCCTGGAGGTAGAAGGAGGCGCGGGAGGGTCCTCCCCTCCAGCTTTTGGAGGGAGTCCGGCCCTGCCGATACCTTGGGGTCAGACTTCCGGTCTCCAGGGCCGTGAAAGGGTAAATATCTGGTTGTAGTAATGTGTTATGCCAGCCCAGGCCACGAAAACAATGCCACGCTTTAATAAAAACGTTATTTACACAAGCAAACAAACAAAAAAGCCAGTAAGGACCAGCACCGGCCGGGGTGTGGGAGCAGGTGCTCTGATGCATGGTGGTTGGGAACTTTGGGGGGAAGCCTTGAATTAATGACGTCATCATTAAACACGTTCTTTCACCCTGTTCCGTTCACAGGACCATGACCCAGGGCACAGTTACAGACGTCCACAAAGACTTTCACTCCAACATTGACTCACTCGGGGCCTTTGGGACCGCTCTCTCGGACGCCCGAGGCCGATCTTCCGTGCTGCAATCCTGCCCCAGTTCTGCTTCTTCCCTCTCTTCAAGGCCACCGCCCCAGAGACTCACCTTTGGTGCTCCCTTCAGCCACCCTCTGCATGAAACAGCCAGGGGCCAGCCCTGCCTCCTGCCCTCCAGAGCTCCCGTTAGGGACCGAAGGCTTGCGCCCTCCCCGAATCCCTATGTTGAAGCCCCCACCTCCGTGTAATGTTATGTGGAGGGGGGAACCTTGGGAGGAAATTAGGGTTGGATGGGATCAGGAGAGTGGGGCCGTCACGGTGGATTTGGCCCTTTAAGAAGAGACGTGAGATCTCACCCCTCCCCGTCCTCCTCGAGCACACAGAGAAGAGGCCATCCATCCATTTGGCAAGCGTTCACCTCCAATAGGCTGTGCTGGCTCCTTGACCCTGAACTTCCAGCCTCCAGAATTGTGAGACACAAATGCCTGTTGTTTAGACCCCTCGGCCTGTGGGACTTTGTTACAGCCGTTCACACTGACTGGGACAGCCCTGAGCCCCAGTCCATCGGTCGGGAGGGGGCAGTTCACTGAGGCTCCTGTCCTGGGAAGAAGCTTGCGTACGTGTTCCTCTGCTCTCCCTCCTCAGCCCCATAGTGTCACCCCAGACACCCTTCCTGCCCCTCGGGAAGCCTGTTTCTCTCCGTTCCCATGACCGGGGACTTCATTCTGACCCACCCGGCCCACCTGGACTGTGCCCACACTCCCGGCCTCTGTCCTCCAGGCCCTACGAGGGGGACCCTTTAAAACCAGACATCTCTGGGGCGCCTGGGTGGCACAGTCGGTTGAGCGTCCGACTTCAGCCAGGTCACGATCTCGCGGTCCGTGAGTTCGAGCCCCGCGTCAGGCTCTGGGCTGATGGCTCGGAGCCTGGAGCCTGTTTCCGATTCTGTGTCTCCCTCTCTCTCTGCCCCTCCCCCGTCCATGCTCTGTCTCTCTCTGTCCCAAAAATAAATAAACGTTGGAAAAAAAAATTAAAAAAAAAATAATAAAACCAGACATCTCGGGGCGCCTGGGTGGCTCCGTTGGTTAAGCGTCCAACTCTGGGTTTTGGCTCAGGTCATGATCTCACAGCTCGTGAGTTTGAGCCCCGCATCGGGCTCTGTGCTGACAGAACAGAGCCTGCTTGGGATTCTCTGCCCCTTCCCTGCTTGCGCGTGCTCTCTCTCAAAATAAATGAACTGAAATGAAAAAGGGGTCTCATCGAGACTTACAGGCGTCATCTTAATGGCCGTTTCTTGTTTTGTAATTTACACAATCACATGCTTATCTATTGCGGGTAAGTCTCTGCCTCACCTGACTGTCGTCACACACACACGCACACACACGCGCGCGTGGGCACACGGCATTGATGGCAGAAACCGCTGCCCATCTCCAAGTGATCGACCACCTGCCTCCGTAAAGTCGGACACCATAAACCACCCCAGCTTCAGAGCCCCTTGTGCCGTCGTCCAGAGGAAGTCATTCTGGCCTGACCCTTGCCCGCTCGCCTGGCCTCGTCTCCCTCTCCTGTCCGTTCAACAGATCCCGCACTGTCACCCCAGGTCATTCCCACAAATGCGCCTCCAGGCCGGTGCACCCCGCCTCCTACCTGGTGCATCTCTCTCTCTCTCCTGTTATATTCGCCAACTTGCAGCCTCGCACAGGAAGCTGTCCTGGCCTCTGGAGGCAGAGCGAAGTGCTCCCTCCTCTACCCTTCCCTGGCCCTGTTTTCATACCTCTGCACGAGGCCGCTACTCTACCTTTGCAGGGCCGCGAGCCCTGGGGGCACAGCCTGTGTGTTCCCGGCGCCCCGCACGCTGCCCAGACAAGGAGCCTGGAGGGAGGTGTGTTTTATGAATGGATGAGTTTCAGATTCACCCCGGTTTCTAATATCTGCCAGCCTCTCTGGAGCCCGCTGGGGTGTCTGTCATGCCAGCCCCCACCTCTGCATCTATAGCACTCGGATTTCCACTATCAAAGGTTGGCATTTCTTCAAGAAATTTTTCATTCATTGGACAGACTTGAGTCATGTGTTTAGGGCACAGGTAGCACAAGGGCTCTCAGGACTGAGAGCTTGGGTTTGGCCTCAACTCCCCCTTGACCACTTGCCCGCTCTGGGAAAGTTATTCCCCACCCCCATGCTTGGGATGTCTCCCCCGCACGTTGGCGAGTGACGGCAGCCCAGCTCCTAGAGTGTCCATGAGGATCAAATACAATTACCCGTGCAAAGCACATAGCACAGGTCCGCAGCTCACGTTCCCGACTTGGAGGCACGGTGTCAGCCCCCCATAAGGGTGCTGAGTTCCTGGCTCACTGCAGAGACAAGACACAAGACGACCGTCTGTGTCCAGAAGAGCTCTGTGAGTTTCTGGCAAAGTCAGGTCGTCTTCAGCCTCTTCCGATGGGTACGGGGTCCATTCTAGTGGCGACACTAATAATATCTTAGCAGAATGGCTACCCGCTGAGATGAGACACAGGCCCCAGGGGAGGTGCTCACGGGTCCCTTCGAGAGCACCCGCTATAGGTAGACAGGTAGGTGGAACCTGATTGGTAGACACACACCTCCGGCTGCTGCAAATTTGGATCCTCCAGAGGGTCAGCCATATTCTCCCAAGGTGCACTCGGCCAATGGCTAAACATGGCACCAGGGATGAGAGTTAGGCATTGCCCTGCTGGGCACCAAGCCCAGGAACCCCCATCGGCCAAGACTATAGCCGGAGGTCCTTCTCATGTATCCCTTCCTTCCCTCTACCTTTTCCCAGGTGTCAGACCTGCATGCATCAGAAGGCTCTCCCCACCTCCCTGCCCCTCTCCATCTATCCTTCACAGGGAAGGCTCTCATCTGCTATCCCCTCTTGGCTTCTGCTTCTTAAAAGACCCAAACAGCAGATCTACAAAGACAACAGTAAGGCCGGGGAGGTACAGCAGACCCGAAAGGAATCCCAAAGAGACCCTGATAATCTACTGATCAGTAGGCAAGAGAGGAAAAAACAAGTTGGGATATTTTTGTATGTATGTATTTATTTTTGAAAGAGAGAGAGAGAGAGAGAGAGTGTGTGTGTGCACTTGCGAGTGGGGGAGGGGCAGAGAGAGAGGGAGGCAAAGGATCTGAAGTGGGGCTTGAACTCATGAACAGAACTGTGAGTTCATGACCTGAGCTAAAGTCAGATGCCCAACTGACTGAGTTTCCCAGGCTCCCCTAAACAAGTTGGGATTTTTATCTGCACTTTGACTTAATAAGGACTCCTAATCTCCTAGTGTAAACAATGTCCAGTATAATTGCCTAAATTATACATATTTTAAAAATGTTTATCTATTTTTTAGACAGAGAGAGACAGAGTATGAACGGGGGAGGGGCAGAGAGAGAGGAAGACACAGAATCTGAAGCAGGCTTCAGGCTCCGAGCTGTCAGCACAGACCCCCAACACAGGGCTCGAACCCACAGACTGTGAGATCATGACCTGAGCCAAGGTCAGACGCTTAACCGACTGAGCCACCCAGGCGCCCCTATAATTGCCTAAATTATATAAAGTGAGTTTCTAAGCCTCAAGATATTCAGTACCTAGAGGCAATTTCATAAAAAGCATCACAATTTAATAAACTTATTACAATGCTATAACCCGATAACAAAAAATACGTGATTAAAAGGTGGGCAGAGGAACTGAATAGACATTTTTCCAAAGAAGACATAAAAGTGGCCAACAGGTGGATGAAAAGACGCTCAACATTGCTCACCATCAGGGAAATCCGAATCAAAGTCACTGTGAGATCTCACCTCATACCTGTTGAAGTAGCTATAATCAAAAAGGTAAGAAATAACAAGTGTTGGTGAGGAAGTGGAGAAAAAGGAACACTCGTGCACGGTTGGTGGGAATGTTAAGTTGGTTCAGTCACTCGGGCGAACGATAGGGAAGTTCCTCAAAAAATGCAAAATAGGACTGCCCTGTGATCCAGCAACTCCACTGCTGGGTATTTACCCAAAGGAACCGAAAACAGGACATCACAACAATAACTGAACCCCATGTTTACCGCAGCATTATTTACGATAGCTAAGATATGGCAACAACCAAAGTGTCCACGGATGGATCCACGGATAAAAAAGATGTATATGATGGAATCTTTTTTTGGCGACGAGAAAGAGGGAAACCTTGCCATTGTGTGACATCGTGGATGGACATTGACGACATTGTTCTCAGGGAGGTAAGTCTCAGACAGAGAAAGGCAGATACTGTAAGGGCTCGCCTATTTGTGGAATCCAAAAACGCTGAACTTGTAGAAACAGAGTAGAATGGTCGTTACCAGGGCCTGGGGGGCGCGGAGGTTGGAAAGAATGTTGGTCAAAAGACACACACTTGCATTTAGATGATGGGTTAAGTTCTGAGGACCTGATGCATAGCCTGGTGACTGCGGTTAAAACTGCTCACATACTTAAAAGATGTTAAGACAGTCGATCTTAAATGTTCCCACCACAAAAAAGAAATGATAATTCTGTGACGTGACGAAGGTGTTAATAGACACTATAGAGGGGATCATATTGCAACGGGTAAGTGTATCAGATCAACATGTACACCTTAAATTTCCACAACATTGTAGGTCAAGTACATCTCAATTTTTTCTAATGATCACAGTGTCGAAAAAGACTTGAAACTGACGTAGGAGTTGTTTTGCTCAGAGACCTAGGGAGTGTCCACACACCCTTGAAAATGCACCTGAGACTTTAGGGGCCGTGAGAAACCCGAAGTCTATCCGTGGAGACCTCCGGGGATCTCTGGATCCCAGTTTCCTGATCTGAAATTTGTAGCGATGAAAATATATCCAAGATACTTTGTTCAGTGAAAATAAAATACACTGCAGACAGTATGTAGAGCTCAAAACCCATTTTTCCTTTCACTGATGTGTACCTAACATTATCTGCATTATCTGAGAGGCGTGAGTTTGAGGGTTTCTTTTACCTTGCATTTCAGACACTTCTGAACTCTTTGAGGTATTTGAAAAAGCACATGTATTACTTTTGTCATCATAGTTTCCAAACAAATTTCTAAAAAAGGAATGATAATAAATACATTTCCGACAAACCAATAGTCTGACCCTGTCTCTCATCCCTGGTGGCAGAGAGCAGCCTGACCACCTACCTGACGCCCGTCCATGGTGATTCCCCATCTCTGTCCGCTCGCGGCTCTTGACCGGCTCTGTCATGGCTACTCTTTCGCCAACTGCCTCAAGGGCTGACGCGGCCAAGGGCATTTGAATGTCTGGTGCGTCCCCGCTTTACTGAGCTGGATGCCGCCGGCACACATGCAGTCCCGTCCTGACACCAGAAGGCTGAATTTCTCAGCAACAAAAGCCCCAGCCTGCTCTTGAAGACTTATTTACTCATTCATTATTTTTTAATTCAGACATTCATTCAGCAAATATTTTTAGAGCACCTCATGTGTAGGGGTTCTGTGGGAACAGAGAAATTAGCCATAAAAATTAAATAGAAAAATGCATCCGGCTGGAAATTAAGATAGCGTGTTCCCAACCGCTAACAGCCGCTCAGCTAAGAATTAGCACATGAAAAAGGGTGTCTCTCGCTAGCTAGACGTAAAAGAAATAAATGCCCCTTAAAATAACAATGAATTGACATCTTCACTTGTCAGTGATTGAAATAAAATGATAAAACTCATTGCTGGTGAAGAGATGGTAATCGAGGTCATTGCTAGCCACTGTGGGAGACCAAGCATCAACACGGGTGTGGCATTTAGTGACATGTGTAGCGACATATTGATTTGTGTTTTTGCTGCTGAGTTTTTCCTTTCTCTTTCAAAGAAAATAGTCAGGCTGTATTGGTGATCCATGGCTGCATAACGAACATCACCAACTTAGTAGCAGAAGACAACACCCAGTTAATAGTTCACGGCTCTACAGGTCAGGAGCTCAGGAGGGGCTCAGCTGGGTTCTCTGCCCAGGGTCTTATCAGATGGGAAGTGGGGATGGCTGCCAGTGCGTGTTCCTTTCTGGTGGCTCTGGGGGCGAGCCCATTTGCAAGCTGATTCGGGTCAGGGACAAAACTCAATTCCTTGGGGTTGTAGGACTGAAGTCCTCAGCCAGGGGCCATTCTTGGCTCCTAGAGGCTGCCTGCAACCCTTGTCACGTGCTCTCCCTCATCTCCAAAGCCAGCCTCTGTTCCCCTCACATCACATCCCTCTTGTCCTCTTTCTAGATAATCTCCTGGAAGGACTCATCTGATCGGGTCAGGCCCAGTTGTTGAAAAAACATAAAATAATAGCGAGCAAATGAAATGACAAATAGGACAAAAGACTGAATTTTGGAATGATATTTGCACCGTATTTTTTGGCAGAAGATAACTGATAGACCGACCTGCCTAGAAGTGAGACGAAGGTAGCCTGGTCAAACTCTGGTCCTAAACACAAAACCAAGATGGCACAGAAGAATCGTTCGTAACGTGTGGAACGGTGGTTGCTTCTCTATCCCTCGGCCTGTCTCTTGAAAGTTAATCCCATTTGTGTCTGTCAGTTTTTCCCTGCCTGCAAACACACACACGTGCACGCACACGCACACCTTTGCCCAGACAGACCAACAAGGACCAGCAACTTGGTTGGCTGGCAGTATCTGGAAGGTTTCCAGCCCCTTCTGTCAATCCCCAAAGCGCTGTGCAACCTCACCAGAGGCGCGGTGTATTTCTAGCCACAGAGGTTCAAGTTTTCGATCACAAAGACACAAGGGCTGTGGAGAAAGGGGAAGTCTGAAGCCGATGCCTTACGTGGGGGATCCAGCTGGGAGGACGTTTAGCAACCGTAGATTGGAGCTAAAGAACCACATCTCCTTCTCGCTTCCTCAGAAGGGAAGGAACTGAGCTGACCGTGTGAAGATGGTGTCAGTGCCATCCGCCCTGGAGCCCCAGCAAGAAAACCAAGGAATTTTTTTTCTCTGGATTTGGCGTCCTTCTCCTGAGGGCGCACTGCTCTGATTTCCAGCTCTGACTTCAGCCCTTTGCTCAATGATTCTACTTACGGTTCTCTTCCTGCTTGCGGCCCCCACCCTGCACATCCATACACCCACCCACAGGGGGCGGGTATGTGCACACACACCCGCATGCACCCATTACGTAGACTTACCCCAGTTATATGCATACGCATACATGCAAGACCAGACAGATGCACAGCTACACAGACACTTGGATAAACGCACTTACCCACACACGGGCACACACGTGCTGTCACACTCAGACACACACTGACACATCTATCCACATCTGCATATACACGTTCTTATAACGGTAAATGCACACACTCTGGAACGCAGACACGCGTGCACAAATACACGCAATGTTCAGAGGCACACGTGTGCACGTGACTTCTTGGCAGAAATTCCAACCCACGTGTCCCGTCAGTGGTGCATGTGGATTTTATTTCTCGATTGTTGTGGACCCTTTCCTTATTTTCCTGCAAACTTAGGTAATCGTAGTTCTGAAGAAGTGAAAAATGCCAAACAGGCAGAGCACCTGAGCAGGGGACAGGGGAGCCCAACGCCAGCCCTCATGAGGGATGGGGGACAGGGAGGGGGCAGGGAGCTGTGCTGACACAGACTTTGGGTTTGGGTCGTGAAGCCCTTGGGTGGTCCTTGGTGGTCCTCACGGTGCCAGAGGCGGAGCAGACCCCACACCCCGGTTGCCCCGGTCTCTGCAGTGTTGAATGCCTTGCGGTCACGGGAGCCACGTCCCCCATCACTGTACGTGTCCTCGGACCCAGCTACCTTTCTGGGGAGGGCCACTTTTCCTGCATCTAGATCGCCCTGTGGTGTGTGGATGTGGTCCACGCTCCCCCACCGTGGAGATCCGTAGCAGCAGTTTAGGTAGCAACATCGAACTTCCCAGCCTCAGGAAGGACAGAAGTCTTCCTCTCTACTTCGGCCGGACCCAGCTACACTTGGACCGGGGAATGCGAACAATCACCGTGGCTCTTGCGCGAAATTCCCCTGTGTACATCAAGAGCGGGGTTGGTGGAGCGCCCGGGTCCCGGGGCGGGTGCCAGCACAGGCTGGCGTCAGGAGGGCTGATGGGTATGTTGCTCTGCGGTCCGTCTCGGCCTGGGCAGAGCCCCTGGAGGATAGGTAGGTTCTGTAATGGCCGTGCTTTCGTGGGGCCTGTGCACTCATACTTCATTTTGCAGAGGCAGTTCCGGGGGCTCTACCTGAGAAGATAAGGCTGCTCTCGGGAGAGGGGCAGGCACCAGGGGCCCTGGCTCTCCTTCCAGGGGCTCACACAGCTTGTGCGTGGCCTGCCTTCCTCCCGCGACCTTCCCTTCACGGCCCCCAAATCCCAGCTCAGGAGGACAGCTGGGCTAGTTTCACCCTCGCTATTTCCCCTCCTCTGTCTGCGCCCCCAGGATGGGCAGGGGCCGACGGCATGTGCCAGGACCTGGCTGTCTTCCCCGCTCCACGTGGATGCTCGGGGTCGGCAGAGGTGAGCGGCAGGCAGATCTCTCCGTCCCACAGGACCGTCTACTCCATCCTCCCGGCCTCATCGAGGGCAGGGCTGCTTGGAGCCAGGGAAGAAACCACCTAAAAATCTCCTTAAGAAGAATCGTAAAACTCCCTTCCTTAAGACGTGTGGGCTCCCGTTTCTACAATTTTTAACCTGCTTGACGAGCCAATGCCTCCGATGTCTATCTGAAAGTGTCCTCTAAGGTGGGGACCAGGTGAGGCCGGTGAGGCACCCCAGAAGTGGAATCGGAGGAGGCGCTCACTCCCAGGTCGGGGAAGAGCAGGGTCATGACCTTGAGACAGAGGCCCCTCAAGTCTCTCACCCTGGGCATCTCACCTAGTTCCTTCTCTGGTGCTGTCTACTCCCCATCCCTGATCCATTAGGGGGCATCTGAGGGTGAACAGTTTGATGTCGAAGCTAGACTTTTATCTTCTCCTCCTCAAGGGGACAGAAGAACCACTCAAAACAGAAGGTACTCAGGTTCTGATAAACTGAATGCAGTTACCAGACAGCCCAGCAATTGCACTCTTGGGCATTTGTCCCAGGGACACAAAGTCCCAGACGCCCTTCAGGGGGTGAGTGGCTAAGGAAAGAGAGACATGTCTGCCCCACGGGCCACCACTCGGTGATAAAAGGAACGAACCACGGATGCGTTCAACACCTACAGCACATCCACTCCCGTTTGTGGGTCTTGTAGATGTCTAGAAGCCAAACTTTGTCAATGAGCAAGTAACGCCTCGTCCAAACACCAGGGACCAGCACCACTAGACCTGTGGGGCACTGGAACAGCAAAACACATTTTCTCTGGAGGACATGCTTAACATTTGATCAATGTCTCTAGTAGTCCTTTGTGAAAACAAGTCCTCTGTAGGTCTTGACTTGTACATCACTTGTAAGGTGCTTTGTTTGCCTGATAATATCCGGCACAGGACTAGGAACGGGGGGCAAAGCAGACAGCAGCTGAGGGTAGGGAACAGAACATCAAGCCAGGGCTGGGCTGAGCCTGACCTCTTGGGGACCAGCCAGCGTGTTCTGTGCGAGCTTATTGGCCCAGCCCTTCCTGGTGGCTAGACCTTCTCAACCAGGGGTCCCGCAGAGCAAGCAGGACTGTGGATGCAGTCACGTGGCCAGCAGCCCCACTGGCCTGTCCTCACCCACTGGCCACGCACACAAGTTTGGCTCCCCATCAGGAGACCCTTTGGACAGGTACCGGCCCCCCCAAAGCTGGTGCTACCTCTCTAGACTTTATAGAAGGAGTCATGGCATACCGCTGAATTTTATAAGCCATCAGTTTGAACAACATAACTTTTAGACATGTTTCTCAGGGTGTTACTCTGGGTCACAAAAATATAACGTGATCCAGAGAATAACTCCTTTCCTTTTTTTAAAAAAATGGGGAAACCACAGCACAAACAAGGCTGCTTCCCCAGGTCACATGGAGAGGTCTGTGTCAGCCTCCAAACAGCCAAGGCAACTCAACCTCACCCAGGCTCATGACTCAGAAGTGGAAGTCTCTGCCACAAAACCCAAACCCAGAGTCCAAACCCTGCGTGTAAGCGGGGGAGCTTCAAGGGTCAAGGCTCATGGTCTCACAAGAGAAGTCAGCTCACAGAAGTCATCACAGGGAAAGAGGATGCTTTGTCAGTGACACAAATAAAATGATGGAGAGAATGGCTATTGCGAGTATGACAGGGTTGCCAGTTTAATTGTAAACAACCGGAAAAAGGTCACAAGATGTGTTTTCCAGAGAGTCTGCAAATTCCAGCAGGGTTTTCTTTTTAATTTTTTTTAATGTATTTATTTTTGAGAGAGAGATAGAACACAAGTAGGGGAGGGGCAGAGAGAAGGGGAGACACAGAATCCGAAGGAGGCTCCAGGCTCCCAGCTGTCAGCACAGAGCCTGATGCGGGGCTTGAACCCATGAACTGTAAGATCATGACCTAAAGTTGGATACTTAGTCGACTGAGCCACCCAGGCGCCCCTCCAGCTGGGTTTAATAGAGCAATTCTATGTATTTCAGCTGCCAGTTTGCAGGAGAAGTGCTGGGAAGTGGTTGGATTCTGGATATATGTTGAAGGCAAAGCAGACATAATTTGCATGTGGTGGAGATGCAGGGGTGCGAGGAGAAGGGACAGCAAGGATGAGGCCAAGGCAGTGGCTCTTTGTCTCCAGATGTGTAGGGGTGTGTGTGACTTCACTGCCCCCTGTCCTGGAGCCCCTTCTGTCACAGGCTTCCCTTTCTTCCTCCAAAACGAGGGGACAGGGGCAATGTTGGCTTTTCTTACAGAAGATGTCAGGAGCCAGTGACCCCTGCGCCCATGGCCACCCGGCTGTGAGTGTCCAGACCGAAGTCACCCATCAGCTACACTCACGCCCGGGAGTAGTTGCTTAGCAAACGTTCCCACTTTCCAGTCCTGGTTGCTGCTACCTAGGAGATGTTTGGACGGACAAAGCACGGGACAGATGGCTACCGAGGGACAGGGACAGCTGGTCGTACTTTTCAACCCTTTTGTGGTTGTGACCCACCAGAAGAAATATCTTTCACATCACAAGCCAGGATGCACACTCAACACACACACACACACACACACACACATACACACACAGCCTTCTGTATTCTCTTCTCTCCCATTTAGGTTCATTTTTTTTAAATACAGCTCAAAACCCACTAAATAGACACACAGTTCTGCAAATCCCTCTTTCATACAACGCGGGACAAGAATATTCTTCCTGTCTGAAACTGAGGACACGGTTTGTGACCCCAGTCATCTGTTGAAGGTGCCCACTGTCCTTGGAGGTTGGAGAAGCAGAGGCAGGTAGGTGCCTTTAGGAGACGCGCTTGCCCTGCAGGTACTGAGTTTGCAAGAGAAATGCCAAGAAATCTGACTTTAGTCCTCCTGGGGTCCCAGGACCATGCCCTTGGGCTCAAGTCGTCACCCAGTCCCGTGGTGGCTGCCGGGCTCAGGTGGGGTTACATCGACCCCTCTTCTGGGATCGGAGCTCTGGGCGCCGAGTGAGGCACTGTCTTGTTTGTTGTCTCATCTTGGGGTGGCCAGAGAACAAGCCCATAGATCATTTCCTTACCGCTTTTTAAAGAGATGATCTCTATGGAGACACAGACAGAGGACAACACAAGTAACCAACGCAGAGAAAGTTCTCAGAACATTACAAGGGCTCATACTGTCTTGGGACCAAGGCCTTCGGAGAATGGCAGCTTCAATTGTCACCTTCCAACTGTCCCTTCCTTTCATGAAGGTCCAGCAAGGACTTCATTCTAACCCATGTTTATCAGCCACCCGCCACTGACATCCTTAAGGACCTCAATTTAAATTGTTTTCATGGGGCGCCTGGGTGGCTCAGCCAGTCAAGCGTCCGACTCTTGATTTCAGCTCCGCTCTTGATCTTGGGGTTGTGACTTTGGGCCCCACATTGAGCTTTGCGCTGGGCATGAACCCCACTTTAAAAAAAAAGGAAAGAAAAAACTAGATTGTTTTTGTAAGTCAGACTTACTATATTTTGTAACCATTGATCGGTGTTTATGATCCGAAGTCCAGCCTTTTCTATAGGCCCTCCTATTCATTTTGATAACTTTAAATTTGTGACTCTTGAGTGTTCTAGGTACACAATCGCATCATAGGCAACTAAAGATAACTCTGCCTCTCTTATTCTAAAAGCTGTATCTTTTATTGTTTCTAGAACTTCTAGAGCAATGTTAGAACACAGTAGTAGAACATGGCAGGACTCTATCTCTGATTTTATTGGAAATGCTGCCAGTTCCTTACCCTTAAAGCATAATATTGCCTATTTGGTATAAATTACCCAAAAAGAATGGTGGTCGAACTTTATTAAATGCCTCTTCAGCATCTATTGATATTTTTTCTACTTTTATCTTTTTTTAATATTTTTATTTGCCTTAAGCAATCTCTACAGCCAACATGAGGTTTGAACCCACTACACTGAGATCAAGAACCTCCTGCTCCACCAACTAAGCCAGCCGGGCACCCCTCTGCTTTTATCTTTCATAGACTTCCCGCCAGTATAGTACCCTTGGAATAGCTCCCTGGAATAGGCCTTCAAGTGATGCCCTGAAATATTGTAACATATCTACGAAATCATGAGCAAGTACTTTATTTAGAATGCTTGTGTCCGTGTTAATAATATGCCATCTTTTTTAAAGTATATTTTTCAGTGTTTATTTATTTATTTGGTGGGGGGAGAGGGGCAGGGAGAGGGGTAGAGAGAGGGCGAGGGTGAAAATCCCAAGCAGGCTCCGTGCTGGCCACCCGCATAGAGCCTGACGTGGGGCTCAAACCCACCAACTGTGAGATCATGACCTGAGCCGAAACCAGGAGTCGGACGCTTAACCAATGGAGCCTCCCTGGTGCCCCAATAATGTACCATCTTTGACAAAAGTACTGACATTACAAAATAGGCCATTTCCACGAAAAGAGTAGTATCAGATCCATCTTTCTCTGGAAGAGTTTATAAAGTACAAGAAGTCTCTTTTCCTTGAAAGTTTAAATGGCTTCTCCAGTGAAATCTTTTGAGTCTGGGTTTGGGGGAGGAAACAACACTTTGTTTCTATTTTCTTTGGTTTGATTTTGTTTTGAATTTTCTCTTCGTCGTGAAAATTTTCTTCGTGTTTTTTCTTGGGTTAAAGTTTTTCATTTAACACAGGGGCAGGAAAGCGATGTCTCTTTACACAATTTCAAATTGCTTGGCATATCATCCTGCAGTCTCCTTACGTAGCCCACATCCACATTTTTGTCATTTCTGCTTTTCACGCGTATGACCTGTCTTCTTGCGACTTACCAGAGATCTCCCTGACAAACCCTCCAAGAACCAGCTTGGGGGTTATTTATTAATTCTCTTTTATTCTCTTCACCTTGTCTTGTTTTTAAAAAGACATGGATAAAAATATTCTTGTAAATATTTAAAGAACTCGGGAGTATTCAGAACAAGAAGGGGCAGCCTCGCTCCACCCCTCCCGCCCCTTTGATCCTGATGCCCCGCCCCCTTCCCAGGGGGGTCACAGGCAGGGCTGGGGACCTCTCTCCCCACCCTCTCCACACACGTTTGATATTTTTTAACACCGATGGTTCACACCATGCAGGCTGCTCTGGTCTGCTATGTTCACTTAGCAGTACATTTCAGAGATCCGTTCACTTAATCAGCATTTATTAAGAGACAGCTATGTGTCCATTTCCGTTCCAGGGTCTTGGGATTCCTATGTGAACAAAACAGAGATCCCGGCCCCCACCCCGTCCCACTCACAAAGCTGAGACTCAGCTCTCTTTCCACATCAACAGTGTATCACCAAATTCTTTTTAAGGGTCCCGTGCCTTAGTTACATTTACCCCTATTAAAGATTCTCAGGTTTTCCCACAAGGTTGTGTGTGTGTGTGTGTGTGTGTGTGTGTGTGTTCGCTTTCTTTTCAAATTTTTATTTAAGTTCTAGTTACCATACAGTGCAAGATTGGTTTCAGGAGTAGAATTAGTGATTTCTCACTTCCATAGAAATACCCAGGGCTCATCACAACAAGTGCCTTCCTGAGTACCCATCACCCCTGCGACCCATCCCCCACCCAGCTCCCCCATCAACCCTCAGTTTGTTCTCTATTAAGAGTCTCTTGGGGTGCCTGGTTGGCGCAGTCGGTTGGGCGTCCGACTTCAGCCAGGTCACGATCTCGCGGTCCGTGAGTTCGAGCCCCGCGTCGGGCTCTGGGCTGATGGCTCGGAGCCCGGAGCCTGTTTCCGATTCTGTGTCTCCCTCTCTCTCTGCCCCTCCCCCGTTCATGCTCTGTCTCTCTCTGTCCCAAAAATAATAAATAAACGTTGAAAAAAAAAAAGAGTCTCTTGTGTCTTGTTTTCTTCTCTCATTCCCCCCCCCCCATATGTTTGCCTGTTTTGTTTCTTAAATTCCACTGAGTACAATCATACGGTATATGTCTTTCTCCGACTTCTTTCGCTTGGCGCACTACATTCTATCCCCATGCACGTGGTTGCAAACGGCAAGGTTTCATTCTTTTTGCTGGCTGAGTCCCACTGCCTTGTATATATCTATACGCCACCGTTTTTTTATCCGTTCATCAGTCAGTGGACATTTGGGCTCTTTCCATAGTTTGGCTATTGTTGGTAATGCTATTATAAGCGTTGGGGTGCATATACTCCTTCAAATCTGTATTTTTATATCCTTTGGGTAAGTACCTAGTAGTGCAATTTCTGGGTCACAGGGTAGTTTTATCTTTAACTTTTTGAGGAACCTCTGTATTGTTTTCCAGAGCGGCTGCACCAGTGTGCATTCCCGACAACCGTGCCAGAGGGCTCCCCTTTCTCCGCATCCTCGCCAACACCCGTTGTTTCGTGTGGTGTTGATTTTAGCCATCCTGACAGGTGTGAGGCCATATCTCCTCGTGGCTTCGATTTGCATTTCCCTGATGATGAGTGATGTTGGGCATCTTTTCATGTGCCTGTTAGCCCTCTGGATGTCTTCTTTGGAAAAGTGTATTCCATCCATGTCTTCACTGGATTACTGGTTTTTGGGTGTTGAGTTTGATAAGTTCTTTATAGATTTTGGATACTAACCTTTAATCAGATACGCCATTTGCATGTACCTTCTCCCATTTCGTAGGCTGCCTTTTAGTGTTGGTGCTTGTTCCCCTTGTTGTGCAGAAGGTTTTTGTCTTGAGGAAGTCCCAGCAGTTCACGTTTGCTTTTGTTTTTCTTGCCTTCGGCAACGTGCTAAGCAAGAAGTTGCTCCCGCTGAGGTCAAAGAGGTTGCTGCCCGTTTTCTCCTCTAGGGTTTTGATGGCTTCCGGTCTCACATTTAGGTCTTTCATCCATTTTGAAT
Organism: Felis catus; assembly: GCF_018350175.1. Classification (NCBI taxonomy): domain Eukaryota; kingdom Metazoa; phylum Chordata; class Mammalia; order Carnivora; family Felidae; genus Felis; species Felis catus. The sequence continues at coordinate 215,572,202 of NC_058375.1, forward strand.
TTATTTGCGTGTCTGGTGTGAGAAAGTGCTCCAGGCTCATTCTTTTCCAAGTTGCCATCCAGTTTTTCCAACACTGTTTATCGAAGAGACTGTCTTTTTCCATTGGATATTTTCCTGCTCTGTTGGGGATCAGTTGAATATACAGTTGTGGCCCCGAGGCTTTTACTATTACAGACAAGACTGCGATGAATGTCCCAGGGCATCCATTTTAGCGCACTAGTGGATATTTCCAGGGGGTGGTCTCTAAGACACGCATTTGTTGGGTACAAGGTCAGCATATTGTAGATTCTGATAAAGACAAACTGTTACTTAGGCAAGGTTCTTTTTTTATTTCAAATTTTCAGATGGTTAGGATTTTTTTTAATGTGATTAATTTTTTTTTTTTATTTATTTTTGGGACAGAGAGAGACAGAGCATGAACGGGGGAGGGGCAGAGAGAGAGGGAGACACAGAATCGGAAACAGGCTCCAGGCTCCGAGCCATCAGCCCAGAGCCTGACGCGGGGCTCGAACTCACGGACCGCGAGATCGTGACCTGGCTGAAGTCGGACGCTTAACCGACTGCGCCACCCAGGCGCCCCTTAATTTTTTTTTTTTTACTTTAATGCACCGGGATAGAGAACTTTGCCTTTTGTGTGTGTAACTTCTTATCTTTGTAAAAAGTATTGGAAGGCCCTTGGGGTGATAACCAGGCCATGTGTCTCCAAGGGATTCCCTCTCACACCCTTCAGGTGGTTGTGGTGGGAGGGTGGGGCTTACTTCTGCAGTTGCGTGTAAGCTTCTGGAGGCTTCTATAAGAATCTTTGTGCTGCCTGGGACCTGTCCACTGAGGGGAGTCCTCCCTTTCCCCATCAGGGACACCCTTGCTCCCGGTTACCTGATGGCGACTGTTCTGCCATCACGGTGGCCACGTGTTGCACCTCGGGTTGGAGGTGGGGGCAGCCTTCCCTTGTACACCTTCTTCTTGTTCTGGGCTGGAAACTCTGCTCGGTCAGACCCAGGGCCAAGGCACATCCCTCCACAGCCTGTCCACGCTGATGTAGAGGCAGAAACACATTCTTTCCCAACTTCTGTTTCACCAGGGGGATCCTGGGGAAGCCCTCAACTTTTGCCATTTACATCCATCTATGGAACTGCAGAAATCACATTTTTCTTTGTTTCACTATTCGTTGTTTCTTTACATGTTCAAGTTCACCGAGTGTCTTCCCCCCAGAAGCTAATAAAGAGATTCGTATTTCTCTTTAAAACTTTCATCGCGTGGAATTCCTGAGTACCCATCACCCCTGAATATCTGAATATCATTGCATGGGTTTTCACAGAGTGGGGTTTCCTTTTGGTGGTATACAAAATTGTCATCTCTAAATGTGACATCATCGTTTCATTTTTCGCTTATCACAGGTGTGTGTATGTGATCTTTGATGGACTTATCGTGACCTCATAATGGCTTCTCCCATGTGTGTGATTCTTTCCAAAATGCAGTTCATGTCTTACTTGAAGGTCATGGATGCTGTGTTGCCTGGGACGTGAAAGCTCATTAAGGGCAAATATTAACATATCTTGGGTCAGATTGCTTGAATTCATTCATTCATTCATTCATTCATTCATTTTTGTTTGTTTGTTTGCTTATTTATTTATTGAGAATGAGTGGGGGAGGAACAGACAGAGAAGGAGAGAGAGAATCCCAAGCAGGCTCTGCGCTAGCAGCATGGAGCCTGATGTGGGGCTCAAACTCACGAACCATGAGACAATGACCTGAGCCAAAATCAAGAGTCAGAGGATGCTCAACTGACTGAGCCACCCCGGCACCCCAGATTGCTTGAATTTAAAACCCCAGCCCACCCCTTACTACTGAGCTCTTAATTTATTTCAACATTTGATAGATAGTATTTGTTGAGTACCCACAATGTGACTTGCATGGTTCTGGGTACTGAGAGTAGATCGAGAAATAGAATCTACGAGGTCTCTGCTTCATGGAGTGCACGCTGAGGGGCAGGGAATGGACGGGAGGAGGGAGATCACAAAAGGGTAGCAAAGCCGTAGTAGGTTGGCTGGTGATTCATGCCATGAACAACTAGAAAGGAGAATAAGGGATAACAGGGACATGGGGACTGCAATTATGTATGGAGTTGATGGAGTGATACTTCTGCAGAGATCTCAAGGAAGTGAGGTTATCAAGCCACATATGGACAGCTTGGGAAGTGTGTCCCAGGCAAAGAGAATGCCAGCCACAAAGGGAATATTGACTCTTTTTTTTTAAGTTTAATTATTTATTTTGAGAGAGAGAGAGGGAGAGAGAGCATGAGTAGGGGAGGGACAGAGAGAGAGAGAGGGAGAGAGAGAATCCCAAGCAGGCTCCTTGCTGTCAGCACAAGGCCCAACTCAGGGTCGAACTCACAAACTGAGAAATCATGACCTGAGCCCAAACCAAGAGTTGGACGCTTAACCGGCTGAGTCACCCCAGGTGCCCCAGGAATGTTCACTCGTGTTCTAAACTCAGAGGGAAAACACAAGGGAAAGTCAGAAGATTAACACGACCAGATTTGCATTTAGTTAAAAGATCAAAGTGTTTGTTATGTGGAGATAAGTAAGAAGATTCTGAAAAATCCAGCTGGGAGACACCACGATACTTTTGGCAAGAGATGAGCCAGGGAAGTGACTGGGGATGCAGACAAGTAGACGAGGTTGAGATTTGTCCTAGAGAGAGATTTGGCTAGATGTTTGATGCTATATGGTGAGCCGAGTCCTGAAGAACAGGAAGCTGTAAAGCACCACACCCCCCCCCCCCATCCCAGGCTTTGGTTTGAGAAACCGGGTGATGAAGAACATTCCAGAACCCCTATGATTGGCCGTGAGCTCTAAGGTCCCAAACGTGGGGAAGCCTGAGGAGAATGTTCCCGACACACAGGAAACCACAGGCCAGCAGGGCACCTTGACTCAGTACAGTGAGCACGGTCCCAGAATGAGGCAGAGTCCACTCCTATGCAGGGGTGAGGGAAGAAATTTGGGACTTCTGGTCTCCACACAAGGGAGGGGAGAAGAAGTGAGAGGGAAGAGAGGAAAAAGAAGATGGAAAGGAAGGATGACAAAGTCTTCTCCCTGGGCTTCCTCCCCACCTCCTCTTCAGGAACAGTCTGCAGCACTCACGAGCTTACAGAGAGAGTTCTTGAAGGAAGCGGCCAAGTGTCAAGACTGGGTGACGTGTAGAAGGTAGAGAAGGCCCTGAGGTGGGGAGGGGACTCAAGACTCTGCAAAACGTGCCCCCTTTGAATGCCAGCGGCGTGTGATTGCTGCTTTCTCGTCCCACAATGCAAAACTCCCACAGGCCAGGAAATGGTAGTGGGAACCCAGAGCGTTACGTTTGACACACTCTTTCCACCTCTTCAAAGGGCGACCCGTCTCTGCGGGGACAACGAACTGAAATCATTATTCCCGAGTCCTTCCTCCCTCCCCACACATCACCCTCCTCATTCGTTCTTGTTTTTCTTCCTTTTTTCCTTTGTGTTTTCCTCCTTCTGGCCCAGTTCTTCCAATTTGTCCCTGATAGCAAAACAGACCCATCTGGAACGACACACCTACCTCTGCCCAGAACTGCACCCGGAGCCACGGCTTCAGAAATGAGGCGACCTCAGTCTGCACGTGGGGCGACTGATCTCAGACCAGAGGCTTGTTGTTGTTGTTGTTGTTGTGTGTGGGTGGGGGGGGTGGTTTACCACGATGGGAGCCCCCGAAATAGCCTTCCCTGTTTTATCAGTTGATTCTTCTACAGGATTTGCCACGGAAATATTTGATCTGGGAACATCTGTTACCGTCTGGAACAAACTTCTTGTGCCTAGTGCTCGACTTGGCACTTCTGGATAAGCGCCGTCTCACAGATTCTGTGACGTTGCTCAATATTCCCGAACAAACATCAGTTATGCTTATGGTGGGAATTGCGTCAATCTGAATGCAAAATGGGCCAGCTGTCTTCCTCGCTGGCAGACTTCTTAATTGCGGGGGCTCCATTATGCTGATACAGCGTTGTGGCTTTAGAAACAAAAGTGGTGTCACGAGGTGACTTCTGAGGCTCTTCCCAGTTGGGCTGGGCTTTGCGGGTTCAAAATATTAGCACGCGACATCCTGAACCACTCCTCAACTTGGGACCTTGCGTCACCTCCCTGTAGTCTATTGGTCTCCCTTCATCCGAACCCTCTCTGGAAGTTTCCATGGTGTAGGTCCCTCCCAACTGAGTAAATTAATTCTATCGTCAAGGTGCCTATTGTTATGATAGAATCATAGAGACGTATCGGAGGGGTTTCATTTCAAGCACTCAGGGTGTGACGAAAATATTTCCAGTGTTTCTTTCTCCAAACTTCTGTGTGCCTGCTGTTTAAAATCTCTATGACTAGCATATAAAAATGGTCGTATCTGAGATGTGTATTTACACTGGTGTCCTGGTGATAAGCATCATTCTTTTGAAAAACAACATGACTCTCTCTCTCTCTCTCTCCCTCTCTTTTTCTCTCTCTAAAAAAATGTTCAATTTGAGATCCAGTAGTCCTGTTCCTAAAAAATAATCCTAAAGAAAAATTTCAGCTGAAAACATCTGTATGCACAAAACACTTCTGGAAAAATTGTTTTTGATAATAATAAAAAGTAATATTATTGGGGAGCCTGGCTGGCTCAGGGGGTAGAGCGTGCAACTCTTGGTCTTGGGGTTGCGAGTTTGCGCCCCACGTTGGGTGTAGCGATCACTTAAAAATAAAATGTTAAAAAAATATATCTTATCTACATATAATTGCTTATAACTGTCACCACGAAGGGCACTCAGATTATGATCCTTGTCAGCACTCCACTTTTTTTATGCGTAATACATCGTTTGCCAGAATGAATGAGGTTGTTCCCTGCATATCGTACCTGGCAAGACCAGTCACTGGGCACAAGATTATTCTAGGATGATTAATTAATGATAAATGAGACATCACATTGTTTGACATTAAATACTGGGACTCCCTGCGGCTCTAAAGCTTCACGGACATCACTCATTCGGCCCCGCTGGGGACAGGGCAGGAGACATCCCCTGTGCGCAATGCTGCGGGATCCGTGTCCGCTACGTGCTGATTGGGGCCTGCAGTGGACACAGGGAACTCTCTTCTATAACAAGAACTAATTTCAGGTGAGCACACGGTCCCCCAGGCTGGCCCTACGTGAATCAAGAGGATAGAAAGGAAAAAACCAATCCTTTCAAACACATCCCAGGCAAACCACCACCTTCTCTCTCCTGTCCCTGCCCACCCCCTCCCGCCTGCGTCTGCATTCTGCTTCCTCACCTCCCTAGACCCACAAGCAAGGTCAAACAGGGTGAAAATAAAACCACGGGAACAAGGGGGCAGGATGGGCGGCAAATATCTTCAGCCTTGGCGAGCATTCCCCCTTCCGGTACATCATACGGATTGAGCAAATGCTACCAAAATGCTAAAGCAAGAGAACAGTGGCCAAGAAAGTGAAACAATACGCGCCCGTTGTAAATGATAATTATACAGACACCGGCGACGTAGAATTGGTCTGGGGTGACATCGGCTGATAAAAGCAGAACGCGACATTCAGTGTGCTGCACTGTGTTCGCAGTTTTAAAAAATGAAGATAGTGGGTTCTTTCGGTGCTATCTATGATTTTTTAAAATCTTCTCATGATAGGGATTGGGATGAGCTACCGGAATATGGCACCTTGGCGTATGGATAGTTGCGGCTGAAGGGGTTTGATAAAAGAGCAGACGCAGAAAGGTCACTCTGACCTTCCTCCCCTTCTTCCCCGAAGCAGGTCACAGCGCCCCACGTGCGGGGTGCACCCCTGTACGGAAGGAGAGGAGCATCCTAGCTCCGAAGACACGGGGAGGCTGAGAAGAATCTCAACGAGCGAGCCTTGCTGTTTCGTCCCCATCGCTACACTTAGCTCATCCTCTGCCCCCTCACTTCCTCACACAGCTGCCCACCCTTCATCAGACCCAGCACAGAAACACCCCGGTTGACCCACTCCTTTGGGTCTTCATTTCCTTGTGTCACTTAAAACTTATATTTAATAAGTGTGTGCTCTTCTTCTGTTGATCTGTCTCGGTGAGCTAAAATTTCAGACCCAGACCCAGGGACCCTAACTGGGTCGAGGGGGGACTCCTCCTCCCTTTCCCTTGTTTAAGAATGAAGGAGGGGGCACCCGGGTGGCTCAGTCGGTTAAGCATCCGACTTCGGCTCAGGTCACGATCTCACAGTTCTTGGGTTCGAGCCCCGCGTCGGGCTCTGTGCTGACAGCTCGGAGCCTGGAGCCTGCTTCGGATTCTGTGTCTCCTCTCTCTGACCCTGCCCCGTTCATGCTTTCTCTTTCTCTCAAAATAAATAAATAAACTTAAAAACAAATTTAAACAAAGAATGAAGGGAAAAGTGTCTTATGATGTATTCTGTAGACTTCTTAACAAATTATGTAATCAAATAAAATACTTGTATCTCCTTTTACACCTCTCTTTTCAAATGGTAGAAAGTCATGATACTTAGGAATGCCTCCGTCGTAACAACCAAATGCAGCGTGCAGACTTTATGGGGAATCTGATTTGAACAAGCCAGTGATGAAAAAGAGATTTTTGAGAAAACTGGGGACATTTAATTACGGCATGTGTACAAGATGATACTAAAAATCATTGTTAATTTTTTAAGGTGTGATAATGGCCACCGTGGCTACGCGGAAAAAGAAGGTCATCTCTTAGAGATACATTTATGAAAAAAAACCATGACGCTTGAGATTTGTTTTAAAAATTTTGAAAGCTGTGAAGCAGAGCCATGAGAGACAAAATGAGGAAAGTGATGGTAATTGAAATGGAAGCCGTAAGTGGGCGCTTGGAGGCTTACAGTTTTCAACTGCGGGGGGGTGTGCCTAGAACTTCCGTTAAGAAAACGAAAAAAAGGTCCTAACTTGAGCTGGCTCCAGCTACAGAAATGAAAATAACTCAATATCAGAATAATCTTAGGGTTCAGAGCATTCAATCAGAACAGTTCAAGATTTTGTTGACACTGAAAACTGGGATTTACTGGATTCTTTTTCTTTGTTCCCATTACTGTTTGCGCTGTCGATCCATGAGTTTTGAGGCTAGGGATGTGTGGTTAGTGTTTGTCCTGGGAAATGCCAAAATTGCCTTGACTTCCTTTAGACAAATCAAGTTGACTTTAACCTATTGTCTCCTTGACTTGATCAACGTGTGACAATAGAGAATCTAAACACCAGTGAGTTGTCAAAGGATTCTTTTTTTTAAATATGTATATTTTTAAATGTGTATTTATTTTTTTGATGGAGAGTGCAAGCAGGGGAGGGGCAGAGAAAGAAAAAGGCAGAGGAGCTGAAGCCAGCTCTGTGCTGACAGCAGCGAGCCCCACGTGGGGCTCGAACTCACGTACCGTGAGATCACGACTTGAGCCGAAGTCAGAGGCTCCACAAACTGAGCCACCCAGGAGCGCCTAAGCTTCCATTTTTGAGTAAGTTCCAAGATGTAACGTACAGCATGGTGACTGAGTTGTACACTTGAAAGTTGCTAAGAGAGTAGATCTTGAAATTTCTCACCAAGCACACACAGAAAAGGTAACTAACGATGTGAGGCCATGAACGTGCTACCTTACCTTACCGAGGTCATCATTCTGCAATATAGAAGTGTATCAAATGATCACGTTGTGTGCCTTAAACTAACCCAATGTCACATGTCGATTATGTCTTAATAAATCTGGAAACAAAAGCCAGAGATTGTGCCAAACGAGCAGAGAAAGCTGATGTCTCCAGATATCTTTGAGAAAGAGACTTCGAGAAAGAATGCTGTACTGACTTCTGAGTTTCCTGGTAACCAAGACCAAGAGAAAAACACAGATGATACTCAATGGTTGAAGAGGAAATCAGACACATTTATCTGTGCTTGTAATGAAACCATACTTCTGATGAAATCCGTCTGTACAGATTATTCCTCGATATTGAGTAACGCGAAAAGGCGGTGTTTTCGGTAGCTGTCTCATTTGAGATACGGAGACACAACTAAAATGATAGCGGCCTTAATTAATTTTCTACAAAGTTTGAAAACACGTTGTTCATTGCAAATCAGGAGCATGAGTTCTGCGGAAGGTGAAGAAAATATGCTCGAGGCATTTTGTTTTCTGAAGATCTAACTACTATGAATAATCTAGAAGAATCGACAAGCTCTGTGTCCACGCCGGGGCTCTGGTGAAACGTGACCAGGGACCAGAGAAGTAGGGCTGCTTCCCCAGGTGTATTCTGGAAAACCACCTGTTCCGTCCAACGTTCCAGCTGCCCTACCAAAAGGGTGTCAAAGCCAGGTATTGAGATGGGTTGCTCTAACCAAGTTAAGTCACTTCCTTTGCTACAGGATACGCCCAACCTGTAATACACTGCCACGTGTTTTGAATGTCCAAGGGACATAGTGTGTGCTGATTTCCCAACGTGATTGACCGTGACCTCTTCCTCCCCTGTTCTGTTTCGTTGTTAAACACGGTGTGCTTCATGACCTCTTTCTCCTCAACACACAGTTTGGAAAACGCCGGACTGTGGTAGCTGTTGAAATGAGGGCCACAAGCTTTCTTTAACCAACCCTGAAACCGTGGTTCACGTCGTGTCATTCAGAGGCACACTTACAGACTCCCAGATTCAGCTGGTAGCTCCCAGCAGGTACCTGATGGCCTGATTCGTCCTCTTTCACCCTCCCCCTAAAAGACCCGTGACGGCGCACGCAAAATTGCAAAACTCCAAGTGCACCGGCAGCTAAGAATATCAATTAAAGCTTGGCCCCAGTCTAGGAGGGATTTCTGCCAACGCTAGTGCCCATGAGGACAGACTGAGGGACTCTCATTAGCTGATGCACCGTGTGGTTTCTGGAACGGAGCTCTGAGGTCAGACGAGAGGGAGCCAAGCCCTTCCCAGAGGCCCAGTAAGTGGCGGGCAGTGAGTTCCCGGCAGGATGCGAATTGCACCCCAAGGTGTTCCTTCTCTTAACCACGGACAGTCCTGCTAGTCTGTGTTTTTTAAAGGGCACACCCCCCAGTGAAGCAACCTGCAGCTTCATCTGGAAGGTTGGACGGCCCAGGTGAGCACCTACGAACACCGGAAATGGGGCTAATGGCCCTTCCTCCTGCCAAGGCCCTGAGAAGGCCATTCTCTGAGCCCCAGAGTGGCTGGGGTGGGGACCTTGGGGACCAGCTCTAGTGGGCTTCCACAGCTTGGTTCTTTGTTTCCTTCTTCTTCACGGCTTTCTTTAAATTCTAGTTAGTTAGCATAGAGGGTAAAATCAGTTTCAGGAGTAGAATTTAGTGACTCATCACTTACACACGACACCCGGCGCTTATCACCAGTTTCCTCCTCAATACTGTCACCCGTCTAGCCCATCCCCCACTCACCTCCCTCCATCAACCTTCAGTTTGTTCTGTATCGTTAAGAGTCCTTCGTGGTTTGTTTCCCTCTCTTTTATTTTTCCTTCCCATACGTTCATCATATGGAATTTGTCTTTCTGGGGCTGACGTATTTTGCTTGGCATAATGCGCTCTAGTTCCATCCATGTTGTTGTAAATGGCAAGGTCTCATTCTTTCTGATCGCCGAGTAGTATTCCATTATATATACATCTGTACACACACACACACACACACACACACACGACGTCTTCTTTATCCATTCATCATTAGATGGACATTTGGGCTCTTTCTGTACTTTGGCTATTGCCGATAGAACCAGTATAAACATCGGGGTGCATGTGCCCCTTGGAATCTGATTTTTTGCACCCTTTGGGCAATCACCTAGTAGCCCAACTGCTGGGTCGTAGGGTCATTCTACTTCTTTAACTTTTTGAGGAAACTCCATACTGTTTTCCAGAGTGGCTGCACCAGTTTGCACCCCCACAGCTCGGGTTTCATGCTGTGGAGGAATATCACTTTAGTAGATACGAAGTCAGTCAGGAGACAGCAGGTTTTGGACAGATGGGAAAGTATCTTACAACTTAGAGTCAACGTTAGTAAAATTAAAGATAAGGGCATGAAAAAGTAGCTCAAGCTATTGTAGGAATCATATTGCAATAAATATAGATGTATCAAACCAACATTAAATGTGAGTTGTTGCCATAAAACTCCCTTAGAGGCTCCTGGGTGACTCAGGTGGTTGAGCCTCTGACTCTTGGTTTGGGCTTGGGTCGCGATCTCATGGTTCATGGGTTCGAGCCCCACATTGGGCTCTGCATCTCCAGTGCAGAGGCTTCTCTCTCCTTCTCTCTCTGCCCCTCCCCTGCTTGATCTGTCCCTGCCTCTGAAAATAAATAAAATCTAAAAAACTCCCCTAAAATAGAACAATGGAACAGAAATTTTTAAAAGATGGACAATTATATATATAGGCACACACAAATACAAGAAAGAAAGATTTTTTAAAAATGGTCTTAGACAAAATAATATGAAGGGAAGATCATTAAACAGGAAAGATTATGGTCTTAGACAATGTTGGGAAAGACAGGTTGGAAAATATATAATTACGATAAAACCATAATGATCATGAATATTTATGTGTCAAATAAAATAACATTGACAATAGTATTTAAAGCATAGACTGCTAAAAATCTAAGACGAAGTTCACTACAAAAATATTTGGAGAGGCGCCTGGGTGGCTCAATCAGTTAAGCTTCTGACTTTGGCTCAAGTCATGATCTCACGGTTGGTGAGTTGGAGCCCCAAGTCGGGCTCTGTGCTGACAACTCGGAGCCTGGAGCCTGCTTCCGATTCTGTGTGTCTCTCTCTCTCTCTCTCCCTCTCTCTGCCCCTCTCCCACTCTCACTCTTTGTCTCTGTCTCTTGCTCTCAAAAACTAAATAAACATTAAAAAATTGTTTTAAAGAAAAAAATACCTTCTTTCAAAGGTCTAAGGGATTTTTGTAAAACTATTAATAGTTATAGGATAGGAAAACCTGTGCATGGAAAACCAACGTGCATAGGAAAACCTTGAATTACAAAAATGGCTACATGATATGAAGTTTGCAATTAAATTAGAATTTGAAACTAAGATTTAAACTACACAAAACAAAAATAATTAGAAAACTTTAAACACATGCCTACACAGTGCTGATTAGGAAGGATAGCTCCTCGGACCTACCAAGAGCTCTAACTTTTTGCCAGTGACTTTGACGCCTGGAGACCATTCATTCATTACCATCCACAAGGAAGGACGCTACATTCCTGAAAGTCACGGTTTCAGAGACTCTAAAATGGCACCAGGAATCTCTAAAACAATAACGTAAGTGCAAAACAGATTTCGGTATACCATGGAAGCAAATGCTCCTGTTTTGGGGCTAGAAATTAAATTTTTTTTTTCAACGTTTATTTATTTTTGGGACAGAGAGAGACAGAGCATGAACGGGGGAGGGGCAGAGAGAGAGGGAGACACAGAATCGGAAACAGGCTCCAGGCTCTGAGCCATCAGCCCAGAGCCTGACGCGGGGCTCGAACTCACGGACCGCGAGATCGTGACCAGGCTGAAGTCGGACGCTTAACCGACTGCGCCACCCAGGCGCTTGGGGCTAGAAATTAAAAAAACAAAGGGCACGAGCCACCTGGGCCCAGTGACTGAGAGGCGAAATTATAGGTGAGTTAAATGTGCTTCTTTCTATTTCGTGATTCTCAGATTTTGGGCAATGATTATGGAATTACGAGCACAGCCTGGGACCCAGGAGGGAGGGGAGTCCCCAGTATTGCTGACTCCCACTGAGGCAGTCCCGGGGTCCTCTTGCAAGAGCTGGGGAAGGACACTTCTAGAACAAGGGGATGAAGTTCCCAGAATAGTGGATGTGAGCAGCGCCTTGGGAAAACTGCCTAGGACCATTATCTTGACCCTGGTCTTCCCCATGGTCACGTGGCCAAGAAAGCACAGATTAGACCAAAGTCGCCCATTAGTCATTATTCCAGGGAAGCAACCCCTCTGTGGGACAAATCGCAGCCTGCTGCTCATAAGACAGAGATGTTTCCCATGTCACAACAAGCAGGTAGGTGTCAGTGAATAAAAAGCATGTATTAATTCATTCCCTGGCAATCAGCCATTTGTTTTCCATTTTAAATCTTGCACAAACCCGAGACTCTGTCCTCCCGCGCCACCCGGTGAAGCCTTTGTTTCTGATGGGCGAGGGAGACAGTTTGTCGGCCAGCCACCTTGACACTCCAGGCCACTTGGTGGGCTTTTCCTTCGTGTAAATAAATCAGCCTCGTCACCCATCTGTGTCCCCTGGAAGCCATGAGTGGAGATCCACGCAGGAGGTTTAGGGGGGAGCCCACTGAGGTCAGCGCCGGAAGAGGGGGGCAGGGGGGCAGCAGGGGCCCAGCGGCGCCATACCACGTGGCGAAAGCCTCAACTGACCCCGCAGGGAGGCCTAAAGACGGGATGACTCCCGGAATATTCTTCAGCATGGCAGAGCCCAGTGCCCAGAGGCGAGGGAGAGAAAACTTCAGGATGGAAAGATACCTGCACACAGAAAGAGGAGCTGTCGGGGAAAGAAGCTGACGGGGGCTCCGGGCCGTGAAGGGTGGAGGGGGCGCTCTTCTCTACTGTGCACACGGAAGCCCTAAATCTGCCCTCCTTGTATTCTGCGCTCCGTTCAATGGTGCGCCCATCGCCCTTCCATTCAAGGCCAAGACCATGGGCAGCTTCCGCCTCTTGGCTCGCTCCCCACGTCCAACGCATCAGCAGTTCTTGTTGGCTCTAAATCCAGAATGACTTCTAATTTTTCAAAGGCTGAGTGCCAACTATTTTTTTTTATTTTTTTAAGCATTTTTTTAAGTCTATTTCTTTGTTTTGAGAGAGAGAGAGAAGGAATGAGTGGGGGAGGGGCAGAGCAGGAGAGAATCCCAAGCAGGCTCCACCCTGTCAGCGCAGAGCCCAATGCGGGGCTCGACCCCATGACCCGAGCCGAGACCAAGAGTCGGACGCTTCACCGACTGAGCCACCCAGGTGCCCCGAGTGCCGGCTACTTTAAAGCTAACTCTCATTCCGCCTTCAGCACCCCCCGGAAACAGCCCTGAAGAAGGAGGCAGCTACGAGTTATTCACTGCCGGGTAGGGCAGAGCAGCCTGGCGGGGAGTGTGGCGGGTTTCTGGCCCCGTGAGTCTGATCTGCGTCTCTGTCCGGTCCAGTGGTCTCTGTGTTCTGCTCGTCTACGTCTTGACTGTGCTCTAGCACATAATCTCGGCTGTTTAGCCAGGAAAACAAACTCCTTGACGGCTTCTAAGCTCATGCGTTCATTTATCAACCCAACAAAAAATCAGGAAGTGCCTCCTGTGTGCCAGAGACAGGGCGTCTATGTGCTGGTGGGATTATGTCTTCCGGGGCGTCAGGGAAGAAAACCATGAGGAGAACGCAGAGCTCCTTGAGCGGGTTTGCATGCGGGAAACCCAGGGGTGTTAACAGGGCCCCGCTCGGAGAAGGATCCAAAGCGAGTCCTAAAATATAAATAGGAGCCCTCCAGGTAGATGGGGGAGGGGAGGGCAAGGTGTTCCAGAAAAAAACAACGAGCCACACGCCATGAAAACCAAGGGTCCCCGAGGGAAAAAAACATGTGCATCCCGCCAATTCCTGTTCAACACCCTTTGGACCACGTTGCCTGCTTTGGAGATTTCCTTCCAGAAGAAGAGAGCGTCACAGAGCTAACGTTCCTGCCTGTCTTGACCCTCCCCAGGGTTCCAGGGAAGGTGGAGGGGTTTATCTGATTGAAGAGCTGGGGGACAAAACTTGTAGGATAGCTGCAGGCAACCCCTGCCCGGCCCAGATGCCCACCCCTGGGCTCACTGGCCTCTGCTTGAGGCACAGAGCTTGGGGCTCCCAGGGCCACCTCTCTCTAAGGGGGTGTGGGCTGCCCAAGCTCCCAGGGGCTGCGCGCACCGTCCAAGAATTGAAGTGCCTAGCTGGGCTCAGTGTCAAGAATGTCGCTGTGGCTGCACACCCAAACACGTTACGGACTGAACGTGTCCCCCTACGTGTGTGTTGAAACTCTAAATTCCAACGGGACAGAATTAGGAGGTGAAGCCTTTGGGGTGAGTAGGTTTACATGAGGTCATGAGGGTGGGATTCTCATGATGGCATGAATGTCCTTTTTTTTAATAGCTTTTTTTTAACTTTATTTTTTTATTTTGAGAGAGAGAGAGAAACAGACAGTGCATAAATAGGGGAAGAGAAGGGGGGTGGGGAGAGAATCCCAAGCAGGCTGTGCGCAGTCAGAGGAACCAGAGAAGAGGGACCAGAGATCACTCTCTCTGCCGTGTGAGGACAGCAAGGAGGCAGCTTTCTGCAAACCAGGGAAAGGGTCCTTCCAGACACCGAGTCTGCCAGCACCTTGACAGTGGACTTTGCAGCCCCCGGGGCTGTGAGCAGTAAATGCCTGTTGGTGGAGCCCCCAGTCCATGGGACTGTGTCCTCACAGCCTGATCTGAGACAGCCCCGCTCTCTACGACCAGCTGTGTTGGCACCAGGGGTCCCTCTTGGTCCCCACCTGCTCCTGGTTGGTGTCTCTCAGTTGTTCCCAGCTCAGGGTGTCGCTTCCTGGGCTCCGCCCCCACTAAGAATACCGTCCTGTGTCCCCCTTCCTGAGGCTCCTCAAGGTGACGACCCCTTTGCCCCTCGTGGCATCGCGAGTGGGGAGGAGTCCTTATTGGGGAGCACTCATCAGGAAGCCCTCTCCCTCCAATGCTCTCTTTCTCCAAGTGGGGGAATTGAGGCATGGGGACTTACTCAAGGTCACACACCCCGTGGGACCAAGGGCTTATGACAGACCTGCAGCCTGTCCAGGCACATAAGGCCCTGAGCTCAAAAGACCTCTGTGCTTGGTTTTAACGGTCTGCTGTTCCCACTGTGAAATACTTTAAGAATTTCTGAACAAGGCCCTGCGTTTTCTCACCGGGGCCTGCGCATGTCATTTGTCCCATGGGCAGAACCGAGCTCAGGCGCCCTGAGTCAGCCTCGTGCATTTTCCAGCACCCCACCCTGACAGCTGAGTGCTGGTGACCCTGAACTAACACATTTCCCTGCTCTGATATTCAAAGCTAAAAAGCAGAGGCCGCAGCAATTTCTTCCTTAGCCTGAAAGCCCCCAATGAGTGACATCCCAGATTTCCCCCAGGCAAGATAACTGTTGCATTTTCTTCCTGTAAAACCGACCTCCTGGGACCCCTGATTGCTATCCGAGCTGAGGCTGCAGGCAGCTAGCATCAGAGTCACCGAGAGTCAAGTGCGCATGATGGCCGGGAGAGGTAAAAAGGTCAGGACGACCCAGAAAGGCTTTGAGAAAATATACAGGGCAAAGAGGACCTAAGTGCTAAGTGCTAAGTGCTAAGAGAGCTGAAGAAATCGGGAGACTCAGAGGGGCGCTGGGGTGGCTCAGTCAGTTAAGCATCTGACTCTTAATTTCGGCTCAGGTCACAATCTCACGGTTCGTGAAATTGAGCCCCACGTCAGGTTCTGTGCTGACAGCACGGAGCCTGCTTAAGATTCTCTCTCTCCCTCTCTCTCTGCTCCTCCCCCGCTCACACTCTGTCTTAAAGTAAATAAATAAACTTAAAAAAAAAAAGAAAGAAAGAAAGAAGAAAGAAAGAAAGAAAGAAAGAAAGAAAGAAAGAGAAATTGGGGAACTTGCAAGCCTAAAAAATGAGCCCCAAACGTCTCCACCCCCTTTATTCCACATCTCTCCATGGAAACTGTGGGCTGTGGCTCTTTTTAAGATCACATTGGTGAAGAGCAACCATGCGTCTCTTGCCAATCCAATGGCAGTGCTTCTGAGCTACAGCAGTTCATCCGCAGCCGAGGACAAGGAAAAGGGTGTCTTCAGTAGACTGGAATTTGCCACAAAGAATAGCTTTTCGTGACAACTTCTTCTGCACGGGTTCCCCATATCCATGCGATGCCCATTTTCTCCACCATCTTGGCCTACGTGCTTGTTCTTGCTGGATTATTAAATTGAGAGCGGATCCCGTGCCTCACTGTGAGGGGAGCCCTCACCCCACCGGCCCAGACCCCCTAAGCTCCCGGGGTAACTCACAGGAGGAGAAGGCAGGCTGGTCCGCGGAGCCCCGCGGAATGTGTTCACGCTCTGTGGCACCTTCCACAATCTGGGGTGGGATTCTGGTCCAAGAAATGAGATTATCATATTCCACGTTACAGAAGCCACCATTTTAGAATACCTGCCTTTCAACTGACAATTAGTTCAACCATTTGGGGAATGAATCAATGGGAAAAATTAACTGTTAAAAAAATGCAAGCCCCCTAATTGCAGAATAGAACTTCCAGAAAGAAGTCAAGGGTCTTAAATAATTCCTGCTCTAGGTGGCCCCGTTGGAAGATCCAGGGCTTCCTAAATGATACATATCGGGATCACTGTAGCCTCAACAGGGAAACACAACATTCTGCACGCAAAGGTGCGGGAGGACGGTCGGGGTCTTCGACTGCCACGGACATCAGAGATACAACAGTGGCAAAGTCAGTTACTGACGTGCTTGGCCAATCAGCTACCTTCCCTGAGGGACATATTGCTAGATCCCTGGCTAAGACTCCAAAGAAAACGAAAAATGTTGCCCGATATCACCCATTCCGTTCCAGTTCTGTTTCGATATTAGAATGCTCTACTGGGATTGTGCTCAGTTAACATCAGACCTCTGCGGGGTCAGCCGTGGAGGGCTGCAATATTTCCCATGGAAGGGTTCTGTTTTCTGAAGTCATGGGAGTTTCCAAAGCAGCATGTTGACGTACGATTCTCAGTCTTTCCTCCCGAATTATCAGGGAGCCAGGGCCTCCGTTGGGGGGCTCCCAGAGCTTTCTGAGCCTAGAAATGAGTTCACGCCGAGGCCCACAGGTTGTTTGGCCCCCCGGGGCCTGCGTGGGTATCTTAGTGGCATCTGTCTTGAGGCTATTGCGTACTAGACCCATAACAGCCGTCTGCTGTCCGGATCGCCTTTGGATAAAGAACAGGCCGGAAGGCAGGGCGATGCCCTGTGTGGTTTGTCCAGGGGCACATGCAGGGACAGGTTGGGGGCGAAGGTCGCTCACTCCGCCTGTCCTCGGGCGGAACCCACCAGCACTGTGTCCCGTGCCCTGTCATCGTCGGACATGCTTCTATGGAGCCACTCCGTGGTGAGGAAGAGGACAGGAACCCGGCTTCCAGCAGCACCCCAGCGACGTAGACACCCCAAAACTAAGCAGGACGGCAACCGCCAATATTTGGGGCAGGCACTGTGCCACCCACTGTTACACTCTTGGCGTCTGACGTGAAGACCAGGAAACACGAAGGTGGATGAAAAACAAGGTGAGTGAGGCCCGCAGCCAGCACATGTCATCAGCAGCGGGACAACAGTGCCCGAGGCTTCCCCGTGTCGGCTCTGGTCCCCGAGTTGCCCTCCCCTGTCTGGAGCCGCCACCCTCGGGAATGAAGTGTTTGTACCTCGTGCTCCCCAAATCGCTCCACAACGCAGGCGATCGAGGAGGAAGGAGTCGTCCAGCCTCCTCCAAATGGATGGCGGGCTGATGGAGGGCATAGAGCCTCTGGTCCCCAGTGACTTTCCTTCCTTTCTTCCATTCCAGAGCTTTTGTTTCTCAATCTCGTCCCGTGCCACAGAATGCGGCTCAGACTGTGGGTCAGGGGAGCAGGGGACAAATGGGGACCTGACGTCTCTCTTTGGTGTCCCCATTCCTCCTTCCTGAGCATTCATCTGCCGTGCCGAGGTGACAGCACCCCTGATCCGTCAGAAAGCATGCAGCCGGGCACGTGAGTTACGCAAAGGAAGTCTCAACGGACTTGTCAGGATAACCTGATTCGGGACAGGCGTGTTACGGATGTGAATGTGAGGAATGTGCCTTTCCTTTGAAAGAGACATGCGAGAAAAGGAACCACTGGAAAGAGTGGAGGGAGGGCAGATTCCCTGAGTTGAGAAGCTTCTTCGTCAGCAACACTTCCCGGGGTTGCATTCAAAGCTCAGTGAGCAGTGAGCCTTCCCACGGAGGCTGGCTGGTCACTGCTACAGGTCACCCGGAGTGACATCCTAGGCAGGGTCAGTGAGGCCCTCAGCTGCTCCTCAGATGGCTGGGTCAGAGCCTCAGCCTCTCAGGGAATGCGAATTGGTCCTCCCTTGGGGATTTAATAGCGCGGGCTGACCTCACGGCAGTGTGTCCGTGTGTGCGAAACACAAGAGCGGGTTGAAAACTAGTTAGAAGGCAGACACCTGTGCACCCACCATCAGGATAAAAAGTAAGGTTTCGGTCTTAAGGTACCTTCAATTCTTATTAATCATAATCCCAGGCTCACGATGCAATATCATGGCTTCACGATCTCTGTGCAACCTAAGTGAGCACAAGCGAACTCATCACCCAACCAAAAAACCATACAGCACTTGTAAACTACACCCGGCAGTAGGCTCCGCCCACAGCTCACCCTCCCCCAAAGCCTGCCCGCCACCCGGAACTGCATATCGATCACTCCCTTCCTTTGCGACCCCACGTAGCAGGTGAATCCATTGGACAGCCTTCTTCCCCAGTTCCTTCTCACAGAGCCTGCTCCTATGAACCCTTCTGAGTGGGTCACAGATCTTGCGACTCACACGAGCAGCATGTCCAGGGTCAGAGAGCAACTCGTGATCAAAGCACCGGTCTGATTTCCTCTCTTGGAAATTCAGAATTGCAACCTCAAGGCTCCGTGTAATTGTTGCAGGGCATTTGGAGCTGGGAGGTCATGAAAAGCTGTGCCTCAGTCGGCTACGTTTCTGCCATGTGCAAGTGGGACAGAAAGAGCTAATCCTCGGAGAGAAGGAGAAACAAAGATGGCCTGTAGCAAAAACCAAGGAAGGAAGAGGCAGCAGGTGGCTCCCCCAGACAGAGTTGGAGAGAACAGTCTGCTGGTCCCTGCTTGATTCCTAAATCTTGATTCCAGAACCTCTTGGGACTGGGTTGCCTGTCTTCCTTTTGGGTTTTGGAGGGGCTCCTGCGTTGTTGTGTTTAAGCTGTGCTGGGTGGATGGCTCTACCTAGCAGCCCAGCAATCGGAGAATGCAGCCGTGTTGGCATGGTCCAAAGCCACACCTATATCTTATATTCCAGCACCGGTTTGCTCATGAATCTATGACCTTCGTGGGCTAAAATAGTAGAGATAGAAGTGGTTGTGGAGGGAAGAGCTAGACATCCGATGGGTCCCCTGAGGTCTTTCCATTCCAAGGGCTTATTTATCCTATCTTCAATGAAGATTGCTCGAAATAGAAGTGACTTTGGACTCATTACCACTAAAACGAGGGAAGTGTTACGTTCAACCAGAAGCGTGATATGTAGCAAAGACACGATATGGGCCAGCCCAGGCTGAGCAGCCCTAGTGCTATGCCACCAGCCACCAGAGCTGCACCAGGAGCCCCAGATGAAATTTCCCTTCTTGAACATCTGACATGTCACCTTCCGACTATAAGCCGCTGTACCGGCTGGTTTGCAGAGTCCCGGGGAAAGTGAAAACAGAGCCTCTTGTTCAAAAGGCAGTAAGCATTTCAAGACAATGACAGCAGAGCATTAAACCAAATGTAAGGCCTCTGTGGGGACCTGTATGCGACTGTACTGTACCCATAAAACTGGCCATGGCCACCAGAAGAGTCGATGGTGCTCTAGCGGTCAAGAGACACATCAAACGGAGTCCCCTGAAAAGAAAGCCTGTTTGAGTCCTATAATACAGTTTCTGCACCACTGGGAGCTGCCATTCAACATGTGTTGAATAAATGAATTGCCCATGGCATGAGCTAATGGCCGATATGGGAACGTAATGTAATTTCTCCTCCAAACACCAAATGAAGGAAAGAGTAGGGTAAAGCCAGCTGTTACGGGGACTTGAGGCGGCGTCGATAAATCAACCAAGCCTAGGTCTCCAAAAAAGTATAAGCAAGAGCAATGTTTTAAAATGCATTGAAGACACAGGAGAAACAGTCCTAATGGCTGGATTGAAATACCCATGAGGCTCAGGGGAGTTGCCTAAAATTATGATTACAAGTCAAGAAGTAATAGGAAGTATGAAACATTGCTTCATTGGCTCTTTGGACTTTTTGCCCCTGGTTGAGCTGGCCAAGTGTTTAAAACATCTCTGGATTCACTCCAAAACCACTGGACCAGCGCCATTACTGAATGAGCCCTGGATTCTGCATTTTTCGCAAAGCTTCCAGGTGATACTTACACACGAAGAAATTTAAGACTCCCTGGTGTAAAGGAACTGTCGATCCTTGACCTCGTATGTCCTAAGGAGTATTTCTGCCAATCTGTTAAAATATTTTTTTGCTAGGCAAAGATGAGAAAACACGTGCCCCAGTGGACATTTGGAAGAGAAACGTTGGATGGTGTAGGCAGAGAGGAGTAGCGACAGAGCTGGGTGTATGTAGAAACAGTGCTCTGGAGTAGCTTGACTGTCTCTTAGCTAACCCCCAGGTCTTTTCCTCATGGCCCAGGCACTCCTTGAAATCATTCCATACCTTGCTCTGGGAGAAATACTTAATGCAGTCCTAAGAATACTATATTAGAAGAGAAGACAATGGCCATGTTCAGTCATTGGTTCACCAGGCTGACTTACTTCTGTGCGCCCACGTCACTCATCCAATTTAGGGGTTTGTGTGAACCAGGTAATTTCTAAGACTCAGCTCTAATACCCCAGCATAGTAGAAACCATGTGATCATGTAGAAAGGACACTGGACCAGACCTCAGAAGACCTGGACTTAGTCCGAGCTCCTCCTCCAATCAAGTCTTGGATTTTAAGTAAGTTCCTAATTTATCACTTTTGAAATTTTGAAATGGGCATGAAAAATTTATTACCAAGAGATTTTTGAAAATTGAATGAGAAGAGGTGATTGAAAACATTCTGGAATATTTGTATCAAGAAAATGTCAGACGCCATGCCGTGTTTGTGAGTACAAGCAATGCTCCAGGGAACATCTTTGGTGCCTCATTGGCTGCACCTTTGTTTATTCCAAGAGGCGGTATTACTGGATAAAAGGCATTATTCCAAAAAGTGGAACTTGGGAGTCAATAGATATGAACACTTTTAAGGCCACGGATGCATACTGCCAACATGCCCTCTGCAAAAGTTGTTCAAATTTACCTGAAACGAGCATCGTATATGAGTGCTATTTCCTACCACTCTGGTCGACATTGAGTACTATCTTTTATTTTCACATTTCCAAATGTGGTCTTGTTGCTCAAATTAATACTTAAGTCTCTAGTGGTGTTGTGCTATCCTGTAGCTCCTGTTTTCATTTTTTCTCTGATTGTCTACCAGCATGGCCAATGCTCTCCGAGGATGCCACTTCACACATCACGTTTCATGCATCTCTTGACACATTAAAGAAAAAAAAAGCCTTTGAATTTTGTGATAGTCAAAACATTTGAAGCATGAGCTATGAGACAGCTACCTTCCCCCACCCCCGTCTACATTCTCTAAAATATATTTCAGAACAGTTTACATTGCACGGATACTGGAGGCTTCTCAAATCTTTAAAACAGTGGTCACGTGTCGACCAGGCTAGCCTATTTTCTTATGTGGGCCATAATTGACACAACTTTCCCATGGATATTAGTTTCGGATTTTTTTTCTTACTGACTTCATTTCGATAAACATTTTTTTTTCTAATTCCATGAAGGTTTTCAAATTTAAGAAATATTTTAAGTTTTAACCTCCCTTCATGTTATCTCCATATTTCCCTTCTTAATGTTCCATAATTACTTTCTCTAATCTTTTCATTTTATTTTTCAAGTGGCATATCTATTTTCATTTCTTCAGAAATTATTTATGAAGGACCCACCAAATTCTAGGCATTTTCTAAGGTGTTGAGGATGTGATGGGCAAAAAAAAATGGGCAGGATTCCTACCCTTGTGGTACAAATATGGTCTAGTGTTCTCTGTGTTAATTGTTTCTCAGAGAAAGATGTATTCGTCAACCTTTTCTCTTGATTTATTAGTATGTGCATTTGTATTCATGATTTCCTTCCTACTATTTTCTCATATTTGCTTTCCTGAATTTTGTTCTAACATTCTTTCCTGAATGCTTAGTGTCTTTATTTTAATTTTTCTTAGTAGATACTAAAAGAATTTTAGGCTATACAATGGGTCCTACGTATAACCTAAGTTCATTTGCAGACTTTTTTTCTTATGAATTTAACTTTTTCTGATTCTATAAGTATCGATCTTTACATTTGTAAATCCTTGCATGCATTTATAGCAAAAAGTTTCTCCTAACTGGAGAACAAGAAAATATGTTACAGTTTTCAACTTTTAAAACTCTTTACTACCTTAATTAAAGTTTATTTTAGGCTACATCAGATAAGGACTGAATTCCTCTTTAAAAAAATAATTTTAGGTTGCTAACTGATGGTTTGGCTTATCACATCAGGGTCACCAACTGTAGGTTTGGCTTTTGGCTTTGTCCAGCAAAGCTAAAGGCAGCAGAGAGGGTTACTCAAGACTCCGTGCAAGTCAAGAGAGGTGCGAGGGGGACTAAGGGAAGACTCCTTCTCAAGCTCCCGTATTTATTAGAGACACGTTATAGGGAAAACACTGCGCAATATGTCAGTGGCTACGTGCCGGTAAGAACATACAGAAAGCGCGCAAAAAAACAATGTGTTCCCAAGACTACAAACAAGCAGATGCGGAAAGCAGGGTGGAGAACAAGATAAGATATTCCATGGATAACATGGTCTAAGGAATTCATGAGCACAGGCGGGACCCAACCCCTAAATACGCCTTAACTAGATACTGGTCAGCTGTTTTCAGCAGGACCAGAAAGCTGTGTAATGGGTTCCCTATTATCTCCTTAACCAAGATAGCTATTTGATTTCCCACATATCCCCCTTCTGTGTTTGAAGACTCTTGTTCATGGGAGTTGAGGAGGACAATCAGTCGTCATTCATGATGTCTTGGGGAGGCCACTATGGTATATAGATCATTCGGAGGGCTATGAGAATACAAAAAAAGATCAACAGGTGAACAGCTCCAATAGTCCAAATATGTAAACTGAGGCCATGGAGCCAGTTGGTTGGATTTAACCATTTCACATTGTCAGATAACTGCTGTTCAACTTGTATCTGCATTTCCTGTTGAGTGTCTAACAGTTGCTGATGCAGCTGGAAAGACAGAGCCTTAACCTCAGATTGTAAATTGGCGGAGAAAGTTCGGTGTAGGTGTTTTTTCACCAAATCCCAGGAGTGTTGAGGCATAGTGTATTGTAAGGGAGTGACCCATATTTTGTCATGTTGCCGTTCACACTGTGTGTTTTGGCAGTCCCCCATCCATTCACTGCCCCTGCCGCATACAGTCCTCGCGTGACACCGTTGTCACTCTGTGTTTGAGTAATCATTGCCTTGGTGATATTAGTCATTATGTGATCGACTACGTTAGCAGCGTGGACAGACTCTGTCCGGGAGACTGCTACAACAGAGGCTGTGGTAAGATGACAGTCGATGAGATACGGAAGACAGTGAGTCATCCAACAAATCTTGTAGGTCTCTACTTAGAAATGGCTTGGGCTAATTCCACGAGACCATTGGACCCTTTCCAGGGCCTTGTTAGATTTACTGGCAGCCGAGTTTGAGGCTGTCTTTTTAAGATAAACATATGTGAGATAGAAAGTTCGGTAATATTATAATGGCCGAGATGGGCTGTGTACCAAGCTGGAGGAGATACTTCAAAAACATAATATGGGTTGTCAAATGTTATTTTCACTGCCTTAAAGAAAGGGGTGGGGGTGGGGTGTATGATTTGAGGCCACTACAGTGATGAAAAAGCGGCAGCAGTCTGCGAGAAGAAACAGACGAAGCAAATCATTGCCTTAGTCGAGTTTTGGGAAACCACAGCTAAATACGCTAAAAACCCGTGTTCTGGGGTTGGTGGCGCGCCGACACGGCACATGACTTCGATGGCATGATGATCCTGTAGTAAGTTGTCCCCAGGTGACATCATTTGCCTTGGTCGTTCATGTGGGCATGGTCTCCCTTGTGGTCCTTGTGAGGACAAATTGGCCATCTGAGCGGAGGGTTGAGGGGCTGATCCTTCCAACTCATGGTACGGTTTCGTCAGATGGGCAGGTGCCCAGTGAGGTCCTGATGGGAGAAGGACACATGCATATCCCGTCCCCATGGTTTGTAGGGCCCTTTCCATGAATTATCACCTTGTATATCTTTAAGTAGCACTTTGGTTGGTATTGGAGCCGGTAGATGGAGTAAAATGTCGTGCGGCAGCTAGGAGGCCAAAAGTTTACTGTGTATGAGGCTTTATAGAGTGAATTCCGAGGTGAAGCATTATGTATGTTCCCCTTTTTTTGTTTAGGAAGCATTTGTTCTAAAGTGCATATGTACGTTCTAGAATAGCTTGTCCGGTAGGGTTATGTGCTTTGCCCGTAACGTGTTGTATATTCCAATTTTGGAAGAATTCCTTTACCATGGAGGAAAGGTATCCGGGACGTTGTCAGTTTTAATTGTTGAGGTTTACCGGCTTGTGAAAATGCATCGTGCTCCCTCATCATATCCCCCTGAACAATTTTGACCCTTAAATATTTAAGGTTGTTGAAGGTGGAAAGTATCATTTTCTGTAGCTTCTTCCTGCTGAGTAGGGGTGTAGAGACGTCCCTACCTAAAAAATGACGAATGATATTTTTTTGCATTTTCTCCGGTGTGAGTAGAGGCCGTAATAAATCCTGAAAAGGTGTCTATGAACACATGGATATATTTGTGATGCCCGAATGGGGCATAATGTGTAGTATCAGTTTGCCGAAGCTAATCTGCATTTAGACCTCTGGGGTTTATTCCCCATTGCTTGTGTCCTGATTGCTGTTGACAGTCAGGGCCAGCAGCAACAATTTGTTTAGCTCGAGTAACCGTGAGATGGAATTGCTTAATAAGGGACTTACAATGTTGATGAAGAAAGTCATGAGATAATTGAGCAGTCTTGAGAGCCATGGTCTGCAACCTTGCTTCCTTCTGTTAAAGGTGATCTTATGTGAGTGACAAAAAGAGGGTGTGTTCATTTACCTAGTAAGTAAGGCTTGTAAAGTTAAAAATAATGACAGAAAGGTATCCTTTAATTCCCGAATAGAGGCCTGGTCTATATTTTGTATCACATAAATTGCATATTGAGAATCTGCTCCAATATTAATAGGTTGGCTTGGAAATTATTGTCAAGCTAATTCTGCTCTTTGAGTAGATGTTTGTTCTTTGGAGATTCCTGTAGGCCATCATTGGTCAACCAAGCAATAGCAGATTTCGTAGTTTTTCCTGATTCATCTAGAAAACAGTGACTGCTTGTGAAATTGGCTGTGGAGAATTGGGGGGGGGGTGAATTTATGTTTTAAAGAGGTAACAATTTGTCTGATGGCAGAAAGTGTATCAATTGGCCAACAAAGTCTGCCATAGCACTTTGCAGTTCACCGGATTAAGAATCCATTGAAAGCATTCATAAGATTCCCCAGGGTATATTAAATCAGGATCATATCCTGTTAGTTGTTGGCAATGGATATCTGCCCTTAAATAATAATTCTGTAATTTGTTGTATATAGGGAGTGAGGGTTTTCTCAAATGAGTGGGAAAGAAAAAGCTGATGAGGTCTTAGGGTGATGGGGGGCGTTCAGAGCCAGTGGCCAAGAAAGAATTCTTGAAGACGTCTTTGGTTCAAGAAAGGTGATTTTTATTAAAGTACGGGGACAGGACCCGAGGGCAGGAAGAGCTGCGTTGCAAGTGTGGGGAGTGACCCTTTCATGGAGTCAAAGTCAAAAGGGAGTTTCCAAAGAGACTTTCACACACTTACTGAAAGCCTAGCCTGGCTATTGTCAAGCTAAGGGTGTTTTTCCCTCTAGCGAAGCATTAACATTAAGGCAGTAAGGAGTTCCTGGACTTTAGACCGTTGATGGGATTGCCTTTTTCTGGTAAACATGTGGAGACTTACCAGTTTCACCATTTGTTTTTTGTCCTTTCTGGCTTTGGGGTAGCTGGGAGTGTCCAAGGAATGTCTTCCTTGTCCCACCTAGGAGGGGGCGTGTGCTAGCTTGTACTTTGCCCTCAGCTTGCCTCTTGCTCCCTCATCGTATCCTCCCTGAACAATTTTGACCCTTAAATATTTAAGGTTGTTGGAGGTGGAAGGTATCATTTTCTGTAGCTTCTTCCTGCAGAGTAGGGGTGTAAAGACATCCCCACCTATGGGTCAGTGTTGATCAACTGGGGAAGGTAGAGGGGAGTGCCAAAAGGCAGACGCAGCTGAATCTAATGTGGACGGTAAGCGGGTATCTCTGTAGGTAAGGATCATCTGTGGCTGAGAAGCTGTTGTAGCGATGGGGTCTTGGCACCAGGCAGAGACGTGCGAGAAAACGGCAAAACATAAGTAGCAGAACTAGAAAGATTAGCCCAAATAAAAGTCCTTTGGTAGCTGACAAAAATCCTCCAGTCCAAGAGTTTAGTCATTAAGGGAAAGAGGGATGGTTAATAGTGTCAATTTGAGTATTCATGTCAGTTGGAAATGCAGAAATATCTGTGGGGTCACCCGGAACGTATGCACAGCATTTTGTTCTTATGAGAGCGGACGTCCCCCCTGGTGCGGCAGTTAAAACGTCTAAAGCCGTTCTATTTTGCAGAACTGTGTTATGCATTTGAGTTATCTCAGTATTTGTTATATAATGTTATTTTGAGAGTCATTTAAGGCCTCCGCTGTGTTTTATTTAGTAGGCAATCAGGTAGTTAATAAAAGGTACGTTTATAGAAGTAAGAAAAATAGAGGTTAATGGTTAGGGCAAATTACAAACCCCGTGTCTCCCAGTGCTGGCAGTGAGATATTTAGATGTCAGGCTTGGAGCCTCCTCAGATGAGAGTGGGAACAGGCAGCAGTAATAGATTGGTCTTACTGATTTGTAACTCAAATGTCCGTGGTGATCCTTTTGAATGGCCCACTGTAACAAGGAATTGGTAGTAGAAATCGGGGAAAGGAGAATGGAAGAGAAAGGTACAACCAACCTAAGAGAAGTCCGAGGCTCATGGGAATGAGAGGGCATATTAATTTGCTCACTGGTTTCCAAAAGGGGGAACAGGTTTTATTTTAGATATCGGAGCCCGTGAAGAGTGCCCCTCTAACTTTATTGCAGTGCGGGTACCTAATATGACCCTGTAGGGGCCCTTCCATTTTGGAGTTAAATCCCCTATTGTATTAGACTTTCAATCCTTTAAATAAACCACGTCTCCTGGGTTTATATGGGTGGGTTTCTGGTAACTGTCAGATGAGGTTTAGGGACGAAATGGTTTGCATGTTGAGAGACTTATGAATTAACCCGACCTCAAGTGAATAATTTAATAAAGCACCATAGTCTTTATCTACTTATAGGTTTACAGTGAGAAAAGACTTTTTATATATAATTGTTGGGAGAGCCCATCCCATTTTCGGGCGTTCAAATAATCTATAATCTATGCCCATGGGGTTTGTTACTATCACCACAGAATAAAAAGGAAGAAGGTTGTCCATACCTGTGATATTGTGACAGCATCTCTTAAGTTTACCTCAAGTTGTCTAGTTTGGGCAAACAACTAACATTTAAAGACGATTAGAACTAGAACACAACATCTATAAAGGTACGTTATTGAAATGTCATTTTTTTCTAAAAACCCGCATTTTCAGCGATCGCCAAATCAAAACTAATTCCTTGGTAGAATAAGTCCAATTTTACCTTGGCTTCATTGTTTACATAAGCTCAGCAAGAATACGGTTGGTCATATAGATCTTTTAAAATTTGCTTTGCTGGAACTTTTTATAAGGAACCTAGATCGAACTTTCAGGAGCCTCTCCAGGCCAGAAGCCAAGCCAAATACTTGCCAACAGACATGCCCGCAATACCTGTAGATTTGGGCGAATTCCTCTTGACGGGGTCCCCAAGATGTCCTGAGGTTCCTGCACCTGCCAGGAAGTGACCTTCTTTACCACCTGGTGAGGCTGCTGGGAACTCGGTAAGCAAGGTATCAGGCCAACAGTTCCAAGGGCCTCTACTGACTTCATGTTACATAAAGTCAACCTTAGTTCCAGAGAGCCGTGTGGTCATATCTGAGTCCATGTGGGTCTCTCAAATATGGCATTCCAGACAAAGCCTTGTAAAATAACCAATGTTTCCAATGGTGTCCTGTTATGGGAAGAGCAGATTCTTATTGAACTTATGCAGATAAGTGTAACTGCCCTGAAAAAACAAAAGAACACTTACTGAGAGTTTTTGAATTTTAGAGGGTTTAGGGAGAGAGAAACTTTAAAGCTTCTTGGCAAATGAATACTTTATCCTATTTTTGTGTATCAGGGACATCTTAAGAGAATGTTTCCTTAATCTGGAAGAGCAAACATTAGAGAACCAGCAACACTTTAACGCAAGAGTCACAAAGACGATACTCTTCCTCAGTTCATTTTGCCCCACGTTCCTAATTCTTGTTCCGTTTGAATGCAGCTTTTTAGTTCTAGAAATGTTTACCCATTTTAGTATTAATTTTACAGATGTCAAATACCTGTATTTGCCCTAAAAGTCCTTTTGGTGAATCTCTTAGAAGATGAAGCACCTTCAGATGATGTAAGAGCATCAGAACAATTAAGTACAAACAACAAAACTCAAAAACGGACATGGTTAATGGTCCCGTGAGTTCATTATGACGCAGTCAACAAGGTGTTCCAGTTACTTCTTGGACACATCACTTTGACAATCGGAGTATCAGGTGATGCCTTTATTACCAAAACATATGAAAACTTCAGGAATTGCACTTATATTTGAGCAGTTAGAGCATTTACCCAAGCAATACAACCTAAGGTTTATCATTATTTGTTTGACAGTGTTTCTTTTTTTTTAATTTTCTTTAATGTTTATTTATTTTTGAGAGAGAGAGAGACAGAGAGACAGAGACAGAGCGTGAGTGGGGGAGGGACAGAGAGAGAGGGAGACACAGAGTCCGAAGCAGGCTCTAGGCTTCGAGCTGTCAGCACAGAGCCCGATGTGGGCTTGAACCAACGAATCGTGAGATCACGACCTGAGCCGAAGTCAGACGCCCAACCAACTGTGCCACCCAGGTGTCCCTGTTTGACAGTGTTTCTAGAGTAACATAAACATATCAAATAAAAAGGCCTATGGGCACCTGGGTGGCTCAGGCAGTTGAACATCCAACTTTGACTCAGGTCATGATCTCGCAGTTTGTGGGTTCAAGTCCTGCATGGGGCTCTGTGCTGGCAGCTCAGAGCCTGGAGCCTGCTTTGGAATCTGTGTGTCCCTCCCCCATTCATGCTGTCTCTTTCTCTCTCTCAAAAATAAAATAAAAACATTAAAAAATAATAATAATAAAAGGCCTAGTTGCTCACAGACTCCCTTTACAACTTAAATCCTTGGGAAAATTTGTTAAAACCTTAGAAAGTTATAGAGTGCTTCCTAAATAGGATTATGGATTGTTACAAATCTTAAAACTTTAAATTATTTAACCAAGTTGGCAATAAGAGATTCCAAAGGCAAATATATAGTGTTATATAGTTGTTAGCAAAGCAAATCTCCTTTAACATTGAGAAGTTTTAACTAAGTAATCAAAGACCTGATAAAGACAAAACATAAACCTTGGTTTTCCAGCAGACAAAAGAGAGAAAAACCTTTGTTTACATTTTCTTATCAAGAGCAGACCAACAATCCAAGAAAACTTAAATCTTTTGAACAGAGAAAAGCCGAATTTCAACTTTATACCAGTGTACCTTTAAAAACCATTCATTGCTGGGAATGCAAGCTGGTGCAGCCACTCTGGAAAACAGTATGGAGGTTCCTCAAAAAACTAAAAATAGAACTACCCTATGACCCAGCAATTGCACTACTAGGCATTTATCCAAGGGATACAGGGATACTGTTTCGAAGGAGCACATGCACCCCGATGTTTATAGCAGCACTATCGACAATAGCCAAAGAATGGAAAGAGCCCAAATGTCCATCGATGGATGAACGATAAAGAAGATGTGGTATATATATACAATGGAGTATTACTCGGCAATCAGAAAGAATGAAATCTTGCCATTGGCAACTACGTGGATGGAACTCGAGGGTATTTTGCTAAGTGAAATTAGTGAGTCAGAGAAAGACAAATATCATATGACTTCACTTATATGAGGACTTTAAGAGACAAAACAGATGAACATAAGGGAAGGGAAACAAAAATAATACAAAAACAGGGAGGGGGAGAAAGCATAAGAGACTCATAAATATGGAGAACAAACTGAGGGTTACTGGAGAGGGGGATGGGCTAAATGGGTAAGGAACACTGAGGAATCTACTCCTGAAATCACTGTTGCACTATACACTAATTTGGATGCAAATTTAAAAAATAAAAATAAAAAAAAAAACAACCACCATTCATTGCAACCTTAGTCCATGTTAACAACATGTAAAATTCCTTTCCAAAGATTTCCCTTCATGAAACTTCTACAACTTTCCTCTGCATTCAGATTTTGTCCCAAGCCATTTCTCTCCAAACAATCAATCTCATTTAGGACAAAATACCGTCAACAAAAAATATATTTCCATTCCTTATATCTTTTTAACACATCTCCTACTTTTCCATACAAAGTTGTTTCCCTAATGTCCCATCAGTCTTAATTACATTTAGCAGAATTTTAACTCTTAGAAACCTCAGTCTCCAGTGAAAACTAAGTAGTAACCAATTGTGAACTGTCTGTTCCATCAGAATTCTTTGGATGGCAAATTCATGAACCAGTTAAGCACAAAGCATGTTCACCGACAGACCCAAATAGCCTTAGTTTCTCTGCAGGAAGAAGTCACAAGTACAAACTTACATTCAGTAAGCAATACTTTAGCATTCCGTTACAATTATCCATGAAAACTTTGAGACGTGCAAACTTAACCATTATGTTAAGTCATCTTTTTGCCAGCAAATTGCAACAGAGATCACATGAGTTTATTCGACCTTCGGTGAACCTTGCTAAAATAGAAGCTTCATATTTAATGCTGATAACTCTAAAGATAGGTCTCTCTCAAACCAAAATTTCAATTAGTTTAAATACTGAATGTGTTTCACCTGCATCCATTTAAAAGTCAATTTGTTCCCCATTGTTGGTTTTTACCCGGGACACCAGCGGGGAAATCTGAAGTGGGCGGTCCAAGGAGGTGCTCTTCTCTCTGCACCTTGAGGGTGGGAGGAGGACCTGATGGTGCCTCAGGCACCAGGAGGAGGGGGAGGGGAAGGTTGAGGAGGTGAGGTTTGGCCCAGAAGCCAGAAGGGAGTAAAAAGCCCAGAGGGCAGAGAGAGACGTTTCCTGGTCCTAAAGCCTGTCAACTCAGACAGATGAGCAGACACCAGGTTTTTGTTTTTCGGTTTTTTTTTTGTTTGTTTGTTTCTGTTTTTCCCACCAGCTAGTGGAATTAGCCAGTCCACGTCAGGCCAGAGAAGATAAGGAATTTCTCCAAAAACAACTGGAGTTTCAGCAGCTGCTTGGGAATATCCCTTCAAGTCCCCATCCTGAGATAGACTACCCACAGTCAGTTTTAATTATAGCCCTTAACCCAGGAAATGAATGAGGGAGAAGCCCTCACATTTATCTGAGGAGGAACAGAATGAGTGGAAATGAGCAATCCTTCATTAGGGATGGCCTGTGTTTCCTCCAGAGACTGGGTTCTATCAGGAGGAAGCCTGTTTAGATGTCCAATGTCAGGAGGGAGTTTACCTGCTAAACACATTCAAGCAAACACCTTCTGCAAGAGGCCCTTAGTTCTGGGTCCTGATTTAGAGCCAGGAAGGCCTGGACCCAGGGTACCTCCATCCGTTTGCCCTGTTTCCTGCGAAAGAGATCTTCCCGCTAGATCCTATTAAAGGCCATGCAGTGTTACAGGGATCAGTCCTTTCCTAAATTTTGCAATCCAAATAGTTTCCAATGGGTCAAAAAAGCATCTCAAGGGAGAGTCCTTGGGGACCAAAGAGGAGCTTCCGTGCTCCTCTTAGAGAGAAAGAGAGAGAGAGAGAGAGAGAGAGTCCATTACCCCAAGAATCCTCCGGGACTCCTGGGTGGCATCCCCTGTGCAGGTTATGTCAGAGGTTCCTGGTGTCAAAGTGACCCTAGGCGTCCCTCAAAAGAAATCAGAGCGTCCAAATGACTAAAGGCTCCCAAAGGACCGATGCTAGCATCTCCCCACTTCCCCATTGCATCCTAGGCTACAAATGGGTGCCTGGCATATGGACTGAGTTTGCCTTGCTGAGAAAGCCAAGGAACCACCATTTTTAACCCATGGAAAACACTGGGAAAGTTACAAGGGGGGAATTGCCCAATTTTGTAATATAAGTAGTAGTCAGTAGAGGCCATTGACAGGAAACAGTAGAGATGAAAATCCATCATGGCCTAAGCCACATTCCAACACATATAGTCTTTACAGCCAACTTCCCTAGGAAACGCCCCCCTCCCCTAGTTGGGTTTTAATTCATTTGGGTGCTGGTTTCGGCTGGCTCCCAGTGGAGGTCCCTTGGCCAGAAGTGGCTAGACCAGAGTTGTGGAGGGAGTCACAATACACCAATGAGGGGGAAACCTCACACAGGAGTCTTAAGATTGACTGGTGGCCGTCCTGGGGACTTAGGTGGCTATCCTGTGCCCACGACAGACAACTTTATATCAGGACAGGAAAAGGCATCAATTTCCTGGATCTTATTACCATTCCGGGCAGGGTACTAGCTTCCAGCCAAAAGCCAGGCTTCCTCCTCCCCATGAAGTAGCCACAAGCTAGAGGATCACAGCCTGAGCGATCGACGTGAAAGTGTTCCAATCAGACCATACTTCTTGAAAAGCCCCTGAAATGAGAGTAAAGGAGGAAAACAGAAAGTCTACTTTCCAAATTTGCACCGGCTCAGAGTCCAGAGGAAAAGACCGGAAGCCCCACTTTTGGTCACCAAAGGATGAGGTTTGGAGGTGATGGTGGGGTTTGTGGGATCTGGAGCCGGCGAATTCTTGAAGACGTCTTTGGGGCAAAAAGGTGATTTTGTTAAAGCAGGGGGACAGGACTTGTAGGCAGGAAGAGCTGACTGCAGGTGTGAGGAGCGACCCTTTTATGGAGTCAAAGGCAAGAGAGAGTTTCCAAAGGGACTTTCAAAGACTTACTTGAGGCTTAGCTGTTGTCAAGCTGAGGTCGTTTTTCCCTCTAGCAAAGCATTGACACTAAGACAGTAGAGAGTTGCTTCGACTTTAGGCTGTGATGGGATGGCCTTTTTCTGGTAAATTGGTAGAGACTCTTAGCAGTTTAACCATTTGTTTTTTTGTCCTTCCCTGTTTTGGGGTAGTTGGGAGTGTCCAAGGAATATCAAACATGTCCCACCCGGAAGCAGGCTGTGCTAGCTTGGACTTTGGTCCTCAGTTTGCCTCACGCTCCTTCATGGAAACCATTCTAAACATTGGTTTCTTTATAAGTTGGCCGAGAAGTCTGGTGGGCCTATGGAGGGTAGGCAATAGAAACAGATAAACGGGGTAACCCAACCGCTGGTGATGCAGTTGCCTGTTTTTAAATGCCTGTTCAATAATAATTCTTTTTCTGCTTCAGGGCTTAAACTATGAGGAGAGTCTAAAGCAGTGTCTCCTTTTAAACTAGTAAATAAATCACAAAGTTGTTTCATAGTAATTCCCAAAGTGGGATGAATCTAATTAATAGCCCCTAAAATTCTTTGAAAATCACTTAAGGTAGGTATCGAGTAGTATCTAAGGAGATGCGTTGAGGCCGTATTGTCCGAGCAAAGGCTCTATGTCCTAGATATTGCCAAGGCTCCTGCATTTGAGCCTTTTCAGGAGCTATTTGAAGTCCATGGTCTTTTGTGAAAAGTTGTAAATGTTGATCTATCGTGAAAAGTAAGGTCTGTGTAGGAGCAGCAAGAAAAATATCATCCATATAATGATAAATTAGACAGGATGGAATTTTTTTACGAGTGGGCAGTAAGGCTTGTTGAATGAAATATTGACATACGGTTGGGCTATTCGCCATTCCTTGAGGTAATACTTTCCATTGATATCTAGACAAAGACTCTTGCTTGTTAGTCACAGGTAGAGAAAAGGCAAAACGTTCTTTACCTTTTTTTGGCTAAAGTATAGTAAAAAAATCAGTCCTTAAGATCTATGACTATAATAGGCCACGTGGGTTGGGCAGGGTTGGGCAAGCCTGGCTGTAATAGCCCCAAAGGGTGGATAATGGCCTTGATAGTCCTGAGGTCATGTTACAATCTCCATTTACCTGATGTTTTAGGAATTGTAAAAATGGGTGTGTTCCAAAGACTGGTGGAAAGTTCGATATGACCGGCTTCTGAAACCAGATTTTTAGCTTGTTTTCATCGCTCCCCTTTTAGGGGCCACTGTTCAACCCAAATAGTGGAAGACTTCCATACCAGGGGAAGGGGAAGAATTGTAACAGTGGCCCTATTACAAAGACTGAATGACTACTTTCCATTGTTTAAGTAAGTCCCCTCCCTATAAAGACATAGGGACAGGAAGAATAAAGAGTTGGAGGTAACCTGTTTGTCCTTCTGGCCCAACACACCCGGGGAGCCTTTTGCTTTGTAATGGAGTGTTGGGGCCTCCGGTGCCACTCCGGTAACAGCTAAGAGGCTAGGTCTTTTTCTGACTCTTTAAGACATTCATGGGAAGCAAAAACAGAGATATTTGCTCCAGTACCTATTAGTCCTGTCAATCGCTTTCCATTCACAGTAATAGTTTAAAAAGTTTCCTCAGATTGAATGATCTGAGTCCAATATAATTCCTTGGATCCCATGCCACCAAATCCTTTATTTCCCCTTTGTTGTGTTAGAGCGTCCGGAACTTTCAGAGGGATGAGGAGTAGTTGTGCTAATCGTGTTCCAGACGGGGTAATTTGTAACCCATTAACCTTTAGCATAAGGTGAATTTCCCCGGGAAAATCTGAGTCGATGACTCCACATAGTACAAAAATTCCCTTTCTTCTTGGGCTGGACCTTCCTAGAAAAAATCTCCACTGTACTGGGAGGTAAGGAACCCTATATCCCAGTGGGTGTTGCATACACACGGTCTTGTTCTTTTCAAATGAATTCCGAGGTGGTGCATAAACCCAATCCTGCACTTCCTGTGGTGGCTGCCCCCAAGTCTGTAACCCATCCTTGACCTGGTTTAAGAACACCTGAGGAATAGTGGTTTCCCACCACTTGGGACTGGGGGCGTGGGAGCTGATGCCCCTTTCCTCATTTCCCGAGTGGGGTCGTCCTTCCTTATCAAATTTAGATGCGTGTTGATCTGCCCGATGTTTTCCTTCTCCACTTCTGGGACCATCCTTATTGGTTTGTCCCCTTGTTCGTTGGTGACAGTCCTTTTGTATGCGCCCTGGTTTTCCACATTTAAAGCAGGCATGAGAGGCTAGAGATGGCCTCATAATAGCCGCAAGAATTAGTGATTTATGTATCTCAGTTCCCATATGCTGGCACGCCCTGATGAACTCAGTGATACCCCTGGCTTGAGTACGGATGCCAGAGAGAACGACCTGGCAGTCCACACTAGCGTTGTCTTGGCCAGTTGCTGCAATACAACTTGAACATCTTCCTCATTATCAATTTGCCCAGAAGTCCTCTGCTGCAACCTACTCCTATCGGAATACCCAAATCTCGATTACGAATTGCCGGTGTGGCACAACCTTCTTGATAGTCTCAAGTGCACACAGCATGCTCAGCGAGGGAAAGTGTGGGTTTTGTTAATGCCTTCCAATCCCAAAGGGTCATTTCAAAACCGTTCCCCTTAGGAAAGGAACGTTGGACACCATTCTCAGCAACACTTCGTTTCGATTCCTCAAAGACAGTAGAAGGGAGGACTCGTGCCTAGGCTGATGTCCAGCAGTGGTAATGACGGGGAATGCATGAAACTCCCAGCAGCGTATCCCTCTTGTAAACATCACCGCATAATTGATGGGTTGCTTCCTGCCCATCTAGGTATTGGCTTTAAGCGATCGGGAGGAATAGGGACAGGAAGGGGGTGGAGAGAAGTCATCCTCCTTTGTAGGAGGTGCCGTAAGAGAGGTGGGGGTCAGGCTTTCCTTCTTAATTTGTTCCCCCTCTGGAGACACGTACAACAAACATAATGTCGTACAGACTAAACTCCAGGTCATTAAAATGGAAGCGGGAACCTTCTCTACTTTTTCATGTTTTCTTCTTAAAATTTTTTCCCACTGGTTCCCATAGGTCTAAGTCAACTGTACCATGGTCGGGAACCAGGGACGGGCACCTCGTGTTGTTCCTAACAGTTTACTTAACTGATCTTTTGTAACAGGACAATGCGCCGCCTTTTAAAAGCTGCTGTAAAGTTTTTATTTTTTATTTTTTTTAATTTTTTTTCAACGTTTTTTATTTATTTTTGGGACAGAGAGA
This sequence comes from Felis catus, assembly GCF_018350175.1. Taxonomy (NCBI): domain Eukaryota; kingdom Metazoa; phylum Chordata; class Mammalia; order Carnivora; family Felidae; genus Felis; species Felis catus. Next base: position 215,608,611 of record NC_058375.1, read on the forward strand.
GACAGAGCACGAACAGGGGAGGGTCAGAGAGAGAGGGAGACACAGAATCGGAAACAGGCTCCAGGCTCCGAGCCATCAGCCCAGAGCCTGACTCGGGGCTCGAACTCCCGGACCGCGAGATCGTGACCTGGCTGAAGTCGGACCCTTAACCGACTGCGCCACCCAGGCGCCCCTGCTGTAAGGTTTTTAAATACAATCGTGTTCCTTTGTCATTTTTTGGCCCATGGTTAAGAAAGAGGAGAGCAATACTCTTACTGAAAACTAGACACATTGGCAGCTCTCCCCAACAGGTACTGCTGTCCCTTATCTGGGTAAGGACTGTCTGGAGTCTGGACAGTTTCACTTTCTTCTGAACTTGTCGATTCTGCCACCTGAAAATTTTCCTCTCAAGGCTATCATATCGGGTCAGGGTCACCAACTGCGGGTTTGGCGGCAGAGAGGATTACTCAAGACTCCGTGCAAGTCAAGAGAGGTGAGAGGGAGGCTAGGGGAAGTCTCCTTCTCAAGCTCCCGTATTTATTAGGCATACTGTTAGGGAAGACATTGCGCAATACGTCAGCGACTACGTGCCGGTAAGAACATATAGAAAGTGCGCAAAAAAACAAGGTGTTCCCAAGACTACAGACAAGCAGATGCGGAAAGCAGGGTGGAGAACAAGATAAGATATTCCATGGATAATATGGTCTAAGGAATTCATGAGCACAGGCGGGACCCAACCCCTAAATACGCATTAACCAGATACTGGTCAGCTGTTTTCAGCAGGGCCAGAAAGCTGTGTAATGGGTTCCCTATTATCTCCTTAATCAAGACATCGCTATTTGATTTCCTACAGCTAACCATGTTCTCAGTACTATTTATCAAATGACTCTTTCCCCACGAATTTATTATATCACCATTTTCATGCGAAGCCTTCTGCGTCTTCTGTCGGAACAGTTTCCTTTATTTAGATGTGTTTATTTTTTAATTACTGTAGGTTTATTGTATGTGTTAAAGCCTTCATCATCACTCATCTTTAGAAGAAAGAGTACACCTACCTATTTATTTTCTTCAGATTATCTTTGGAATTGTCATTCAATATTAGAAAAAAAATCCATTAGAAAGTTCGCAGACTTTCATTGAACCTGTAGTTAATTTGGGGCAAAAATGTCATATTTGCAACTGATAAGTTTATCCTCCAGGAACATGACAACGTTCTCTAAACCTCTCCAGTTTTTTTTTAAATTTTTTTAAAACATTTTTATTCACTTTTGAGAGACAGAGAGAGACAGGGCGTGAGCGGGAGAGGGACAGAGAGAGAGGGAGACACAAAATCCGAAGCAGGCTCCAGGCTCTGAGCTGTCAGCACAGAGCCTGACACGGGTTTCAAACTCATGAACCGTGAGATCATGACCTGAGCTGAAGTCGGACACTTAACTGACTGAGCCCCGAGGTGCCCCCATCCTGTTTATCTTTGGATGTCCTTTATAGTCTATTTTTGTTTTTCTTGAATGGAATCTCACATTGTTTTGATAAGTTTATTCTTGGGCATATGCTATAGATATATTTGCACATATGTACATAATATACACAATTATATATACATACACACATATCTAGACACGTACATACAGTGGCTCTTTCTCCTACTAGGTATTTCCATTAATAACGAGGTTAATAGGGGCACCTGGTTGTCTCAGAAGAGCATGTGAGTTTTGGTCTCTGGGTCATGAGTTTGAGCCCCAGGTTGGGGGTAGAGCTTACTTAAAATAAGTAAACAAAATTTTTTAAAAATAAGGAAGGGGGCACCTGGGTGGCTTAGTTGGTTGACCATCCAGTTCTCGATAACGGCTCAGGTCACGGTCTCATGGTTTTGTGGATTCAAGACCCACGCCAGGCTGTGCTCTGATGGCCTCCAGCCCCGTTGGGATCCTCTCCCCCCGCCCCCGCCCTTCCCCGCCCCCCCGTCACGTTCTCTCTGTCTCTCTCAAAATAAATAAGCAGACTTAAAAAGATTTTTTTTTAAACTGAAAAGAAAGAAGGAGGTTAAGAATTCGTTCACACTCATTTAATTACATCTCACAAGCTGCTTTACAAAAGGCTTTATTTTTTTTTTTTAATTTTTTTTTCAACGTTTTTTTATTTATTTTTTTGGGACAGAGAGAGACAGAGCATGAACGGGGGAGGGGCAGAGAGAGAGGGAGACACAGAATCGGAAACAGGCTCCAGGCTCCGAGCCATCAGCCCAGAGCCCGACGCGGGGCTCGAACTCATGGACCGCGAGATCGTGACCTGGCTGAAGTCGGACGCTTAACCGACTGCGCCACCCAGGCGCCCCAAGGCTTTATTTTTTTAGAGCAGCTTTAGGGTCGCAGAAATATTGAAGAGAAAATCCAGAGCTCTCATATACTTTCTGGTGAGGTGTCTGTTAAAGTCTTTGATGCGTTTTTTTTTGTTTTTTGTTTGTTTTTGTTTTTGTTTTTTTTTTTGCATCAGATTATTTGCTTTCTTATTGTTGAGTTTTAAGAGTTCTTTGTATACGTTGGATACCAGTCCTTTACTAGGACCGTGTTGAAGAGGGGTGGTGACAGTGCGAACCCTTTTCTGGTCTTCTCTTTAATGGGTCTTCCTAGAGCATCTCAGCTATAAGTATGATGCTAATTACTGCTTTGAGATTGACATTAAATGTCCTCGGCAGCAAATGGCTTTTCTCCCTTACAGTAAAATATGATTTCATATTTAAGTCATACCAGTGTCGACTTTCTGCCATGTGTTCACATGATAAGGTAAAGAAGAGATCAGAGGCTTTGCAAAATGAAGTGCTTTGCCTATTTTTAAACTAGCCCTAATATCCTCGTCTCCTTGGCAAAATGAGGTCTGCACTTTTCCTTTCTTCCCTAAATTCAAATGAACCCTCCGGGGACTCTAGCTTCATTCAAACTGTCTTCTCTCACTGTTATTTGTACTGAATTTGTCATGTGCTGATCCCGACTTGTCACCTTTTATTGACGGGGATTCTGAGTTTTCCAAATCCTTGCCTCTAAAGAGAAAAGAAAAATGGAGAAGAAAAAGAAAAAAAGGAGGAAAGTAAGAGGGATTCTCACGGGTGCCCATTCTCGCCTCCCTCATCTGGCTTCCCTGGAATCCCAAAGGTCTTGCTTCTGTAGGTGAAATGGTGCAGTCTGGGCTCTTCTGAGGGGCGGCCCCCCAACTCTCTGGGGTCCGATCACTGCTGGTGTTACCATGTATGATTTCTTGAGGCTCAGGACACAGAAATCACAGGTCACCATGATTATTTTCTCCTTCGACGAGACTTGCTCTTTATCGAAAAGGGGTCTTTTTTGGCTAAGGGTAGTGCAATTTCTTTTTGTCGTTTGTAGACTGAGTCGGGCCGATTTGTATTTAGATTCTTGAGGACATGTCAAACCAGTTTCTTTCTTTCTCCCCCCCCCCCCCTCCCCTTGTGTTCTCTGGAGAGGCAATTATTTTGTGACTGGTAGGTAAGGATTTTTTTTTTTTTTACATTTAATGTTTTACTATGTCAATAGGTGCTTGCAACTTTTCAGACACCCATCTATCATCCTGCTGCCTCAACGGGGGCAGTTGTGTGACTTCCTCTTCTATGCCACCTGTGGGTTGTAAGCGTCAAAGGGGACCCTTGGAATCGTGTGACTCAGCATTCCCCGACCCTGTTCAGCACACGCTAATTTTCTTTTTTTTTTTCAACGTTTATTTATTTTTGGGACAGAGAGAGACAGAGCATGAACGGGGGAGGGGCAGAGAGAGAGGGAGACACAGAATCGGAAACAGGCTCCAGGCTCTGAGCCATCAGCCCAGAGCCTGACGCGGGGCTCGAACTCCCGGACCGCGAGATCGTGACCTGGCTGAAGTCGGACGCTTAACCGACTGCGCCACCCAGGCGCCCCAGCACACGCTAATTTTCAACGACAATCTTTGCCGGAGGGTCTGGTGGCCAAGTCCACAGATTTGTAATGAACAAAGAGAATTTTGCCACAGGGAACCGTGTTTCACTCCGTTTCGCCCCGACATATTCCAGACAACTTTATCATACGTATAATCCTTTCCTCGCCAAACGACACATCGGGTCAGGGAAACGCTTGGGAGACACATTGCCCCTACCCGCTTGTCACAGAAGAGTGTCACCCTTGCCCTGGTGAGCAGCGAATTGAAAATTGTATCAAAGCCTCATGTGAACCGCTTCGTGTTACTCGTAATTGTGACAAAGTTCGCGGTGGAATATGTGTGTGAATACAACCTCGTCATGTACAGGGAGCCCTGGATCTTTCCTCCATGTGAGCACAGCCAGTCTCTGCTTTTGTTTTCCTCAACCCTGCATCTTTCCGGTTATTCCTGAAACTTCGAACACTTGTTATGGGCACTTGTGCTGCACACACCCACCTGACGCTTCAGGCAAGGTCCTGGCCCCTTTGAGCCCATGTTCCTGCGGAGGGCTGCTGCGGGGAGACGTTTCCATCTGGGGACACTGCAGGCTCACAGGGCTAATTCGCTTCCAGGGATCCTGAGGCCGATGCCCTGAGTCCTTTACCTATGGGGACCAATTCCATTTTCTCCTTCCCGGGGCTCAACACCGCATGCCTGACTTCAGCTAGCCAACTGGCCAGAGTGCTTTGGAGCTATTTTTCCAGAAGGGATAAAAGGGTCTGGCTCCTTTTTTTTTTTTTAATCCTCCTTTGTTCCATCTCCCCTTTAACCGGGGTGAGAATTTCCAAGAATTTCCCAGGGAGCCACAGGGGGTTAGGAATCCGGAGCAAAGTAATCCAGAATATTACCAGCTGCCCCAGGACCCCGAATTTCTCTAATGGCTTCGGAAGCCTTGTCAGGGGGAGGCCCCACACCTCCTTCCTAGGGCACTCAGATTAAAGTGCGGATTCCTACAGGCCCAGCTCAATATCCGTGCCCCCTCCAGTGAGTCCTGGGAAGGGCCTTTGGGAAAAAGCCTCCCAGGTGATGGATTGGCACGTGAAAATGTGAGATGATTTGTTTCCAGAAGCACAAACCATCTTTTTCTTCACCAAGTCTTAGCAACTCAAGTATGAGATGACGGCTCTCGCTGTAAGTCCAAAACCAAATTGTTTCTTTTTTCTTCCTTCCTCTCTTTTTTAACTGCTTCTCAATAAGCAGCCCCTGAGCCCCATTCACTGGCAACCTCCAACCTCCCTCCAGCTGCTTAGGACTCAGATAACCCCCTCTTCCGTCCCTAAGAAAAACCCTCCAGCTTTGAAGTACTAGGAGCAAACAGAAGAATAAAGGGCCTCTTCCAGCGGCTTGAAATAAACCATAACAAAGGGACGCCTAAGCCATCCTCGGGCCATTATCTCTCCCTGTGTCCTCCAACCCGCTCCAAACAACTAGCACAATAAAAGAGAAGCCATGGGGGTCCTCTCCCCGCCTCTGAAAACCTCTGTTAACCCGAGACAGGGTCCTGGCTCCCGCTGGCGGCCGGTTCACCTGGGCCGCTGACTCTGGATGCCCTGTGGATGCCAGACTAGTCTCATTGTGATGTCATCCCGTGGTGTTCAGGGCACATCACACCAAGAGCAGAGTGAGTAAGCACAGCATCGAGTTAAATTCTGGCTTCCTAAGGGAAAAAGGCAGACAGGATCATTTCACCCATTGGTGAATTATAAATGCAAAAATATCAACAGAAAAACAAACAAGCTGTTACATGTCTGCGTGTTGGTAGGACGGCGGAGGCGAGGGCTTTGGCTCTTTCTACGAGTGTTTTCCTACTTACGAACGCGCGAGAATAAGCATTTGCTGACACCTGCTATGTGCTGTGTATGAGCGACACAGGTACAGACGTTTACGTTTATTAAGCACTTACTGTGTGACGGGCACCGGCTGAGAGTTTACATCTTTATCTCACTTACTCCTTATGACAACCAGAGGAGGAACTAGTATAAAAGAATATCCATTTTACAGCCGAGAAAATCGAGGCTGGCAGCATTTTCAGGTCACAGATTTATAAGCTTCTTTTTTTTTTTTATATATTTTCTTCTCTTTCTCTTTTTTTTAAATGTTTATTTTTGAAAGAGAGAGAGAAGGAGAGAGAGGGCACGAGCAGGGGAGGGGCAGAGAGAGAGGGGGACAAAGGATCCGAAGCAGGCTCCGGGCTCTGAGCTGTCAGCACAGAGCCCGACGCGGGGCTCGAACTCACGATCTGTGAGATCATGACCTGAGCCGAAGTCGGAAGCTTAACCGACTGAGCCACCCAGGTGCCCCTAGAAGCTTCTGAGTTGGAAATAAAAGCCAAGGCTGTATGAATCTTGACTCCATTTCTTTAATCCCACATATGATACACTGTTTATTACGATCTTCCGAGATGGTACCTGTTTTCATAACCGAGATATTCCGCGGTCCTGGAAGGGGGAAACAGGTGCTTTCCAACCACATTCTGATGCTGCCAGGTAACCTGACTTGGGGTCTGCTCCGTGCCCAGTGGGACAGGAGTCCCACCTGCACGGGCTGCTGAGACGCCAAATGGCTTTTGTCCAACAGCAGCGCCCACGCAGGGACAAGGCCTCCAATGAGGGACCCGGAAATTCACTTGTAGGTGTACAAGGAGGTGCCCCGGGCCCCTTCATGTTTGCTACATGAAGTGGGAGTGACTCTTCTATAAATTCCAAGTCTATTTTTTAATTTTTCTTCTTGTTTCGGAGAGGATCCACGATTACCTTAGATTTTTTTTTTCTAATTTTTATTTATTTCTGAGACAGAGACCGAGCATGAGTGGGGGAGGGCAGACAGAGGGGGAGACACAGAATCTGAAGCAGGCTCGGAAGCAGCTCTGAGCTGTCAGCACAGAGCCCGGCATGGGGCTCGAACTCACGGACTGTGAGATCATGACCTGAGCTGAAGTTGGACGCTTAGCCTTCTGAGCCACCCAGGCGTCCCAACCTTAGATTTAAGTGCCTGCACGTGCTGCTCAACAGTGGGTATTCTAGATCCTGGTTTCCTGATCCTGATTCTAGATCCTGGTTGTCCTCAGAAGGCAGAGGAGGCCTCTTTCCACCACCAGGAGAGACAGGACCTCAGACTGGTGCCCGCAAAGCCATTGGCCCCCCGGGGTAACCACACCAGTGTGACCATCAGGCATCCAGTTAAACTAGTGGAGCCTGGCCTCAGAAAGAGAGATCAGGGAGAAAAGCACCCAGCAGGATTCTCTGCATTCTCCTCCCAGTAGCCGGAGGCTCAGCGGGGCGGGGACACTGTTACCAAAGAAACAAGGTGCAGACCTATGGGACCCCCGGAGGCTGGGGAAGGTCGGGTCTTTCCGTCAGAGTTATGAGGCCTCCCTCCACCACTAAACACAGAGAAGAACTGATCCCCACCTCACACACGGGCCCAACTGGCCCGACTGGGAGCACGGCGGAAGATGAGGGGCCAGAGGCCCTTGGGTGCAGAAGAATGACGTAGTCGCTAAAGTCTGAAAACCAAGGGCAAGTCCACGAAGGCAGGCAGCTGTACCACTGGCATGGGCTCGGTGCGCTTCACCGAAACCGCAGAGGTTGTGTGGAAACGGGCTGTGGCCCAGTGGACGTGGGGCACAGCCGGTGAGCAAGTTAGTTGCTCAATTTTGTCGACTGCAGGACTTCTCAGAGCCTTTGCTGTGCGTCGTCAATCACGAGACAGCGCCTTACCCGAGCACAGAAACCTTACGTGTGCGGGATGAGTATTACGGGGGTGCTTAGCGTGTGTGTGTGCGTGTGTGTGAGTGTGACCGTGGGGTGCCCGCGGGGGTGTGTAGAGAGTCTCCCGTCACCCCGCTGAGAAACACTACAATAGAGGTACGTGCCCAAGTCACAGCAAAGCCGACACTTGGGTGGCTTCCTGTCTCTGGATCTGAGTTTCAGCCTCTCTCTCCGGGTTACGACCCCACTTGTACAACGCACACCACTGACGTCCAGGCAGTGACTCCAGGGTCGGAAACATCCTAGGGCCGCGTCCACCCGGACTCGACACAACGTTCTGCCTCTGCGAAGGCAGGCGGGTGCTTTGAGGAATTCCTTGGGACTCCAGAGGAGCAGGATGGTGACCCACCCCCGGCCTCTGAATGAATGAGCCTCAAAGGGCCGGGGCCGAGCCCTACTTAGCATCTGCGAAAGCCCCGCAACCCAGAAACTTGCAAGGGATTCTCAGCGGCTCCCTTGAGAAAATGCCATCAATTAATTTCGTAGCTTCTGGCCGTGCCAGACAAGCCTCGGGAAGTCGGTTGGCTTCTGGTCTTTGCTTTTGCCTAGATCGTTAGCAAGCCTTGGGAACTGAGCCAACCAGCCCTACAAGGCACAGCATCTGGAAAAGTCTCTGCGGTGAACGTTGAGTGTTGCCCTTTGAGCCAATGCTTTGTTAAGGAAGGGACTAGAGCCGCAGGGGTGGGGGGTGACCCAGAAAAGACCATCCACCATAGAAAGTACGAGTCAGAAAGCTCGCAGGGGCTCGGGGAGAAAATGACGTCTCTTTTACGGACTGGGAAGTGCATGCACTAACTCCGGGTTTAAATTAGGGCCCCTGGGCCCTGCTGAGGCTCCCAGCTGGTGTAGACTGTGCCAGGTCGATTCGGCCGATGACGCTGTTCTTTGAAGTCTCTGTGGCTGGAGAACTGACCGTTTGAGCGATTGCAGATGAGGGAGGCCCGCGGGGCGAACGCCCGGCCGGTAGTGATAAGGCCTCTTGAGAAAGTCCACACCACTCCCTCCCGTTATCTGTGCGGGGGCAAGCACAGGGCTGCTGTTTACCTTTCCAGTATCTTGATGCAAATTCTTGTCCAAGCGAGCGATGATTGGGTGGAGGGTGGGGGGGGGGTGGTGACCAGAAGCGGGTGACTGCTTTAGCCAAGTAGAAACGATGCATCAAAGAACGTGCCCTAAGTGTGGCGGGGAGGGGGGCAGGGGGGTACGGGGGCACGGGGAAGGGGCAGCTGACCCCAGAGGGTCAGCATTGACCCCTTCACCACTCCAGGTCTTCTGACGCCTAGCAATGCGATTCACAGAGTTCCCGAGGAGGCATTTATACATGGTTTACGAGGTCCGCTTAGGATTTCATTGTTTTTTTACTTATTTTATTCATTTTCCACTTAGGATTTCATTGGTTTTTTTTTTTACTTTAATTTTCTTTCTTTCTTTCTTTCTTTCTTTCTCTCTTTCTTCCTTTCTCTTTCTTTCTTTCTTTCTTTCTTTCTTTCTTTCTTTCTTTCTCTTTCTTTCTTTTTTTAAGATTTCATTGCTTTTCTTCATTCTGCTTCTTCGTTTGAGCATCGTTGTGGATTTCCTTGTTTATAACTTATCCAGTTAACGCTTACTTCTGGGTGCAACTTTAAATATCTAGTTTTGTGTATGCAGAGGCCTTCCTTTTTTTGATTTAAGGCCTTTGAAATCCCTCTAAGTTATCACACTCGGACAGTTCCAGTCATGAATTTTTGTTATTGTTATTCTAGCACGGGACTGCGGTGTTTTATTGATTATTACAAAATACAGGGACGTACAGATCAGAAAAAAAAGGATGTCTCTAAATTTCATTCCTCTGAGAGAGCCACCATTAATCGTTGACATGCCTCATGCCCAGAAACATTTTTTTGTTTATTTATTTATTTTGAGAGAGAGAGGAAGTGCAAGTTGGGGGAAGGGCGGGGGGCGGGGGGGAGAGAATACCCCAAGCAGGGCTAGCCCCATGCAGGGCTCGAACCTGTGAACCATGAGATCATGACTTGAGCCAAAGTTGGACGCTTAACCAACAGCACCATGCAGGCGGCCCTGCCAAAAAATATTTCCATGCACATGAAACATTTTGTTTGTGTCAATAATCGAAGCAAAGGACTTTGGAATTGACGTTAGGTAAGTAAAAATAAGACACATTTTTAAAAATTACAATACCGCAATCTGGGTCATGCTGTATATCCCAACTGCACTTTGTTTTCTTGCTACTGACTTCATAGTATTTCATGGGAAGGATGTTTCCTAATTGTTTACATGAATTCCCAACTGATGGACCAGTACATTGTTTCCATTTTTGTTTTATGCAACTGAAAACAATGGTGCAGGGGGGTCTCTCAAAGCAATACTTTTGCAGACTTCTGCTATTATTTCCAGAGGATAAATTCTGAGGTATAGAATCGTTGCACCAAGTTCTATGGGCACTTTTCAGTTTTGAATGCTTAATATTTCTTATTTCCCTGTTGTCTTCCAATGTACCACTCTGCCTGATAGTTTTTACTTCACTCTTCTCTGCCAGCCCTAAGGATTATCATTCTGTTTGGTCCTTATCCACCTGCAGGGGAAGAATACACCCCGTGTTAACAGCGATTCCCTTCCGAGGGCGGCTCTGTTTCTGTATTACTGTTTTCTCCGTAATTTTCTTTAATTTCCAAGTTTTCGACCAAGACTATAAAACGTATTAAAATGAGGGGTGCCTGGGTGGCTCAGTCGGTCAAGCGCCCGACTCTTTCTTTCAGTTCAGGTCATGATCTCACAACTTCGTGGGTTCGAGCCCCACATCAGGCTCTGTGCTGACAGTGTGGAGCCCACTTCGGAGTCTCTCTCTGCCCCTCCCTGGCTCACACCGTCTCTGTCCCTCTCAAAATACATCCATAAACTTAAAAAAAAAAAAAAACAACTTTTTTTTTAAAATAAAGAGAAATAAAATTTATTAAAATGAACGTTGAGGGCCAGTTGTCATGGTTGAGAGGGATTCCATACCATCAGAGATTAGAAAAGGTTGAGTGGAGACTGGAATGCAGGAGACTGTCCAGCTCCTAGTGGGTGGCCAGATTTCCTTAGGGACAGGAACACACTGTAATTGAGGACAACCTCTCCCCCTCCCCCCACACACACCCGAGACCCAGGGAAGCAGGTGGAGATATTGATGGACAATGGGGAGCCAGCAAAGATTTTGGTCCCAGAAGACTGTGATAGGGCCGGGGTATCAGAAGAACACTCGAGCAGCGATGCCTCTCCGGAGAGAGTCCAGCCCTAAAGCAAGATCCCAAGTCCTGGCCCGAGTTAAGGAAGACTTACCCCTACACCCAAGGAAGGGGCCAGACAGGGGGGCACCCGCAGCGGAACACGATGTAGGCCAAGTGCTCGGTCTCCGGGACACAGCCTTGCACCTGACAGAAGCAAGGGAACCCCGGCTGCCTTTTTGCAGAAACAGCTCTAGGCAACGTAAGCAGGTTTTCCTGGCTCGGCCACTGGCACAAAAATAAATCCGGGTGCAAGGCCTGGACGTGTTGTGCAATCTCTCACTCGAGAGAGGTCACACTCAGGCGAGCAAAGAGAGGCCATTTCAACCACAACGACTGCCTTTTCCCACAGGAAGACTGCATTTGTCCAACACATCAAAAAAAAAAAAAATATGCATGTGTTTTAAGTGTTTCATTTCTGGATCAATATTTTCCAAGGAAGAGAGAGAGAGAAATTACAACTCAGGGGAAAACGATACAGAAACAGTTTAAACTCTGGCCACTGGCCCTCTCTTTCGGTGGCCAGAACACAACGTCCAGGGGACAGTGTCACCCTCTATTTGTCCGTGTCTCTCAGCCACATGTGTACCCAGCACCACTCTGCCCATCACCGTTCCCTGCCCCCAAGAGCCACATGAAACAGGTCTTTGACAGTTTAAGAAACTGGTCTCAGGGGTTAGCATTTTTCAGATTGGTCTTTGGCGACAAAGTAACACCCAAGCCAGCCCCTTGTAACCACAAAGTTCCTTTTCTCACACAAGTTACTGTGTTGCCAGAGGGCTGGGTGTGGCGCCACGGTTTTCTACAAACCAGATTCTGAGGGTGTAGCTGATTTGGGGGCGGAGGTGTGCTCGGGGCAAAGCGGAAAGAGCAAGAAAGCTTTCTCTCAGGGTTTCAGCAAAGCAAGTCCCGGCCTCGGCCCTCTGTCAGGGGCATGGGTAGCTGAGGTCCCAGCGAAGGGACTGTGTAAGCTTCGGACAGGGCAGGGGAGCCATCCGTGCAGGCTGCGGTGGGGCCAGTGGCTGGGGGGGGGACTGAAATTCAAACGCCCACCTCTCCGGCAGGCTCCGACGCTCTGGATCCTTCTACTGCAACACACTCCCTCTCCATACCCTACCCAGGGTTTTGGCCCATCCGATCGGAGCTCTGATTCCAGAACTGTGCCTTTTTCTCCTAGTCTTTCTTTTTTTTTTAATGTTTATTTTTGAGAGGGGGTAGGGGGGACGGGGACAGAGGATCCGAAGCGGGCTCTGTGCTGACAGCAGAGAGCCCAATGTGGGGCTCGAACTCATGAACTGTAAGATCAGGACCCGAGCTGAAGTGAGGCGCTTTAACCCACCGGGCCACCCAGGCAACACTCCTAGCCTGCATTTCGGTTCCATGTTGTAAAGGGCCACTTAGCAGCACCAGGCTTCTGGACCGGGCCTCAAAGAGCAGAATAACCCACCGGGGCGAAAACAGTGACTCAAGTCCAGCTCAGGCCCGGCTTTCTTTCTGGATGGATTAATTTGGGCTGTTGACTCACCCTCCCTGGATCTCCAACACATTTAGTCGCTCCCACGGGGATCCTCGCTCTTTCCAGCTTCTCCCAATTCTCCATCACCCCCTTGTGAGCTCCCAACATGCTTTGCAACCACGTGGCAAGCACAGGGAAGCAATGAGGGCGGGTCCCCCCGAGGAAGGGCATCTCCCCAGAGTTCTCCATCCAAGGGCGTGTGCTGGTGGAGGGGCCGCGCCCGCCCCCCGTCCATCTTGGGTGGACCTGTGGAGTCAAGAGCTCATCTCTCTAATTCTGCCCTGTTTGTGCTCTTCCCTTCTTTTCCACGTCCTATTAGCAAGAGTCACCGTGAGGAGCTGCGACAGCCAGGTCTGTGCAAACAGATTTCCCAACGCTAACGGACCTGAGGGGCTTGCCCGAGAACAAACCGTGTTTCGCAATTGGCAAAATCCCCCCTCACGTGTAGGGTACTTGGTGTGGAGAGAATGAGAAAGCTGGGGTGCCCGTCGAGGGGTCTGGCAGTTTAACCCTCTGACCCACAACCAGAAGGTAAGGGGAGAAGACCAACAAAGACAGGATTGCTACCAACAAGAAACGCAATTTGGACAAGGCAGAATCAAAGAAAGGAGAAGAGAACACCACCCATCATCTCATCGCCTGGCTCCAATCCCTCTTCGTAGGCATATAAGATCTAAATACTTGTTTACATAAACTTGGGCGTTTAGTTAAAAAAAAAAAAAAGTTGACATCGGTAACGGCACCTCTCCCTAGAACAACCATCCTGTTTTTGGCCTCAGAGTTGTGAGTTCAAGCTTCATGTTGGGCATAGAGCCAAAAAAATAAAAGAAGAAGAAGAAGAAAAGGAAGAAGAAGAAAGAAAAAGGAAAAAAGAAAAAAGAAGAGAAGAAAGAAAAAGGAAAAAAAGAAAAAAAGAAGAAAGAGAAGAAAGAAAAAGGAAAAAAAAAGAAAAAAGTTAATGTCAATCAATGTTCTTTGTAATCATTGCTTTTGATGGCTGAATAATTTTCCGTTACTGAAAGGATTGTTCCCATGTTCTGTAATTTACTTAGCCAACCCCCTTAATGCTGAACATTTAGTGGTTTTTATTTTTTTTATTTTTTTATTTTTTTAAATTTTTTTTTTCAACGTTTATTTTTGGGACAGAGAGAGACAGAGCATGAACGGGGGAGGGGCAGAGAGAGAGGGAGACACAGAATCGGAAACAGGCTCCAGGCTCTGAGCCATCAGCCCAGAGCCTGACGCGGGGCTCGAACTCACGGACCGCGAGATCGTGACCTGGCTGAAGTCGGACGCTTAACCGACTGCGCCACCCAGGCGCCCCTAGTGGTTTTTATTTTATACTTTTGAAATTATAAAGAACACTATTGTGAACATTTTTAAAAATTTTTTTTGAGAGTGTGTAAACATGGGTTGGGGAGGGGCAGAGAGAGAAAGAGAGAGAGAGAGAGAATCCCCAGCAGCCCCTCACTGTCAGCACAGAGCCTGACTCGGGGCTGGAACCCATAAACCGTGAGATCGCAACCTGAGCCGAAACCGAGAGTCAGATGTTTCACCTACTGGGCCACCCGGGGGGCCTACGAACATATTTATACATTTATACATATTTATACATTTATACATGTTTGTGCATGAACAGAAGCTTGTGGCTTTCTGAGTTTTTTAGGCAAGGAAGCTAGATTCCTGTCCCAAGAGTAGGGACAGAAAGTGGAACTGCCCATTTCCAGAAACCTAAGGAAAACTGTTCATTTTCTTGTATGTTTTGGAATCTGTAGGAAATGAGACTGACCCCTTCAAGAGCTTACGACAACGTCAGCCTACAGCAGAAGATGTTATCAGAATAAATCTGGATGAAGTTTCTTTCGTAGCTATGCATGCTTATTTGGGGGGGGGGAAATGGATCCTCCCTAAAAGGACTGTTAAGAAACAAAATTCAACTAAGAAATTTTAAAGATCTTGCTGGCTTTATTCAGCCCTCCACGAGTCAGGCAGCAGCCCGTCTTGCAGAGAGATAGGAGCGCCGAGGAGCTGTGCAAAATTTAAGGGTCCTGGGCAGAAAGGAGTGGGGATGAGGAAGTTATGTTGGACACAAAATCAGGTTGACTGTTCCGAGGTCACTTTCATTTAGAGGCCGGACGGTGGATTATCTGACTTGGGCGGATCAGGCGATTCCTGATGGATTGGTTTAAGAGTCTATTTCTGGGAGCGTCGAAACTGTAATTAGGTCTCGGTGTGGCGATGTGAGGCTTAAGTTAAATTTGTTTCGTGATGTGGGGCTTAGCATAAGCGACTCTGGGGCATGTCGTCTTATTTTTAACAATTTGTTACACGTTTCTTGGCTAATCTCACCACTAACTTTATTTCCAGTATGCTGTTGCTGTTTTAAATGATGTTTAAAAAAGAATTCTAGGGGGCGCCTGGGTGGCTCAGTCAGTTGAGTGTCTGACTCTTGATTTTGGCTCAGGTCTTGGGATCGAGCCCCGCGTCAGTCTCCGTGGTGAGCATACAGCCTTCTTGATCTTCTCTCTGTCTCTCCCTCTGGCCCTCTCCCCTGCTCACGCGTGCGTTTTTCTCTAAAATAAAATAAAAATGGGGCTCCTGGGTGGCTCAGTCAGTTAAGCGTCTGACTTCAGCTCAGGTCATGATCTCACGGTTCGTGGGTTTGGGCCCCGTGTCAGGCTCTGTGCCGACGGCTCAGAGCCTGGAGCCTGCTTTGGATTTGTGTCTCCCTCTCTCTCTGCTCCTCTCCTGCTTGTGCTCTGTCTCTGTCTCCCAGAAATAAATAAACATTAAAAAATAAAATAAAAATAAAATAAAAAGTGCCAAACAACGTGCAAAAAAGAAAAAAAAGCAGAACACCATAATGCACACACTGTACAAAGTAGCATTTTATTTTATTTTATTTTATTTTATTTATTTTTTTAAATGTTTATTTTTGAGACAGAGAGAGACAGAGCATGAACGGGGGAGGGTCAGAGAGAGGGAGACACAGAATCCGAAGCAGGCTCCAGGCTCCGAGCGGTCGGCACAGAGCCCGACACGGGGCTCGAACTCACAGACCGTGAGATCATGACCTGAGCCAAAGTCGGAAGCTCAACCGACTGAGCCACCCAGGCGCCCCCAAAGTAGCATTTTAAAAAGACTGGAAAGAAATGCATCTGAGGTTAAAAGCGTGTAGAGTAGCGGGATTATAATACTATTTGCCAAGCTAGTTTCTGTGGAGGTTTTTTTTTTTGAACAGTCTTTTTTGTTTTGTTTTGCTTTAAAGATTTTACTGTAAGTAATCTCTACGACCCAACATGGGGCTCGAACTCACAGCCCCGAGATCAAGAGTTGCACACTCCACCAAGGGAGCCAGCCAGGCGCCCTCCCATTTTTTTTTTTTTTTCCGAACATTCTGTATTTTCAGTAAATGAGCGTGCGTTACTTTTATAAACCTAATGGGAAAAACCATTAGCTTCGGAAGCCAAAGGAAATGCGAGGGAAGGTCATGCTGTGTGCGGCCAGCACCCTTTAATGGCATCAGGAAATTGGAAACAGCAGCACACGCGCTTGTAAAATTCACCAGTTTGCCGATCACTGCCACGCATTAGATGCTGGCTATTTTGTCGACAAAGCATTAGCCTCCTTTGTGCGGTGAGTGCAGCCACGTTCAACATTTGGATACTGTCTATATTCCCAGGGCTGGTCTGTTTCCGTTTTTGCACCAGGAGCTGATGTGGCTGCAAGTAAGGCTTGCCTGGTGAGGGGCGGGGAGTCTGCTTTGTGGGGAGCCAAAAGTTGATGGGCGCTCTAGGGCAGACCTCCCTGTTTCGTTTTTTCCCCCCTTTTCTCCTCTCTGCCTGTGCAGGGCATTTCCTGGGTGTTGAGTTCTTTTCTCATTTTGCTTGATGCTAACAGCGTTTTGAAAAGGCAATTTCCCCAGCTTACTTAGGAACGCACTGGGATATTGTGATAGCAATGTTTCCAATCAGTGCAACCCTTTCAGCCATATTATATTTTTTTAATGTTTATTTATTTATTTTTGAGAGAGAGAAAGAGAGAGCAAGCAGGGGAGGAGCAGAGAGAGAGAGAGAGAGAGAGAGAGAGAGAGAGAATCCCAGGTAGGTGCTGCACAGTCAGCACAGAGCCCAACTTGGGGCTCGATCCCACGAACCGTGAGATCATGACCTGAGCCAAGATCAAAAGTCAGTCTCTTAACTGACCGGGCCACCCAGGTGCCCCTCGGCCATATTTTTAAGACTTTTGGAGCGGTGGATTCACGGAAGATGAATTGAAAAGATTGAAGGAACGGTTTCCCTCCCAGCAGTTATGCAATGCAACACAGTCAAATTCTGAGTTTCTAAGTCTATCCTCCCTGAAAAATACCTCCATGAAATTAAACTATCCTCCTTATGTCTTTGTCTTAGGGCTGCTAGATAAAATATAGGATATCCAGCCGAATTTGATTTTCAGATAAACGACAAAAAACATTTTAATGCCAGCGTCTCCAACAACGCACCCTGCTTTTCTCCACCAAGCCAGTCGCTCCCTGACTTCCGGTCGGATGGGCCGGTCCCGGGAAGGGCAAGTCGGGTCAGCGCCTTTTTGCCGCAGGGTGTAGATGACAGCGCCCTTGCCAGTTTGGACAGATGGCCCGTTAGTTGCTTTTCTCGAGGACAGGGCAGTTTTTACTCTGGTGAGGCTGTTTGGGAGCCCAGCAAGGGAAGATCTGGAACGTTCTCATCTCCAGTGTGGACAAAGTGCCTGGATCCGGAGCCTGGTGCGTGGGTTTCGAGGAGCGGGGTGTGCGGGGGTGCCGGGGTGGGGTGGAGGAGGAAAGAGCTGTGGCTTGTGGGCTCCTGATTCCACCCTCAAACCTGTTAGTCAAGTTGCTAAACCCACGAAATGCTTGGTGCGACTAGAGGGCTTACCCAGCTGAAGTCGCAATTGCATCAGTGTGTCTGAGGAGCGGAACCAAAGCGGCTCCCACAGACCCCCGGGCACTTAAACGGCAGAGACCTTGAGAGGGGAGCCCCTCGGAGGTTGAGAGAATGGTAGAAGGACCAGAAGGTCCGTCCCTCTGACATCGGGTCACCGTTTGGGGGTAGGCGGAGGCCTGCTCGTCTATAAAGGCATCCACCTGCATCGATTCAAGTCCTGTATCAACTACCTAGTAGCTGTGTGACCTCGGACAGATGACTTAACCTCTCTGATCCTCAGACCCCGCACCTCTAAAAAGAGAATGTTAACACCTGTATCCAAGGGGTCCTGGAGAGTTCAGGAAGACACTGCAGCAACGTACCCGTCGGGATGGGAGTCGTTTCCAAAAGTTTGCCCCTCCCTGACCCCTTTGTCACGTTTCCACTATCTCTAGGAGATGGGTGTGCTAGAAAAGTGCAGAGGGTTGGGAGCTAAGCACAAACACTGCCGTGAGCCTCCCTTCTTGTTTCTCCATCTCTTCCAGGCTACGGTCGAGAAGGAAAGAGGAACCAGATGAAGTCACGAGGGCAGATTTCGCTACACGGGCAAACGGCGGAGCCCCTGTGCACCCGAAATCCCGGTTCCTCGTTCTCACACGCGCGTGCGCACCCGCCTGACTCCTCTATCCTCCAGCCGACCTTTTAAAAACAGTTCGGGGGGCGCCTGGGTGGCGCAGTCGGTTAAGCGCCCGACTTCAGCCAGGTCACGATCTCGCGGTCCGTGAGTTCGAG
This sequence comes from Felis catus, assembly GCF_018350175.1. Taxonomy (NCBI): domain Eukaryota; kingdom Metazoa; phylum Chordata; class Mammalia; order Carnivora; family Felidae; genus Felis; species Felis catus. The sequence goes on from NC_058375.1 coordinate 215,626,792, forward strand.
CCCCGCGTCGGGCTCTGGGCTGATGGCTCAGAGCCTGGAGCCTGCTTCCGATTCTGTGTCTCCCTCTCTCTCTGCCCTCCCCCATTCATGCTCTGTCTCTCTCTGTCCCAAAAATAAATAAAAAACGTTGAAAAAAAAAAATAAAAACAGCTCGGGAGTTTGACGTGGTTCGTGGCAAATCTTTTCTCAATGTTGGGCCTAAATGACTAATCCGACTTCTTACTTAATAAGAAGGACTTGGCATTTTTGGCTTCCCGGAAACTGCAGGGGAGGCCGGTCTGAGAATTAAGTTGCCAGAAGGCGGTTTAATAGGGGGAAAGCCCCCCAGCTTTAATTATGTACGTGCCCACGGGGCTCACAAAGACAGGGGACCCAAGGTGACTCTCGGCTGGCGGAGATGTACACACCATCCTGAAGGCAGGAAAGGGAGGGGGGTCGGGCTGGGTGGGGGGGTGGGGGGGTGGGCGTGGAAGGAGGGAAATTAAGCGGTGGGCGAGGGAAGGAAGCGCAAATAGCTGGTAAATCCCAGCGGCCTTGCGGTGCACGGGAGGGCCTCTCCGGTGAACGATGCCGGCTGGGAGCTGTCTTCCTCTACAAATGTAAATTTCCTCTGCAAAGGGTAAGTACAGACTTTATTTTAGGGAGTTCGGGGGAGGTAAAGAGCTTTTCTTGTGCCTTCTGGTTTCCCCCCCCTCCGCCTTGGCCTCAAAATAATCCACATGCCAAAATGTCATCCGTTTTGGGGGGAGGCACGTTCTGAACCCTCCCAGTTTTTGCAACACAGACCAACACAGAATGTATGATGTTTACCACACTTTATCCAGAAACATCGGCGTGCTGGCAGTAAGGACTTCCCCAGGACGGCCAGTGCGGCTGCCCGCCTCTTCAAATCCATGGGGGGGGGCGCACTCCCCCCCCCCCCCGCGCAGAGACCCAAGAACTGAATTCAGTCTACACTCTGGGTGTCAGACAGCTCTAGAGGCTCCAAGAAAATGCCATCGAACATCTTCCTCTGAATGCAGATGAGCAGGAGAGACTCAGGACTCAGGCCTCTGGCCCCGGAGAGGTGCCGGGAGCGGGCCTGGCTTGAGGACCCGCAGTGTGAGCGGAGCCGGACCTGGGGGGGGGGGGGGGGGGGGGGGGGAAGAGTGCTCCCCAGGCACCTGCGCCACAGGCCCCGCCCCTGGGAGCTGGAGCACCCAGTGGGTCATCAGAAAAGGAAGCGGGGGCGACCGCGGGTCTCAGGTCTGGTGTCCCCGGAGGGTTTGGGCGGCGGACGAGACACCTCATCAATTCCGGGCTTGCCACCCCGGAAGAGCTTGAGCCCAGAAATTAGGAACGCAGACAACTGGTCGCGTCCCCGGTGGCTCTGGCCAGAAACAATTATCCACTTGGCTCCTTAAAACAAGTAACAAATGCTAATTGTCTCCACCATTAGCCAAGTCCTGGTTCAGCCATTTGTGCCTACAGCGCGGGATTGTGAGAGCCGCTGGCAGGAAGACGAGTTAAATTCAGTCCTAAAGAGTCTGTCATTTTATTTTTTTGTTCTTCTCTTTCACGTGGGGCCGGGGCGGGGGGGGGGGGGGATGCAGGTGTAAAAAGGGGGAGGTTGGTCAAGGTGATCCCTACAACGCTGCCTAGCTTTCCAGTACTGTGATTTGTGGTGAAAGACAATGCACGGAATCCTAGAAGATCTGTTTCCACTGAATCTTCATTACTGGACCTGCCCTGGGTGGGGGCGGGAGGGGGGGGAGGGCAGGAGGAGGGAAGGGAGGAGGGAGGGGAAGGAGGAGGGGAGAGGAGGGCAGGAAGAGAGAAGTACCACCTATGCAAGGCAACATTCCCCACGTCTTCTTTTTTTCTTTTTTTAAAAAAAATCTTTTCTTTATTTTTTTTGAGACAGAGAGAGCACGAGGGGGTGGGAGGGGGGGGACGGGGAGGAGCAAAGAGAGAGTTGGACAGAGGATCTGAAGCAGGCTCCAAGCTGACAGGCTGACTGCCCCAAGCCTGATGCGGGGCTCGAACTCACCAACTGTGAGATCACAACCTGAGCCAAAGTTGGACGCTCAACTGACTGAGACACCCGGGCGCACCCCCCCAGCGGCCACATTTCTTTTTTTAATGTTTATTTATTTTGGAGGAGGGAGGGGCAGAGAGAGAGAGAGAGAGAGAGAGAGAGAGAGAGGGAATCACCATCGGGCCCCACACTGTCAGCGCAGAGCCGGGCTCGGGGCCAGAACCCGGGAACCGTAAGATGGCGACCTGAGCCGAAATCAAGTCAGGTGCTTAACTGACTGAGCCACCCAGGCACCTCGGCATTCCCCATGGTCTCTGGAAGTTTCCTGAAGCCCTGCCTGGCGTCTCTGAGGGCTACACGAGACCCTGGGGCAGGTACCCTTGCTGCGGCCCCTCCTAGGAAGGCCCCTCCTGTGGAGGGAAGCTTCCCTTCCAGGGGAGGGAAGCTGGGGCAGGAGGGTTACCAGAGGGCAGTGAGGGCGGGTGGCTCACGTTTTCCTTCTCAAATCGCTCAAATGATGGAACTCTGGCTTTCTGCCCAAACACCCCCCCTTCTTCCCTTTTTTCTGCATTTGCGTTTAGCTTGATCTTCCATTTTCGCCAGGTTTTCTGAGGACCCTGTTGTATGGGTACATTTCGAGGAGAGGACAGAGGTGTCCCCCCCCCTTCCCTCCTCCCCCCTCCTCCGCTAGGGACTGCAAGGGACTCAAAAAAAAAAAAAAAAAGTCGGGCTCTGGGCTGATGGCTCAGAGCCTGGAGCCTGTTTCCGATTCTGTGTCTCCCTCTCTCTCTGCCCCTCCCCCGTTCATGCTCTGTCTCTCTCTGTCCCAAAAATAAATAAATGTTGAAAAAAAAAAAATTAAAAAAAAAAAAAGAGGTGTTAAAAAAAAAGTCAATACAAGGCAAGAAATACTAAAGCTTTAAAAAGGAAGAAAATGGAAAAGAAGGAAGGGCGGGAAGGGGATTTTGGTCTGAAGACGCCCGAGTGGGAAGTCTCCGGAGGCAAAGATCCCCCTCTTCCGTCTCTGCTCCTGCCTTTCTAGACGCCACATCTCCCTCTCTCCGGCAGGTCTGATTGCCAGATTTATTCTAATATCCCAGTGATGGATGAAAGCTGAAATACTCATCAGCCGTAAAGTATTTGTGTTACAAAAATGAGTGCTTGAAGCAACACCCTGATCACCCTCCCCAAAGGGGCGCAGGCATTATATTATATTACAATATTACATTATATCATGTTGCCCAGTATTTGCTGGGGCCTCAATCTCAATAACACGTGAACGCAAAGAAAAGAACAATACAAAACTCGAATTTGTGCGCAGGCTCAGATATCTGTTTCACGCCATTTTTACAGTCAGGGCATTTGTTGAGCAACATCCACAATGGAGTCTGATTGAGCCTCTGTAGGTTTCAAAACTTTCCACGGGGCCAGTTTCGCAACTTTTCCAACTTCTGTTGGCAGACTCCGGCTCTCTCTGTGATTGTTTAAATGTTGTCAAACTTCTGCTGGCGACGGACGAGCCCATCAGGGTTATCAAGAGGTCTTTTCCCCTTTCGGCGGTGAACCCTTGGCCAACCGTCGGTCTCTGCAGGGGACGGACGGTCTCGGTGCTGGGGAGCCGGTGGATTTTCCGCTCCGAAAAGCAGTGACAAACAAGATATACCGGCGAGGGGGTGGGAAGGTGTGTCCTACGGGTTTTTAGGACAGTCACTTCATGTTTTTGAATTTGTGTGTTTTGCAGATGCTAACAGCGTCAACTCCACGCGCCCGCAAACCCTAACCTCTACTAGGCTTCTAATCTAAGCAGTGCCCACAGCCAACAACGTCATCAAGAATGGGTACCAATGGGGCGCCTGGGTGGCGCAGTCGGTTAAGCGTCCGACTTCAGCTCAGGTCACGATCTCGCGGTCGGTGAGTTCGAGTCCCGCGTCGGGCTCTGGGCTGATGGCTCAGAGCCTGGAGCCTGCTTCAGATTCTGTGTCTCCCTCTCTCTCTGCCACTCCCCCGTTCACGCTCTGTCTCTCTCTGTCCCAAAAATAAATAAACGTTAAAAAAAAAAAAAAAAAAAAAAGAATGGGTACCAAGCACAGGCTGTTCAACTTCCCCGGACAGAACCGGGGGAGAAGGAGCTCTCCCACGCCACCAGCCAAGGGGACAGATGTGACCAGCTTCCTAAATGTCTTTCCTAGGGGCAGAAGAGAAACTTCTGGGGCAAGGTGTGACAGGGCAAGATCCTGATAGGCGAGCATGCGAACAGCTCCCTGCGACGACGCGTGACCTGGAGAGATGGCCCTTAATTTCTCGGGAGGGATTTCTAAGACCAAAAGCCAAGCGGCTGCTGACCAGTGGCTGCCCCAGGACGTCTGCCTCTTTTACTGAATCCTGCTGAATGCGGCGCCTGACGAAGGGTGTGTCCGGGCTGAGGAGGGTGCATTTGATGGCAGTCAAGGGCAGCCCAGTTTCGTATTTTCAAAGTGAAACAGAGAAGTCCACTTATCTGATGCACTTGGGAGAGTAGTTGACGAAGAAACACGCATTTGTGAAGGATTCATAGACAGAGACGATGCCACTGTAACTGAAAAGATGTAATTTGTTGGCTGCTCTTTGATCCCAGAGCCAAGTTCTGTTCTTCGAGCGAGATCCCCTTATGAGCAAACCCAGGATGAATTCAGCTGGGACCCAGTTATAATCTACATTTCTCTACTTTTTCTTTTCTTTTTTGTAAAGTTTTTTGTAATGTTTACTTATTTTGAGAGAGAGAGAGAGAGGGAGAGAGACAGAGTGCAAGTGGGGGAGGGGCAGAGGGAGAGGGAGACACAGATTCCGAAGCAGGCTCCAGGCTCCGAGCTGTCAGCACAGAGCCCGACGCGGGGCTCGAGCCCACGAACCCAAAGATCATGACCTGAGCTAAAGTTGGTCACTCAACCGACGGAGCCCCCCCAGGCGCCCCTCTCTACTTTTTCTTTTTAAACAATCAGGAAATCATTTCCTAAACTTGGGGACTAAATTTTCTCATTTAAAAGTGTGTGATAGAGCTGCCTGTGTGGCTCAGTCAATGGTTGGGTGTCTGACTCTTGATTTTGGCTCAGGTCACGAGCTCACAGTTTGTGAGATCAAGCCCCGCGTCGGGCTCTGCACTGACAGTGCGGAGCCTGCTTGGAATTCTCTCTCTCCTTCTCTCTCTCTCCTCCCCTTTCTCTGCCTCTCCTCCACTTTCTCTCTCTCTCTCAAAATAAATAAGTAAACATTAAAAAAAAATAAAAGTATGTGATGGCCAAATTCCCATTGCATTAAATATTATTTTCCAATATCCCATGAATGATGGCCTGTGAGCCTACCACATGGAAATCTAGAAATGAACTAACCATTATCTCTTTCATCCTTTTCCTTTTGTTCCTTTTGCTATCTAAAAAGCATTGCTATTATTCAACACTCTTCTGAAAGTTCTAGCCAATTTTGTAAGTAAGCTGTAACCACTGGAAAGAAGCCAAAATTATCATTAGTCATAGCTGTGATGCAATGGAAAAACTTAATAAGGGTGACAGGCTTATGGTACACAAAAGTCAAAAATAAAAAATATATACATATATGTGTATATATGTGTGTTTGTGACCACCTAAAACATAACGTAAAGACGACTATCTCAAAACATTTGTAACTAGGGGCGCCTGGGTGGCGCAGTCGGTTAAGCGTCCGGCTTCAGCCAGGTCACGATCTCGCGGTCCGTGAGTTCGAGCCCCGCGTCAGGCTCTGGGCTGATGGCTCGGAGCCTGGAGCCTGTTTCCGATTCTGTGTCTCCCTCTCTCTCTGCCCCTCCCCCGTTCATGCTCTGTCTCTCTTGTCCCAAAAATAAATTAAAATGTTAAAAAAAAAAATTTGTAACTACTGATTGTGTAGCCGAAATCAGATATTATTAGGTCCTATAGGAAGGACATCAGACTTTGCTAAGGGACACAAAAAGATTTGAATAATGACATAATGAATGTTATCATGTTTTAAGTTTTATTGATTTATTTATTTTTTATTTAATTAACTTATTTTTTGAGATAAAAAATTTACTCAAAGATAGAGAGAAAGTGTGCTTTCTCTTTGCTTTGAGAAGCAAAGCAAAGAGATACTTTACTTTGAGATAGAGAGAGAGTGTGCATGAGCAGAGGAAGGCCAGAAAGGGAGAGAGAGAGAGAAAGAGAGAGAGAGAGAACCCCAAGCAGGCTCCAAACTGCCAGCACAGAGCCCGATGTGGGGCTCAAACTCACGAACCGTGAGATCATGAATGACCTGGGCCGAAATCAAGAGGCGGACCCCGCAACAGACTGAGCCACCCAGGCGCCCCTTTGGTTTTATTGTTTTTAGTAAGTTCTACTCGCAAGATGGGACTCGAACTCATGACTCTGAGATCAGGCGTCCTCTGCTCCGCTGACTAAGCCAGCCAGGTGCCCCAAGAATGCTATCATTTTAATATGACCACTTTCAAAGTCCCCATGGGGTTCTGTTTTAGAACTTTCAATAGGATATAAAAGTTTATCAGGAAAAGTCAGTGGGAAAGGCTGGACAGGCAGATTCTTGTTCCCCGTACCGTGCACCCCTCACCCGGATGAACTGAGGTCTAACTGACAAGTAAAATCACATATATTTAAGGTATATGATGTGATGAGTTGATATACGTATACATTGTGAAACGGACACCACAATCAGATTCATTAACACATCTAATACCTCGCATGGTTACCTTCTTTTTCTGTTACGATGGTAAGAACGCTTGAGATCCGCTGCTATTGTAGTAGCAAATGTCAATGCAATATTATTGACTGTAGTCACCATGCTGGAGGCCAGATCCCCAGATCCTGTGTTACGGCTGAAAGCTTGTAACCTTTGACCAGTATCTCTCTTCCTCCACCCCTGAGCCCCTGGTAAGCACCATTCTAATCTCTGTTTCGATGAGTTTGACTTTTTTGTTTTTTCATGTCATATATCAGTAAGATCGTATAATATCTTTCTCTGTCTGGCTTGTTTCATTTAGCATAACATCCTCCAGTTTCATCCGTGTTGTCACAAGTAGCCGGATATCCTCCTCTCTCATGGCTGTAATATAATATTCCATTATATTACATCTTCTGTATCCATCCGTCCGTTGACCGACACTTAGGTTGTTTCCGTATCTTAGCTATTGTGAATGATGCTGAGATGAACATGGGAGTGAAGATACCTTCTTGGGTCCATGATTTCATTTCCTTTTGGATATAGCGTGGGATTGCTGGATCACATAGCAGTTCTGTTTAATTTTTTTGAAGAACCTCTGTATCGTTTCCCAGAGTGGCTGCAGCATTCACATCCTCACCAACAGAGTTGCCTTTGTTCCACATCCTCGCCAACACTTGTTACCTCTAGTCTTCTTGATAAAAGCCATCGTAGCAGGTGTGAGGTGATCTCTCCTTGTGGTTTTGATTTGCATTTCCCTGATGATTATTGATGCTGAGCACCTTTTCATGCACTTGTTGGCCATCTGTATGTCTTCTTTGGAAAAAGGTCTATTCAGTCCCTCTGCCTATTTAAAAAAAATTTATTTTAACATTTATTTATTCTTTGAGAGACAGTGACAGAGCATGAGCAGGGAAGGGACAGAGAGAGACGGAGACACAGAATCTGAAGCAGGCTCCAGGCTCCGACCTGTCAGCACAGAGTCTGACGTGGGGCTCGAGTTCACGAACCGCAAGATCCGAGCTGAAGTCGGATGCTCAACCGACTGAGCCACCCAGGCGCCCCAGACCCTCTGCCTATTTTTAATCCAAAAAATTGTTTTCTGCTATTGAGTTATGAGTTCTTTATATATTTCGGTATTAACCCCTTATCAGAAATATGACTGGCAAATATTTTCTCCCATTCCGTAGTTTGCCTTTTCATTTTGTTGATGGTTTCCTTCACTGTACAGAAACTTTTTAGTTTGACATTGTTCCGCTTGTTCATTTTTGCTTTTGTTGCCTTTGCTTTTGGTGCCAAATCCAAAGAACCTAAAAAATTGCCAAGAGTGATGTCGAGGGGCTGACCTACTGTGTTTTCATCTCAGAGTTTTATGGGTTCAGGTCTCCTGCGGAAGTCCGATACATTTCTAGTTGACTTTTGTGCATGGTATACGCTTTTCCCAATCTTCTTTGTTTTAAGTTGAATGATGTGAATTTCTGTTTTGTCAGTTAACGTGGTCAAATATTGGCAAGTTTGCATGGGCTCGTCCTTATGTAGAGTGATTCTTAATGGTGTGTAATAGGCATAGAAAGAAGGACATGCATCTGGGTGATGACAGTGGTCATCCCTTGAGCTGTCCCTGAGTGCTCATCTCATGAGTGACTTTGATCCTTTTCTTTGTGGGTCTTCAGGATAACCTAAAAATTCTACAACAGACTGTATAATTTTGCAATCAGGAGAAGAAGAAGAAAAAAAAGATCAACCTTGCCCCACCCCAGCCACCCAAAATTCTCTTCTTAAAGGAAACAAGAACTGCTTGAAAAAAAGCACAAAACGCTTTTCCTTGTGAATTTGTCTTCTGTGGAGAAAAGTAGAGAAAATAATGTAATTATCACCTGCCAATCCTGGTTTAACTATTGTTGTCATTTTGCCATTAAAAAAAAAAAAACCATCTTTTAGGGGCCCTTGGGTGGCTCAGTCTGTTAAGCGTCTGATTCTCAGTTTCGGCTCAGGTCGTGATCTCGCAGTTCATGAGGTCGAGGCCCGCATCAGGCTCAGCGCTGAAGACAGAGCCTGCTTGGGATTCTCTGTCTCTCTCTTTGCCCCTCTCCCACTCACTCGCACACGCATGTGCGCTCTCTCTCTCTCTCTCTCTCTCTGTCTCAAAAATAAATAAGTAAATAACGAAAACTTTCAAAATATCTTTTATTTTTGTTGAAATTTTTTCAAGTCCAACATGATATCTTTCACCTCAATGCTTTATCTCAAGAAGATGCAAACTTTTAACTTCTGTTATCTTACCTAATAAAATTGACAGTGCCGTTTGTGCATTTAAAACCGCCAACGATTATGTGATTGCATAGTCGGGCACTTCTGGTGCGTTTACCCATCCCATTGTGATATCATAGATATCACTGAAGTTTCGTTTGTGTTTTTCTTTAATTTTGGAGGCACCTGGGGAGAAGGGGTGGAAGACGGGAGGGAATTAGTTCCTGGCCTCGCTCTGGTGCGAATGGGTCTTAAGCCACTGGCAGTTCACAAAACACCGGGCACGAAGGTCACATCTCTGTGGTGGTTCCCTGTTGGAGCCCATGCATCCTGCGGCTGGGGACTTGGGTGGCTCGGCATTTGCATGCAAACAAATTCATTTCAAATCTTGTGCTCCTGCGGGCTGGGGGGAGGAGGAGAGCAGGTAGCCGCACTGAGCACACGAGGGGTGGTAGGGTTGACCCCTTGACAGTGGGGGCACAGTTTCTGTCATGGCATAAATGTGACCGGTGTTTATTAGAAGCAGGAGCAAGTTAGTAGTGCCCTAGCCTTCTCACACGGCTTCACTGTGGCACAGGAATCAGGGGAGGGATGAAGTTAGCTCAAGGTTCCCATTGACTGCGTCCGCCATTTACGTACGCTTCTTTCTTTTTACTCCTTCAGCTGCCTCTCCTGACACGCTATGAAAGGTGGAACCCTTCCTGTCTGGGAATCACCTGTCAGAAAGAGGAATTGGGCTACCACCAGCTGGAGCACCCCGCCTCCCTGACACAAGCTCTCCAGAGAGATTCTTGAGATATGAAGAGATGGGCCCACTGTGTTTGCTGCTGGGAGGGGCAGCCTGGAAGCCATTATCGACTGTCCTAGGGTTGGGTCCATTCGGCCTTTGCTGGGGTTGGCATCCGTCCTCCGATTTACTTTAAAATGATGCTGACTTTCCAGAGGCTGAGCAGTCCCTACATGGACCGGTTCTGGCCTTTGGGGTGCTGGGTTCTGGAATCAGGGTGGGGCACTTCCTCCGGTAGACACACGACGTGGTGCCCGTGTTTGGGGTTTAGAGCCAAGTAAGCTTGGCCCGTGGGCGGGAGAGGCGGCTCTCTCAGCCCCCGGGAAGAAAGGAAGCGGTATTTATGGCCACGCTGGGGAGGGAGAGATTACCCCGCCACCTCCTGTCGCAACATCAAAGGAGATCTAATCAGGTGGCAGGAGGTTCGGGAAGTGGCTGGACTCCATGCCAGGCACGTAGTAGTGTCTGAGGTTCCGAGCTGGCCCCCAGCCGGGGTAACCAGAGCAGCCTCACGGTGGGGAGAATGGGCCAGCAAGAAGCAGGGAGCGCCAGGCCTGGCCGTGGGTGTGGTGTGTCTGATTACCATCAGAGTTTCAAAAGGGGCTGAGACACGAGCCTGGACATAAGGACCCACGTGAAATGCCACCTGCAGGTGGTGCCCAGCTGTACCCCCAGCACACAAGGGCTGGGTCCTTGCAGCCAGACCACTCTGAACTTGACAGTCTGGAGGTGGCAGGGTCCTACTTCTGTCCTCTGTCCCGATTCCAATGACAATAGCTATCGGGCATGGCTGAGCGTGACATTCCAGACATCTTAGTGGCCACAGCTGTGCAGGCAGGAGGCCCCTTCGCTTAGTAGGCATCGGAAACCCAAGGCTCGCTCCCCTCAGGTCCTTCCTCCATATCTTCCCCCACCCCACCCTTGACGCTTTATCCTCTGCCACAAGACAGACATTGACCTCTTCAGAACAATGACAACATTAAACACAGTTCTCGAGTAGATTTCCCAAGTTCAAGGCTCAACTCTGCTATGTTCTGGCCCTGTACAACTTTAGAAAGTCACTGCATCAGCCATCTGTGGCCGCGGAACTAAATATCTCCTTGTTGGAAATCTAAATAACACAGAAGAGTCGATCAGAAGTAACTGGAAATCCTATTTAATCATAACTCACGTAGCACCGATTTGCCACAATCTTCCATTTCTTTGAAATATCTGCCTTTAAGCACCCATGTGTTCATGTAACTAATCGTTACTGTGCATCGATAACACACGTTTTCCCCAAGTTCAGAATGCCACCAAGGAGAGAGACAGCGTCACAGGCTGCTCGTCCACTGTGCTCATGAGTGAAAGCTGACCACACGGCTGAATCCATTCCTCAGCTCACCAGGATTGTGGTCCTTTGTTACACGAGAAGCAGGGAAATAAAACCCTCTCCAACGGCCAGGGTCAGCCAGTGTACAGGTAAGGATCGGAATGGGTCCACTAACTTCTGGTATTTCATTTCCTTCATTATAATTCACTGTAAATCAACTCAAATTTATTTTTTTAATTTTTTTAATGTTTATTTTTTGAGAGAGAGAGAGAGAGAGAGAGAGAGAGAGAGATAAAGGGAGAGAATGAGTGGGGAACGGGCAGAGAGACAGGGTGACAGAATCCGAAGCAGGCTCCAGGCTCTGAGCTGTCAGCACAGAGCCCGACATGGGGCTTGAACTCATGAACGATAAGATCATGACCTGAGCCGAAGTTGGAAGCTTAACTGTCTGAGCCACCCAGGCGCTCCAACTCAAATTTATTTTGAATTTTTTAAAGTTTATTCATTTCTTTTGAGAGAGAGAGAGGGAGGGAGAGAGAAAGAATCCTAAGCAGGCTCCACACTGTCAGCACAGAGCCCGACGCAGGGCTCGAACCCACGAACTGTGAGGTCAAGCTCTCAGCCGAAATCAAGAGTCAGACCCTCAACCGACCGAGCCACGTAGGCTCCCCTCTAATCTATTTTTAATTATCTGAGGTGTGGTTTGGTGAACTAAACCCCTCCCAGGCTGGTCTATTAGTACCCCCTAGGAGCATACTGAATAAGGGGGAAAATGCAGGTATATGTAAGATAAATGAGCATACGTATGTCCTGACACTCTCATGATCAGCACTCACTTTCGAAACACGTTGCTGGGGAGAACAGTGTTCTCTCAAAGAGCAAGTCTTTGGTGGTGTATCTGAAGCAACATGCCACCAAGAAGGAGAGACGTTTTAAGTTTAAGAGCCTGCCTGGTATCCACCCCCGGAGAATCTCCGTTGGCTGAGGTCCCGCACCAGGAAACCCGCCTTGAGCATCCTGTGCGTTGGTGTCACATGAAAATGCTTCCCCCCTTAGATGGGAGCTGCGAGCAGGACGCGTGGCCCTGGTTGTCCCTGATCAGATTAATACAGTGAGTGGATGGAGGGCCAGGGACAGACCGGCCAGGGGCTTAGCCACGTCTGAGGGTCGTGCTCACTTTTACCGTCAGGAGTTCGGCTGTTCAGAAAGCTCCAGAAGGAAGAGCCCCATCTTCCCCGTCTCTCGGTCCGCCATGCTCAAGGCAGGCTGGGCAAGATGTTAGAAGAGTCCCCTTGTTCCATGAGGGAGCTGTCCCGGTGGCTGGGATGGGCAGGGGCCTCCGCTGAGTCTTGCTGTGTAAGGACACATGTCCGTTGACACTTGAAATCTCAAAAAGGGGGGCGCCTGGGTGGCGCAGTCGGTCCGACTTCAGCTCAAGTCACGATCTCGCGGTCCATGAGTCCGAGCCCCGCGTCGGGCTCTGGGCTGATGGCTCAGAGCCTGGAGCCTGTTTCCGATTCTGTGTCTCCCTCTCTCTCTGCCCCTCCCCCGTTCATGCTCTGCCTCTGTCTCAAAAATAAATAAACGTTAAAAAAAAAAAATTTAAAAAAGAAATCTCAAAGAGGATTTCCAAGGTTCTCAGGGGGACTTACATCTTCCAGGTTGTGGGTACCTCCCAGTTAAGTTAGAGTGAACGTAATTTTTTTTTTTTTCCTACGTAAAGGACGGAGGCTTTGGTGCTATTTCCTGTGTCAAAGATGGTTCTGGCAAATGGAGTTTGCCGTCCAGAGAATCACAGCATCTGAGAATTTTAGTGGTTTAAAGGAGGAGAAGCATAATATTTGGAATCCAACCATTCCCAGGACATATGAGGCGCGTCGGCCTACCACTCATTTCTGGAAACTTCTTCGATCCCTTTGGCTGCTCCTTTTGAGAATCCGTGACCAAATTTGCCTCATCTCATCCCTAGAGTGTTATTTTCCCAGAGCTTTCTCTCTGTCCTTTTGCTGAGGGCCTTATTCATTCCCTTGAGACATAAGGAGGCTCCCGCCAGGGGCAAGCTGACGGCCCTGCCCCACCCCCACCGGCCACAAGACCGGCCAACTCTCTAATCACAGTTCAGCCTCACCATCGAAGGTCTGGAGGGGACCCATCTTGTGTCCTTCGAAGGCCCAAGACTGAGTATAATTACTAGGTACTTTCTCTGTGGAAAAGGGATAGAAATCCTGCTCTGTGTACCCACTGTCAGAAGCGGGCCGGGGTGTATCATTTCCTCTGCATCAGAGCTGCAAGGCCATTGCCATGTCTCCTGACACCAGGGTTTGACCAAAGACACCAACCTGAGCCCTACAGCCCAGCACCAGCAGGCATTTTCCAAAGCACTTCCCCGGCAAAGTGCCTGCGTCCCGTAAAATCACACGTGTGCCACAGCAAACTTGGGGACCAGTCCCGTGACCCCCCCCCCCCACCTCCCATCTCCCGCCCCGAAGGCAACATACTATACTGGTGCTCAAGGAGCTTGTGGCAAAATACCTGGGACCTGATTGAAAGGCTGTGTGGGCCGAGTCATCCTGGGACAGCCAGGGGGCAAATGAGGGAAGGAGGTGAGCCCGGAGACCGCGGAGCTGGGCAAGAGGCTTGAGGGGTCACGGTCGCCGCGGTGGGTGGTACCAGCTCTGAATCGGAGGCCTGTGCGGTCACCTCACCCAGCACGGGAAGATGCCCTGCCATGGTTTGTCCTGGGGATTAGATGGGGCCCTGTGTCTAAAAGCCCCACTTGGCACAGAGCGGGCACCCTGGAAACGCTCAGGAGCGCAAGCTGATGTGACCGTGACTTTCTGTTTGCATCTAGCCAGGCCGGGGATGCCCTGGGGTTTTCACTCCTAAGGCCCATGCTTTCCATGTGGTCGCAGAATGACTGGTGTGCTGGTTAAATGCAGGTTCCGGGCTCCACCCCACGCCGGCTCATTTGGAATGTCTGCAGCACGAACCGATGATCTGTGTTCCTGAAAACCTTTCTGAGGGCTTCTGGTTAACGCTGGCCCGTGAGAACCACAATGTAGACCCACATTCCCAGATCCAAACCAAAGACGGAAAGACGAATACGTGGTCTCGGCATCTGCCTGACTCAGAAAGGGTGCAGAGAAGCTGGTCCCGGGTCCTGGGGTCATGTCGGGGCAGTAAGGAGGGGGACTGTGGTCAGAGAGGGAGGCCAGTGTGTTCCCTCCCGGGCTCGGGGAGCCTGCCAGGCGTTGGTGCCCCGACATAAGTAACCATAGCTGGCCCTCCCCTTCCCCCACGTCACGGTTAAAGCAAAATGCCCTCTGAGATGCCGCCCCAAACCTACCCGGCGAATGACAGCCAGAAAAATTAAAGTAACAAACTTGGCTTGTTGAGTTTCCTAAGAGTTGGGCCAAGAGTTCTGCCTTCTTCCTCCCACTGGGTCCTCCCAGCTTTCTAATCCGGACCTGAACTCTAAGTGGTTCAAAGTGACACTAAATAGCCTTTGATCAATGAAAAGGGGCCAGGGACAGCCACCCAGTGTCCTCTTACCCAAAGCAGCATTTCTTCAAGGCCCTGCAGCGTCGATGTCATTCCTGGACAGGCAGACACAGCTTAGGAAAGCCAAGAGCAAGCTCGTAAAAATGACAGCGAGCGCGTTTCACTCACTTCCTGCCTGTGTTGTGCAGAAACAAGTGACTTCCTGATCTACATGGTCTGTGAGCCAGGCCCTGGGCGGTGGCTATTTTTGCCTTCATATGCCCATTTCACAGATGAGGAAGCCAAGGTCCGAGGAGCCGGACACACCCTTAGCACCCGAGGACCCTAACCCAGGGCCTCGGACTCCCCAGTGCCCAAGAGAAGGGACTCATCGGAGCTGGCTCAGAGCTACGTCTGGAGCCTCTCTTGGAGAAGTCATCATTCTCCCGTTGGGAAAGGAGTTACGAGACGCAGAGTAAAAAGTAGGGGCTGGGGATCCAGGTCTGAAGTCAGCGTGGCCGGGTTCATCAGATCCTGGGTCGTCTGTGCCATGGCCGTGTGGCCTTAGGCTGGCTCTGACCCTCTTCCCCGGGCTCATCCGCATCTGCACAATTGCCAGAGGGGTGGTGATAACAACACCATCAGTGATGTTAAATGAGGTTATGAGAGCCCAACGCCCAGCAGGTGAGAAGGCACCCTAACTCTCGAGTCTTGCCTTTGTTTCTGGAAGCGCGGTAGCAGGGCCCACACACAGGAGACTGTATGACGTCATCTCTTGGGAGTTCATAGGGAAGCTTCTCTCGATGGCAGCTACAGATGTCTACGGCACCATCACACCCACTCCTCGGGCTTTCAGCATAGAATTTAAGATCAATGTGGGCAGTCAGATTCCTGAGTGAAAAATGCCACTGCTTAAACACGATTACAGCCACAGATGCTACGAGCCAAGAAGAGCGTTAGAGATGGAAACCCCCCCGGGACCGTCGTGAAGATGTCGGGAACTTTGTGACCCGAGACGTGCCTCTTTCATTCTGATGTTTAACGAACGTCCATTTGGGAAGTATGTTAATATGTTGGCATGTTTTTCACGCAGAGCACTGCCAACCAGAAGGCAAACGTTTGGGGGCCGTTTTATTGCTCCGAAATACACCTCAGTGACTGATTTCATGATGACGGAATTGAACATTTATGGAGTTAGAATCAAGACGACATATGGAGACCACATCAAGAATAGCCTCCATTTCCTGCCGCGGTTAATTGTTCTCTCGTTTTGGCCTTAACATTCATTGTTTCCTTCTAAGATTGGAAAGACCACGCGGAACTCGCAAGTTGGCTTCCCCCGGAGGAAACCAGACCCCATCGAAGGCACAAGAATTTGTTGGGAAAGTGGTATGGCAGTAGATGTGTTTCTGCATTGCCAAGATGGTGCAGAGTCAAATACACTCTTTTAAAGAGCGATGTGGGGAGGCGCCTGGGTGGCTCAGTTGGCTGGGCGTCCGACTTCGGCTCAGGCCATGATCTCGTGGTCCATGGGTTCGAACTCTGCATCGGGCTCTGTGCTGACGGCTCGGAGCCTGGAGCCTGCTTTTGGATCCTCTGACTCCTTCTCTCTCTGCCCCTTCCCCACTCACACACTCTCTCTCAAATAAATAAATAAATAAATAAATAAATAAATAAATAAATCTCTTTCTCAAAAAATAAATAAATCTTTAAAAAAAATTTGTAAAAAAGAGCGATATGGATTTACGCATCACCAGCAGGCCCCCCACACTGACTTCCTCTCTCACTTCGTGAGCTAAAGGGCACAGCAGGGACCACATAGGCGGCCCCAGGGGATTTTCTCTCCTCCCAAAGGGGTCTCTTTAAACCTTTATTCAGGGTCCAGTTACTAAGGTCCAGTTACACCCCTGTGTCAAACACGCAGTGACACTCCATGGAAATGGGAAATATTTGCACGACCTGGCCCCTGCCTCTGTCTCTCTGTCTTCCGTCTCTCTGTCTTTGTCTCTTTCTCTATCTCTTTCAGTGTCCGCAGAGTCTCTGGTCTTTCAGGTCCCTAAACTTGTCTTATTTCTCCCAGGCTTAGGGGACTTGTGATGACTAATGAAAAAAAAAATTAATGTTTACTTATTTTTGAGAGAGAGAGAAAGGGAGGGAGGGAGGGAGACACAGAATCCAAAACAGGCTCCAGGCTCCAAGCTGTCTGCACAGAGCCCGATGTGGGGCTTGAACCCACGAGCTGTGAGACCCTGACCTGAGGCGAAGTCAGATGCTTAACCAACCGAGCTACCCAGGCGCCCTGTGATGGCTAACTTGATTGGTCGATTTCATGGGCCTGAGGGCTGCCCAGAGAGCTGAGTGTGCCTGTGAGGGTGTTTCCAGAAGATACTGGCACTTGAATCGGTCGAATGAAGATGATGCCCTCAGCAGTGTGGGTGGGCATCACCCGATCCCAGGAGGGCCTGCCTGGAACAGAGGTGGAGGAAGAGGGAATACACTCCCTGTGGGAACCAGGATGCCCTGCCCTTACCCACCTGCACTCCTGGTTCTTGGGCCTTCAGACTGAGCCACCCCACCTGTTTTCCTGGTTCTCTTCTGCCTGCTTGCCTGTCTGTCATCTTTCTCCCCCTCGTTCGGTTTCTCGAGGGAACTCTAATACAGAACCATCGTATCCCGTCTGCTCAAACCTCTGTGTGCTTTTCCCATCACACGGACGCCGGGGCGTCGCCCCGATCTTGGCAAGTCCCCCAACGTACAAATGCCGTCGTCTCCTTCGGCGTGGGCTCCCCCATGCGGGGGGCCAAGGGACAAGGGAAAGGTTGAATTTCAGTGGAGGTGGTGGGTTCGGCTCCCTCGGGAGCACGAGTGGCTCTGACTGTCCAACCCTATGAAGCCCGTCTCCCAGGGCATCCCCTGCGCTGCCTGCTCTTAATTCTAGCCTCGAGAGAGACCCTGTAGCTGAAGAGTCCTGCTCCCCGGTGACCCCACGACACTGTCACGTCCTGTCTCTTGTCTCTCAGCCCCCCTCCCTGTCTGAAGCCATCCGAGTGGGGCTGTGCCGTATGAGGGATGGTGGGCCTGCTGGCTCAGTGCACAGCCCAGCCTCCCTGCTTGCTCGCGACGCGGCTTCCGACGAGCCGCTTGACTTCTCTGTGCCTCAGTTTCCTCACAGACAAAATGGAGGTGATAATAGAAGCATCTAAAATGTGAAGTTGTTGGGGGGGCTACATGGAGAAGCCCTTGGATTCGGTCTCTCCAGCTCTCTAGCGGGTAACTGGATATCTACTCCACTTCAAAGCCGGAACCTGACGGTATCGTGATTCATCTTTGGTGCATACGCCGAAGTGATTCTATCACTTCAGTGGCCCAAGAAAAAGCAAAGCCTGCTTTAAGTGAAACCAAATAGAATATTACATTTCTATAAAGCTCTTTAAAGTGTTGAGCAGTCTCAGGTAACATCCCCGTAAAAGTCGAGATTTGTTTTCCCTGCCTTCTCCGGCCGTCAGGGTTCTGTACTGAATGTCACTGGAGGTGTGCTGTTGTTACTAGTGAGGACCCTGTTGCGCACTGCGTTTTTTCATTAAAATGGTCGATTAGTTGAGGTTATATTAGACAAGCTTCTGTGGACCTAACCACCAATCCTCCACAGTTTCCGTTGATAAAGAGCTTTCTGACTTCCAGACAAACCATTGAGCACATGAGCCTTCAGAGCAGCTCTCTTCTGAAAACTTGCCCGGGTAAAGAATTCAAATTAAATGTATTCTCTGGGAGTCTTATCCACCTTTTCTATCAAGGTTGAGACCAGATTGAGGTGATTTCTGATTAGAAAATGACCCGCGATCTGGGAATGCAAGCTGGTGTGGCCACTCTGGAAAACAGGATGGAGCTTCCTCAAAAAACTAAAACTAGAACTACCCTACGACCCAGCAATTGCACTACTAGGCATTTATCCAAGGGATACAGGTGTGTTGTTTCGAAGGGACACATGCACCCCCGTGTTTATAGCAGCACTATCAACAATAGCCAAAGTATGGAAAGAGCCCAAATGGCCATCGATGGATGAATGGATAAAGAAGATGTGGTATATATATACAATGGAGTATTACTCGGCAATCAAAAAGAATGAAATCTTGCCATTGGCAACTACGTGGATGGACCTGGAGGGTATTATGCTAAGTGAAATTAGTCAGAGAAAGACAAATATCATACGACTTCACTCACATGAGGACTTTAAGAGACCAAACAGATGAACATAAGGGAAGGGAAGTAAAAATAACATAAAAACAAGGAGGGGGACGAAACATGAGACTCATAAATATGGAGAACAAACAGAGGGTTGCTGGAGGGGTTGTGGGAGGGGGAATGGGCTAAATGGGGGAGGGGCACTAAGGAATCTACTCCTGAAATCATTGTTGCACTATGTGCTAACAAACTTGGGTGTAAATTAAAAAAAAATTAAACTAAAACAAAGAAAAGAAAAGAAAAAGAAAATGACCCGCGACCATCTGGGAATGCTGGGGTAGATTCCAGAAGGTGCTATCAGGATGGCGAGGCAGCTGTTGGCCTGTGGAAGTCCCTCAGCATTTCTCTGTTCTTTCTTTCTTTCTCTCTTTCTTTCTTTCTTTCTTTCTTTCTTTCTTTCTTTCTTTCTTTTACATTTATTTTTGAGAGAGCGA
Organism: Felis catus; assembly: GCF_018350175.1. NCBI lineage: Eukaryota > Metazoa > Chordata > Mammalia > Carnivora > Felidae > Felis > Felis catus. Next base: position 215,646,012 of record NC_058375.1, read on the forward strand.
GCCTGAGTGGGGGAGGGGCCGAGAGACACTGGGAGGGAGAAAGAGAATCCCAAGCAGGCTCTGAGCTGTCAGCACAGAGGCCAGTGCGGGGCTCTAACCCTCAAACTGTGAGATCATGATCTGAGCTGAAATCAAGGGTTGAACCTCAACCGACCGAGCCACCCAGGCGCCCCTGCACTTCTCTGTTCCTTAGGGGAACTTCTGTGAGGTTCCAGGCGTAGCCGTAAGGGGGGCAGGGACCTCTCCTCGTCTTCTCGCTGGCTGGTTAAGCAGTTATGGAGGTAAGGAAAAATTAAGGGCTTGACTGGAAATAGGGGAATCCCTACACAAAAGAAGGAAGTGTGAACACAATAAGAAATGAAACGGAGTCCCAGGGAGAGGAAGCAGGGGGCTGTACTGTGTTGACCCAGAGCCCAGAAAAGAAACGGCTCTCGATCGGCCCCCGACAGTAGGGGAAGTCGGCGCGGCCTCCGGCCGGCTGGGGGGGACGTGGGGACACGGCACCTGCACGCCGCTAAGCGGGTTAAGCAGTGGAATCACATGAAGGCAGGGTCAGTCCAAACAGTGTGTGTGCTCTGCTACCGGTCAAGAAGGGTCAACCACGGAGGAGTCTACACAGAGAGCTTCAGGGGGGTGGGGCCCAGCAAGGGCCCTTCAGGGGGGTGGGGCCCAGGAAGGGAAAGTGTGACCGTCATCGCAACAGCTGCTGGCGCTGGAACCGGACGGACGGCGTTCAGGCCGGGCTCTCACCACTTCCCGGCTCCCTCCGTGGACAAGGGGCTTCCTTCTTCCTTCGTGGGACAGGACACCAGAAGTGCCTGTTTCCATAGGGCTCGTAAGGACTGTGCCAGGCTTGGGGAACGTCCCCACGGTTAGGGTGAAGGCCTTTCATTCCACCCCTTTTCGTTCAGTAATTTGGAGACGGGTGGTGGGCAGGAGGGGTTGAACCGGGTCCGGCTCGGGGACCTCACCACCTAGCAAAACCGCAGTCCCCTGGGGTTGCACGAACCCCAAACAGATGTGCGCACGTCCATTGGAAAGACCGACACAGGTGTGTCCTATAGGATTTATTCGTGGTAGCCGTCAACTGGAAACAACAGGCGTCCATCAACCACAGGGCGGATGAACAAGTTGTGGGGTGTCCATACAATGGAAGACTAAGCACCAGGTGTTTTTTTTTTAATTTTTAGAAATGTTTTTGCTTTATTTTTGAGAGAGAGAGAGAGACAGAGAGACACAGCATGAGTGGGGGAAGGGCAGAGGCACAGAGCATGAGCAGGGGAGGGGCAGAGAGAGAGGGAGACACAGAATCCGAAGCGGGCTCCGGGCTCCGAGCCATCAGCACAGAGCCCGACGCGGGGCTCGAACCCACGAACCGTGAGATCACAACCTGAGCCGAAGTCGGACGCTTAACCGGCTGAGCCCCCCCCAGGCGCCCCAACAAACATGTTTTTAATTTGTCCACATAAAATGAAAATGTTCTGTCCCGGGAGAGGAACCCTAATAAAGAGACGAGAGAAACCGTGAAGTAGGGGAAGATGTTCGTGAAACATGCAATTGTCGAAGGATTGCCGTGTGGAATAAATAATGAACTATGAGGCTGTTAGCATACACGCACATGCATCACTCGTGTAAGTTGGACGAAATCATGGGCAGGCATCGCAAAGGAGAAAGCATAATTGTTGAATAAATACATGACAACGTCACGATATTATAGAGTATCCGAGAGATATAGATCATAGTCAGACAAGGTACCATTTTACAGCCTCCAGCTCAGGGAAATTCAGAAGTGTGACAGCAAAGGAAAGCAGAGATGCTTGGACCCAGGTACAGGGCAGGCGAGTGACTCTGGGACATGGCGTCATGCCAAAGAGCAAGGAGGTTATTAAAGGCCAGAAGTGAGCCTCAAGGACTCACCGCCACCCCCGGGAGGCCCCCACCTGCCTCCGAGGCAGCCACCTGCGCTCTGATGAAAACAGTGACGGTAACAGATTAACTCATCCATCCATGGATTCTTTTTTTTTTTTTTAATTTTTTTTCCAACATTTATTTATTTTTGGGACAGAGAGAGACAGAGCATGAACGGGGGAGGGACAGAGAGAGAGGGAGACACAGAATCGGAAACAGGCTCCAGGCTCCGAGCCATCAGCCCCAGAGCCCGACGCGGGGCTCGAACTCACGGACCGTGAGATCGTGACCTGGCTGAAGTCGGACGCTCAACCGACTGCGCCACCCAGGCGCCCCATCCATCCATGGATTCTTAGGGATGCCCCCAAAGGCTAACTGATCCTCATTAGAGGGTGTATCGAGGGTCACATGATAACTGTTGAGTAAGTAAATATATTTACTGGAATTAACTGGGTGGATGAACCATAGGAGGCAGAGAGTGGAAAGGGATGCGAACAGCATGCCCTCGGGGGGTCTGAGGACAGGGTCCTAGAAAGGTGAACGAGCTGGGCCCTGAAGGACAGGGTAGAATTCCTCAGGAGATGGGGCGCCTGGGTGGCCCAGTCGGTGAAGTGTCCGACTTCGACTCGGGTCATGATGCCACGGTCCATGGGTCTGGGCCCCGCGCCGGGCTCTGTGCTGACGGCTCAGAGCCTGGAGCCTGCTTCGGATTCTGTGCTTCCCTCTCTCTGCCCCTCCCTCGCTCGCACTCTGTCTCTCTCAAAAATAAGTAAACGTTTAAAAAAAATTGTATCAAGAAAGAATTCCTCAGGAGGGCTGGGAGGGAGGGATGGGTCCTGGACAAATGTCGGAGGGAGGAAGCGTGCAGGGAAGTCGTGGGAACCCGGCGCGGAGGCTGGTTCTCTGGGTTGTGGTGGCCGTGGGGGGAGTTTTAAGAGGAGGAGCAGAAGCCACAGCGTCAAGAGCCCGGAATGACCGCGCGAGCAGGTGGGCTTCAGTGGAGTCCTCAAGGGTCCCTTCTGCCCTTGGCCCGGGCAGTGACAGACAGAGGGCAGAGCCTGCGGCTTCTCCTGACGGGTCCTCAACCAGCAGCGTGGGCAGGTTCCGCCCCAGCTCACCTCCTTCGCAACAAAGCCCCGCGCCCTGACTGATCCCCACAGGAGATGCTTGGAGCAACTCGAGGCCCCTCTCCATCGCCTTTGGATTTCGAGATTAAAAATTTGAGACTCTTCTAGGCATTTTGAATGGTGACAGCGAGATGGGCAGACAGATCAGCCACAGACCAAGTCACCAGCCCTGCACCCTGGACAGACCCTTCCCCTACAAGCGTCCAGTTCCCCTTTTCGGGAAAGTCTGTGCAAGTGGGCGCAAAGGGCCCACAGCCTGGGGGCTCAGGGAAGGCGTTGAGTAAAGGGAGTCTGTGCACCCCCAGGGCGGCCAGCTGCCTCGGCTCCCTTTCAAGTCCCCCGCCATCCATCATGTTTATCTTCTGCTTTCAAAGCTCTGCTTCCCGGGATGTCTCCCTCTGACCCCCCAGGTCAGGGCTAAGAGGTGACCACATTCCTCTCCTGCTTGTCTGCATAGTTAGCATTCCCCCCGCTGGAGCACCTACTCTAGAAAGGAATATAATCACGGCTGCCAGAGACTTGGTCCCACGAGAGCGCCCAGCAGAGCGTGAGTTTTTAACAATTTGACCCGGTGTCACTTTGTTTCTGTGGCCGATGGGTAAATGCAAGAATTCAACCCACGCATGCTCAGATGCGTTCCCAACATTACCTGTTTGCTTTTTGTCTTTTTTAGAGTTGGTTCAACTCCTCCATTGTATATTTGGAAGCCCATGCTGACCCCGATATGAGCTAAGAATCCAATTTGAACAAAAGAAGAAAGCCACACGTGGCAAGCCACAGTTAACATTACGTTCTCAAAAACATCAACATGCCTTCTAGAGATGACTGTCCCCCACGATAAACGTGTGTGATTCAATCACCCAACAGAATAGAAGCAAAGAAGAGATCATACTTCCCCTCTTATTTCAGTGGGTTTCCAGGTGCCCTGAAAAACATCCAGCCGCTGGCCAGTGTGTGAGTGCTCTCGGTAGGATTATACTTAGCCAGTCATGTATTTCTGAGACTTTGTGCCATGTTCCAAATAGACTTCACTGTCCACTGCCCACCCCCACGTTAGGTTTCCAGACTGAAGCTCGGGGATCAAAGTAAAAATGCAAATAATTATGTTGTGATTACTTGGGGGCAGCGAGGTCACCGATTTAGACACCACCCTCACTTCTCGGGGAAACCCACGCTCGTTGGAATCCCGGGAAATCATCTCCGGAGGGAGTGATGGCATTTTCATGGTGTGAGAGGGTTTGCCTCTTCGGGAGCAATTTTTAGAAAATTTAAATTTAAGCCACATTGATGCAAATTTTCCTAAGATGTAACAGAAACGTTCCAGTCTTTCTTAAGTGAGTGTGCTGGAAATACTGAACGAGTCTCTGTATGTTTTAGCAAAGCCATTAGCTATGTGGTCTTGGGCTTCTGTTTCCCTTCGGAGGCTTGAACTATTTAATCCCTCAGGCACTTACAGACCTCAGATGCAGAAATTCTCTGGTTTCCCCCCATGGGACTGATGATCAAGATATCCAGAAACTTTCCAAAAAGGCGGATTTCTGGCCCCGACATCAACCCACTGGACTTGGGTCTCTGGGTCTCTGGGTCGGCGTGACCTCCGTCGGGAGGACAAGCCTGCTGTCCTCTACTGATTCGTTTCATTGCTATGATCCCTGAACAAAGCTGATGAGAGATTTTTCCACTGTCGCCGCATTTTAGGGGGAGGGGAGAGGTACATGGATCCTACGTGGTTAATGTACGTGGCTAATATTTTCACGATAAGAAGGAAAGGCAGAGAAGAAACGGTAGCCCATAAAAGTAACAATTCGAAAAGCTTCTGATCTCTAAGGAAGGAGGTGGGTGGAGGTGGGGCACGTAGGAAGAAAACCAGTTCATGAAAATCTGATGGGAGAGGATCTGACCCTGGAAGGGAGGTACAGCCCAAACTCTGGACACTGGCCACAGAAGTCACTGAGTATGAATCCTGTCCAAATTGTTGGCTTCTTCTCGTGTAGTTGGGTCTTATTCCAAGTCCAAGGATGACCTCCTACGTGGTCTCTCCTTATGTGCAGATACGAACGGTTTGTACAGAGAAACATGTCACGGGGCCACAGTGGGTAACAGTGAACCGCAGAGGGCTATCCGAATTTGTCCACAGGCTGCCAGAGGTATATCCGGCGTCATAGGTCAAAGACTATGCACGGAATTAGAGGGAGAATGGTATAACCTAATCCTTTGGCAAGGTCTTCTGTCTCTAAAAAACAGTGCCAGCAAGAGAGACAGATGGGAAATGATCAGCATCAACTATGGATTAATTAGTGCTGTACATTGGACCCCAGTCAAATGGAAGGCTGCCGAAATGTCACAACAATGTTTTGTAGCTAATGTGATAAATGATTTAAGCGGTACCCCAAGCATGCTAACTTGCACACGAGCGGCCAACTTGTTCTGTCCCTGTCCACTTATCTCTGGAATGATTTAATTTAGGGCTAGGATAAAAGAAAAAAGAAACCCAGACAAAGAATCACAAAGCTCTGGGCTTTACAAAAATGATAAATTCAAAGTCACAATATCATTGGTTTTTTGCAAACTGATGGAAAAGCCGTGCACGCGACCAAGCTGTCCTCTGTTGGTCAAACAGTCTCAGGTGCGCAAGGACTCAAATAATGAGCCTTTGGTTAAGCTTCCAAGCAAATGATCAAAGATGACTCAAAAATTAAAAATGCTGAAAATATTAAAAAATAAATATTGCTTAATGTTTATTTATTTTCGAGAGACAGAGTGTGAGCAGGGGAGGGGCAGAGAGAGACAGAGACACAGAATGCGAAACAGGCTCCAGGCTCCGAGCTGTCAGCACAGGGTCCGATGCAGGACTCGAACTCGTGAACCGCGAGATCGAGACCTGATCCGAAGTCGGGTGCTTAACTGACTGAGCCACCCAGGCGCCCCTCAAAAATAAAAGATGAAAGATGGACCAAGATGTGGTTTAAAAAGACTGACCATGTACATGGTAGCAAATAAACGCCTATAATCGCTTTACTTTGATTACAAAATGTAGCAGAAAAAGTCTTTGGCATAGGTTGCCTGTATTGTTAAAAAAATAAAACCCCAAACAAGCCAAGAGAACAAAAGCAATTTTTGAAAGGTGTCTATTATCCCAGAGCACAATCGTGGGGTGCTTGTGTCACTCAATTTCTTACGTTTCGTAAAGAACCGTCAAATTATTATTTTATTCATGACTTAGCTAAGTGGAAATATATAGATCGGTCCAAGAAAGACTCTGAGAGATTTTGCCCCCTTCTGATAGAATTGAAAGAGTCATGTGGATTTTCTACATCGCTGTGGGGTGTGACGTCAAAGAAACCCCAGTATATGTAGTAACAGCGGAGAAAGAGCTCTTCAGGAACAGACCAAATGGCGGTGTATGGGACGCACCCAATAATGCCACGTTAAATTAGAAGGGCTGTAATTCAGAACGTTTCTAAATCAGGGATCTATGCTCTACCCCGGTGCCAAGAGGTTTGCTTGTGTGACACGCGGAGCTACGGCTTGCACGCCGGCCCAAGATCTCCCCCACCCCCACCCATCTCCTCCGTGTTGGAGGAGCCCACGGGAAGGACCGGCTATGGCCTCTCTTCTTGGTCTCACCTTGGGTCCGCCTTCCGATGCAGGAGGAGCCAAGGGCTGCTGAGTCCAGCAACGTCATGAACATTTCCGTGGCTGTGAAAACATATTCATGAAGACGAAACCCTCCATTTCTTTCACCGTCACCCTCTGGGCGTTGACTTTGGCGTCTAGGAGGGCCCTGCTCCGTGTGAACAAGCACTGCTGGCCGTAAGACCTCCAGTAAATAAATGACCGACCAACCAACCGGTCAAAACACCAGGAGGTGAGGGGGGCTGTAAGGGAACTGAAACGAAGGCATGTGACAGTGCTACCCTGGCTGCGGTGAAGGAGAAAGCGTGAGCACGCAGCCTGGAGCCGGACCCAGAGGCCAGTGTCGGCCGAGTAAGGAAGCGGCAGAGAACGTTCCAGGCGGAGCGAAGAGCTAATACAAAGGTCCATTGGAGGGAGAGAGCCTGCCGTGGGGGAAGAGCCGTGGATGGCCAGAGACCAGAGCACAGAGCGAGGCTGGAGAGGAGAAATGAGACGGGCTCAGCGAGGCCAGGGGCAGCCAGGGAGGGCCAGGGTTCTGGAAGCCAGGTGGGAGTTTGGATTTGTCTGTGCTGTGTGGGCCCATCAGAAGGATACAAGCCCAGGACTGTGAGGCTCTACTTCCAGGGTTTTTATGGAGTGGGGGAGACCACATTTTAGCAGGTTGTGGGAAGCACAATGGATCCAGGAGACCAGGAGGAAGCCACTTCGCTCGGCCAAGGGTGAACGGGTTGTGCCTTGGACCAGGATGGAAGTAATGAAGACAGAAGTTGGGTAAGTTTGGGTATGTTTTGAAGGCACACGGGTGGGACGCGGGACTGAGGAGAGAGAGGCGGTCACGCATGGGGAAGGAGAGCTTTGGCGGGATGGGAGTCGGGGGCTGTGTTTTGGCCATCCTGCGTTTGTGATCACAACTGGGCACCCGCAGGGGACAGGGCTCCAGAGCTGTGGAAGTTAGAGATGACACATTGGCACGTCGCTGCCAGCAGATGCGTTTCGAAGTCCTGGCCCGAGGAGCAATCCCGTAAGGTAGGAGGGGGACCAGGGCAGTGCCGAGAAGGAGCCAAGACAAGGAGGAAAGGAAGTAATGTCGGCCACGAGTGGTGGAAAAGCCAAGCCAGTGACGTAACGACAGTAGTGTATCATTGGCCGTTTGATAAAACAAGACTGGTCAAGTCCCCGTGTGCAATTTCACCACAACCTGAGGGTGATATCTGCGTAGCCTTCGAAAGAGCATAGACCTGTTTTCTTTATTCATGCCACCTGCCGCGTGCGGATTTGGTAAAACAGGAAAAGAGCGACAAATGGAGGGAAAAATATTTCCTTAAAAGTTCACTTCGAAAAGCCGGAAAAACCCAGTCATGCGTGCGTGCACGCACACACACACACACACGCACACGCACACACCTTGAAACATCATAATTAGTCTTATGTTTGTAAAGTACTTCATGTCAGGGGCGCCTGGGTGGCTCAGTCGGTTAAACGTCCAACTTCGGCTCAGGTCATGATCTCGCGGTTCCTGAGTTCGAGCCCCGCGTCGGGCCCTGGGCTGACAGCTCCGAGCCTGGAGATGCTTCCGATTCTGTGTCTCCCGCTCTCTCTGCCCCTCCCCCACTCACGCTCTGTCTCTCTCAAAAAACAAACATTAAAAAAATTAAAGTGAAAGTACTTCATGGCTTGATAATCGTGATAAAATCTACAGGGTGTGATTTGCCCGTGTGCAAACCTGGAAACCTGAGCGGACCCGTAAGAACACGTTCCCGTGTCCCCCCGCGTGAACACCGTCCCTCGCGTAAAATTGCAAGTGAACGCAGGGACGGCTGTTCTAGGGTTGGCCACGCTTGTGCCCCCCCACGGACTGCCACGCCTCTCCCGGCCACTCTGTGCAGGAGCTGAGCAGAGCCTGGAGCAGGGGCGGGGGGGGGGGGTAACAACGCCTGCAGAGCTGATGGTTTTGTTGGGAAGTTTTCTCCTCGCCCACACCTGCCTTGGCTTCTTGACAACTGGTAAGCGCAGTGGGGGGACCTCTCGGGTTTCCACATCAAGCACAGCATCATTCGTGCTGTTAATGTCACATGTAGAATAATGGTGGCCCTGCCGACATCCCTCATGGGTTGACAGAGTCATTAGCCTTTGTCTCTGCCCACCTGTCTAGTCCCCATCCACTGTCATTTGCCCCAAAGCAACCACATGAAAACGAATCGCACTGGGGGCGCCTGGGTGGCTGAATCGGTCAAGCATCCAACTTCGGCCCAGGTCATGATCTCACGGTTCAGGGGTTTGAGCCCCATTGTTGGGCTGTGTGCTGACAGCTCAGAGCCCGGATCCTGCTTTGGGTTCTGTGTCTCCCTCTCTCTCTGCTCCTCTCCTACTCGCACCCTTTCTCTCTCTCTCTCTCAACGATAAATAAACATTAAAATTTTTTTTTTTTTCTAAAAGAAAATATATTTGCCATGGTTACAGCTTTTCGCAAAGTAGTTAGGCTCCGGGCCGTGTAAGGATCGCTGATGGGACTTTGCCGTGGCTGTGCGTACGTGGCCTTGTGAATCGAGATCTGGGGCCTAAACGAGATGCCAGTCCCGTTGGTGGGGGCTATTAAAGGGCATGTTTCATTACGCATTGAAAAACATGTTTCCAGAATTTTGTCAAGCAGGGCTAACAGCGACCACCATAAAGTTACCATGGATAGAACAGCTTTGCGTACAGGAAGGCCCAGCCTGATGCCGTTTGTAGTGGTGAAAACAAAAGAAACCAACAAAACAGGGGAACGGCTAGATACATTAGGGCATAGGTATGTATTGGAATAGTATGCAGACGGATGATTTTGTAGGCTATTTTAGGTTTGGGGAAATCCTTCATAGTACAATAATATATACTTAAATAAGACCAAGAAAACAACAGAATAAGAAAAAATGGCAGGAAACATCCTAACAGGTTAACAAATGTTATTTCGAACCAGAGGGACCACAGATGTTCCTTCTTTATCTTTTTCTGTATATTCTAAAGTTTCAATAATGAATATGTATTTTATAAGGTAAGTCGGATTGTGTCACCCGAGGATGGCTTCCTGTGCAGCTGAAAAAAACGTTCCAAACTCAGAAAGGTCAAGTGCAAGCCTCGCCCCTGCCAGCTTTCTCTGCATCTCTGAACACCCTCCCTTCCCCACAGGCCTTGTTCAGTTTCCCCAAGAGGTCCTCTCTGTCCTGCTAAGAGGCCACACACATGCTGTTCCCTCTGCCTGGATCACTGTCCCTGAAACTCCCCCCCCCCCCCCCCCCCCCGCCCCACGCCTCGCTCCAACACTTCTGGTGGCCCTGGTTCCTCTTAACCTTACACTCCTTCCTGGAACCTTCTGGAGCACTTTCTGTAGAAGATCACCTGTTCTTTGCCTTCCCAGCCCCCTCACACCTTTACCTGTGTGCTCCCGTGTTTGCTGTCTCTGGCCGACTGTCAGTGCCTCCCCTCCCCCGCCGGCAGGCCCCTTGTCCATCCCGCCCACCGCGACCGTCAGCACACGGCATCATGTCTGGTAGACGGCCAAGTGTTCAAGACACATTTTCCGGACAAATTACACGCATGAAAAAAGTAAAGTAGTAAATAAATTTTAAAATACAATATTTTATTATTCACACATATTTGTTAACGAATTGCATGTATGGAAACTAAAGTAATAAATACGTTTTGAAGACCTGCTTTTTAGGGGTGCCTGGGTGGCTCAATTGGTTGAGCATCTGACTCTTGATTTTGGTTCAGGTCATGATCTCAGGGTCATGGGATCAAGCCCTGTGTCAGGGTCTGCGCTGAACGTGGAGTCTCTTTGGGATTCTCTCTCTCTCCCTCTGCCCCTCTCCCCTGCTTGTGCTTGATCTCTCTCTCTCTCTCTCTCTCAAATAAAAACATAAAATAAAAATATTTTTAAAAAAGCACAGAGAATTCCCATATAATCTACACTCCCTCTTTTGTTACGAACAGCTTGTGTCACTATGATTTGTTTATCACAACAAATGAACTGATATTTATACACTATTGTTAACTACAGACCAGACTTTAATTCATACTTTCTTAGTTTTTACTAATGTCCTTTTTCTGCCCCAGGATCCCATCCAGGACCCCACACTGCGTCCAGTTGTCAAGTCTTCTTAGGGTCCTCTTGGTTTGACGGTTTCTCCGAGTTTCCTTGATTTTAATGACCTTGACGGTTTTGAGTAGTGGTCAGGCATTTTATAGAATGTCCTTCAACTGGGGCTTGCCTGATGTTATTCTCGTGGTTAACTCGGGTTAAATATAATTTCAAGAAGGAAAATGTTGTTGGATAGTGTGTTAGGATTCTACGGAGAAACAGAATGAATACAGTGTGTGTGGGTGTGTGTGTCGGGGGTGGGGAGAGTGTGTGTGTATGTAGTTAGATTTATTTTAAAGAATTGGCCCATGTGATTGTGGGGGCTGGCGAGCCTGAAATCTGCAGGGTGGGCTGGAGACTCAGGGAAGAGTCGATGTTGCAGGTGGAGTCTAAGGCAGTCTGCAGGCAGAATCCCTTCTTCCTGGGGGAGCCTCAGTCTTTTTCTCTTAAAGTCTTCAACTGATTGGACACGGCCCACCCACATTCCGGAGGGTAATCTGTTTTACTCCAAGTTGGCTGATTTAAATGTTAATCTCGTCTAAATAAACACGTTTGCAGCAATATCTACCCTACTGTCCGACCAAATATCTGAGCCCCATAGCCTACCCCAAGTTGCCACATAAAATTAACCGGATAGAAATGCTTAATCACTTCTGGTGGGGTGGATACCCAGAAGACTGGCCCCCCAACCAAATAGCAGGAGTGGTGGACTGGAAGGAAGGTCCAGCAGTAGCCTCTGAAGTCCAGGGCTATGGGCCTCCAGTTATACTGTTCCTTATTAACTGCAAACCAAACGTGACTTTGGCCAGACTGCAATAGAGAGGCTACTAGGAGATAATTTTTAGAAGGAAGTCTCCTCCCCTCCCCCCCTTTCCCCTGCTGGGAGAAGGTCAGGGTCTGTCTGGGTTGATGGAAATGTAACTTCAGAATATCCCCTTCAGCTAGAGTCTACACCCAAAGGAAGGGAAGCCTTAGAGACCCTGGCACTATCGTGTAAGTGGTGGGTGAGTTCATAAAAAGCAGCTCCGTTTCATTATTTCCCCAGCAATCCCTGGAGTTTCCCTCCCTGTGGGGGTGCGTGAGCAGTGATAACCACCCTGCCTCGCGTTGACAGTGAACACTGAGCTTCCCCGGGCTTTCCCCAGGATGGTTTCACCCCCCTGTGTACACGATCACCCCAGCAGGACCCACATACCGGTGGCCGCTAATAGGGAAGGCATAGCCGTGAAACAAATATCACGCCGGTGGGATGCATCTGTTCGCAAATCAGAGCAAACCCCAGCTTGAAATGGCTTAAGCCATAAGAACGTGAACTTTTTTTAATAGTAGACTTTAAAAAAAATGTTTGTTTATTTTTGAGAGAGAGAACGAGTGGGGGAGGGACAGAGGATCCAACGCGGGCTCTGCCCTGACAGCAGCGAGCCCGACGCGGGGCTCGAACTCACCAACCGTGAGATCATGACCTGAGCCGAAGTCAGATGCTCAACCGGCTGAGCCACCCAGGCGCCCCAAGAACGTTAATTTTCTCTTAAAAGATTAAATCCAGAGAGTGGGCAGAAAGTTCCAGAGGTACGTGTCTCTCAATCCAGCAGCCTATGCAAAGTTCTGCCCATGCTGGTCGACAATCGATGGAGCCATGAAGCTCTTCTTTGAGGCCAGTTCAAACTCGGGACACTGGGACAAATTTACTCCTTAGGGGTCAAGAGCAGAGAAGCCATCAACAGAGCAGTTAGCAGAAGGCACGAGGGGAGAGATCAGACACATAGCAGGAAATGGAACACGAAGAAGGACAGACAGGTGAGTGACGGGTAGTCACGACGGAAGGGCCCCCAAGGAGCACGCAGTGGGTGTGGCTTTCGTGGCGACGAGGGCACAATAGCTAATTTCAAGCATGTGACAGTTATGCTTCCCGATCTTCAGCAGAGCACGGCTTTCATGTCACCGTGGCCAAGGTCACACTCTTTCGTGAGGACCGACATTGAGAGGAACGTAGACACCTTACACGTGAATTGCATGTGTTTGTGTTCTTAGCGAAGCTTTTTGAAATTTGAACTTAGGAATTCTGTCATGCGTTAACTCTAAGCACGTCACTGGTTTTGAATTTACCACGGTGCATCGAAAATATTTCTCAGACTTGCAATGGTCTCTCTTTGCTCTTTGAAGGACTCTCTGCAGATGGGAGTACCTACTCGCCGATTCAAAATTCAAAAGTTCCAAGGAGTATCAAGATGGCTGAACAGAGGCAAGACGTTTAGAAACCAGAGAAACATTCAGAAGCCGTGGCAAAAAGCTCACAAAGCATCAGGGGAGAAAAGCGAGTCGATCACAGAAGTAAAAATGAATTTTGATTGGAGATGGCAGAGATTCCCAGCGAGAGCCAAGAGCTCTCGGATGGGGAAAAGACGGACGCGGTCATCGAATAAGAGGGCTCGAAACAAATAATTAAAAAAAAAAAAAGAAAAGAAAAGAGGGGGCACCTGGGTGGCTCGGTCAGTTGAGCGTCCACCTTGAGTCCGGGCCGTGATCTCGCCGTGCGTGAGTCCGGGGCTCTGTGCTGACGGCTCTGAGCCTGGAGCCTGCTTCAGGTTCTGTCTCTGTCTCTCTGCCCCTCCCCTGCTTGCACACGCTCTCTCTCCCTTTCAAATATAAAATAAAACATAAGAGAGAGAGAGAGAGAGAGAGAGAGAGAGAGAGAGAGTAAGAGGGCTAGAAGCTTTGATCCGCGGCGGGGATATAAGTTCGCACTATAAATGCTGCCCCGTAGACTCTGGTATCCTTCAAGATTAGGAAGTGGAACCCACATGGACGTGAGCTACCTTGAGCCACGAAACAAGTGAACTCCATGTGCATTCCAGAATCCAAGGCCCCCCCCCGCCCCCCTCTGGCATGATGGGCCTCAGGCCCCAGTGGAAGGGGAAGGGAGGATTCCTCTTGCAGGAAGATGGCTGGGGAAAGGCATTCAGGGCCATACTTGGCCCAAGTCTCACTGGTGATAGTGGGGGAAGGGCAGGTCAGGCCGTAGGAGGTTCCACGGGAGACCACTGGGAGGTCTGTGGAGTGCAGCCCACGGAAGGTTCCCTGGACAGCTGGGTGTTGCAGAAGCTTCGAGGGCTGGAGGGGGGTGCATTTGGGGAACTGAGGCCTTGGGTCCCCTCCTGGGGCGCAGCCCCCCGCGGGGGGGAAATGTGGCGGAGGGCTGACCCACTGCCTCCCTGTGAACCAAGGGTCCTGGTCAGGGCCTAGGACCCAACGCGTTTGGGCCGTGACTCCCTGGGGCCGAATTCCCAGAACTCTGCTCTTCTTCTGGAATCTTCCCAGGTTTTCCCCTGCCCTTTAGCCTTCCCACCTCATGGAAAGACCAGGCTTGGGCCACCTGGGAAGAAGGAAGGCCACATGGAGTCAGGTTCTCCGGAACTATTCGCATTCAGCGGGAAAGCGGGCTTCCCAGGGAGTTTCTGCCTCACCAAATGCACACGGGCAGGACTGTCATGGAGGGCAGGGGCAGACACTCGGTTCCCTCGCCCGCTTTCACCCCCACCGCCCGCTTTGTGTGGGAACAGGCCCACCTCCCACCTTTCTGGGACTTCGAAATCCACCTGCCGGCAGAAGCCACATCCTTGGGAGGCGCTCAGGGGAGGCTGGGCGCCCCAGCAGACACACACACCCACCCCTGTGTGGTTTCTGTCAACCAGTCAGAAACCCGCCTTTCTGAGGTGGCCCTGACACGGCTGAGAGAAACGCAAATGAAACAAAGATTTCAAAGATAAAGTGGTACATTACTTTTTTATTTTTTTATTTAAAAAAAAAATTTTTTTTTTAACGTTTATTTATTTTTGGGACAGAGAGAGACAGAGCATGAACGGGGGAGGGGCAGAGGGAGAGGGAGACACAGCATCGGACGCAGGCTCCGGGCTCCGAGCCATCAGCCCAGAGCCCGACGCGGGGCTCGAACTCACGGACCGCGAGATCGTGACCTGAGCCGAAGTCGGACGCCCAACCGACGGAGCCACCCAGGCGCCCCAAAGTGGTACATTATTAATCACTCGCACACCTCACTCGCCCCTAGGAGGGCATCCTTGTCTGTTTAAAAAAAAGTCACACGGGGCGCCTGGGTGGCTCCGTCGGTTGAGCATCTGACTTCAGCTCAGGTCATGATCTCACAGTTCGAGGGTTCGAGCCCCACGTCAGGCTCTGTGTTGACAGCTGGGAGCCCGGAGCCGACTTCGGATTCTGTGTCTCCTTCTCTCTCTCTGCCCCTCCCTAGCTTGTGCTCTGTCTCTCTCTGTCTCTCAAAAATAAATAAATGTTAAAAAAAGATTAAAAAAAATAAAATAAAAAAAGTCACACGAGTCAATCGGGAAAGGAGGCACTTTGTTTTTCTGTGCTCTCAGAGCCCCACTCCCCAGGGGACTGCTGAGCGATCTGTTTGTTCTGTCACGGCTGCGGTGACAGAGCTCATGGCAGACCATCGCTGCGGACATGGAAAGTTCTCTTCAATTCCCCAAGAGATGGGAATACAGAATCCGCTCTGCCCTTGCCCTGCGGGGCCCTGCCGTTTGGGGCCCCGGGGTCAGTGGCGTGTAAGCTCCAATCACTGCAGGGAGCAGCTGTTCACCCAGCACACAGGCCTTTTCACCCCGTCCCTGGAAGTCCCCAGAAGTTTCCAGAAGTGGTAAGAGGCAGGGGAGGGGTTGGCCTCTCTTACCCTCCAAACTTGGCAAGGTTTCTCCTCCCATTTGTCTAGGAAGCAGTGGCCATGGGGTTGCCTGAGGCAGATTTCCACAGAGAAGGCGGAGAAAAAACCTCAGAGGTTAGCAACCCTCCCCCTGCGGGGGGGTGGGGGGGGCAGAGATCAAGTTCAGTCAATGCCTCTCCCTGGGCAGCGGGAATAAATCCAGAAGCGGGCGCTTTCCCGTCTGCCGCAGAATGGGAGTGAGTCTCGATTATGCCATCGATATTTAGCAGGTTCCACGAGAGCCTAAATTGTTATGAAGTACCTTTCAATCATTTATGACCTGATGGTTTAAAATGTGGCTGAGTTGGCTCACCTTGGAGCAGGTGGCAACCATCGACCCCGCGGTCTGTGCGGCTCTCTGCCCCCCTCTGCCCTCCCCCCCCCCCCGGGAGCCACAGCCCACACCACCAGGCTGTCCGGCCCACCCTCCCCTGCCCTCGCAGGCGGCCCGGGCTGTCACTCCCTCCCTTCGTGGGCAGCCAGTCCCCTGAACTTCAACTCTGATGCCCACAAAACACCCCACAGCCACAGCCTTGTTAAGTTGCAGGTTCTGGTGGCCTAGAGGGTGGGGCCTGCGTTTCTAACACTTCCGGGGGCGCTAAAGGTGGGACCACCTCGCTGATGGTTTCAGAGCCCAGATCCATTGAGGGGTCGGTCTCTGGCTGGGCCATCCTTCAAGGTCACCTCCTTTATCTGAGATCAGCATGGAGTCGACCGCCCCACCCCCGCTATTTCTGAACGTCTCTTACGTGTTTGTTGGAGGGGCGCCCGGGGGGCTCAGTCTGTGAGGCGTCCGACTCTTGACTTCGGTGCGGGTCATGACCTCCCGGTTTCGCGAGTTCGAGGCCCACGTCTGCCTCTGCACTGACAGCTCCCAGAGCCCGCTTGGGATGCTCGCTCTGGCGCGTCTCTCCCGCCCCTCCCTCTCTCATGCCGTCTCTGCCTCTCTCAAAATAAAGACATAAACCTCGAAAAATATGTGTGCTGGAGGAAAAAAGTGTCCCCTCCCGTCCCCCTCCCTCCGCCCTCCCCCTTCGCCCTCCCAGCCCCTCATCTAGTCGTTGGTCTGCCTTCACCCATGTCTCCTCTTTGCTTCCCTCACAGGCTTTAACTAAGGTGACCAAGGCCTGCTACTACACCCCTCAGCATAATGAGCCATCATCCGATCGGTGGCTCCAGACCTCTCCCCGAGGCACGAAGCTTCGTCCACACGGGCTGTGCCAGGAACTGGCAGTTTTTACCCCGCCACCGGGCGATGTCACCCCGCCATGTACCCAAGGAACACGGCAGCCACGCAACCCCCCCCCCCAGAACCTCACCCCTCTGCAGAAGCACCCTTCGGTTACACTCCGGCCTTTTCTCTTGGCGTCTGCATTTCACACACTGGAAGCCACACTGCCGTTCAAATTGTATTTCTGGATGTTTTTCCTTGACAAGTTTTTAACTCATTGAACATTCCTGGAAAAAAAAAAAAAAACATCAATTTTTTTTTTTTGAGGGTGGGGGTGTGCACGTGCGTGTGCAAGGGAGGGGCAGAGAGAGGGAGGGAGAGAATTCCGAGCAGGCTTCACGCGGTCGGCACAGAGCCTCCCTCGGGGCTCGGTTTCGGGAGCCGTGAGACGGTGACCTGAGCCGAGATCAAGAGGTGGACGCTTAACCGACCCAGCCACGCAGGTTCCCCCAAGCCCATCAATTTTTAATAGCTGTTTCCGTTGTATGCGGTTATTGCTATGCATTTGGTAAAGAGATTACCGTTACTATTGGGCAGGTAGAATTCAACCCAGCCGTGGTTCTGTGGAACTTGAGAAAACAGAGGTCCACGCACATACATACACCCACCCCGAATTATAGCTCTTCCTTTCAAAATGTCCTTCGCATTTGGAAGCAGGAGACTAGGCCATCTCTAGGTCACGGGGACACGACAGATACCGATGGGCAACTGTGTTCCCAGATTAACC
Organism: Felis catus; assembly: GCF_018350175.1. Taxonomy (NCBI): domain Eukaryota; kingdom Metazoa; phylum Chordata; class Mammalia; order Carnivora; family Felidae; genus Felis; species Felis catus. The sequence goes on from NC_058375.1 coordinate 215,663,493, forward strand.
GAGGCGAATTAAAAACTTTAGGAGTTTATCGGAGCAAAAGTCAACTCAAATCAGGCCGCATCCAGTCCAGCAGAAAGGAAGGAGCTGGGTCCGACTTGCTGTACCAGAGGAGAGACTTTCTGCCGGCCAAAACATGGTTGGTTATCCAAGGTCGCTTTCCCTTAGGGGATGACTAGGGCCGGTCAGGCGATTCCTGTAAGGTGTAAGGTGTAAGTTTCTGTTTCGGGGACAGCCGAAACTGTCATTAAGTTAAGTCTCCATTTGGTGACGTGGGGCTTAGCATACGTGACTCCGTTTGGGACCTGTGGTCTTGTTTTTAACACCTGAAACCATAACAAGGAATTTAGGAGGAGATGCACGTTACGACAATCGTATCGGTGAAGGGTTTTATTGAGCATTTCGAGCCAAGGGCCGTGTGTTGTAGGGCGCTGGTGTTGTTTTTACAGATGGTCCTACCGCTTTGGAAGTGACGCAGGTGTTCCGACTCCCCCCACTGCTGAGGAGGAAACCGAGGTACAGGAGGGTGAGTCATCCACGGTCCCGGAGCTGTCCAGAGGTCAGGCCAGAGTCGCCCCAAATGGCTCAGCTCCTGGAACGGTCTTCTCAACCACCTGCCCGCTAAACTCACCACCCTCTTCTCCACGTCTTAGAAAATGCTCGTACGGTTCGCGGCGAGCTCTTTTGCGACAGCTTAGGTGATATCGGACAAGGAGTGTGGTTATTTGCCCTGAGGATGGCCGTGAAGACCCTCTTCATCTACCCACCCATGCAGCCCCCACCCCCTCCCAGGATGGTTAAAGTGGTAAGGCCTATGTCCAGGAAGTACTCGACACATGAATCTCATGTTATTAGTAGAACTGTTCTCATCTCTCCACGGGCTCTCAGGACCCCCTGCTCTGGGCTCTCCCCTGCCTCCTCTTGGTCTCCTCTGTTTTATCCCACCAGCTGCAAAAGAGAAGTGAGCTGCTCTCCACCCCTCAGTCCACGAGGGGGTGGGCAAGGAAGAACCACTTACCTGCTCTACTAACCCACCTTCCACACTACTCTGGGAGGTCCTTTTTCTCACACTGGAAAGCCCACAGTGCCCCCCTCCCCGCACTGCCTTTAGGGTACGTCTTCGTTGCTTAACACGGTGACACTCCAGGCCCTACCCAACACCACTGTCTTTTTTTAATTAATTAATTTTAAATTGACGTCCGAGTTAGTTAGCATATAGTGCAATAATGATTTCAGGAGTAGATTCCAATGATTCATCCCCTACGTATGACACCCAGTGCTCATCCCAACAAGTGTCTTCCTTGATGCCCCTCCCCCATTTAGCCCATCCCCCCACCCCAACCCCTCCAGCCACCCTCAGTTTGTTCTATATTTATGAGTCTCTTCCGTTTTGTCCCCCTCCCTGTTTTTGTATTAGTTTTGCTTCCCTTCCCTTATGTTCATCTGTTTTGTTTCTTGAAGTCCTCACGTGAGTGAAGTCATGATATTTGTCTTTCTCTGGCTCACTAATTTCGCTTAGCAGAATACCCTCCGGTTCCATCCTTGTAGTTGCCAATGGCCAGATTTCCTTCTTTTTGATTGCCGAGTAGTACTCTAGATCACGCTGTCCTGTTTCTACACCTTTGTGAATCTTGCTAGACTGTATATCTTTGGGGCCTGTGTGGTGATGGTCATATGACACGTATTCTAAAAACGAGTGGGTGAAGGAAGGTATAATTTCAACTGTCGTGACAGATAGTAAGAGACCTATCATACTTATGACATTGATTACTTGTACCTCAACTTGATTTTTCAAATGCTCTTTGATTTTGTTTGATTTTGGTTGTTCTGTGTACACCCATCCGGAGGGAGAAAAGGGACTACGTCTTTTGTCGTTTTTCCGGAACCTTCCTGATTGTGGCTGACGGTATTTTACAAAAATGGCCCTTGTGCCATTTCTGGTCCTACATACTCTTCTGGACCCTGGCCCTCCCATCAGGTGGTAGAATCTGTTGCCTTCCCCTGGGTCTCAGGGGGCCTGTGACTGCTCCGGACGAGAGTATGGCAGGGGTGAGGCTGTGTGACCTCTGTGTCCAGATCCAGCTCTGTGGGAGGGCCATCGAGGAGGACAGAGCCCCTCAGCTCGCAGTCGGCATGGACTACCTCGAGGAAATCCATGCTGAGAGATCCCAGCCCTCGGACCCTGGGTTTCCAGCCAAGACCCAATATCACAGAATAGAGAAAACCCTCCTGCTCTGACCTGTCCCCACCGCCAACCCACAGATTTCAAAAGCGGAATAAATTGTTGCTTTTTATCCCCAAGGTTCGGGGTAATTTGTCCGGCAGACGTAATAACTAGGACACTGGTCTTCCTCACCGTCAAGATCCCGGCTGTCTCTGTACCAACACATAACATTTCTTGAGATGAAAATTAATGGCTTCATTCTGCATCATGTTTTTCTTCTGCTATCATGAAAGTGCTGCTCAAAACTCACCTTTGACGCTAGTTAATATTGAGATGAGGGGCCCCTGGTGGCTCAGTCGGTCAAGTGTCCGACTTTGGCTCAGGTCATGATCTCGTGGTCTCCGAGCCTGCTTCGGATTCTGCGTCTCCCTCTCTCTCTCCACTCTGTCTCTCTCTCTCTTTCTCTCAAAAATATATAAACATTAACAAAATTAAAAAAAATACTGAGACGAATGAACTCATAAATGAACGGACATCTGAAAACAGTGATAGATATCATTCTTGCCCAAACACCAGAAGCAACCTATGCTTTCGGACCGCCTTTGGTCCTGATTCATAGGCACTGGCCTTTCTTCGGTCAGAAAACCCTGTAACAGCACGCATTACAAATGGTTAAGTTGATTTTCCAAATAAACATGTGATCAATGGGTCAATCGGCAAATCTAATCCATAAAAAGAAGGAAAAGCAAAGAAAGTTAGAAATGAGAAAGATGTACAGAAACAAATAACAGATTAAAACTTACAGAGAGGATGTGGTATTGAGACGTTTTGACTTTTTTTCTTTAATTTGTTTTAATGTGTATTCATTTTTGAAAGACAGAGAGAGGCAGAGCACAAGCAGGGGTGAGGCGGAGGGAGAGGGGGAACCAGAATCCGAAGCAGGCTCCAGGCTCCGAGCTGTCAACACAGAACCTGACGCGGGGCTCGAACTCACAGACCGTGAGATCATGACCTGAGCCGAAGTGGGAAGCAAAGCTTACCCGACTGAGCCACCCAGGCGCCCCTTGAGACTTTTTGCCTTTTAACTCAAGATTTTTCTTTTTACTTTTTTTTTTTTCAACGTTTATTTATTTTTGGGACAGAGAGAGACAGAGCATGAACGGGGGAGGGGCAGAGAGAGAGGGAGACACAGAATCGGAAACAGGCTCCAGGCTCTGAGCCATCAGCCCAGAGCCTGACGTGGGGCTCAAACTCGCGGACCGTGAGATCGTGACCTGGCTGAAGTCGGACGCTCAACCGACTGCACCACCCAGGCGCCCCAAGATTTTTCTTTTTAAAAAATGTTAACAAAATTGCTCAAAGTAGAAAGTAGAAAACTTCAAAAGACCATAATCATGAAAGAAATGCAAAAGTTTAGAAAAGATTTCTCTCTCTCAAAACCTTCAGACCTAAAAAGATCTCTCGGTGAATTTCTTGTTTTCAAAGATGTTCTCCTGCTACGTAAACTCACCCGGAAGATGGAAACGGACTAAAATTTGCTTTAATTTATTGGATGAAACTTGCTTAATCGAAGATCACAACTTGATAAAGCTAGAATAAAAGCTAGAATAAAAAATGCTGCAAATGTATTCCTTAACTTTTTTTAAATTAAAAAAACTTTTAAGGTAACATTCACATCAAATTTATGTCAGAGGAGCAAGAATAATTTAATACCAGGAAACATAAATATGTACCATGGCAACTTTAAGAGGAAAACCAAAATCACGTGCATGAATGAATACTGGAAAAAGAATTGAGTAAAATTGAGCCTTCCTTTAAGATCATCCGGGAAGCTCTCTAAGCACATAAAAAAAAAAACCATAAATAATAACTGTTAGAATTAAAAATGCAAAACTGGGGGTGCCTGGGTGGCGCAGTCGGTTAAGCGTCCGACTTCAGCCAGGTCACGATCTCGAGGTCCGTGAGTTCGAGCCCCGCGTCGGGCTCTGGGCTGATGGCTCAGAGCCTGGAGCCTGTTTCCGATTCTGTGTCTCCCTCTCTCTCTGCCCCTCCCCCATTCATGCTCTGCCTCTCTCTGTCCCAAAAAAAAAAAAAAAAAAAAAAAAAATGCAAAACTGCCATTGCTTATATATATGTAACACTGTGACCAGGAAATTTCAGAGAATCAGCCGAAAGTGTCTTAGACTTAATGAGTTAATAAAGAGGGCAGCAACACGAAATCAATGTGGAAAGCACACATATTTGCATCATACCAGCAAAACCAGCCAGCAAATAGAGTGTGTGTGGAGGAAGAATATGTTTGCTTAGATAAAATTAATAAGATACATGCTGGGGAAAAATTAAACATTGGAAATCATGAGACACAAAGAATAAAACTTAAAATCAATGGACCAACGTAGCACATTCCTGATGAAATGTCAAATACTATAAAGAAATAAACCCTTCTCAAGTGAATTTATGAGTTCAACACAATCTAAATAAAATCTCAAAGCAATATATATTTTTTAAGTTTATTTATTGAGAGAGAGAGAGAGAGAGAGAGAGAATCCCAAACAGGCTCCCAACACGGGGCTCGAACTCACACAACACTAGATCACGACCTGAGCCGGAATCGAGTCGAATGTTTTAACTGGCTGAGCCACCCAGGTACCTCACAAATATCTTTTTTTTAGAACAAAGTAAAAAAAAAAAAAAGCTAATTCCAACACTTAATATTAAAGAAAGAAAATCGTAATGTTTCTCATGCAAGAAAAGTCAGATCAACAGAATTAAAGACATCACCCAGCAATAGGCAAAGTACATGTAAACCTATTGTACCAAAAAAAAAAAAAAAAAAGATTATTCTATAAAGAGGGTGTGAAAATGGACTATTTAGGACTATGTAGAGGAAAAATTAGATGCTCACCTCGTACCGTAGGGGGGAAAAATCCTAAATGCATTATCACTTAGAAAACTAGGGAATAAGTTTCTAGCTTAAAGTTATCCATCAATATATTTGGTCATAGCTGCAAGAAAACATTCCTCTGTGGCAGAAAACAAAAATGAGGAAACACTGGTAACGAATGAGAAAGACGAGAGGCTGACATCCCAAGTGAATAGAGAATCAGCCCAGGCTGGGCCAGGGCAGCAAATAATACGGAATCGCCGGGGAAAGAACACGGACTGCTGAGACCCAAGGCGTCTCAGAATCAGAGCTGCTGGTGCGGATGCGAACGGGCCAGTTTTCCCGGAAAGGGATCTAACAGTGAGACGGGTGCCTACCTTCTGACCCAGCCCTTCCATCCTGGAGAAGCATCCTAAGCACTAACCTGAAGACAGAGAGTCGCGCACCCAGGTCGTTGATCTCCAGGTCACGTACAAGGAAGAAACACGGCCGCCGAGCTAAGTAACTTCGAAGGCGGTGCAACACATCAGCTGGGGGAGTTTTTTTCTGGTTTTGCCTCTTAACGGCCCGTGCGGAGAATTTCTGCAAGATGGGACCCTGTGTGGTTTGAAGTAAGACGGGATAGGGGTTGTAGGAGGCGATTTCAAGTCTGAGCAAATGCATGAAAGAACGTGGAAACGCCGGGATACGTGTGAACGCCTCGTGCCCGCGTGCGCTGGGCCCTGAAACAGGGGTGGAAACATTTTCTCCTTCTGCTTTCTAGTTCTCTCTCCTTTCAAGTCTGTCAAAAATAAACATCTGCTGTTAGGATGACAGGCACAGGAACATGCTTTTGGGGAACGAGCAAGACCCTGTTGGGTAAGAAGAGGTTGAAAAGTCGGCAAGATGGGGGGACGCCTGGGTGGCGCAGTCTCTTTGATTTCAGCTCAGGTCGCGATCTCCCGCTTCGTGAGTTCGAGCCCTGCGTCGGGCTCTCTGCTGTCCGTGCAGAGCCAGCTTCAGACCCTCTGTCTCCCTCTCCCTCTGCACCGCCTCCCCCCAGTAAAACATTAAATAGAAAGGGTTTTTAAAACTCGGCAAGACGGGAAGCGATGGTGGGGTAGGTCCTGTAGGACAGGGGAAGCCAGATCAAAGCTTCCCGTGGACGTATCAGCCAAGCCCCAGACAGGAGGAAGGGTGTTTCTTTCCCAGAGAGTGACGACCAAGAGAGGAGAGGCGTGTAGGTGAGGGCTCGTGTTGGGGCGGGAGCCTGCTGTCTCTCCTTGGGTTACCTGTGAGGTTGGGGGTGGGGCTGAGGAAGGGCCGGGAGGCTTGAGGATGTGATGTGGACCAGAGTACTTTGGTGACGGCAAAGGAGCCCACAGGGACAGGCGGGAGGTGGACGGGGCGCGCTGCGGATCCTATGCCGGAAGCTGTGTGGCGATTCTGTTCACCACCACCCAGGAACTCACGGACACCACGCGTGATCTGCCCCCGAATGTTCCCTCGGATGATGGTAAGTGAAGGTTGGGTTTTGCTGGTGTTCTTTTAAGCGTCAGACCCAGGCGTTCACGGGATGATCCCGGATTTTCCGATGAAGCGAAGCGTCTGTCTGGTGAGCTGGAACCTCCCTGTTCTGATCCCCCCCCACCCCCACCCGCTTTCACAGGCCCCCCCCTCTGATTTCCATCTCTGTTTGGGGTCTCCCCTCTCTCTCTCCCCTTACCCCATTTGCCCTCATGGCCCCTCCTACCACCTGGCTGATTAGGTGTATTGCTTCCTCTGGCCCAGAAGGTGAGGAATAAAAACCATCTGGTTTTCTTCCTTCCCTCCTTTCTTTCCTTCTTTCTTTCTTCCTTGCTTTCTTTCCTTCCTTCTTTTTTCCTTTATTCCTTCCTTTCTTTTCTTTACTTTTCTTTTCTTTTCTTTTCTTTTCTTTTCTTTTCTTTTCTTTTTATTTCTTTCTTCCTTCCTTCTCTCCCTCCCTCCTTCCTCTTTCTCTCTTTCTTTGTCTTTCTTTCTTTCTTTCTTTCTTTCTTTCTTTCTTTCTTTCTTTCTTCCTTCCTCCCCTTCTTCCTCTCTTTGTCTTTCTTTCCTTCTTCTTTCTTTCTTTCTTTCTTTCTTGCTTGCTTGCTTGCTTTCTTGCTTTCCTTCCTTCCTTCTTTTTTCCTTTATTCCTTCCTTCCTTTCTTTTCTTTTCTTTTTATTTCTTTCTTCCTTCCTTCTCTCCCTCCCTCCTTCCTCTTTCTCTCTTTCTTTGTCTTTCTTTCTTGCTTGCTTGCTTTCTTTCTTTCTTCCCTTCTTTCCTCCCTCCCTTCCTCACTCCCTCCCTCCCTCCCTTCTTTCTCTTTTCCTTCCTTCCTTCCTTCCTTCCTTCCTTCCTTCCTTCCTTCTTTTCTTTTCTTTCTCTTCCTTCTTTTCTCTTTCTTTCTTTCTTCTTCTTCTTTCTTTCTTTCTTCCCTCCTTTCCTCCCTCCCTTCCTAACTCCCTACCTCCCTCCCTTCTTTCTCTTTTTCTTTCTTCCTTCCTTCCTTCCTTCTTTTCTTTTTTCTCTTCCTTCTTTTCTCTTTCTTTTCTTTCTTTCTTTCTTGCTTGCTTTCTTTCTTTCTTCTCTCCTTCCCTCCCTGCTTTCTCTTTCTTTCTTTCTTTCTTTCTTTCTTTCTTCCTTCCTTCCTTCCTCCCCTTCTTCCTCTCTTTCTTTGTCTTTCTTTCTTTCCTTCTTCCTTCCTTCCCTTCTTTCTTTCTTTCTTTCTTTCTTTCTTTCTTTCTTTCTTCTCTCTCTCCCTCTCTCCTGTTGGATTTAAACCAGGTGATTGCCAGCAGAGACCCAGAGAAGGTGGCGGGGGCAGCAGTGGGGGCACAAGACTGCAGCCGGCCAGACCTGAGGCTAACACTCAAGACTTCCTATGCTGATGTGAAGGGGAGTCTGTGGCTGCTTCCCTAGGGTGGCCTGTGCCCTCCGATGCCATGGTCTCTGCATGGCAATGGTCAAGGCAGCTGCACGATTCCCTCTCCAGATTTCTGAGTCGCTTCTATTCCCAGCCTGCCCGTTTCCGCTTCCTGACCAATCCCCTGGGCTCCCCGCCAGTCTGATACATACCCACCCAGAGTGCAAAAATCCACTTCTGCCCAACTACTGCTTTCCGGATCTCCTTCCTTGTTAAAAAAAAAAAACAACCCTTTTCCGTTACTGTAAGTACACCTGTCTTTGGCGGCTTGTCACATAGATGGCTTTAATGTGCATTGTGAAAACCCATATCTGGTGCTTCTAGAATATAAAAACGTGACGAGACGCAGTGGAATTGCCTCTGTAGAAATCAGGCAGTGTCTGAGAGGCTGTTTTGAAACTCTGTATCCTGGCGGTTTGGTGATCTGCTGGTCTCCTGTGATCTCCCGCCGAATGCTGGGGTTGGAGGGCATCCGGGTGCCCAGATTTGGGGTCGGTGGAGCCACTGCCAAGAAGCCCCCGGGCCTGGCCCAGGAAGGAGGCTGGTGGGTAAGGACGCTGGGGGAGGGACCCAACTGGGTGCTGAGGCCCTGGGAGATGCCACTGGGGCTGTGGGAGCACCTCGGGGTGTCACGGCTGCCGGACTGGCTCCCCACAGGCAGCGAGGCCTGGAGAGAGCCTGTTTTTGTGGAACATCACACCGGAACACCCCCTGCCAGTCCTAATCCTCTCCGCTCTGCAGAGGGGAGCCCTGAATGTCAGGCCACACGGTGGCACTCACTTTGGGCTGCCCCGAAGGATCCTTCAGGCCTGTCCAGTGCAGGAGGGGGCCCTGGAGTCCCTCTGAGTGTCCTGGCGGGGGGCTAGCTGTCCTGAGCCAAGACCTAGAGAGAGACACTGAGCAAGACAGCGCCCCATGCAAGGTCCCCCCGCCTCCTCCCTTGTCTTCATATTGTTTCGCAGTATTTACCACTATCTGATATTCTAGCCCCGGCTCGTTGGCTTCTCTGGTTTTTAACTGTCTCCCCGCGTCAGAACACAAGCACCAAGGGCGAGGGCTTGTTTTTGTTCGTGCCTATAGTCCTGGTTCCTACAACCACGCTTGGCACGTAGCCCGTGTTCAATGAATAACTGTGGTGGGGGGAAGGGAGGTGGGGAGGGAGGGGGATCAGTTGGTTGCCCCTAGAGTAGTGTCCGCCACCCTCTCCGGGAGAAGCCGAGAGACTTCCGCCGCGTCCCCTCGAGGTCACAGGGACCACCTGCACGTGGCCGGGCGCCTGCAGTGGCTCCGCGGACGTCACCCTCGGCTGTGAGCCTGGCTCTCTGCTCCCGTGGATGGGGCCCTGATCCAGGTCTCCTCTGAGCGGCAGGGCCAAGAACGTTCCAGCCGAGGGAACAAGACCCTAGAGAGTGCAAGCAGCAGATGCATTTTAGGAGCCTCTAGCTTGAGCGACCCCAGGAACCCCAGGCAGGGCTGCTTCAGGAGGAGAGAGGGGAGGGGAGAGCCGTGGACTCGGAATTCTTAGTTCTTTGAAACTCTCCTCACGTGCCCTCGTTCAGGGGCGAGGGGACGGTCCCGAGACGTGCTGCTGAGCTGAACCACCCCTGGTTTGCTCCTGACCCGGCTTCAGACCCTTCTCTTCCAGGCCCACGAGCGTCGCCACTCACTGTGGCTTTCTGGTCTGTCTGCCAGTGAAGACAGTCCCCCGGGCTGCAGGCTTCGCTGGCCCGGCCTTTGCTCCCTGCACGGGGAGGGTGGGATTTCAACGAAGAAAGTAGCTGGGACCAAAAAACCCCATTTCCCCCAAGAGCCCCTCTGCTTGCGTTCCTACAATGACCTTTCTCCGCTCAGCGCTTACCTCCCTCGCTGAGGGCAACGGGGCCAAGTTTTAGGCCCTGTCGTCCGTTCAAAACCAAGCGTCCAAATGACTGCTCCCTGCAGGGTTTTCTTTAGAACAGAGACGGTTTCTCCTGTTCCGCGTTCCCTCCGCCCATGGTGAACCGGGGCTCCTTCGGAAGCCAGCCTTCTGCACCCTGAATGGAAATCGCTCTATTAATGCACATGGATGTCCACACCATGCAGGGCACCTGCTTTTCTGGGACAGTTGCCATCTGGAATCAGGCGACTTCCTCATTGTGCGCCTATTTCGGGACAAAGGAGGGGAGAGTTGGATCAGAAGCGGGCATCCTCTCCCACATCCTGCAGCTGCCCGGCAGACCCGATTAAGATGCTCGCTCTTGCTTAGCTGGTTACCTGGCCACCAGGAGGAGGCCAAGGTCCTGCGTATCGGCCACTCGGGTAGGCACGGAACAAATGTCCTGCAAGGTATTCCCGCTGCCTTTCTCCTCCGTGTGTCCAGGTGTCCTGGGCTGGCTCCTCTCCTGGAGGCTCAGCGGCTGCAGCCGGGTCCAGAGCTCCACTTGTCCCCACACCCCCTGGCAGAGAAAAGTCCCTTTCCCCCCACTGCCCTGCTGGAGCCCTCATGGACCAGAAGGGAAGTTGGAACTCCAGCAGCCAAGGCCACCATCTCCTGGCTGTCCGGGCTCGCAGGTGGCTTGAGTCTCTCCCTGGACCGCAGCTGCAGGAGCCGTAGGTGGTCCTGGAGTGTAGACCTGCGGTGTGCTGGATGGTCACTCAGGTTCACGCGGGGAAGGTTTCTACGTATCACTACGCTTTTTGCTTGCTTGATTTTTTGTTTATTTATTTTTGAGAGAGAGAGAGAAAGAGAGCAGGGGAGGAGCAGAGAGAAAGAAAGAGAGAGAATCCCAAGCAGGCTCCTTGCTATCAGCAAAGCCCAACACTGGGCTCAAACCCACAAACCACGAGGTCGTGATCTGAGCTGAAATCAAGAGTCGGATGATTAACCGACTGAGCCACCCAGGAAACCCCCCTTTTCTTTTTTCTTTCTTTCTTTCTTTCTTTCTTTCTTTCTTTCTTTCTTTCCTTTTCTCTTCTTCTTCTTCTTCTTCTTCTTCTTCTATGAAAAGGTAATGCCTTTAAAATAGAAAAGTAAAACCTCACCTCACAAGGAAAGGAAGTTCCTAATTTAGACCTGACCGAGTCTTTCCATCTAGGGCCGGTTTAGAGACAGAAGGACTGACTTCTTTGCTGTGGGAGGAAACGGGGGCGGATGAGGGGGCTTGTCCTAGGGAGGAGGACACCTGTTCAGAAGCGGAGTCCGTGTGGACAGAGCTCGGGCAGGTGCCAGCTGCCACTGAAATGCGCTATGGAGAGAAAGCCCGGCTCCGGCACTGGTGTGGGAAGCGTGAGCTCCACGGTTTCGCACACAGGACACCTCCCACGGAGGAGCGTAGCATCTCCAGGGGTAAACGTTTACACCACAGTACATTTCGCTGCTGCTCAGTGTCTTGTTTTCTTATAAAACAATATTTTCACGGAAAATACTGGTTTGGAGTGGTTTGTTAAAAAAAAAATCTAGCTCTGTTAGGCTTTTATAAACTGTCTTTAAGAGCTCTTGGAAAAATGGCGCTATGTTTTTGAATAAGTCAAGATCTAAATTCAAGGAGAATTTAATCGAACTAGAGGAAATCGGAGACGATGGGGAGAACTCATTCCCAGTGATAGGAAATCCCGGAAAGCAAAAGATGTATGTGTGAATATGTGTGTGTGTGTGTGTGTGTGTGTGTGTGTGTGCAAGTGAATATATGTAAACACCAGACAGATGTCTTCGTATATCTTTCATATATATAAAGATACCATAAATGTAACCCAAAGAAAGATGATAGGCTGGGAAATAGTTTCATTTCCTATAGACTGAAAGTTAATATGCCTGTTATATAGAGCGATCCCATAAATTGATAAGAAAAAGACATAGTCATATAGAAAACTTGGTCAAGAGCACAGTTAATTGTTTGACAAAATGGCATCCCATCCACATGAAGAGATCGGCTGCATAGACGCACTTCAGACTCTTGTTGCAACGTGGGGGTGGCCTGGCCTTGTTTTCAAAATCTCAGCTACTGTAACTCTGTGCCCACCGTGGGCTCTCTCTCTCTCTCTCTCTCTCTCTCTCTCTGTGTCTCTCTCTGAGATGGTCCTCATCAATATCTCCACCATCAGCAGACGCTGGAGGGATGTGTGTGGGGGTCCCCATAAGCCAGAGTAAATGGTGGCAGGGGGTGTGCGATACCCACGAGACCAGTGTGTGTTTCCTACATGATTAGTTGGCCAGGGAACTGTGGCCACAGTCACCTGGGAGCCTCGCTGAGCATATCACACAGTGGGGCCAGTGGGACCAGCCAAGGGAGCGGACGGTACCCGTCTTTACCAACATCGGTGGCAATGATTGCTCAGCAGAGTGACCAGGAAAATGCCGATGCCATTAAACCCGCACGAGCAGTTGACTTCGATCCCAATGGAATCGGTTGTGACATTACAATCCAGGCAATCATGATTTTCTGCCACTCACTATCTCAGCCAAGGACACTGCCATCCTTTCGCCCTCATGGCTCACCGGTAAGACAACCGCACAGCTTGTTGTTCGAACCACCTCCCTTTGGGGAAGAAAGGGAGGGAGCATTCAGGATTGTGTTGAACCAGCAGGCATAAACCCAGACTGTCCCAACAGGTCAACATTGACGGCCCCCCAACTCAGAGCCGGTCCACCACGTGGCTCTGTGCACTCTACCTCGTAAAGACCTCGTCGCAAATCCGTCCACGACCACCTTGGCCCCCACTAAGTCTTCTCTTCCCCAGCCCCCCTCATGCCTGTTTCCAGCCAAGCGACCATTTCAAAGGCAAATCGGAACCTGACAGCTCTCACTTGCCTCCTTTCAAGATTGTTTTGAGACTCCATTTGCTCCTAGGGGAAAATTAGAAAGTTCTCTACGCGTTTCCTCCGAGAGGCTGCCTCCCAACAAAGACCGGAACCTTGAGTGCCCACCATTTTACCTATAACATCTGCTGTGTCCCAGGTGCTCCTAAAATATCAGCTAAATCCATGAAGGAAGGAGTCCGTCAGATTTCTTGGGCCCACCGAATCTGCTCTGACAGGAAAAGACTGTTCAATTACTGCGTGATCAAAAATTCCCCTTATCCGTATAACACCAGCTTGGTTTCCATCGGTGACGTGTACCATCATGCGCCTACAATGTTTCCCCCACCTCAAATTTGCTGTTCCTTCCATAGCTTTGGGGGATTTTTCAGATTCAAACAAAAACAGTAAACAATTCTCCATACCACCGAAACAAGGTATTTCTCTCCCAAGAAGCAGAGGAGGGACGGCAAATTAGCAACATCGTTCCACGTTTATTTCATTTAATAAAGGTTTCGCAGACACAGGAGTGTTTTAATGGAGAGACACGAGGGCTACTCTTACTTCACAAAGGTTAGCAGTAAAAGGCATGATTACGACAAATCTGTGTCGTGTCTAAAAGAGATTAAAAACGATTTTATAACTCCGGAGCACACATCTGGATAATAGCAGCATTTTACAGAGCAGGTCGAGCACATACTCCTGTGGTTCATACTTCTGCCTGTGCTCTTAAAAGACCAAACACATTTGCAACATTTAGGTTGGGGGGGGGATGCAGGGACGGAATTTAGCAGAAATGTTCGGTCTAAATAATGCATGGTGATGGCTTCAAGGTAAGAGAGGCTGTTGTCAAAACCATCTAAGAATAACCTAAATGCTTTTGATGGGAAAGGTTTGGGGCAGTATTTCTTCACATACTGTGCTCAATTTAGCTGTGGAGAAAACCCACACATTCACTGGGTGTTTCCCCTCATGAGAACCAAAAGCTTTTTCCCATCAAAAGCGGAAAAGTTGCCGTGTATCTCTAGCTACTGCTTTAATGAGGAAGAGACCCATAAATAGCAAAATGCGGAGAAAAGCCCAGCGGATGCCAATAGCTCCGGGTTCCTGGTTTTTTTTTTTAATTGTTTTTTAATGGTTATTTATTCTTGAGACAGAGACAGAGCGTGAGCAGGGGAGGGGCAGAGAGAGAGGGAGACGCAGAACCCGAAACAGGCTCCGGGCTCCGAGCTGTCGGCACAGAGCCCGACGCGGGCGCAGGGCTCGAACCCACAAACCGTGAGATGGTGACCTGAGCCGAAGTCGGACGCTCAACCGACTGAGCCACCCAGGCGCCCCTTGGGTTCCCGGTTCTTGTTATTTCTCTTCTGTGGAGACATAGCGGCCACTGGTATACGCAGGTCCCACCAGATTGATACAATGGGCATCTTAAACTTCCTCATCAAAAAACAACAACAACAACAAAACAAAATCAAAAACCAAAAACCACAAGAAAAAAAAAACAAACACCAAATGGCACGGTGCCTGGGTGGCTCAGTCAGTTAAGCATCCAACTTTGGCTCAGGTCATGATCTCACGGTTTGTGGGTTTGAGCCCCACATCGGGCTCTGTGCCGACAGCTCGGAGCCCGGAGCCTGCTTTGTTCGGATTCTGCGTCTCCCTCTCTCTCTGCCACTCCCCTGCTCACGCTCTTTCTCTCAAAAATAAACATTAAAAATAATTAAAAAAAACCTCACCAAACAGAGATTGAAAACATAAAGGTCAGTATCAGACAGCTGATACTGTCTGAATAAGGGCCCCTAGAGATGACAGCTCCTACTCTCCTGATGCCCCTCCCCTGTGAATGTGACTTCATTTGGAAAAAGGGTCTTTTCCAATGTGATTGACTTCATGATTTTGAGATGGGGGGATTATCCTGGATTATCCAGGTGGGCCTTAAAGGTAACCCCAGGGGGGCTCATGAGAAAGAGGGAGGGGGAGATTTTGCTCACCCACGAGGAGAAGGCCACGTGACCACAGAGGCGGAGACCAGAGTGATGGGGCCACGGGCGTGGAAATGCCAGCAGCCACCAGAAGCTAAAGGAGGGAGCAATCAATTCTCCCCTAGAGCTTCGGGAGGGTGCACGGCCCCGCCGACACCTTGATGTTGGCCCAGTGGAACCGTCTCTGGGCTTCTGGCCTTCAGAACTGTCCTGAGAGAAGAAACCTCTTGTTTTAAGCCTCCACATTTGTGGTGGCGTTTGAGAGCAGCCACAGGAAAGAAATACAACCGACGGTCTCAGGCAGGGGTCCTGGGCCGCGAGCAAGGGGCATTCCCTCTGGCTCATGTCAGTAGGAAGGCGACTGGCGGCTCCACGGATTGGAGGGGGCTGGGAAGGGAGGGATGCTCAGAGGGCAAGTCTGGCATCGGGGCAGAAACTCCCACGGGCGTGTTTGCAGCAGTCTGTCCTGGAATGATAACGCTCCAGCGATGTGCCCTCTGCTTCTCGGGTAGCAGGCGCTACGTGAACACCTTGACGTACCTTCGCGTCCTCACCAGAGCCTGGGACGGCCTGGCGAAGCCGCTCCCCCGAGGTCACATGGTTACTGGCTGAAGGAATCCCGGGATTCCTATCCCCTCAGACCTTTTTTCCATTGCCTCAACCTGGCTCCTTTTAGAAGTGCAAATCAGATGTGTTTAACACTGAACTTGGAGACAAGCAGAACAGTGAGCCAAGACTTAATGGCATTTCTAAAAGCCCGCTTCTCCATGTTAAAGATGTCCTCACACCCTCCCGCTTCTAGAGTTTTTAGCGTCGCGCGAGTCACGCGTTCGATACCTTGCCACGGGCCTTCTGCCTTTTCTGCAGAGTCGGGCTCCTTGCCAACATTAGGGAAGTGCCTCTAGATCGAGCTTGACCTGTAATCCTTTCCCTGCACGTGCCTCTCGGTTTTTCCATCTGGTCCTGTTAGCAGAGGGAACGTGCATTGTTACAGAGAAGCAAAGCTCACAATTAGGGATCGATAAGGAGCACGTATATTCTGCTGTATCAGCCTCGGGGCTATTTCATCAGCTTTAGAACTTCCCTGCGTGCTCCCCCCCGCCCCCCCGCAAGGTCCCCGTCCCTCCCCGTGCACGTCAGCAGCCCAGGGTGCATGAATCACCCCGCCAATGGTTTATGCCGCCGCACCACAGCAAACTAAACAAATTCTTTCCACGTTAGCCGGAGGGTTAAAAAAAGAAGCGTGCGCTAAAGGAGGCACAATTTTGAGCTGAGCGCTAGAAAGAAAATAAAAAGGAAGCAAGACCTCAGTCGACCATGTGCACATGGGCCTGACTGACTTCCTTCCTCTGTGTCTTCTGATGCGGCGGCCTCTCAGGGGGATGCTTTCCGCGGAAAGCTGGGGGTCCGGGCCAGGGCGGGCAGGAGGCGCAGAAGTCGCCCAAGTGTGGCCAAGGACAGAAATTCACCGTCAAGGAGTCTGTTGCTCTAAGTTCTGTGCAAAAACGCCCCCTCGCAGGGCGGTCTCCCGGGTGGTGTGAACGGGGTCCTGTCTCTGAGAGGCCTTCTGGCGTCTCCATCTCCTCACCACCCCCGCCAAGGACCTTTGAGCCTGGACCCACCTGGCTCCTCACTGCCCCGGCCTGCTCCCCCTTCTCACCTCCTCCTCTTTCCTGCCTCCGAGAAGGAGCAGAGGTTGCCTCTCTCTTCCCTCCCGGTCTCCGAGGCCCTTACTCAATGCTCAGTCCTGTACCTCAGGCATAGCGCAGAACGGCTGGCTTCACCTTTACTCCCAAGTTCGTCTCTAAGCCAGGGTCGATACCTCTTCAAGGCAGCCAGGAGTCTAGTAGAGCCTTTTCTCGTGTCAAAGCGACAATATTTGTGGTGATTAAAAAAAAAAAAAAAGCAACTAGAAGTTCAGGAAAATTCCATCTCGTAGGAGAATCCTGACGTACTGGGCTGAATGGTGTTCCCTCCGAAATGCCTGTCTACCTGGGACCTCAGGATGTGAGCTTTTTGGAAAACAGGGTCTTTGTGGATGTAATTCATTAAGGAAGGTCATCCTGGATGCAGGGTGGGCCTGAAACCTTATAAGAAGGCCACGCAGGCCACAGGGAACACGCAGAGGAGGGCACCATGTGACAAGGCAGACGGAGACTGAAGGGGCGTGTCTACAGGCCAAGGAGCTCCAAGCTGTAAACCGCCAGAAGCTAGAAGTGGACTGGACTAAAATCTTCCTTGGAGCCTCCGGAAGGAGCCACTCGTGCTCACACCTTGATTTTGGGTTTCTGGCCTCCAGAACCATGATAGAGTCATTTCTGTTTTTGACTCCCAGTCTGTGGGAATTTGTCACGGCGGCCCTGGAAAAGTCGCGCACAGGTGACCAGTTGCACGGGCTGTGTCCCACAGCACGGTGGGTTTCTCTTTTCCACCCCGTAGCTCCGCAAAGCCCACATCCGCAGAGAGGGACCGTGATGACTCCCGTCCCCGAGCATCGACAATGCAATGCTGAAGACAGCGTCACTGACCCGGACTGGACCGCCCGAAGAATCTTCCCGTCCGGAGTAAGGAACAGCGAGCTTTTTTGTGACAGGGATCAAAGGCCAGTGGAGATCCTGTTTCCTTAATTCTAGCCATTTGGTGGCTGAAAAAAAATTTTTGTTTTGAAAATCACTATAATTTTCTTTTATTTTTAAAAAAATTGTATGCAAATTAGTTAGCATCTAGTGCAACGATGATTTCAGGAGTAGATTCCTTAGTGCCCCTGACCCATTTAGCCCACCCCCCTCCCACAACCCCTCCAATAACCCTCAGTTTGTTCTCCATATTTAAGAGTGTCTTGGGTTTTGTCCCCCTCCCTGTTTTTATATTATTTTTGCTTCCCTTCCCTTGTGTTCATCTGTTTTGTCTCTTAAAGTCCTAGGATGAGTGAAGTCCTATGATTTTTGTCTTTCTCTAATTTCGCTTAGCAGAATACCCTCTAGTTCCATCCACGTAGTTGTCAATGGCAAGATTTCATTCTTTTTGATTGCCGAGTAATACTCCATTGTATATATACACCATGTTTTCTTTATCCATTCATCCGTCGATGGACATTTGGGTTCCTTCCATACTTTGGCTATTGTCGATGGTGCTGCTATAAACATGGGGTGCATGTGTCCCTTTGAAACAGCACACCTGTATCCCTCAGATAAATGCCTAGTAGTGCAATTACTGGGTCGTAGGGTAGTCCTATTTTTAGTTTTTTTGCGGAACCTCCATACTGTTTTCCAGAGTGGCTGCACCAGCTTGCATGCCCATGAAAATTCATTTGCAGCAGAAAGTTTAAGCAATAGCTTGAATGTTCGATTTTTCCCAATATTAGGATGCCCCAGCCCCTACCTACTGAGTTGGGGGGTTTAGAGAAAACCCCACAGGGCAGAGCCACACGCCCCAGTCACACCTCAGGCACGTCTTTGGGCTGCTGTGAGGGAAAGAAGAGGGTTGCGCAAGGTAACTTCACCAGAGCACTTAGCCAGCACACCCCCACCCCCACCTCCCGGCCGCCCCCAAGCTCTGGCCCTTTTAACTCTTCTCTTCACAAACACAGACTGGAGTGGCCAGATCTGTGTGTGTGATTTTTCCCATTTGGTGGACAAGAGGCTGGGAGTTGAGTGGGGTTGACATTCTTTCTTTCAAAAACCTGATGAGCTTCTCTGGAATGCCAGCCTTCCGGAAGCTTCTCCGCTCAGTGCCTGTTAATCCTCTATTGAGAGCTGATAATGAGGTTGGGATTTTTTTTTTCTTTAGATGGATAAAAGGAGCATTGCTACTTCTTCTTCTTCTTCTTCGTCGTCGTCATCTTCTTCTTCTTTTTTTTTCTGGCCTGTAGAGTCTATGTCAGCTATTTTTTTTGCCCATTAAAACGTGCCATAGTTTTACCACATTGGCTTTCACATTTCCCAAGATGATTAACAGTTGACCTTTCTTTGCTTAAAAAAAAAAAAAAAAAGGAGGGAGCTTCTCCCCTCAATTGAATGTGTCCTGAAGATAAGCCCGACTCAAAGTTCTGCTTCTTTCTTTCCTCTCACGTGTTTGTTTTCTTTCTCAGCAGAAGTCTCGGCCCGGCTGTCAGTCGGAGGTGGTCACGATTAGAAACCGAAGCGACCGCTGCTGTTTGCTTTAGCTGGGACAGTAATGCGTCCTCCACCTCAGTGGCAGCTGCAGAAGAAGCTTTAGCCTGCCGAGGAAAAGTAGTAGAACAGGATTAGTGGGGAAGGGGGGTGGGGGGCCAGAGCCTCTGGAATCTTTTCTTGTGCTTCAGGGAAAGGTCACCAAGCCCTCTGTGGTCTCTCCCTCCTGAGGGCCCAGACCTGAATGCCTTTTTATCGGAGTCATCTGGCCCCGCCCTGGCCACTGGCCGCAGGTGGCCGCCGACAATCAGAAATGTGGCTGCTCGTGACCGAGGCGTTCTCTAAAATATAAACTTGTTGCCAGGTTGCAAAGACTTAGTACAAAACACATGTCAGTTGGGGCGCCTGGGTGGCGCAGTCGGTTAAGCGTCCGACTTCAGCCAGGTCATGATCTCGCGGTCCGTGAGTTCGAGCCCCGCATCGGGCTCTGGGCTGATGGCTCGGAGCCTGGAGCCTGTTTCCGATTCTGTGTCTCCCTCTCTCTCTGCCCCTCCCCCGTTCATGCTCTGTCTCTCTCTGTCCCAAAATAAATAAAAAACATTGAAAAAAAAATTAAAAAAAAACCCACATGTCAGCAATGATATTTTTGAGTGGATTGCCACCCGACACACCACGGCCTCGGCTTCGGCTTTTTGTTGATTATCTGACCCTCGGACCCCCGAAAGCAGACCTCCCAGATTACAGCAAAAGACGTAGATCTCATAAGACTTCCCGGGAAGCAGACGGGGTCAGGGCCAAGTGCTTTTGGGAAGAGCCGTGGCAGAGTTCCACTGGGGATCAGAAAAGAGGTGAGCAAGAGAAAAAAAGGGTCCTGAATAAAGTCTCTCGTCAGAGAAACAGGTCTGCTTTTGTCAATATGGCATTTCAGGAATGTGTGCCCACAGGACCCCTTGCTCATCCCTTTTAAATGTCGGTTTAACAGCAACGACCCTGTCAAGCGAGTACTGTTCCAGAGGCCCAGCCGAGCAAGCGTGTAAGGTTGTGAATAGCTGTCCAGGACCCAGGAACACCCCCACGGAAAAGTGGGGCAAAGCTTGGGACCCACAGTCCGAAGATAAGAACTCTGTGTAACCGATGAGTCATTGTAAGAGCATGTTGAGGACTCAAGGCTGGGGACTGTGACAGCCTTTTCATCTTGCAAACATGGCCCAGCTGCAGTGACAGACCCTCCAGTGACATCCCACTGCCTGGCTTGAGCTCCCACAGGAGGAGCTCCCACACTTCCCCTTAAGCATCCTAAAACCAAGGAAAGGAGCCCTTCGGCGACAAAGAACGAAGAGGAACTTTGCACTAAAAATCACTTGGTTGGCTCAACGTCTTTCTCAACAACAGCCAGTAGGTCGGGTAAGTAGAGATTACCATCTCTGTGTCTCGGAATGAGTCCTTAGCCTGAACCTCTGTGAACTTACGTGCCAGAGGCTTGAAGGATGGGGCCATTTTGATCTTCAACGCAGAACGGGGAGGGTAGGCAGCATCACCACTGAGGAGGAGGGGTGGAGATTTAAGCCTGGGTGAGGAAGGGTGATTTATAAGCCTCAGGAAAGAAGATCTGCGGACACTTCAAATATCCCCAGAGAGGACACGATGGCCTAATGTCCTTTCTTTCCCAGGCGAAGAGAGAGTTGGGCACTCTTGGGTAAAGGAATGGAAAAGCAGTCTGTTGAAATTCTTTCTTCATACCCTGATGTTTACTTGTATTTCGAAAAACAAACAAACAAACAACACTAAAAACACTTGGTCTGGTTTTATGTTTCATAAATATAATTGTAAAAATAGGGAGAACAAAAGATCATACTTCAGAGGATCTATACTTTTGCCTTTCTTATGCATATACGCATATACGTTTTTTAAATTTCTCTAGTTGACTTGTACTTCCCGAAGATCTGAATAGAACTGAAAGATGAAAGGCCAGGTTGCCATCTGATCACCACGTACGCTTCTCTCTGACAAGCTCACGGTTCCCTCCCGTCTGATTTATTATGCTCCTTGGCTTTGCGGCAACATTTCACAAACTCATCGATACAGAAATTCCCGAGAGTGAGTCTCTTAATTACATAGGCTCTTCTTGGGGGGTGAACAAAACAACAAATGTATTTCTCCCCACGTGGGTTGAAATGCCCCGTGTGATGTCCAACTTTACCACAACACTGTGGGGTGGGGGAGAGGTGGGGGGGGGGCTGGCTTTACCTCGTGGTGCCGCCGTCTCCCAAAATGTGTTGGTGCCTTCACGTTGTCTAACAGCTGGGCCCCTTGTGGCCTTACGGCTCACAGCCTTCTTTTCCTCAACAAGAGTCCCCACATAGCAGTCCTGTGGATAATCCAGCGATCTCATGGGCCCTGAGCCCCATGGTTCTAACTTCCTTCCTCTTTATGTCATTTCAGCACTCATGTTCATGGCCAAACCAGGGAACTGGTGATGGGTTGACCCACACCAGCTCCAGGGTCTTGCCCACTTCCCATAGAAGATACCAACCATGGGGTAGCCTCATCTTATCAGCAATCCGAGGGGACCACGGTGCAGTCGACAGCAAGATGGCGAAGTCCTGGTTGTCCCTGTGTCAGGTTGACCTCCTAAGAGCTTGCAGGGGAGATGGCTTTGAAATCCTTGAATGAGTTCATGCTCTTTTCTTGAAATGCACTGAATTCTGGCAACTTCCTAGAGTGCAGTGTCCCTGCCTTATGCTGGTTTCCCTTGTGGCCCCATGAGCCCCTTGCATGGATTTGAGTATCCTGGGTGTTGAGTTCATTGTTGCATCTTGGCTCAACATCCTAGACCAGGAGCCAAGGAGAAAGGTCTTTGGATACTTCTTGCTGAGTCCTGTTTCTCATCCCTGGTACACAAAGGCGAGGGTGAGGGGTGGGACACTGAAAACTAAGCAGACTGCTCATTGGTGTCACTTTTGTACTGTTTTTCATCTTTCTGGGGACAAAAGTGTCTGTTCCAAAGGGACAGAATGGGAAATTTGACTAAAAGTTTTAAAATTCAAACCCAGGGATGCTTGGGTGGCTCAGTCAGTTAAGCGGCCGACTTTGGACTTCGGCTCAGGTCACGATCTCACGGTTCGTGAGTGTGAGCCCTGCATGGGTCTCTGCACTGACAGCACGGAGCCTGCTTGGGATTCTCTCTCTTCCTCTCTTTCTGCCCCTCCCCTGATCGCCCGAGTGTGTGCTCTGTCTCTCTCAAAAGAAAGAAATAAACCAAAAACAGGTAGAGAGATACAGGCTGTTGGATGGTTCTAGAACAGATTCTGAGAAGGGACTAAGGATAGGGAGGGAGAGGGGCTGTCTGGCACGGACTCCTCGTGGCCACTTTCCTTCAGGCTCTTCCTGGACCTCCACACACACAGAGGGACTCACAGGCCGAAAGATCACCAGACTCCCCTCCTCAAATCCCCGCTTTCTGCCGGAGTCCCCGGCTCGGCTCTCGGCACTCTCCACCCCACCATTCACTACCTTGTCTCCCGACCCATTTTCTTCAGAGCACTTACCACGAACCACAAGCCATGATTGTCTTGTTTTCCTGCTTCTTTTCTACTCCAAGCCTCAGGGGTCTGCCTTCTTTATTCTTTATGTAATCCTCGTGTCCAGTGCCTGGCTTAACTCCAAAACGACTCGTTGAATACACGCAACTTGCATAGGAGACATGGCACAAGGGGCTAGGACTTGGACACTGAAGAGGTCGGATCAGTTCAAGTGCTCAGTAAGCAAGGTGTTGTCATCAAAGACAGGGCAGTAGGGGGGCTGGAGGGAGCTTCGGTAGCATTGTGGCGAATTCCGTGTAGACACGGAACCCTAACGTCTCTGCTAATGTAGTGAGTGGGCAGCCGCCAGAAAGAGCCCAGGAGGAGACAGAGGACAAGAATGGAGAGAAGACAGTCAGGACTGAGAAAAAGGGAGAGCAGGTGTATTCCATACAAAAGAAGACATAGAAACCCCAAGGGGGTAGATGAACCCCAAGAGAGCTGCAAGGGAAGGAGGCAAAGGCCAAGGTCAGGAGGAGGAAGTGCATCGCCCTGGTGTCAGGACCTGGAATAAGCCCCGCCCCTCCGGTTCCTTGGCGACTTAAGCCCAGCAGAGCCTCTGCATGGCTTCCGAACGGCAGTGACCTCTACCCCCAGCTTTCCCGCCCCTGAACCTTTACCAATGACTCAAGAGCTACCAGGAGTTTGCAAGGCACTTCGTCCAGTGTTCTTATCTTGTAGTTGAGAAACTCTGAGAGGGACGTGTTACCCAGTTAGTGGCAGAGGTGGGCCGACAGTCTGACCTCCTGTTCGAAGCGGTTATGGGTTTAGGGGCAGGGGTAGGGGCAGGTCAGCCACCTGACTCCTGGACTGCTCAGGACAGTCTCGTTTTCATGTCTCCCAATTTCTCAGACTTTGACTTAAATCAACCATACTCTGACTACCCCAAATATCCATCTAATGTCTGTGAGATTCCTCCTCAGGCTTCCCGGCAATCCACGGGGAGAGAAAATAGCAGAAACAGAATGACATGCAATTATTTCAATACTGGAACCATGTTTTGAGGGATCCACTGAGCTAAGGGAGGACCCTACGCTGGCCCATAAACTATGATTAAACAGGACCTTGTCTGCATGATTGACACTGGGTCCAACTCTGACAGTGAGCCAACATCCAGGAGTGCTAGTTAACTTGATTTTAACAAACCCCAGAGACTGGGCTTCCGGTATTGGCTACTTGAAGGAGTCCACTAATGCGAAATGCCTCCGGCTACGGAGATCTAAAAATGTGAGATAAAATATGACACAGTTTATTTCAGATACGTAATGGAGTTAACAAGAAAGAGAGGCCCTCGGACGCTAGAAACAAAGAGGGAACCCAAATCAGATCAATCTAGTGTGATTCGCGGCTGCAGTCACTGAGGGGTTTGTAGGGAGTTAATTGGCCCAGAAATACACTGAGACAGCTTTTGTTCTCTGTTCGCACCTGGTGAGGACAGAAGATGAGGTCTTCGTAGAAGTTAGAACTCAGACCTCTGCCGAAAGTGGAGATTCTTGAAACTCAGCCCTCTTAACGAAGAGAATTTAAAATAACTCCACGCACCAACCAACGTGCCCCTGTCCAGGGCTCTGAAAAGCAGGGGGGTGGGGGGAGAAGTCTGAGTTGATATTATTTATGTAGTGTAGCAATCCTTAGTTGAACTTGCAACATATAAACTGATCCTGCATTGATAATACCACCGGAAGCAATGCAAGACCCTGACATAATAGAATCATCTGAAAAAAAGATCCCACAAAAAATGAGTATGTCAAAGCTACGAAAGCATTTTTAAAGAAGGAATAGAAAATCTTACCAAGAGGGGCACCTGGGTGGCTCAGTTGGTTGAGCATCCGACTTTGGCTCGGGTCATGATCTCACTGCTCGTGGGTCCGAGCCCCGTGTCGGGCTCTGTGCTGACAGCTCGGAGGCCGGAGCCTGCTTCGGATGCTGTGTCTCCCTCTCTCTCTGCCTCTCTGCTGCTCACCTTCTGTCTCTCTCTCAGAAATAAATAAAACATTAAAAAATTAAAAAAAACTTTTATGAAGAATAATACGCAATGAAAAGACAACAAGCAAATAGGAAAAAGCAACACTAGAACCATGAAGGGTAGTCTGAATTGAGGATAGAACGAAGAATGATTCAGTGAAGCTCTTGCTCCTAATGTGTGACTTAACCTCCCTTTTATCTTTTAGTTTCATTACAGCTGTTATTTAAAAATTACCCAGGGTGTCTGGCTGGCTCAGTCAGTAGAGCGTGTGACTCCTGACCTTGGGGGCATGAGTTCAAGACCACATTGGACATAGAGATTACCACCACCAACAAAAATAAGAATAAATAAACTAATTAACTAAACCCCCTTTAAAAAACTATCCAATCATTCAGCATTGTACTGGGTTGAATAACGTCCCCCCAGAATTCATGTCTACCTAGAACCTCAGAATGTGACCTTCTTTGGAAATAAAATCTTCACGAAGGTAATTAGCTAAGATGGGGGTCCCAAGACGGATGAGAAGAGAGCCAGTGGGGAGAACGTGGGACTCTTGATCTCGGGGTTGTGAGTTCAAACCCCACACTGGGTGTAGAGCCTACTCTATTAATTAAAAAATTGATACAAATAAGTCAGTGATCACAATAAACGTGCACAAGGATACCCAAATAGTTAGACGCCGTATTAGCTCAGATTAGGGAAAATAAATCCTACAGCGGGCTGTTTGCTCCTTTCTGTCATTCAGAGGAACTTCTCAAGTACAGTCTGCTCATGAACTACTGTTTTGA
Source organism: Felis catus (assembly GCF_018350175.1). Taxonomy (NCBI): domain Eukaryota; kingdom Metazoa; phylum Chordata; class Mammalia; order Carnivora; family Felidae; genus Felis; species Felis catus. The sequence continues at coordinate 215,688,668 of NC_058375.1, forward strand.
GGGGAGGGCGCCCCAGCGGGAATCAGATCTGAGTTTGCTACAGCGGCTTCGCAGCTCAGAGCAGTGGACGAAGAATTGTGTGGGAGGTCGGGAACCGGCTCCAGTATTTTCTAGGGTGGTAACCATGGGGAAACACCTGAGCTTCTCATTCGTAGAACTGAGGGGGATTCTTGCCTTGACCTCATCACTTGACACGGTGACCCTTGCAGAAGGACATAGTGGGAGAGAACGTAGTTAAGTTCCGTACAAAAACCCGAGTTACGAGGTCTAGACTGCAATCTGGCTGTCTACTGCTTCACTTTCCGCTCTTTGCATTACAGATCCACAGGTGTTTGCAAGCACAAGACTCTAGTTGGCTCGTCCTGGGTCATTCATTCAGCATTTACTAACCCACCCACAGAACACGCTGAACCCAGGCGGCAGGACGAGGAGGTAAGTACGCCAAGGCCCCGACCACGGCTCACGGAGGCCACTCGTCGGCAGAGCCATCCAGCCGCGTTGGGACCCTTCTTCCCTCACAAAGCCCTGCCACGTCGAAGTGTTCCAGGCTCCGCAAAACATCATCAAAGACTTGGGAAACTTGATTGGCTTATTTACCCACAAGTGTGAGCCTCCATGCATCCCACATTCCCTTAGACCTTCTTTTTCCCTTTAACTGGCTGAGTTCCTCTGGGAGTTGGTTCATCACCACGAGCCTGTTCCACAGCTCCTGCACACGGCCCCAGCCAGCCCGCACCTCCGCACGGACTCTCCAGGCTTTATGGCTGCATCCACGGGCACCATCTGCCGGTGCCGGGCCCCCGCAGTGGGACCCTTTCTATGGCTGGGGTGGCCTTTCTAGAAGGAACTGGGGGAGGGAGGGCAAGTCTCACAGAGAGCAGGTACTGAGTTAGGGCAGCTAAGCTCAAAGCTCAGCTCCTTACTCCTTCTGATTCAGGTCTTCTTCTTCATCTGCAGAATTTGCTGGAACCACCACTGAAAAAAAGCCTCACGTAAGGGACTGATGGTCTGGGAACCCTCTAGTTATAAAATATGAAGGGGAAAAAAAACCTTAGCAATTTCAGCTTCAAGAAAGGTCACTCTTATGAGATCAGGCTACATTCCTGCAGAGTTGAAATGAGTCATCGTAAGTGCCCTTCAAGTGCCAGCTAGGAGGGTAATGAACTTGCAACTTACCAATATTGCTGAAACACACACACACACACACACACACACACACACACACACGCACACAGACGCACCCAAGCACACACACACACAAGCACACATGCACACGCAAGCACTCGCACAGACATGCATACACACACACACACACACACACACACAGACGCACCCAAGCACACACGCACACAAGCACACATGCACACGCAAGCACTCGCAGACATGCACATACACACACACACACGCACACACACGCACCCAAGCACACACACACACACAAGCACACATGCACACGCAAGCACTCGCACAGACATGCACACACACACACACACACACACACGAGCTTTCTTTTTCATTGCTTTTCATTATGTTTGCAGCTTGTTCAGAAACCCCCAACTCTTACCAAATTTTAAAGGAAAATCCACCTTTTAGGAAACTCAACGTTTGAGCTTTCTATTTCTCTAAAAACAGATTTAAACCTGTTCATTACGAGGCATAATCTTTAACGGTGATTTTAAATTTTCTCACAGGAATAGCAGCCATATAAGCCCCTCTGCCTCGTATATGGGTGCACATGTGAGAGCTGAGCCAAGGGTTGGATTCCCCTCCCGGGCTCCTGTAGACATTGGAAACCAAATTTTTCCATTTTAGAGTTAAATTTTAAAATCAATACTGGTGGGTCAGAGGAGACACATAATGGCCTTGAGGGATAAGCCGGGAAGAAGTCACTGCCTTCAAAGAGGGATGTGTCCGGGAGAGAGCCTCGCTTCGGTCACGCGCGAGCTCCCTAAACCACACCCCAGGGAGTTCACTGGTCTGGCTGAGAGGTGTTTCCAAACCCAGTTGACAGCTGTGGTCCTTCTTACAAACCAGTCCATTGGCATCAAGGTTTCGATCAATTCTGGGTCTTAAAGAGACGATGTTCCAGAACCTGTAGGGCTAAAGATCAGAACACTGACTCCAGCTCATCTACTGCAGGGGGCCCAGTCCTGGCTACCAGCAGGTTCTCCAAGCACATGCTGTGCCCCTTGGAGCATGGAAGGATGCTGACAAGGCCCGAGTTTCTTTCTGCTAGTCACCTTCACAGACAAGCCCGGGATCTCACCTCTTATCCAGAGTTGGGGATTAGAACACGTGTGATTTCAGCCCTTGGCCTTGGCCACTGTGCACCATGGTGTGGACTGAATCCTGTTGCCTCAAGTTCATATGTGGAAACCCTAAGCCCCATGTGATGGTATTGGGGATGGGAACTTCAGGAGGTAATTAGGTTCAGATGAAGTCACGAGGGTGGAGCCTTCATGATGGGGATTAGTGCCCTTCTAAGAAGAGACACCAGATGGGGGCTTGGGCGGCTCAGTCAGTTGAGCGGCTTGAGTTCGAGCCCTGAGTCGGGCTCTGGGTTGGCAGAGAGGAGTCTGCTTTGGATTCTGTGTGTGTGTGTGTGTGTGTGTGTCTCCCAAAAATAAATTTTAAAAAATATAACATTTAAAAATTATAATAACAAAAAAAGAGACACCAGAAAGCTGGCAATCTCTCTCTTCACTATGTGGGGACACATCTGTAAGCCAGGAAGAGGGCTCTCCCCAGAATTCAACCTTGCTGGTACCCTGATCTACGACTTCCAGCTTCCAGAACTGTCAGGAATTAATTTCTGTTTCTTAACACCCCCCCCCCCCCCCCCCCCCGTCTGTGGCATTTTGTTCTGGAAGCCCAGCTGACCAGAAAGACTGTGATGTCACTAGGGTCCCGGTATGCAGGAGCTTGAGTCAGAGGGGTGTGGCCTCACACAAGACCTTGTCCACAGCCCGGTGGCTGAATCCTTTCTCATGCCCATGTCCTTCACACGGATCATGGAGCTTTGCTTCAGTGGGCCCTTTCCCCCACATCCACCTGCTCTGGTCTCTGCCTCTGCAGAGTCGCTGTTCTGATTGGTCCTTCTGGTCTATTGTGAGACCACTGCCTGGTTCTACCCACTCTGACACCTGCACAGACATCACCTTGGGTGCCCAAGGCGGCCACGGAACCTTTACTGACAGATCCCCTGATAACCCTACACTTGCCTAGTGACCCAGACAGAATGAAGGGGAAGCAGATTGCCCACGGAGAGGACATACACATGACAAGAGATGGGGAAGCTAGCCAGGTACAGCCATGGACCGGCAGTTTCTTCTGGCGAACAACTCCAACAGCACCTCCTTCGGGGAGCCCTCCAGGATACCTGATCTAACAATGCCATCCTCTGAGCTCGGCTCTCCCCTCTGTCCATTCTCAGAGGCTGCGCTTACGACATTGTCTTGTAATTTCTTTGGTTTTCAGTCTCTAGCCTCTTCCGAGATGCCAGGACATGGGTGTCTGTGCCCATGTTCATCCTTTTATCTCAAATACCAAGAGCGGAGTCTGAAATATAGTGGGTGCTCTTCCCATTTAATTGAATGGAATGGGGCATCCCAGCCCCGTGAGAATCTTCCTTTCCTTCCTTTAGGTTCTCTTCCCTCCCGTTCCCCCAACGACACTTTCTTCTAACCGGTTGTGATGCCCCCTCCTCCCGGGAGGAGCTCAGAGAGGGGCATTCAATTCATTATCATTTCTCCCAGCTTCATAAAACCAATGGGCCTGGATACGACACCCAGTTGTCTTCCCCGGGGAAGATGCTCCCAAGGTCACCTCGGGGCTCCGATTCTTAGCTTCCTTAAGTTTCCCTGGGTAAGGGAGGTGTTCGCCATTCGGATTGAATTTCTGAAGCTGACTGCTCAAAAGTGTCACTTTCGGCGTCCCCGGATGATTAGATAACCACATGCTCACGTTAACCACTGTCCTCTAGGAAAAATCCTTGTAAAGCGTTATTAAAAATCTGTTCCTTGATGAGTCGTCTCTTGCTTTGCCTCGCCCCTTGTCATCATTGTTTACCGCACCCCAAATGTTGGCGGGAGGCACAGGCAGGCGCCATCCTGCAACCTTACTACTTACGCGCGTCTTGGCCACGCGCTTGGCCACAGCGACGGCTCCGCGGTTTCTCCGAGCATGCGCAGAGCAGGCAGAAGCGATACACCGAAATTCATCGGCCCAGATTCCGGCGGATTCGGCCCTCGGGGAATCGCGTGCAGCTCTCCTCTGCCGCGCTCGGCAAAGGGTTGCACGAGCCCGGCTCAAAAATGTTTTCAAGTGCAAGGTGTATGCTTTCAGGACAAAAGTAGGCCACCCACCCCGTGCCGCCGACCCTGTCAAGATCTTCCGCAGTGTAGTTGATGCGTAAGTCACGATAATGAAAATAAACCCAAGCCTTGTCCACAAAGCACCGCCGGGCATGGGGTGCGAACTTCTTTAAGGGGTTGTATTCGTTTCCTGTTGCCGCTGTTAACAAATCACCAAGGTTATAGTGGCTTAACGTAATGCAAGTCTATTATTTTACGGTTTGTGCGTCAGAAGTCCTCGGCGGGCTGGAATCAAGGTGCTGGCGGCGCTGGGGTCCTTCCTGGAGGCTCCGGGGGCCGGGGGAGCCTCTTTCCTTACCTTTTCCAGGACGGGGGGTCACCCGCCTTCTTTGATCATGACCCCTTCCCCTATCTTCAGCGCCAACCCGCTGCCCCTTTCTGTGTCAGTTGTCCGGGGTCCTCTTGTCCCGGTGCCCCTGTTCCGCCTCCCTCTTCCACTTATAAGGCCCCTCGTGGGTACATTGGGTCGCTTGGATGGTCTAAGCAAGACAGCTTCCCGTGTCAGAACTGTTGATTAGTAACTTTAGTTCCACCCTTTCCCACCTACCCTAGCATAGTCACAGGCTCCCGGGACTAGGGCGGGGACATCTTTGCGGGCCACTATTCTGGAGGCCAGCAGTGGCCTGCAGCCAGGTGGCGGGCGCTGGTGTGGCACCATGGGTGAAGAAGGTGCCGGATCCACATTCTGGGGTCACCACTTGCTCCCTTGTATGGTCTTGGGCAAATGACGGTGCCTCTCCCTCCGTGCTCATTTGGGTTCCCAGGTTTGTGGGTGCAGGGAGCTTGATTTGGAAGTGATCCCAGGAGGCACCGTGAGGGAGCGGGGACATTTGTCAGGGAGGCGAGCTGGAGGGCATGCGCTATGAGCGGGTCATGACTATGAGAAGACTGGGAAGACGACGGTCCCGATGACAGGCAAGGATGCCCGTGATTCCTCGAGGCTGACCCTCAAAGCTTGGAGGCCTGGCTGAGCCTGCTCTCATGGCCAGGGGGACCCCTGAGACGGGAGGCACAGGGAGCCGTCTCCTATCGGCAGGTGGCTCCTGATGGGCCAGGGGGAGCTGGTGGGACGCCAGCAGCAACTGTCACCTCCTCTGAGCCTCGGTTTCCTCAGCTGTCCATGGAGGACAACCATGACCCTGCCTCCATCCAGGGCGGTGTGAGGGCTAAACAGGACAAGGGGTGAAAATTCGTGTGGTGTCTAGAGCCCGCAGATGTGAGGCTGGCTACTCACTGCTTCCCTGGCCGTGCGGCCCAAGAGCGGGCACTTTATCTTTTGCTCTGCCTCGGTTTCCTCACCTGTGACCCGAGGGAGTTCATTCATCACGGCACAGGTGTCGGTGGGCATTAGGCACATTCGCGAGGCTAAGGGGATAAAGCAGACGCTTTCTGAGCCTTTCGGAGCCTGCCCAGAGAGAGTGCGATCCCACGGGTGACAGGACACTGCAGCCGAGTGCTGAGTGCCCACGTCACGAGGGCACGCGACAAGGCCTGAGCGGTCAGCCGGGTCAGGAGGGCAAGGCTGCTGGAGGGAGGGAGGGAGGGATGGGCACTGAGGCAGGAAGGAAGGAGAGCTCTCTGGGCAGCAGTGTGCGTGCGCGCATGTCCCCAGCCTCGCCAGGGAGGGAACGCGCCTGTTGGAAGGCCTGTGGGGCGCCCTCCAGGAGGAAACCATCGCTCTGCTGTCTGCACCCCAGGAGCTTAGGGAACCCCACCGTGCAGCCCCAGTGGTCCCTGCATCCGGCCCTCCTGATGGGAAGTTCACTTCCCCTCCCTGCCCCGGAGTCATGCTTCCTCTTGGTGGATTCGCTCCACGACCCACACTGGTGGCAGTAGGAGATAATGCACCTTCTGGGCCCCGGGCACACCTCTGGCAACGGACCCCTAGCAGCTCCGCGAGAGATGGGCACAGAAGCCACAATCTCCCTGTGATGGTTGGTGTTGTGGGTGGAATGTGGGGGGGCCCAAGTGCACCCCAGAGCTATTGATGCTGCTGGGAAAGCCAGGGACGGGGAAGACCCGGGGGCTGGCCCTGAGCCACTGATGGCCCTCCCGTGATTCTGAACTTCACCTGAGCGCACCGAAATGGAATCAAGTGCTTACTCTTGGCCCCGCCGTGAGCTGAGTATGAAGGTTGCAAGGACAAGAGAGATTCCAGGCTGGAGGAGGAGGGAGGCACAGACGAGACCCTCTGCGAGATGTGGCCAGGGCCCCAATGGGGCATGAACAGTGCTCGGATCACCCTGAGGGGCTGTGCTGAGGGTCTGTCTACATAAAGGGTTCCTTCAGGGACAAACACTGTCCACGCATCAGCCTGGCCCCCTCAGCACTGGAGCTGATTCCTGGCCCAGGTAGATGTTGAAGAAATTTGTATTACATATTGCACTTGAAAAAAAAAATTTTAAATATTTATTTATTTTTGAAAGGGAGACAGATTGCGAGTGGGGGGAGGGGCAGAGAGCAAGGGAGACACAGAATCCGAAGCAGGCTCCAGGCTCTGAGCTGCCAGCACGGAGCCCAATGCGGGGCTCGAGCTCACGGACGGTGAGATCATGAGCCAAAGTCAGACGCTTAACCACCTGAGCCTCCCAGGTGCCCTGACACTTACCCAGGACAGTTAAAAATGACCAAGTGGTAGAGAACATGTATTGTTGCGTGTGAATTTTGATTCCTAGGTTCGAAGTCCCGTCAGACTTATTGGAATGCAGATTCTGCAGGCTGGGCTCAAAACAAGCCAACTTTGGATTGGAGCCGTTGATGGTCGGCTGTAGTAAAGTAATGATAGAGAATAGTTAAAACTGGCTTGTTAGGTCATAAATATTTTACTTGCCAGGCTCAGCAAGCTGCGGGTAGACACTTGCCCTAATGAGTAAGTATTGATTACACTCTAGTCTGGAATCAGGACACATAACTGATGGGTTAAAGATTTGAGGAATCCCGCGCTATGCACGAAGACAGAAATTACCCTGGTAACACCATTAGGGGGTACTTTCTCATTGCGTCTCAAAACTTAAGCATAAGCAGGGTTACGGCCTAAGCTAAAAGCAAAGGCGATAGGCTGGCCAGCCGAGCTGGAGAGCTGACTTGATGGGTCTTCGTGTGGGTGCAGGGGTGGGGAATCATAGCGTGGGAGGGTTCCTTGGGCTAATCCACTCCAGTGTCGCCCTACGGTGCGCGTCATTCTCTGACACCCAACTTACGATCACGCATTTGCGAACACGTCCGCTCTTGGCGTGTTCGGTTCTGTCCGGAGCAGCTCTGAGCACACACACGAGTCAGGATCCCGCCATTCAGTCTAGGCGGCTTGATGCATCTCCCTCTCCCTTCAGATGGCCGTCCCACAGGGGAAGTCGTTGCTGGGAGTTCCACAGTGAAAATCGTCCTGTTGGCCCCGCACGGGATGGCGGTCTACAGAATCCGTGGCAAACGGTTACATGGTGGGTCGGGATGACAATATTGGTGTGGGTTTCACGAGAATGGAGTTTTGAGCAGGAAACCTGGTGCGGGGTCAACATAGTGCCATGACTGTCTGGGCTTTACCAACCTGCCAGACCCACGGGTTGGAAGGAATCTCTTGGTGCCGATGGCCGCGACGCACACGGGGAACGACACGGACCTGAGTTTGGCCCGGGAGCATCTATCTGTGGCCTCCTCGGTAATCTGGAGCCTTTACATTAGCAGCACCAGGAGCGGTAAGGAAGCTTTCTCTTAAGGACCCTTGACCTTTCTGAAGGGCCGTGCAGCTTCACTTTGGTGACCACAGGTGACCGAGACGGTGAGAGGCGGGGATGCCAGTTTTGTAGTAACGGGGGCCCCTGGTCAAGGCGATTCTCTAGACAGAACTCAGGAAAAAACGCTCTATTCAAGAACCAAGTTCAGACTAACAGGAGATCCCATCCCAATTGGGGTGGACCCTAATTGCAGCGACAAGTGTCCTTATACGGGAAGAGACGGGGAGGAGACACACAGATGAGAAGGCCAGGTGACATCAGGGGCAGAGACTGAAGGGATCCATTTACAAGTGGGGGAACGCATGGGTTCCTGGAAGCTGCCGGAAGCTCAGAGAGAGAGGAGTGGGGCAGATTCTCCTGCAGACCTTCCAGAAGGAACCAACCTTGACAACACCTTGGTTTCAGAGCTCCGACCTCTATTGCTGTAGGAGAATAAACACCTGTGGTTGCAAGCACCCCCAGTTTGTGGTACTTTGTTACGGCGGCCAAAGGAAAGCTAATACGCCTCCCGAGACCAGCGTTTACTGCCCACGGGCACCCAGCACTCTCTTTAATCTTGCAGTCATTTTGAGGCTGGGGTGTAATTATACGGGCCCTCCAGGGAAACCTGAGATTTAAATAAATCTGGGGCTCACCTAATGCTGACCTTTGAGAGGCATTGCCCTTGATAGCAAAAGATTAAGGGTGCCTGGGAGGACCTGGGGTGCCAACAGGCAGAGGCTGTTACAGAGACTGAAAACTGAGAAGGTGGTCGAACGAGATCCCTGAGAACCAACTCCGGAAAGCCAGAGGGCATTTGACACGGGCAGGTTCACCGTCACCAGCTCTCCTAATAACCAGCTGCTTGTCCCATGTTGCAGCAGTTGAGGGTGGGGTTGGGGGGCTGCCACGCGGAGCTTTGAGTTCAGTAAATAGACTCTGAGATCTCAGCCGCATAAAACAGGTTCCTGTCTGGCTCACGTTGCAGGTGCTGCTGGTTGGGCGGCTGGACTCTTGTGGAAGAGGTGACTCGGTTTTCCAGGCTGTTCCCATCAGCCCCTCCGTGATCCTGGAATCCCTGTTTTCAGTCTCGGAGAGGGGAGTGAAGGTTTCGGAGAAGGGACATCCTCCCGGGACCGCCCCCTTTTCACTCAGGTTCGCGGACAGCATCAGTGCCGTGGCCCCACCCCAATCCGAGTGCACTGAGTGTGCAGGGGCACGGAGCCATGGCCTCAGTGGCACCGGAAGGAGCCAGGAGGGGGTGTGCAGTAGGGAGCAGGCACGAGCTGTCGGCTGCTCCTGAGACGTTGCCGCGCCCACAGCTAGGCAACCAGCGGCTACGCGAAGTCTGGTCAATATCACAAGGTTCTGTAAACGACACGGGACATCTCGGACCCCGGGAAGGTCGTGGCTCCAGATGGGGTGTCCTAGAAATGTGACAGGTTGAGCTGCAGGCCATGCATCGTGTCTCCCGGACAACGTGGGCGACACCAGCGACCGGCTGGCCTGGCGCTACCCTTCTGGCCACCGTGGGTGGGCAGACGCGGTGACATTATTCGCTTCACACAGATGCGCGAGTCTTTCGGGTTCTCTCCCGGCGCGATTGTGCACCGTCCTCTGTTGTTCACCATGCACACTGGCTCCCTCGGCCACGAGTGGGAGAGCGGCATATCAGGGGTCACTGAGGTGGGAACAGTGGCTTTATTCCTTGCTGCTCACGGTGTGTCCGCAGACGAGCAGCACCAACGCCACCAGGAAGCTTGCTGAAGCGCCAAAGTTTGGGTCCCGCCCAGATCTAACAAGTGAGAGCATATTTTTCTCCTTAAAATTTTGAAGTGTATTTATTTTTTGGGAGAGAGAGAGAGAGCACGCGCACAAGTGGGGGAGGGGCAGAGAGCGAAGGAGAGAGGAAAATCCCAACCAAGCAGCCTCCACACCCTCAGCGCAGGGCCCCACATGGGGGCTTGAACTCATGAACTGCGAGATCGTGACCTGAGTCGAGATCAAGAGTCGGACGCTTAACCGACCGCGCCACCCAGGCGCCCCACGTGAGATTGTGTTTTAACAAGTTCCCCGGGTGAGTTCTGTGCACGCCGCAGGGTGGGAAGCAGTGAGCTATAAAATGTGTTAATTCCAGACCAACAAGAACGGTAGATAAATATCTAACTTGAATGGCGCGGATCAAATGTTACAGGGGTCCCAAGCAGACAAGAGTTAAGTTAAAATCTTTAGGCTACGATCATTAGAAAGATCGAGCTACAAAAGCCTACGTGCACGGTGGAGAAGAACCACTCAGAAACCCAAGGGTCAGCGTCCTTTTTACGGCTCTTGAGTCCCTGGCTGAATGATAATGTGTTAGGAGAGTATAGTGTGTTCATGTATGGTGGTGGGGGAGGGGGGGTACTTAAACACTTTTTTAAACTTTATTTATTCTGAGAGAGACAGAGCAAGAGCAAACAGGGGGAGGGACAGAGAGGTGGAATCCCAAGCAGGCTCCACGCCGTTGGTGAGGAGCCAGGCTCGGGGTTCGAGCTCACGAACTGTGAGCTCATGAGCTGAGCCGAAACCTGGAGCCGGCCGCTCGACCGCCTGAGCCACCCAGGCGCCCCTCAAACACTTTCATTCGGCCAATAGCCTGAAGTTAGGACAAGAGCCCTGAGTTTACTGTGACGCTAATCGGTTGCAGTACAGAACAGCACCAGGGCATCCGTCCTGTTCCTGATGGTGTGAAAACCTGAGGCCTGAGAAATGAAGGAAGAAATGTTAGAAATTCTTGGTCAACAGATCGGGCTGGTTCTTCTCTCCCAGACCTGCTCTACCCTCGCGTTTTACCAAAGGACACCTCAAATGTGGTTGTAGCACTTGGGAGCCGAGCTGTGGCAATTAAGGCGGATAACAGAAGCTCATTAACAACTTAATGAAATATACTCGGGACATCATTTTCCGTGACTGTTCAAATGCAGCGGTCAAAGAATAGCACTTTTCTATAAACTGATATAATCTATCATTTTCATCAAACTGCATGGAACTGTGTTAATAAGGATCCTTGAGGATGATACCAATTACTTGTTCGATAATAAGCTTTACAGCTTTTTTTTTTTCCCATTAAAAATTTTTACACTTGATCTTAGCCAAAAGGCCAAGAAGCGATCCATTAAAAATTTTTAATGGGCGCCTGGGTGGCTCAGTCGGTTAAGCGTCCGACTTTGGCTCAGGTCGTGATCTCACGGTTCGTGAGTTCGAGCCCCGTGCCGGGCTCTGTGCTGACAGCTCAGAGCCTGGAGCCTGTTTCGGATTCTGTGTCTCCCTCTCTCTCGGCTCCTCCCCTGCTCACATCTCTCTCTCTCTCAAGTATAAATATTCTCTGCCCCTTCCCTGCTTGCACTCTGTCTCTCTCTCAAGTATAAATAGACATTTCAAAAATTACAAAATTTTTTTTAAGACACTGAGGCACCTGGGTGACTCAGTTGGTGGGGCTTCCAACTTGATTTCAGCTCCAGTCGTGATCTCACTGTTCGTGAGATCGAGCCCCGAGTCTACTTCTGCACTGACAGCACAGGAGCCTGCCTCAGATTCTCTATCTCCCTCTCTCTGCTGCTCCCCTGTGTGCTCTCTCTCTCTCTCTCTCTCTCTCTCTTTCGGTCTCTCTCTGGCAAAAATAAATAAGCATTTAAAACAATTTTGAAGACGCTGTGCTGCCGACTTTGGCAATGAAAGTGGCCCCGAGTGAAGGCGTATAGGTAGGCACCAGAAGCTGGACGAAGCAAGGGACAGATTCTCCCCTAGACCCTCCAGAAAGAACGCAGCCTTTCCCGACACCTTGATTTTCGGACTTGTGATTTGAGAACTGTAAGATAATACATTTGCGTTGTTTTAAGCCACTGAGTCTCGGGTAACTTGTTACAGTGGCAACAGGAAACTCATACACAGGGGGGAGACAGACAATCAATACATAATTGAGCATAAGTTCATTTTATGTCCGTGGGAATAAAATACAAAGTATGTCACGGGTAAGAGTGATGCAGGGAAGGGCAGAGAGAGTAGGAAGGGGGTTTTAATGAAAACGGGAAGGTGTGGGCGGAAAGACGGGAAGTTGGGGAGAGATACGGCCAGGAAGCTGCCCCGGGGGAAGGTGTTCTAGGGAAAGGGAGCCGTCAGTATGAAGGCCATAGAGGAGGGGTCCTCTGCTTAGGCACTACAGGTGTTCTGGGCCAGACTGTCCTCTGTTGTGGGCTGTCCTGTGCACCACCTTCTTAGTTGTGACAAGCAAAGGTGTCTCAGGACACTACCATTGTTTTCTGGAAGCCGTGGAGAGCCACGGCTCCAGAGGTAGGTCAGTAGCGTAGCTCAGGCACGAGCCTGCTGGGGCGTGGGTGTGACAACAGGCCAAGGTTGGACAGTTACTTTGGAGTGCATGGCTTTGACGCTTCGACATTCAGGGAACAGCAGCAAGGGCATCATGGGGAACTTACTAGAAAAGCGGACCCCAGATGGGTGGGGGTGGGGTGGGGGAGGCACTGGTTTGGGGTGCTCTCATGCCATGTCTCTGAGCTGCGACGGTGCGGACCCTGCCTTAATTTCAAGCTCACTGACTTCACAGCTCTTCTGGAACATTCTCCCTGTGCCAGGTCCCGGTTCCAGGCTGTGAAGGGCTGCCCCACGGTAGGGGGGCTGGTTCCGAAGTCAGACTGCCCGACAGTTTCCAAGCCTGTGACAAACATAGTCCCTATCCCTCGACGTTTATTATGAGGCACAGACCGGATGTCTACCCCATGCATTCAGCCCAGCGCTCGGCGCCCCGTAAGTGCTCCGTGATTGTTCTTGTGACTGTCTGTCTGTCTACCCATCTGTTTGTCTGCCTGTGTCGTGAAGGTCCACATCAGCACCGGCAGGATGAACCCATCTACCTCATGGCCTTTCAGAGAGGATTACATGACGTGAGTCTGTCAAGTGCGTAACTCATTGCTCAGCATAAAACAAACGCTCCGTGAATGGTCGCAAGTAATATTATCTTAATCATTTCTTTTCAGAAAATGAGCGCTGGTAAAGGGCTTCACCGTTAATGGCGTTCTCAGCTGCTTACTTGGAATTACCCTCGAGGTGCGCCTCACCCTCCTGGCCAGAATGTCCTGACCTCCCCGGTGGTAATTGTTAAACCAGGAGCCGAGACGTTAGTCCTTCCGTCCCCCGAGCCGGGGCCAACCGAGGTGGGTCTCGATCTGTCTGTGATCTGTTGGCAGGGGGGTTGATGGTTTCCCTCACACGGCAGCTCTGGTGGGGAGCCCTACGTGTTTCGTACAATGAAGGGGTGGGGGTGGTGTCTGAGACACCTTATCAGCTGAGAGGTTTTAGCCACAAGTAGCCGAAACCCCAAGTAAAGGGCATGTCATTTTCTGCAAGTCCTGAGGTCAGGTGGTGCCGGGGTTGGGTATTTCAGCAGCTCCACAGTGTCATCTGAGACCCTTCATACTTCCCTCCTGCTGTTCTCAGTGGGTGAGTGGGCTCTCAACATGGTGTCAAGGTGGCTGCAGCCACTCCAGCCATCACATCTTCATTCACTGAAATTCAGAAGCAGCAAAGGAGAGCTGTATGATCCAACGTTAAAACATAAGGAAGATTTTCCAAAGCCCATCCATTTATTCCTCTCCAGGAAACCCTTCCCTTGGGTCTCAGGACCCTTCCCTAAACAAATCCCAAGCAAGAAGAGTTGATTAATTTTGTGGCTCAGACCAATCTCCCCTTAAGCTGAGCGTAGAGTCACTTTCCCTGAGCACATAGTCGCCAGGCAGAGGGCACCCCCAAGTAAAAGTGGGGTTCTGCCTGCAAGAAAGGTAGACAGAGGCACGGATTCGTGTGTGGGTAACTCACGGTGTCTGCCTCAGAGGATTTCGCCTCATTCCGACTCTCCAGCCCCTCATTCCGTCATCCCAGTGACTTGCTCAGACGGAAGCAAGTGGAGCAGAATTGAGGCCCGGAGTGAATTTCCGGGGGAGGTGGCCATTATTCAAAACTTCTGCAAGAAACCCCTCACTCTGTGGTAGCAAACGGATTCCAAGGCAGATTTCCCAGCACTTTGAGGTTCGGGGGTGGGGGGGTCCACACTGGGAGAGAGAACCAGCGTGAGGTGAGAAGGGGATTCTGAGGCCGCTCAGGATCAGCCCCTCAGATCAGCCCCCACCCCCGCGTGTCTGAGTGGGAGTAGACACTGGGGAGCCATGTCACCAAGCATCTGATGGCCATTGAGAATGGGGCGCCACAACGGGGGTCAGCAGGACGGGGGCCAGCCGCTGCGGCCGCCATGCTGAGCCCAGCTTCCAGAAGGACACTTCCGCAAGCAGTCGGGGGCGGTGGTGGGCGGGGGACGGGGTGGAAGGAAGGAGAAAACAGAGCAGTTAGCACAGTCGTATCAGCTCGCCTCCAAAGGAAATCTCAGAAAGGGCAAGAGAGGGAGATCGAGGGGGGGACTGGGCGTCTTCTGATGACACGCACTGAGACAGAGTGCCATGCTTTTACTCCCAGGCTGGAGGGGCATGGAAAACGTGAACTTGGTTGAATTCATGACTTTCCGTTTGGTCAAACTGGGGGACGTTTCACACCGGAGTTCAGCGCCAACGTGATACCTTCCCCTTGCTTCGCCCCCTAGAATGTCAGCCATCTGAGGACAAGAATCACGTTCCAAGTCTTCCCGGCACACCCACCTGGGGGAGCGTCCCCAGCATAACAGGTGTCACGATTATTTGCAGACATTATTATTATTATTATTATTTTTTGCTGTTTATTTATCTTTGAGCGGGGGAGGGGCGGCGAGAGATGGGGGCGGGGACAGAGGATCCGAAGCAGGCCCTGTGCTGACAGCAGACAGCCTCACACGGGGCTCGAACTCACCATTGTGACCTGAACTCAGGTCGGACGCTTAACCGACTGAGCCACCCAGGCGCCCCTGCAGATATTATTTTTAACAGCATTTTTTTTTACGTGATGGACGCGGCATCCGAGCGCACTGCAAATGACACAGCAACGCGAAAGTTCATCTGCAGAATAGCGGCCTCCGAAGTATATTTACGAAAGGAGCCGGTGCGGTTGTCATTACTTACCATGATGACTTTTAAATAATGCATTGAAATCGTTTTAGCTTTCATGAGACACGGGCAGCTGAAATTAATTGCACGGGGAGTTAGTGTTTAAGGAGGGAACAGTCGTGCGTGGCCATTAGAAGCAGAAGCCTGAAAGTGACAGAGGTACGGAGGCTCATTTTCCCCAAGAGTAACTTAATGTCTTGCACTAAAGGTTCTACATCCCAGAATCTCGCGAGGAGAGACGCTTTCCTCCTGGAAGTCGGCTTTGGTTGTTCTCATCAGTGAAGACACAGAGGGGACGCGGGGTGGGGGGCGGGGGTTGAGCTCGTCCCTAACAGCAAGGGGAACAGGATGTCCCTGCAACCCAGAGCCGGCCCAGCAGAGAAGGGGCCACAGTCCAGGCGTGCTGTGCTGACCTGCAGGCTTCTGGACCTGCCCTGTGCTCTGTGCTCTCCTCTCTTTCGTCACTTTATCTCTGTAAACACCGCGAGGCATGGGTGGGGCCGGGGTCTTCAGCCTCTTACCGTTGCTGAGGGACCCCGGTAGAGAGCTGGCTGTGAAGACTGCACCCCAAAGCAGGAGCACTGAGACCCCATGTCCACCCTTCCGGGGGCCGTGTGGAGTGGGGAGGCATTGCCCTGGACACAAACAGCCTCCTGAAGGAAATACCGGAAAGAAAATTCTTCAGGGATGGAACGTGGTACCAGAGGGTTTGGATTTTCCTGGACCTTGGATCCTGCTGAGGAGGGAAGGCGAGGCTCTGGGCTTCTGTTCTGGCGTGTCGATGGTGGCGGGCGTGAGTTCTGGACACAGTGCAGATAGGATCCCCCCTGGCAGGAGGGTGCAGGGGTGCTGGAGGGTGCAAGGAGGGTACTGGAGGGTGCAGGAGTACAGGAGGGTGCAGGGGTGCAGGAGCGTGCAGGGGCTCAGGAGGGTGCAGGGGTGAAGAAGGGTGCAGGGAGGGTACTCGAGGGTGCAGGGGTGCTGGAGGGTGCAAGGAGGGTACTGGAGGGTGCAGGAGTACAGGAGGGTGCAGGGGTGCAGGGGCTCAGGAGGGTGCAGGGGTGAAGAAGGGTGCAGGGAGGGTACTCGGTGCAGGGGTGCAGGAGCGTGCAGGGGCTCAGGAGAGTGCTGGAGGGTGCAGGAGCAAGGGCTCAGGAGGGTGTGGGAGGATGCAGGGGTGCAGGAGGGTGCAGGGGTGCTGGAGAGTGCAAGGAGGGTGCAGGAGGGTGCAGGGGCTCAGGAGGGTGCAGGAGGGTGCAGGGGCTCAGGAGGGTGCAGGAGGGTGCAGGAGGGGGCGGTTTGTGGTGACTTTCCTGGAAAACATCAAATGAACAACACTGCCCAGGTGCCAAGTCTCACCTGGTACCATTGGATGAAGGCTGGCCCCACAAAATAAGGGCTGAGGTTTTGTCTTCTTTCGGTTTCTAGTATTTTTACTCATCTGGAGAGCACTGATCCCTAAATAGGTTTTCAAGAAGTTTTCAGGTGTCAGGACTTAAAAATGGCATCTGTGCCCTTTCTTTTTTAAAAGTTTAATGTCTGTTTATTTTTGAGAGAGAGAGGCAGCACAAGTGGGGGAGGGATAGACAGAGAGGGGGACGCAGAATCCGAAGCAGGCTCCAGGCTCTGAGTTGTCAGCACAGAGCCCAACGCGGGGCTCGAACTCACACACTTCGAGGTCATGACCTGAGCCGAAGTTGGAGGCTTAACCGACTGAGCCACCCAGGCGCCCCACATCTGTGGCCTTTCTGATGTTATCTGGCTCCTAAACATTAGCTTCTATAGCAACAGGGACGATAAAATCAAGCCTCGCTCATCTTTTAAGAAAAACCCCTAGGCTCATACCTGTTTCCACCCTGTGTACAAGTTTCAACCTCCTTCTGCAAAGTCACAGCAGTGATTCATCTCATGACCGTGATCTTGAAGAACGATATTCACAGTTTGTCTGTTTTCACCTTAATTCAGACATGTCACGGGAAATAATTATTTTGTGTAACGTACGTAAGTTTATATGCATCTAATGTACGTAGGTTTAAAATTTACCACGAAAACTAACCAACGAGAATGCAGTCATGCAGCCGATAATTAGGGAGTACTCACTCCCTGCTCAAGGTGGTTTTCCGCACTGGCTGTCACGGGGCCAGGCCTTACCCTGTCGGGGGGCTCATAGCCTGGTGAGACGGGCCATGGGTGCAGCGGACCCAGTGGTCCACACAGCTCCGTCTGGCCCCTCACCCAGCCTCGCAGAGCTCTGGAAGGGGAGACCACACGCCCGGGATGGTCCACAGACACTTCCTGGACTCCACTCTTGCCTGGGCCTGGGGTGCAGGCTAGGTTCCAGAGCGTAAGGGCACCAAGAAGTGTGGGTGAAAGGCAGATTGCAGCAAGCTGACTTAAATGCTTGTGGTCGGGTGGAATTACGGTGCTTTCCACGTGTCGCTAGCGACCCGTGATCAAAGCTGGGGCTGCTGACTGAGCCCTGGGGCCGAGTTATGATTGTGTTTATTCCTCCCCAGCACGCACTATGACCCCATTTTACAGATGGGGAGATCGAGGCTCAAGAGGCTAAGAAATGGAGAGGAAAATGATGGAGGCCCTAAGCGCTGGAGTTGAAATTTGAAACTGGATCCTTTTGCTTCCTGAGCTAAGACCCAAGGGGCCCTTGCTTTTGTGGCCTGGTATCTGCTGAGCGCCTTCACGAGTGTGGCTGCGTTGACCCTGTCAGAATGCTGCGGAGTCAGCCCCAATCGCTTTTTCTTCAGAAAGTGGGCCTTTTTGGGGGGGGGGCGCTTGGGTGGCCCAGTGGGTTGAGCGTCCGACTCGGCTCAGGTCATGGTCTCGCAGTTTGTGAGTTCGAGCCCCGTGTCCGGCTCTGTGTCAGATTCTGTGTCTCCCTCTCTCTCTGCCCCTCCCCCGCCCGTGCTCTGTCTCTCAAGAATAAATACATGTTAAAAAAAAAAAAAAGAAAGAAAGAAAGAAAGCAGGCCTTTCCCCAACAACAGATACAAAACACGATGGTTTCACTGCACCTTCTGCGGCAGAGGACTCAAAGTCCTGGATGTCTTCTGGGTTCAGCCCAGATCGGAGCAGAGGAGGTCTATCTAGGCACTGAGCAGCTTTGTGACGATTCATGTTCTATTAGCACATAGCGACTTCCAATTTTACACAATCCCATGGTATTCTTGAAATGATTAACAATCATGACCTTGTTTTGTCTGTTTAGGTAGGCTCTATGCCCAGCGTGGGGCTTGAACTCACGACCCTGAGATCAAGAGTCACATGCTCTACCGACCGAGCCAGCCAGGCACCCCAAATCATGACCTTTTTTAATAAACTGAGAGGCCGAGGACAGGTGAGGCACTGAAGGCCTTTTTCCTGAAGGATCTGGGAGGACCAGGGACAGGCACCCCGTAGGGCGGCAGGCATAGGGGGACAGGCACAGGTGTATGATGCAGTCCAGCCCTCACACTCCTCTGCTCAGGACAGAGCTGGACACGGAAGCCAGAAAAACTGAGACTTGATCCAGCCCCAGGCGGGCCCCAGAGGCCATCCAGTCACTCCCCAAAGAAGGCCTAGGAATAAAGAAGGGCAACTTGAAAAACCATCCAGACAACTTCCCCAAACGTTTGATTGTATAAATAATTTATTTCTGTTCACAGCATCATATATGCATATAAAAGGGAACAGGACCAGAAGAGGACGTTCAGGACAGAGAATTACAGCAGCAGAAAGGAAAACCAAAACCAGGAGACGACAGTCCCAACACCATGACAGAGAATCTGTGAAGAGAATCGGCTTGAAATAAAACCGGCCTCCTTGTGTCTAGGGGAGAACCTTTCGAAAGCTCACGTGGGGAGGCCAACTTCCTCCGTGTGAAACCCATTCATTCTTCAAAGGGGCAGGAGGCATAATAGATCACTGATGCCATATTGGAGAGGACTTCCCCCCTCCCCCCCAAGGCCACGCCAAGGTAACTTGACACATGCTTCCTCTGTTTGGTCAGAGACAAAAGTGGGCTGTTATTAGGTCAAACACCACAGAGATCAACGGAGACTCTTAACTATTGGTGGATACACCACAGGGGCCTTACTTGACCGCACAATTTACTAACAGTTGACTGCACCCCTAAGTATCGATAATGCAAAAACCAAAGTCATTTCGCTTCGTTTGTAAAGCATGACGGGACTTGAACAGGGATCTCGAACCTAAGGATGGTTAGCACGAGGTGGTTACAGCATTTGGCATCGTCAATGTCACAAAATAAATATATTATTCTCTCAATAGCGTGGCCCTACCAAAATGTCAAAGTGCATAAGAAATTGTTACATGTGAAGAAAATAAAGGAGGATGGGGATTTTTTTTTTAATAACTCTATACAGAATCTTCAGATGATGGGACCAGCCCATTTAGAAATCAGTGACTACGCTGTCGAAACGTAAACCGAAATCCTGCAGGCTTTGACAGTGCTTAGCTCTATTTTTTCTACTGAGTTGCTACAAAAATACCAGCCTTGGGGAGGTACCAAATACACCGACCAAAGATAAAAGGAAGATGATGGGCCTGCTAGGTTTCCTCTTTTAAAAGGTTTCCTGTAAGAATTGGGTTTCAAGCAGGAAAGCAGGACCACCTCTGGGTCTTAAATTAACTTTCTGAGTGTAATGGACAATAGGCATGGGTATATAATCTGACGACCTCACATGCTCAAGCATGATCATGCCCAGTTGCTCTATAGGCCTCCTTCGTAAAGAAATTCCTCACAGTGGGGTGTGTGTGTGTGTGTGTGTGCGCGCGCGCGCGTGTGCATATGCAAAATTCTACCTGTGAACATGAATTTGAAGAGGAAATGAAAACCAAACGGTAAGTAGAAGTTTCCCTTTTTGATACTGTGTCTCAGGGTAAATGACAGCTTCTGCAAACTAAGACTCAGTCCTGATTATAAAGGATTTTTTAATCACATTATTAAAAATATGTATTTCTTCTTCTTTCGCTTTATCTATTTTTCCAAAGCCTCTTTCAAGTAAACCGCGAAGTGCCTGAGTACAGGTGATCATTACATCACAGGCTTTCTTTGATCCCAAGCACTCATTGTTTGCATTTGCCTAGCAGGCCAGTTCCCACAAGAATGGATTGGGAAGGACCTCATTCCTTGTGCTTTCCCTTGGCTTTTAAAATCCATGCAACGAGGTCGGCTTTTGCAACAAGGTGGGGTTTTATGTTTTTGGCGCATGACATCAAATACTCTAACGAGACATTTTTCATGAAATGCTTCAAACCAGATAGGCCACGATGAGCCAAATTAGAAATTTGAACACGTCCCCACTTGCAGCGTAAAAGGATCTAAAAGGGCAGAGCGGAGTCTTTTTTTTTTTTTCTTTTCCTAAGGTGAATATTTCTAAGGTGAGTATTCATTTGTAGAATTTCTTAAAAACATGTCTGAAAACCAAAACCCATCATCAAGCTGTTCGTATTACAAGAGACGGCCTTGCAAAAAACCATCTTGCAATTCAGCACACATCTGCGGCTGGTGTGCTCATACAAACCAATCAGGAGGCTAAGAGATTTTTTAAGATTCCACACATATGGGTCTAGGTATTTATGCCGATTACACAGGACAGAGGGAGGTCCCTGTATCTACACACACACCCCATCCAGCATTTACGCCAAGAAGAGCCTTACCCTTTAAAAACCTTTAACTATCCTGCAAACAGTAAATATATCATTTGCCACCACCTCCAACAGTTTTTTTTTTTTTTTTAATTTTTATTGGTCTCTTTGTGTGATAATGACCTACACATGGACAGGGTCCAAACCATCTGGAAGATGTCTGATTCCAGGCTGAAAAGCAGTTCTCAACCGAACTGGTCTTCCGTAGCCACCATAAAAGCACCAGGAAAGGGGCAGCTTTGTGGCCATCCCCCCGGCCAAGGCCAGCGCGGCGCCCCACGCTCTCGGGCTGCTGTATTGTTCCAGGCAGTCCTCTGATGGCCCAAATCACCACCACCTCGTTTGGGGCCCAGAGCAGGACAAATGAAATTTCAACAGGGGCCTGCCCTGTGACATAAAACTATCCGGCTTCCCGAGCCCACGAATGCAGGGGGAGGCCGTTCCCCCCCCCCCCAGCACCTCCCACTGCCAACCTGCCCCCCAGATAGGTGCTCCCAGGGTTCTGGGAGCCGCATACCTCAGGTGACTCACAGGTGGGAGCCCCAGTGAGGGCGGGGCAGCCCAACTTGTGGCGGGCGGCGGAAGAGATCGCTTTTGTCTCTGACATCCGAGTTTTCCACCTGGGCCGGGAGGGGCGGACAGCAGGCCAGGCGCGTCCACTCCCCAGCGCCCCCCACCCATTAGTAGCTCTGGCGTTCAGACAAAAGGTCCCCTGAGCTGGGGGTGGGGGCCGATCGAGGGCAGGCTGGCAACTCGGTATACACACCCAGGTTAAGTCACTAGTCCTGCGTCTGGGTGCACAGACTCCGTTTTAAAAATTCGAAGCATAGCTTTGGTTCTCGGTCTTTGTTCGCGGGCGCGGATGCTCCTTCGTTCATCCGTCCATCCATCCATCCATCCATCCATCCATCCATCCATCCATCCCTGACTTGCTCGCTCCCTCGCTCGCCCCCGGCTCGCTCCCCGCTCGCTCCCGAACACAGCCGGGCGCATTACCGCTTCTTCTTCTGCTTGAGGGACTTCCTGCGTTTCAGAATCATCTCATAGAGCTTGTCCATGCCCTCGGTGAGGCCCTCGCCGATGATGGCGCACGCCGGCTGGACGTGGTAGGTGGTGGCCGGGATGAGCTCGTGCAGCGCCAGCTGCTTCTCGATCTCGGCCACCGGCAGCGACTTGGGCAGGTCCTGCTTGTTGGCGATGACCAGCAGCGGCGTGCCCTGGTTCTCGGCGAACTTGGTGACCTTGTGCAGCTCCGTCTTGGCCTCCTCCAGCCGGTCCACGTCCACCGAGTCCACCACGTAGATGATGCCGTCCGTGCAGCGGCTGTAGGACTTCCAGAGCGGCCGCAGCTTCTCCTGGCCGCCGACGTCCCAGAAGTGGCAGCTGATACCCTTGGCCGTGCCGTTGCTCAGCTTGATCTTCTCGGTGTTGAAGCCGATGGTGGGCACCGTGTTCACGAACTCGTTGAACTTGAGCCGGTACAGCACCGTGGTCTTGCCGGCCGAGTCCAAGCCCAGCATGACGATGTGCAGGGACTGGAAGGCCGAGATGTTGGAGGAGATGTTGCCCATGGCTCCTGGCTGCGGCGCCGGCCACTGCGGCTGCGGCGGGAGGGCGCCGCCCCCCGAGCAGCTACGCGGCCCGAAGCGGCCGGGAGCACCTGGGCCAGCCCCTGTCGCCCTCCGCCGCGGGCACCGGCCCGGCCTCGGCGGCCCCCCCGGGGGGGCGCTCGGCTCGGCGCGCTCAGACGCCGCGGTCCCCGGGCCCCCGCCGGCCGGGCATCGCGTCTCTCCGGCGGGCTTTTGTCTTCCGCGAAGCCGCCTCCGCGGCGGCCGCGCAGGGGGGGGCTCGCGCCCGGCGCCCTCCCCCCGGCCCCGGCTCGCTCTGCGGCTGCCTCCGGCCGCGCCCCCGCGCTCCGGCCGCTGCCCGGCTCTCCGCCTGCCCGCCCGCTCCGGGCTCCGGGCTCCGGGCTCCCGGCGCTCGCCTCTGCCTTGGGAGGGCCGCGGGGCCGCTCCCGCTCCCGGGCGCGCCTCGGAGGCGCAGGCGGGGCGCGGGCTTCCCCGGGCGTCGCTACCCGCGCGGCTGCCTGGCTGTCCCCCGCAGTCCCCGCGCCGCCGCCGCCGCCGCCGCCAGCCTGCAGCGGCGGGAGGGCGCCCGGCCCCGCCCCCGGCCCCGCCCCTCGGGCCCCGCCCCCCGCCGCCCCCGGACCGCCGAGCACCTCCCCTCCCCGCGCGCGGCTTTCGCGCCTTCCGAGCGTTCGAAATCGCCCTCCGCGTCCCCCTCCCTCGCCGCGCGCAGACAATGGGCCCGGGGCCGACTCTTCCTCCCGGGCCGGCTGACGCATCGGATGAAAATAGCTCCAGGCTCCCGGAACCCCCAGCCTCCGAGCCCGGGCCGCACAGCCTGCCTCGGGGAGCGGGTTCGGGGGGGTCCCCGTTCAGCCGGCCCTGGAGCGGCCCGGAGGCCCGAGAGGGGGCAGGCGAGGACAGCTTCCGCCCCTGGGGCTGGGGAGCTCCCGGGTGGGCGTAGAGGGCCCCGCGGGGGGGGGGATGGGGCCGTGTGGTCAGGCCCCCGGGAGAGGAGCAAGGAAGGCGCGGGCCTCAGGCAGCCGCCAGCCTGCACCCCGCGCCTGTCCCGGCCCGGGCGCACCCCACTCTCGCGCCCTCTGCGGTGCCCGGGGGCCCCGGCCCTCCATGATGGCCTGTATCGCTTTCTTCCTGGGGCTCCAGGGCCGCTGCTGCGCCTCGAGCCCAGGCCTGCGCCCACGGAGCCCCCAAGGTCCAGCGTTTCTGGCCTTGTGGGGGCCACCGTGAAGGAGAGGCATTTGCACCCTAGGCCACAAGCCTTGCTTCCCAGATGGCTTAGACGACTCACCTTTCCCAGACGGCACTCTAGGCTGCCACAAACAGTGCGGGCATCCTCGGGAGCCTTATCATGAGGGAGCGCGGTCTGCCTCTCCACTCAGACCTGAGACCCACCTGCTCACAGGTGAACCACGCCTCCCTTGGGGCGCCAGAGGCTCTTGGGGCCTGAAACTTTGAAAATGAGTCCCGGGCTTGGAGTAGATGGCACCGTGGGTTACAATCAACACCAGCTCCCCTTCCCCGGTTTCCATGTCCCTTCACTCCAGTGCAGCGCCTTTCATTCTGGTTTGGAAACACATAACAAATGCGCGTCCTCTGGGTGCAGAGGAAGCCCAGGGTGCATTATGGGTAACACAGACCTGGGGCCCGAGCTGCTCCGGAGAGGCAGCCGGTGGCTGAAATGGCCCCTAGCATCTTTGCAACACTCCAGTTTATTAGGCAGAAAAGACAGGAATGGGGCCACCAGGGACAAAATGAAAATGACAACGTTTATGAACAAATACCAAAGTTTTACAGAAATGCTTTCCTTGACCACCTCCCCTGCACAAGCTGTGGTAAAGTAAATGAGAAGACCACACCTGAAGATCCCATCCCATCTTTGGGACTCCGTGGTGGCAGCCGTCACTGCAGTCCCAGTGGTCCGGACGGGGTCCAGGGACTGGAACTGGAATGTCAGGGCTGGAAATGGCCTTGTGAGTCCAGATGAGGAGACCGAGGCCTAGGCACCTGGGACTTCACCAGGGTGGAGCCAGGACTGCCTGCTCCAAGCCCAGTGGTATTCATGCCCAGGGCCCAGGGCCTGCCGTTCTCCCTCAGTTCACACACCACCCACACACTGTTTGAATGTAACAGGGAATGAAGTTGTAAGCAACGTGAATTCAGTTGCAAAAGACAGAAACGGAATTCACACCGGGTTGGGCAAAATGGAAATACATTCACTGACGTAACTGAAAAGTTTTATGCTTACGGTGGTCTTCAGGCATGGCTAGATCCAGGAGCTCCAAGGAAGTCTTAGACCAGGCCTCTCTCTGTTTCTCTTTGTATCGATTCTTTTTCCTACTGTCATCCCTGGACTCACAGCCTTGGTTTAGATCCTAGAAGAAGAAAGGTGTAGCTCTTTCCCAGTAACTGCAACAAAAGCCCGGGGAACACACCCTTTCGGCCCGTTCAGCGCACTCTGGGGTCAAGACCGCTGTCCAGGAGGGTGGAGCACACCAGTAGACATGGCCCAGGGGGCTAGAAGTGGGGAGGGGTGGTTCCCAAAGAATATTCAGGCGTCTGTTCTCAAAAGGGCAAGTGGTAGTGAGTAAGCAAAAATAACAGATGTCCACCTAGTTCATAATGATGTCATTTGGTTATTGGGAACCCTGGGAAGGCAGGATTTTGTGTTTTGGGAATGATTTTCTCGGCTCTTCTGAAGGTCCGCCCCAGAGATAGTCACCTTCTCATGAGATTGCTTCTTCTCCTTCTTTGCTCTGTGTTACAGGCAGGGCCTAGGCTGGGTGCCAGCCCCAGACAAGCCTGGGACTTGGGCATTTGGAAAGTGATAGAGCAGTGAGGAACCCTCTGGATCTGGCTCCCACAAATGATTTTTTTTTTTAAGTTTATTTATTTATTATGAGAGAGAAAGAGAGAGAGCACGCGATCATGAGCTGGGAGTGGCAGAGAGGGAGGGAGAGAGAGAGAGAGAAAGAGAGAGAATCCCAAGCAGGCTCTGCACTGTCAGCACAGAGCCCGAGGTAGGGCTTGAACTCACAAACGGTGAGCTCATGACCCAAGCTGAAACCAAGAGTGGGATGTTTAACTGACTGAGCCACCCAGGCACCCCTGCTCCCACTAATGATCATAACACAGGGCTCCTTTTTCTCACCTGCATCTACCCGCCCCCCCCCCAACCCGCCATCAGATCTTGGTTTTATTTTAAGGGTAGCAGAAAGGAAATATTTTCGTAAAACATTTGATGTGTCCTCTGGATGCTGTGCTAATTACTGCCTAGGGAGGGTTGACTATAGCCCCCACCGTTTGCACCCCATGGTGGGGTTTAGCAATAAAGGGCCGTCTGTTGTCCAGTAGAGAAGACAGATTAAAAAACATGAAATAGCCTTCCAGAACAGAGCCGTTAAGCAGCAACTCACTATAACTGAATAGCAGCCACTCTACGTTCTAATTTCACTCACCAGGCGATAAGTTGATTTTACAGTTGATAATTTAACTTCTAACACATAAAATGTCACTCAGCTGGGTCAGCTGGTGACTTGCCTTCACGTATGGATGTAAGTTGAAAAACACTGGGATTATGTAAAGGAAAGTCGTTTTCACTACCGTGTCAGAAACGCCAAGACTCGAGCTGAGTCTCCTTCTATAGGGACACAGCATTGCGGCTACCCGCCCCGGGGAAGCGTGCAGAAACTGGCTGGACGCTCTGTATTTCCCAGCACGTTCTAGCCACTGCCTACTTCACTGTTCTCGACCTCCTCATGTCTACACTGTGTCTAACACCGGTGGTTGCAAAGATTAAATAACACAGGCAATAAGTAAATAAGAAACAAATAAATGATACGCGTCAAAGGGTTTGGCACCGTGCCCGGGGAACAGAGTAAGTGCTCAGTAAATGTGAGCCTTGCCAACAGCAAAGAAAGGGGTTTTATAGCGTCCACACAGTCCTTGGATAGTGACACCTGGCCCCCCGGGGCAAGGGTTCCACTGAGCGGGAAATACTGGCCGCCGGGTGCCACCTTCTGCACCCCCATTTATCAGGATAGGACCGTTTCTCAAAAAGCGGCGCGCCCTTCTGTCTCGCCTGAGATGCGCTTCACGTCCAGCGGCCGTGACTTTTCAGCTCCTCTCCCTCCTGCATCAAGATGGCTCGACACCCAGAGAGACTCAGGTAGTTCCGGGGAACAGAATACGGTAGCTCCGCCGTCTTTTTGAAATTGTATCCTGACGTATTCTGAAGGGTTGGGGAATGAAGTGTGCCACGGATTCAAATAACTTTTGACTGAATCCAGTGACTAGAGCAATTATATACGTTGCATCACTCGTATGTTTGCTTCGGGAAGGGAAACGCCATGACATGTCAAGCGAGCGTCCTATCCAGAGCGGAATGTGTTTGGGTGGACATATCAGAACACGGGCACGTATGCCCCCACGCTCGCCCAGAATATGTGGCGTTATTTGCGTTTTCCGACTGGATCCCTGGATTCCGGCGCGCTGCCCCCTCCCCCCACCCATGCTAAGCTGTTATAATGCAGGAGCGCCCTCTACTGAGCTTCCCGTGTAATAGCCGAAAGCCTGTCCAGAGGCAGAGTTGCTTGGTGCCTTTGGTATGTATTGAACCGGTGAGTGTCTAAGTGACTCTCTAACCTGGCTCTCTTTGTCTGGAGTTGTGGGACTAGATCTCTTAGGCCCCCACTTGTTAAACTGAGACAGCGCTTCTGCCTGGGGCTCAGAACTTGAGGACAGCCCTTCCCGCGAGCAGGCTTGGGTCTTGTCGGTGAGACCGAGGCAGAACAGGTGGTTTGCCAGGAGACTGGACGGGAACTTGGCAGAGCATGAAGGGCTATGGCCAGGAGAGCGGTTCAAAGAATCGTAAATTGATGGAGGAGAGAGGAAATCGGCATCCAGGAAACCTGGCTGAGAGGAGACGGTGAAAGAAACCCGTTTTTGCACCTGATTCAGAGCAAGGTAGGGCGGCCGGAAATGGAGCTGGGGCAGGCAGAGAAAGCAGCCAGGGCCTCGGTCAGCCGAAGCCAGGTGGTCCAGGATTGAAGTTCTTTGTCAGGCGGGAGTGTCTCCTTCACAAAGACCCCCACCCACACTCCCAGAAGTCCTGGGGAGGGACACACCCGGAATGTCTCAGCCCTGCAGAATCTGTAAGATGCTGGCCCCAGGCTGCACATGGGAGGACTACAACATTGACTCCAGGGCGAGTTTTGGGGACACGGCAGTGGATTTCGGTGGAGACAAGTGTGAGTCAGTGATGCCATAGCCTTTTGCCTCATTCACGTGGTCCCAAGCCGGAAATAAGGAGGACCCACCACTCTCTGGTCCTTTCAAGTTCATGATTTTATGAAAACAAATAAGCAAATAGTTCAGAATGCCTTTTTGAGAGTTTTTGTTTGATTTCTGTGAAGCCACAAGGCTGAAATGTTTCAGGTTCCCATTTTGCCAAGAACTGCTACTATGGGTATTTTGTTCTCTTGCTGTTTTGGCAAAACAAAAACAAAACCAAAAACAAAAAACAGCCAGATTTCTTTTTCATATTTAAATCTTCATTATCAATTGTCGATCTCTGTTGTATGCCCGAGATAGGTATGAACGTTCAGAGGTCCTAGTCGTTCCTATCAATATTCTTTTCAGATAAGATTCTTATAGAAGATTGTTTTAAATCTTTCCTCAATACTTAAATTTCATCTTTTATTTTATTCACAATCAGGGGCCTTGAACTCATGACTCTGGGATCAAATGGGGGCCTCTTCGGGGAGCTTGAACTCATGACTTTGGGATCAAAAGTTGCATGCTCTACCAACTGACCCAAGGCACCCCTAAACTTTACCTTCTTTTTTTTGATAAAGATTTTTATTGGGGCACCTGGGTGGCTCAGTGGGTTAAGTGTCCAACGGCTCAGGTCATGATCTCACGGTTTGTGGGTCTGAGCCTCGTGTCAGGCTCAGTGCTGACAGCTCAGAGCCTGGGGCCTGCTTCGGGTTCTGTGTCTCCCTTTCCTTCTGTCCCTCCCCCACTTGCACTCTGTCTCTCTCTCTTTCTTTCAAAAATAAATAAGCATTAGAAAAATTTTTAAAGATTTTTATTTTTAAGTAATCTATATACCCAACGCGGGACTCAAACGCATACCTCCGAGATCAAGAGTCACCCACTCCATAAACTGAGCCAGCCAGGTGCTCCCTACATTTCCTATTGTATGTGAACTTCTATCAAGGACATTAAGACCCTAATTTTGGAAGTCAGGCCTCAAGGCTCCTGAGAAGGACAGAGAATCCTGATGTCAGTGCCAACATCCTTTTAGGTGAAGGGGAAGAAAAAGCTTGCTATGCAAACGTTATTTGTGATTCGTTTAATTATTCAATCACCGTAATTAAATTTCTACTCTAATAGCTACGGTGGAGAAGAAGAAAAACCGGGGTAACAATAAATTCCAGGTGATTAGAGCACTGCACCATGCACCAAGAAGTATTTGATGGAAACTTGGATTCCTTTCGTGCCCCCTTCTCCGTTCTCCCCAGGTGAACTGGGATGCTTATTATTTTCATTTAATTAAAAGCTAGTTGGCTGGACCCAAGAGAAATGGAAACAATTGTGCTTTTGTGCCTCGATCCAGCCCTGTCGGCTCTCCCAACTGCGGTGAAGGAGGATGGGGCGTGTTACCAAGCTCTTCCTTTGTCTGCTGTGCGGTCACTCAGGAGGACTCTTCTCTTGAATACAACAGTTGGCTTCTTCTGGAACTATCATCTGTGTGAATATGGCATGAGCAGCTGAATAGAGTCCTTTGGCTCCTTGCTGCTTTTGTTAGAGGCAGAGCCACGTACGATTTTCATTTCCTCCTTATAAGTCATCCTGTGCTTTATGTAACCTAATACTCTGCCCGTTAGTCATAGAGTAGTCTTTCTACTTTCTTGATTCTGCCCCCTCCAATCTCCGAAGTCTGTTTTCCCAAGGGCATTTGGGCCCCAAGGAAAAATCCACCAGCCTTTTGGTTCCCTGGTCTTTTAACGGACCTTCTGATCCCTCCATCCTTCTTAAAATGTTTTCCCCATGGGAACCAACTGGTCTGGCCAACTGCCATATGTCCCCCACCCTCTGCAGCCCCACATCGCTGCCCCCAAGATGAAGGAATGATTTGTGCTGGTGACCGTCTGGGATGGAAATGCTCACGGGGTCAGAGGTACAACCACATCCATGGTTGCAAAACCACACTCCCTCCTCCTCTCCGATCATGGCTGCCGGACTCTGTCCTTCGGTCATTCATCCACAGAATGTTGGTGGCTCCCCGTGTTCGGTCTTGAACCTTCTTGCCCTCTCTTGTCTCAGTAGTTCATCCCACCTACCTTTCCAGGTTTCTCAATCTCTGTCACTGCCCACAGCCAGAGGAGCTCAACATACAAACCATCAAACGCAGAGCTCTCTCTCTCTCTCTGTGTATCTCCACCGTGACTACGGAGCAAGGACAGGAGACCAGCAGTAGACAATAGGTAAACCCGTCCATCCCTTGTATCTGCTCATGCTTACACCCCATCAACCAGAGTCCAGAGCATTCTATTTCAGGAACCGTTCTTGGAATTAAAGCTATGAGCACTTTTAAATCACATTTGTTGTTTTTTCCTCCATTCAAGACATTTGCCCTGTGGCGCCTCGGTGGCTCAGTTGGTTGAGCGTCCAACTTCGGCTCAGGTCACGATTTCACAGTTTGTGGGTTTGAGCCCCGCGTCAGGTTCCCGTGCTGACAGCTCAGAGCCTGGAGCCTGCTTCGGATTCTGTGTCTCCCTCTCTCTGCTCCTTCTCCACTCACCCTCTGTCTCTCTCTGTCTCTCTCAATAAATAAATAAATAAATAAATAAATTAATTAATTAATAACGTTGAAAAAAATGTTAAAGAGAGTTGCCTTTATTCATGTCTTTTTCAAAAGTATATTCGTTTATTTTGAGGGAGAGAGAAAGTGCAAGTGGGGGAGGGGCAAAGATGGAGCAGGGGGGGAGAGAGAGAGAGAGAGAGAGAGAGAGAGAGGATCTCAAGCAGACTCCACACTATTAGCCCAGAGCCCCATGTGGGGCTCATACTCATGAACCGTGAGATCATGACCTGAGCTGAACTGGGACACTTAACTTACTGAGCCACCCAGGCGCCCCCGTTCAGATCTTTGATGAGCGCAGCATTATTTGCTTTGGCATGTGGGAGGACCACGCTTCCCCCAGGCACGTCCAATCTGTTTGCACCCTGGAGATCACAAAGGGACGTGCATCCAGCAGTAGATTTGCTGTCTGTCTCCTTCTCCACCTGTCACAGGGAAGGTAAGATCTGTGGGACTGGTCACCTGACACTCAGGGGTACTGAAGGGCAAGTCCTGCTTAGATCCTTCACCTAAGCTGCTTTCTTCCAGAAGGAGGTGGGAGGTTGGTCATCGGTGTTTGCCCAGCGTACTAAAGCGATACTGCTTGGTCCATAAAGGAAGGGGCACAATAAGCGAAGGGATTTAGACCTCAAAACCCAACTCTCAACCCCTAACATGACCCAGAGGGACATTCCAGGGAACTCTGGCATCCAAATTGCAGGTGGGGAGACACAACGCAGAGGCAGCAACGGAGAAAGATCTAAAGAGCGAAGGGGTCCAATGAGGGGCTCCAAGACGAGACGAAAGAACGGTGGAACCGAAGAATAAAGGCACAAGGAGGTGAGCTGGGTTCCTCCTTCTCCTCCTCGTCTTTCTCCTTTTAAAAAAATGCCGGTGTTTTCATTCTGTTCAAAGACATCACAATTTTTGCGGAAGTTCCAGCTCCTCCTTTGTTCGTGGTAGGACATGTTGTGCTTTCTTGAGAAGCTGACTGAAGAGATAAGCTTTCAGTATTTTAAAAAATTTATTTAGAGAGAGAGAGAAAGAGGGGGCCTGTGAGTGACCGGGAGAGGGGCAGAGAGAGGGAGAGAGAGAGACTCCCAGGCAGGCTCCGCACTGTCGGTGCAGGTCCCCACGAGGGGCTCGAACTCGCGAACCATGAGATCGTGACCTGAGCCGAAGTTAGACGCTTAACCAGCGGTGCCGCCCGGGAGTCCCATTTTTCAGTGGTTTTGAATGAGGCGAACACACAGTGTGATGCTCAGAGGATACAAAGGGGCAGTCAGTGAGAAGGACGTGCCTGTCCTACTCTCCCTCGTTCCCTCCCACCCCTGCAGTCCTGGGGCATGGCTGCAGTTATCAACAGCTTGGACCTCCTTCTAGATAACTGAATCATCCCTTCTCAGAGCCGTTCCTTAGGGAAAATGTACTGTGCTTCTCAAAAATCCTGGGCAAGGGAGGCTAAAGGAGGAGCAGTAGCATGCATTAACCTGATAGCGGGCGGTCCAGAAGAGCTGAAATGTGGCCATGAAACATCAAGGCAAAATACTCCGGAGAGAAACTACGAAGTTTTTGAGGAAGGGATAAGCTAGCAGATCTTTCCCGCAGAAGCTCCTGAGCCCCGGGGACCTCTGTTCCCAAGAGCAGCCGGGTGCTGGGATCACTTGGAGGCACTCCCTGGGCAACATCCCTCGGAGCCGTCTCCTGCCCGGGTGCCACCAGACAGCCACCGTCAGGGGGGACCGAGCCCCTGCTCCACCCTCCTCGGCAGCTGTCCTGACAACCGGCTGGCCAGCCGGAAGCCCGTCTCCCTGATTCTTGCGACTGGACCCATGGCTGCTGGTGGAGTCTTGTCTGACCAGGACGCGCTCCTGGGTCGACTGACTGATCTATGACGGCTGGCGGAGACGGGAGAAGCAAGACTGACCCCAAACAGTAACTCCAGCCATTTCCCAGTCTGCGCTGGCTTGGCAGGAAAAGAGAAAGAAAAACAAAAGCGAAGAAACGAGAATAAATTTGATTTCTGTGAAGGAAGAAGCGGACCGAACGCTAGCTTATTTATCTAGCATCTCTTAACGTAATTTCCAGCCTGCTGCTCACAGCAGTGGCTGTGCCCAGTGGGCAAAATAACGAAATAAAAACAACCTTGGGCTTTTCCTTGCCAAAGAAATCATAAATCCAAATAGAAAAATTAGGTCTAGACTTCAGGGCAGAGTGATGACTCGAGAAACTAGGGTTGAAGTCGCACGTGGCCATGGGGACCGGGCTTTGGCTTGTAGGCAGGAGTCTTTGCCGAAAAGTTGTTTGCTCTAGCCAGGAATTGGAGTGCCCATCTGTAGCACGATTATTAAATAATCTAAGATACGCCCATGCAGTCATAAATTTCAGGGCTATTAAATAGAATGAGATGAATCTGTGTGCATTGACAAGGTCAAGATCACCCAGATATTGTTAAGTAAAAAACAGCATAGTGCGTCAATGTCCCCCCCACATTGTATATATACAAATGTTTGTATCTATACATACATGTAATACATGTGTGAGTGTGTGTGTGTTAGATCGATCGACGCGGATATATGACATGTGATACGCATGGGGATTTTCCAAAAAGACAAACAAGAATATAAGACACTGCTGGTCGTGGTTATCTCTGGACAGTGGGACTGAGTATGGGAGTTGGAAAATAAACTTCTGTTCTATTGCATACCTACTGTACCGCTTGAATTTTCTTTCCATGTGCATGAAAAGACTATTTTCATCATAACAAAGAAAGTCCAAAAAACCCATTTAGCTAATGTAGGCACCAAAAGCGAAAATGCCTGCATACACATGCAGATTTGAAAAGCCTTAAATTCTGTACTGCATTCTAGAAAGAATTAAAATAAATAGAACAAATGTCCAGAGAGTGAATTACTGCATCGGCAAATGTCAAATATCCGTAAATAAGCGATTCACGTTCAGCTGCACAAGGTCCATAAAAGTAGCGTCCAAGATGACTGAGCTACGGGTCTTGGGAAGATGCCCTTCCGGGGAAAAATTTATGGAGGGTGGCATTTTCCTCTAGGGCTGCTAGCCTGCTCCCTCAAGGTCAGGCCAGCAAGGTTAAATGTAACATTAACACGGAGCAGAGCTTTCCCTTAGAGGTGCAAGGGCAGGAGGGGTCTAGCTCTTCCCACACCTTTAACCTTTCCGGAAGGAACCATAGTGTCAACGCCCCAGGTTCTTGGTAGGTTTTCAACTGATTCTTTTTGGACGCCGACTTTGAATGTGAAACAAAGGGCTGAAGGAGACTGGAGGCATGTGCTATTACCTAAAAATCGAAAATTCTCGGGGCACCTGGGTGGCTCAGTCGGTGAAGCGTCCAACTTAGGCTCAGGTCCTGATCTCATGGTTCATGGGTCCGAGCCCCGCGTCGGGTTCTGTGCTGACAGCTCGGAGCCTGGAGCCTGCTTCACATTCTGTGTGTGTGTGTGTGTGTGTGTGTGTGTGTGTGTGTCTTTGCCCCTCCCCTATGTGTGCTTTCTCTCTCTCTCTCTCTCAAAAATAAATAAATAAACATAAAAATTATTTTTAAAAATCACAAATTTCTCCTTTCCCCTGTGTGTGCATGCAAATTATCTTTCATAATGACATCTAATCTACATATCATTAACACCTTATCCCATGAAAACGGCGGAGAAGCATCTTCCCAGCAGAGTTTCCGTGCGTCGTGGAGGACTGACTCTGCACAAGGGTTTCGCACGCTTCTGGATGAGGCCGGGCGGAACGAAACACGGCGGTGTCAGATGAAGAGCAAGCCAGGAGGAGGGGTTAGGTTTGTGACGTTCTGTGTACGGCTCATGAATCTCTAGACAGAGTCCCCTGTGGGAAAAAGGCCACCTCTCAGTTTTAAAGGCTGCGTGGGATTTATCTCTGAGTCCTTGTCGTCCAAGACACGGGGGTTCTCGGATTTGCTACCTGTGTGCCATTCTGTCCTCAAGCCCCGGTACCCCTTCTGGAAGTAACATTTGCTTGGAGAAATCATTCCTTCAGAGCATTTTTAATTTCGACTTCCTAATGAGATTGTATGAGGCACTGAAATGTGTAGGAAACAAACACTGTCATCCAGGGAGCAATGGAGTCTGGCCAGGGCCATCAACCATGTCATTATAACTGGTATCGATCATGTCTGCTCTTGTCAAATTGACCTTTGCCCTCTCCACAATAATTTCAGTAAACTCATTACCTTTTTTTTTTTTTTTCAGGGCACTGCAAAGACCCAAAAGGAATGTAGTCAGTGGGTTTGATGTACCCAGGGTCTGAATATAGAGCCCTTTGTTTACTTTCCCCATTCTAGAAACTTCTGTCAAAGGGGCACCTGGGTGGCTCAGTCGGTTGGGCGGCCGACTTCGGCTCAGGTCATGATCTCGCGATCCGTGAGTTCGAGCCCCGCCTCGGGCTCTGTGCTGGCAGCTCAGAGCCTGGAGCCCGTTTCAGATTCTGTGTCTCCCTCTCTCTCTGCCCCTCCCCCGTTCATGCTCTGTCTCTCTCTGTCTCAAAAATAAATAAACGTTAAAAAAAATTAAAAAAAAAAAGAAACTTCTGTCATAGTCAACAATACCTAGAACTGGAAATGATGTAACAAAACCAGGGGATTTTCCAAGCCACAAGGGTCTCATGTGTCCTTATAATTAAATAGGTGCCATCATCATTTCTTCTGATTTTTAGAGTTTTCCCCCTTTTTTGTTGAAGCCATTCTCCTAATAAATATCCTCTGCAATAAAGAATTAACTTTTTTTAAGTTTATTTATTTATTTTGAGAGAGAGAGCAGTGGGGGTGGGGGGCAGAGAGAGAGAGGGAGAGAGAGAAACCTAAGCAGGCTATGTATTGTCAGCACAGAGCCCCGGCATAGAGCAGGGCTCGAACTCACAAACCGTGAGATCATGACCTGAGCCGAAAGCAAGAGTCGGAAACTTAACCGACTGAGCCACCCAGGAGCCCCCAAAATTAACTTTTTAAATCCCGTGTTCGGACAGCCTATGACAGATCTGGTCTGTACGTATAATCTCTGAGAAGTCATCGAAGAGAGCCCCTGTCAGGAATATCACTGCGAGGAGCCGAAGGGTATTATTTCTATCGTGAGTCCCCTTCAAGGGCACCGCACCTTTATTTTTCTGCTTCTGACATTACTTCTCATGAAGAACGCTCCCTTATTTGTCACGTGTAAGCATGCACTGAGCATCAGACACTTTCTTTACACTGGATATGCAGGGAGGTGGTTGCACATGCCGAACTAAAACAGGTGGATCATGACTCATTTATCCACAAATACCTCTTTTTTTTTTTAGTTTATTTATTTATTTGAGAGAGTGAGTGGGGGAGGGGCAGAGAGAGAGAGGGAGAGAGAGAATCCCAAGCAGGCTCCGCGCTGTCAGCACAGAGCCCCGACGCGGGGCTCGATCTCATGAACCATGAGACTGTGACCCGAGCTGAAATCGAGAGTCGGGTGCTCCACCGAATGAGCCACCCGGGTGTCCCACACCCGCAAATACCTCTAAAGGGGTGAGTGTGCTCAGACCATCTGAGCATTGAGCAGGGGTGATAATAGAGGAAAAGATACTTACAGTGTGTCCAAAACATTCACCCTCTGGCCGGGGAGTTCAGCGACCACACATTTCTAGAAAACGCGTCTTCGTATTTTGCCCCCTTGTCGTTCTCCTTTCTACTCATTAACCGCTTATACCCCACCTTTTCTGTTTTTCGGATTTCCAGTTTCCTTCCCTCTTTCCTCTCTTTTCCTCTCCTCTGCTAGGATCCTAAGTTACCCAGAGGAATCAGTCTGGTGCCTCTGCTGGTAGTTAGGGCCAAAGAACGGCTCGCCCGCTGTGGGAGGCTAGGCAGCCCCATCTTTTTCTAGAATCCTCGTCCTCCTTCCACTGTTGCTGACACTTGTGCCTCCTCTCACGTGTCCCAGAAGGTCCGCAACCGTCCCAGCCTTCTGGGGCTCCCTCCCCTCCCTCTCCCGTGGCCCAGGTCACGGGACACAGCTAACCTGGTCATCTCATTCAGGGTCCCACTTGACAAAGGAAAGGCGGGCGTTCAGACAGATAAATGAGAACTCTACTGGACCGACAGCCCAGGCTCACAGCCTTTGCACGTCCCTGCTGCCGTGCGAGGCTGTGAGGTCCCCAGTGGGCACGTGTGCTCGGGTCGTGAGGTAATAGCCCACGTTTGCAATACAGGAGAGAGTTTAAGTGACATACGGGAAAGGAACAACTTGTCATTTCAAATACAAGTGCCCTCTTCGGGGAAATCATTCTACATTCATTCGTTTAAGACGTAGTTTGTGGGGCGTCTGGGTGGCTCGGTCGGCTAAACATCCGACCCTTGACTTCGGTTCAGGTCACCATCTCACGGTTTGTGGGTTCGGGCCCCGTATCGGGTTCTGTGCTGACAGCGTGGACCCTGCTTGGGATCGTCTCTCCCTCTCTCCCGGCCCCTCCCCTGCTCCCCCTCGAAATAAGTATTTTTTCAACGTTTATTTATTTTTGGGACAGAGAGAGACAGAGCATGAACGGGGGAAGGGAAGAGAGAGAGAGGGAGACACAGAATCAGAAACAGGCTCCAGGCTCTGAGCCATCAGCCCAGAGCCCGACGCGGGGCTTGAACTCACGGACTGCAAGATCATGACCTGAGCTGAAGTCGGACGCTTAACCGACTGCGCCACCCAGGTGCCCCGAAATAAGTATTTTTTAAAAAGACATATCTTGGAATAAGTATTTTTTAAAAAGACGTATCTTGGGGAGCCTGGGTGGCGCAGTCGGTTAAGCGTCCGACTTCAGCCAGGTCACGATCTCGCGGTCCGTGAGTTCGAGCCCCGCGTCGGGCTCTGGGCTGATGGCTCAGAGCCTGGAGCCTGTTTCCGATTCCGTGTCTCCCTCTCTCTCTGCCCCTCCCCTGTTCATGCTCTGTCTGTCTCTGTCCCAAAAATAAATAAACGTTGAAAAAAAATTAAAAAAAAAAATAAAAAGACATATCTGTGGACATACATTTTATGTCAGGTGACAGCATCTTAACGCCTAGTCCCGATTCTCGGGGAGTCCACAGGCTGGTGACAGATGGAGACAAATCGTCCTGCAGGAATAACAGCGGAACAGGTGCCACGAGGGAGGTGAGCCCGGAGTTGGGGTTGGGTGGGTGGTGGGTGGTGCAGAGAAGGGTGGGTGGGTAGCGAGGCAGATGCCCCCAGGGACGGCCTCTGGGCAGGTGACATCTAAACGGGGAACACAATTAACCGACACTCGGGTAACTGCAATATGTCGTTACCTCTCTGCTGTCTCTGAGTCGATCCCCGCAGCTTCTGATCGCACTGGGGTCCCCAGTGATTTGGGGGCAGTGCGGTCACGAGCCGCCGGAAGAAGACGAAGCTGCCCACGTAAGAGGGGCTCGGCGCCGCATCCCGGGGCCAGGCCACTGGGTAGCAGCACAGGCGTGATCTGTCACAGACATTTCAGGAGTTTCCCCCGGCCTCTCTGCCCAGACTGCGGGGAGCAGTACAGAATCATACTTACAGCCTTGAGATCCCAGCACCCGCGTGTCAGGCCTGCCCTGAGGACTTACTTACTCCGGACTCCTGTCCGGGTGACAGGCGTCACAGCGACAAGGCAGAGAGCTTCCTTGGTTACTGGTTACTTTGGCCAGTAGCCCGTGCCCGTTAACTGAAGACGCCTGTCGGTCAACGGTGCGCTGTGCCCGCGAGGATTTGGCACCTGATATTTCAAAGAGTTGTTTTGATAATATGATTTTAGCCTTAAGCAGATTTGTATGAAGAGGCGAGTCAGGAGAGTTACCAGAAGAAAGGAAATCCGCTCTGGTCTAGCCGCGTGGGGCCTGCGCGGCAGAGGAGGCCGTGGGGACCCCCTCCCCCCAGGCAGACGCGGGACCACCCCCACCATCTATGCGCACACGACCGTGGCGACACCTGTTCAGCTTCCGTTGGGCGGTCCTGGGTTTCCACCCTGTGGAGAAGACTCTTGGCCACAAGAACGCAAAGTCTCGCCAATCCTGTTAAAATAGAGCCCCTGTTCAAGGCTTGTGGGCCTCGAGAAAACTCTCTCGCTCCTCTCTCTCTGTCTCTGTCTCTCTGTCTCTCCTCTGTAGAGCCCTCCGGGTCTTGCCCTACAGTCCTGCTCCTTCCCCTCTCCGAGACACCTCTGCTTCTCCCCTCCCCCTCCCCCCCCTCCCCAAACAGCCCTCCCTCTACTAGATCCGTTGGGCCCGCCCCCTCTCAACCTGGTGACCTTCACCTCCTTGTCTGCTTTCTGCTCCTCTGGTTCCCCGGGAAGCAGGGGGCAGGGCCGGGACCAGAAAGTTCAGGAGGGTCCAGAGTCGGGGCCCTTGCGTGCGTGGTGGCTACACAGCCACGGCGGAGAAGCCGCACAAACCTGGGGAGAAGGGCGTCTCAGCGATGCGGACCTGCTGCCGTGGGGCTGAGTCCTGGCGCGGGAGAGCTCTGTGACAGCTTCTCCCGTGGGTGTGCAAGCGGGGTGCCTCGAACCGACAGCATCCGTGGTACGTTTGGGTGACATTTCATCAACAAAACAAAACCCCGTTCCCGAAAAATCCAAATATTTGCTCCAACTGAACACTCCATTCGCTTACCGGGAAGTCACAAGAGTGGGGAAACATTGTAGGTATATTGGCTCGTGTGTTTCATGCTTCTCTGAAAGGGATGTTTCACTTGTTTTTATTTCATTTATTTATTTTCTTTAAAATTTATTTATTTGGAGAGACAGAGAGAGAGAGAGAGAGAGAGGGAGGGGCAGAGAAAGATCAAGAGAGAGAGGGAATCCCAAGAAGGCACATGGGTCAGTGCGGAGCCTGACGCGGGGCTCGATCCCACGAACCATGAGATCCTGATCTGAGCCGAAAACAAGAGTTGGATGCTTAAGTGACTGAGCCACCCGGGCACCCCTGACTTTGTCTTTAATAGTGTTTGTCTTTTACTAGACTTTGTCTTATTGTTCCGAGAGTTGCTGAGCTCGGGGCTCCGATTCTGCCCAGGGAGATGGTGCAGGATGGGGGCCGCCCTCTACTTTCCTATCTGTGAAATGGAAATGGGAACAGCACCTGTCTCATAAGCCGCAGGGACGGGAGCCTGGGCATTAAAGGACCCAGCGCTGTGCCTGAAGAATAGAAACACCCAGAAGTATCAGCTCTTGTCTTACCTTCTATCACACCATATTACGTCACTCGTCACGCTCCTATTCACGATCCCTCTGTGCTTTGCCTGGGAGTCACTAAAACACCACTTGACCTGTGGCCGGGTCACTTTCCTGGCCTATAATCGTTTCACTAAATGGTGACGGCAGGTTTCAGAGAAGCACGCGTTCCCTCACTTTATAAGAGAATGAAAGCTGATAGTCTCCACTTGGGATGGGGGAGTAGGGGGTCTTCTAGGTGCTCTATCTACTTCATGCTCCATGCAGGTGTGAAATTACCACACCAGGGGATTTGCACCCTCACTGTCCTTCTTCGTCAGACTCCTGATTTGGTCTGCTGAACTCTGCAAGAGATCATCTACACCTGAAGTCCTGGTTATGGTTCGGTGGCTATAAAAATGACTATTTTGTTACAGCCCTCACCTTCCTGAACAGAGGAAAGTCAGCAATCTTCAATGGCGGTGTGTTTTGTGTGTGTGTGGCTGATGGTATATGTGGGGTGTGTGTGTGTGTGTGTGTGTGTGTGTGATGTGCATGCTGCGTGGATGTGTTTCTTTTTTTCAATGTTTCTTTTTATTCTTGAGAGAGATAGAGCGTGAGCGGGGGAGGGGCAGAGAGAGAGGGAGACACAGAACCCGAAGCAGGCACCCGGCTCCGAGCTGTTAGCACAGGGCCCGATGCGGGACCGGAATCCACGAACCGCGAGATCACGACCTGAGCCGAAGTCGGACGCTTAACCGATGGAGCCACCTGGGCGCCCCTCTGTGGAAGTTTCTTGCATGTGACATGATGTGATGTGTGGCCTGTGTACGGGGGGAGGGAGTGCTGTTGACTGAGTCCCGGCCAGAATGAGTGTGGGCTCCATGAAAGCCCCCGTTTGAGGGAGTACAGGGCTGTTTCCATCTCCCTCAGCAACCAGGCTGCCCCGCTGGGAGGGCTGTGTAGACATTCCCCGGGGCCCTCACAGGCCCAGACCCTTGATCTGGGGCCAAGAGAGCCGTGAGCAGTCACTGTGCAGCCCAGAGTTACTGTTGCAATCCTGGCTACTGTCCCCAGGAAAGCCAACGTGGGAGGTGGCCCTCGGCTGGCGTCTGGGAACTTCGGGGGCTTTCCAGCATCCCCAGGATTGACGAGAGTGGCCAGCTGTGCCCACACTGCATGCAAACAGCACGGTTGAGGCTGAGCGCCCGCTTTCTTCTTGGAAGGCTGGAATTCAGGCAAAGGGTGCCTACGGGACCAGCCTCCCCCCACCATGAGGTCCCCGGCACCGGGCGTCTGATGAGCATCCCCAGGAGACAGATGTCACACGTGTCGTCACAGCCCACGGGTGGGGGAATCAGGGGTGTCCCGGGACTCCTGGAAGCCTGTGCCTGGTTCACCCATCACTTCCCCCTTCTCCCAGCGACCCCAAGGGAGGTCTTGGGGACCCCTCAGCACAACCTTCTTCCTCAGGGATGTGTCGGATGAGATGAAAGCCTTGGAGATTTTGAAGAACTCAAGAGCCCTTGGAAACACCTCCCGTGAAAGATCTCTTACAGCAAAGAGCCCGGACCCGGCCATCTCGGGGTTTGAGCAGATAAAGTGGGGTGAAAAGACCCCCTCTGTCCTAATTAGCCTTGTAACTAGTTTCAGTCGTAGCTCTCTTAGGAAAATTGGGTTGTTTTGCACACAGAAAGTGTTCTTCTCTAAGCAGGAACATGGCGAGGGCGGGAGGGAGATTCTGGAAGACTGGGGATGAACTCAGGGCTGTCCAGGGCCGTTAAAACCCCAGGGGTTCAACTTTCCAACATCCTAATATATCCCAGTGTTTTCTCATTTTTTAAAAGTTTTCAAAATCTGCTGGAGCACCTGGGTGGCTCAGTCGGTTAAGCGTCCAACTCTCAATCTCGGCTCAGGTCACAGCTCGCGCATCGTGAGTTCGAGGCCCGCGTCAGGCTCCATGCTGGCAGTGATGAGCCTGGTTGCGATTCTCTCTTTCCCTTCTCTCTCTGCCCCTCCTCTGTGCTCTTTCTCTCTCTGTCTCCCTCTCACGAAATAGATAAGCCTTTTACTTTTTCTCCCCAACTGAAAAGTTCATACAATGATAATTTCTTACTTTGTAATTAAAACACAGAACTGTGCCAAGTAGGAGTTCATTTGAGCAGAAAAACATGTTAAGCCTTACTGTTAGACCTTGTCCTGTTTTGAAATAGCGTAAAACCTCCCTCCATTGCCCAACCGCTACGATCCCATCACAAAATCAACCTGAGCGTTTGAGAAGAGACATGGGTTGGCTTTCTTCCCTGTCTTAATGGATTAAACCTTTGCAGCTCAGCATTCCAGACCAATGGTTGACTCCCAGGGGACAGTAACGCCATGAACAGCAAGCAGTGGGGCAAAGTGCACCCTGACGTGTCTAGGTGCAAACTGCGCAGGTCACGGGCCACTGATGGCCGGAGGCTGCGTTTGCCTGTAGCACGGTCCTATAATGACGAATGCGCATGTGCACTTGTAAGCACACACGCGTGCATGCAAACACCCAGCCCCGGGGCAGAGCCTTCCAGAACCACAGTTCTGCAAACAGATGCACCGGAGTTGGAATCCTGGACTTCCTTTCTACCTGTTGGCTCTGTGATCCTGGGGAATTTTTCCCACTAGCCTGAGCCTCATTGTTGTCATCTGGAAAATGTGCACAACCGTCCCGATGTCCCGTCGCTGTTTCGAGGATTTAGGGAGTCAGGTATCCAGGAGGCGGTGTAGACACGGGATGGGGGCGGCTGCCGGGTGGCCTTGCAGGGGGCGGGTAGCGCTCCCCAGCAGACTGCTGCTTCACACGGGCAGAGAAGGGGCGTCCTCTGCCCTGAATGGTGCCCCCTCTGTAGCATCGGCGTGACCGTGATGTCCCCGCCATGTGGCCTCTGTGAGAAGCGCACAAAGTCACCCACGTGGCACACTGGGAGAGTCCCCCCCCCCCGCCCCGCACTCCATTACTGGTACCCAAAATATCTCCGAGCTCGCTTCCCTAACATCTTGCTTTACACGGCTCCTTGCATCCAAGCTGTTGCCTTCAATACCGCACAGATTGCCCGTCTTTTGAAAAATAGAAATGAATTAAGAGAGTGTAGTAGTGTCGAGGGGCAGGGAGAAAAAAGGAGAGCTCCCTCTGCAAGAAGCAGGAGGGGAAGATCTTCCGTTATTGTGCATACACCGCTGGTGTTCTCGAAGCATCTCACGTTCACCGTTCGAGTGGGCTCCCCTACGAGACGGCAGTTGCCTAGAGTGTAAGAATCATACGTCCTCCTCACCTAGAATCCCTCCTTCCAGGTACAGCATGCACCCAGAATGGGCGACCGCGACCTGTTTCCTCCGTATTCAAAGAATTTACAGGGGAACCCTATCCGCTGTCTTCCCTCGCGTCCCCAAGCGCCGCCCACGACAGAAGGGCTCGCAGGGACCCAGCAAGCAATTTCCCGTTTTCATAGAAACATCACTCGCGAACGGATCCTCGGCAGCCCTTCTGCGTTTAGCATCCACAGCGCCCTGGTGGACGAAAGAGGTCAGCTTTGGTGGAAATTCATCGCATCCGTGAAGAACGGAGCTTCTCGGTGACAGCGACGTTAATAGATTTCATAACCGCGTCGCTGAAGCGATCATAATGTGAGAGAGAACGGCAGGTGGGGGCTGTCCGTGCTGTGGCAGAAATCAAGCAGACTTTGAGCCGGAAGAACCCGAGCCCCAGGGAGCAAGGCCCCGGCTCACGGTACATTCTAGAATCCCGTAAAACAAAGCCTCTGAGTCACGTTGCGTTTGAGGAGGAACGTAAGCCAGCACCCAGATGGTCTGAAAGGGAATTGGCAATTCATTTATTTGTTTTGTTATCCACGGAAAAGTATTTGCTGAGCGCCGACGATGTGCCTGGCTCGGTTCTCAGAGGTGGGGCTCCGGTGGAGTCCTGCCTGCCTGGGGCCTCGTCACTAAGACCAGGTGACTGATGGCTCGTAGTTGGGGGTTCTTTGCCCAGGCCAGAATTTGGCTAGAAGTAAATATAATGGTAAATAGGCAAGGAGGAGTATAGAGAAATTGCATTTCATATTACTAAAAATTTTTTTGAACATTTTATTTATTTATTCGTTTATTCATTTATTTACCGAGAGAGAGAGAGAGAGAGAGAGAGAGAGAGAGAGAGAGACTGTGAGCAGGGGAGGGGCAGGGAGAGAGGAGGGGGGACACAGGATCCGAAGCAGGCTCCAGGCTCTGAGCACAGACCTTGATTCGGGGCTCGAACCCAACAACGGTGAGGTCACGATCTGAGCCGAAGTCAGATGCTCAACCAGCCGAACTACCCGGGCTCCCTGAGAAGTTGCATTTTATTTTATTTTTATTTTTATTTTTATTTTTATTTTTATTTTTATTTTTATTTTTTTCACCGTTTATTTATTTTTGGGACA
Source organism: Felis catus (assembly GCF_018350175.1). NCBI lineage: Eukaryota > Metazoa > Chordata > Mammalia > Carnivora > Felidae > Felis > Felis catus. The sequence continues at coordinate 215,732,551 of NC_058375.1, forward strand.
GGGAGAGACAGAGCATGAACGGGGGAGGGGCAGAGAGAGAGGGAGACACAGAATCGGAAACAGGCTCCAGGCTCCGAGCCATCAGCCCAGAGCCCGACGCGGGGCTCGAACTCACGGACCGCGAGATCGTGACCTGAGCCGAAGTTGGACGCTTAACCGACTGCGCCACCCAGGCGCCCCAGAGGTTGCATTTTAAATGTACATAAGTACAATGGATTTAAGGTCAAATTTCTTAAGCTGGCCCGTGAGCCATGTGCTTTGAGAGGCGTGGAGTCTGAATAAATATAAAGAACCTTCGTGGATCACGAAAGCACACCATATTTATTTTTCTTGCAAATTTGAGGGGGAACCCATGACTTTTGGATATAGCTAAGTTATATTGAAAAGCGCGAACCTTTCTATATTTTTAGGGTGAAACACAGAGTTGGGAGTAATTCTCCTCTTGTGGCAACTTCGGATCGCAGGTCTTCAGCGTATGTTTTTATTCTGTTCTGCTACTAGGATAGTCCGAGGGGAAAAAATCTAGAGTCCTATTTCAGTGTTTTCTCTACTCCCAAATATTCTGGTGAAGTTTGTCATTTGAAGCAGTCTACAAATACCACTCCTTGCAAGGAGGAGTATGGTTTACAAGGTGATAGCACTTGACGTTCACGAAAACGAGACTTAACGGTCAACGGAAACAAGTCTTGGGAGCATCACACTCTCATGTGGGAACTTAATGGTCTTTTTTTACTGTTGTGGCTTGAATATGGAAGCTGTTTCAAGGAAAGCTGTCCAAATGCTGTGTTCTTGTTCAAGGGCAAACGCCTCATAAATAACAGCTGCCATCAAAATACGCTAAAGTAGTTGATTTGGGGAATAATGAGGACAAAATGTTGGATGATCCAAATTCTCCACCTGCAGCTAAGGTCAAGCTCAGAAGAGGTCATGGGTGTACCGACTGGTAAGACAAGGTTTGACCTGTAGAGGTCGGTTGAAAGTAAAATCATTTGAATAGTTTTGGAAATAATCAGATTGATTCAGGGATTGGGGTTAGGTGGGGTCCCTAGCAATGCTCCTCAAATTTCTTTGTGAATAGGGATGGTCCAGCTGCCTATTAAACATGCAGATTCCTGACATCCACCCCCTAAAGGTCTGATTCACGAGGTCTTCAGTTGGTTTGGAGAACATGCTTGTTTTTACCAACACCTCAGGGGGTCCTGATACAAATTATCATCCGCCTACAGCTTGAGAAAAATCTGGCCTTAGGTGCCCCATGGACAGACTTCATCGTAGAACCGTGTACCCCTGAAATAGAATGGCAATTCAGCTTTGTGTGCTCATATTCCTGGAGGGAGGACCCACATCTTTCTTTAGGTGTTCAAAGGGGTCCTGGCGCAGGAGCGTTTCTGGGTTTGGAAGGGGGCCCTGCAGCTGAACTCTGCAGTTAGCAAGATAAAGAGAGGAGATAGGAAAAGCTACGTAAACTGGCCTGGCCCTTTAGCTCACGGATACAAAGAAATAAGTTTGGACCGTAAAATAAATTGAAAGAGTCGATCAAAGAGAAAGGAGAGGAGGTACTTTAGAGGTGTCTCAGAGTGTGGACAACCCGTCTTAAGACCGCCATCTCTCTCCTCAAAGGGTGCACTGTTGTTATGGCAATTGAGGGGGGGGGGGGAAGCGTGTCCAGAGCACCTGGAACCATCACGGGCAAGTAAAATGTGTTCTCAGACTTACAAATTCCCTTTAACCTCCCTGGAAGACTGACCAAGAGGCCAGGAGTGCGGGACCGATCACAACGATGGGAAAGAGTTCTGGGTTTCTGGGTTTCGGGTCTTTCTCGCATCCATTGGCTCTCTCAAGTGCTATCCACGTCGGTGTCAGAGAAAGGTGGAGGCGTTGAAGGTGACAACGTTGAATCAGGACGAGAAGGAGAAGAAGCAAGAAATGAAAGTGGAGGGAGCGAAGGGGAACGTGCTTCCTTCCACTCCTGAAAACTGGATTTCTCGTAAAAAGAGATGGTTTCGTCTCCATGCTCAGACACTGAATGGAGCCTCCTGTTGCTGTGGCTATGAGGCCGCTGTGAGCTCTACGGGACCCAGGGCTTTACGGAGAAGGATGGGTGAAGGAGGCTGGGTGAGGAGTAGAGAGACAGGCTCCCACCCTTGCCGCGAGTACGAGCACACACCCCTGTAAGAGCTTGCAGTAGAAACCCATCCTCCGTACCCAAGCTCCTGCTCCAAGCCCTTCATTTGGGACCCTTTAGTTTTTACTTTTTATCTTTTAAAAAATATTGGTTGGTTGGTTGGTTGGTTGGTTTATTTAGTTATTTATTTTATTGAGAGTGTGCTTGCGCCTGAGTGGGGGAGGGGAAGAGAGAGAAGGAATATTTCAAGCAGGCTCCACGATCATCACAGTTTATTTATTTTGAGAGAGAGAGAGAGAGAGTCCCAAGCAGGGCTCCGCGCCATCAGCACAGAGCCCAACATGGGGCTTGATCTCACGAACCGTGAGATCTTGACTTGAACCCAAATCAAGGGTCGGATGCTCAAATGACTGAGTCATCCAGGGCCCCCTTGGACGCTTTGTTTACTCTGCACTCTCTCCTGTGGGCTTGACATTCTAGAGTGAGGCTGCCTCGCTTGGCGGGTGGATCTCTGTTCCCTTGGTTCCTCACCCTCAGCGACCACTGTGCTCCCTCCCTCCCCTGGCCCTGTACCCTCACTGACTTGAGACGACCTGATAAGAGGGCTTTAAACTTGCCCTTGGTGTGGCTTCCTCTGCCCCCTGAGCCTAAAGGGGGCCTCTGCTTGTGCTTGGTAGAGACAGTGCACGGATTCCAGGGGTGGGGACACAAAGCAGGGGCACAAGGATTGAGACGCTCGCCTCCTCTAGGGTCAGGCTGCCACACGGTGACCAGCTGCAGTGAGCGTACCAGGGGCCCTACGAGGAAGGTAAAGGCTTTGGCTGGATCCAGTCAGAAGGCAGAGGACAAGGGAGCCCCAGTTCAGGAGCCCTCAGAAGTAGGCTTTCTGGGCCCAGAGGTGGGCAAGAGAGAGGGTGGCGACGAGCCGTGTATTGGAGAGGTTGCAGTGTATGAGAATGGATGACAACCAGCACGGATGCATCAAAAGAATGGTAGACGAGAGGCTGTGTGACCTGATTTGTGGCCACTGAACTTGCCCCTGAATGAACCTCTTTCTGCCGGAAGCTTCTAACGCAAGACTTGGTGAGGGGGAGGCTCCCCGCTCTTACTAAGTTTTGTGAAACAAGTCGAAGGATGGTGTTAGGGACTGAATTGTGTCCCCGCCACCCCACCCCAATTTCTCTGCTGAAACCCTAACCCTCCGTGGGACAGAGTTTGGAGCTAGGGCCTTACGGGGTAGGTTACATGAGGTCAGAAGGGCGGGACTCTAATTGGATAGGGCAGGTGTCCTTAGAAGACGAGGAAGAGACACCTGAGAGCTCTCTCTCTGTCCATGCGCGCACAGAAGAAAGGCCACGCGAGGACACGGTGAGGAGGTGGCCATTTGTAAGCCGGGAAGGGAAGCCTTGCCATACACCGGCCCCGCTGGAGCCTTGATCTCAAGCTTCCGGCCTCCGGGGCTGTGATCAGGGTCCCCTAGTGTAAGTCACCTGTCCTGTGCTGTTCTGTTACCGCAGCCCGAGAAGGCCAACACGGATGGAAACGCGCTGCTGGAAAACCCGAAACTCTAGGTAGTTGCCTTATGCCAAAGAGTAGGAAACGAAGGGCCTCTGTTGACAGACGCACTGCCTGATTCTCTTGGAGTTCTGAACCTTTGTCCTCCTCTTCAAAAGGAAACCCGTGGATGATGTGGGGACTGCCAAGGGAGTGTCTTCTTTGACTTTGCGTGAAGATTCCCCTAAAATAGGCAGGCCTCGGCAGCGAAGGAGGCATTTGGAGCAGAAAGGGCCCAGACACCCTGTGACGGACGTAGAGACGCTAAGGTGGACGCAGGCAGGGGAGTATATCAGGTGAGGGAGGTGGCTTCTTTGACTTACGCCATGTGGACACCGGCCTCAGCCTCACCGTGACCCCACACCTCATTGTGGCCGGATGGGAGGCGTGACCACCAGGGAGCAGCAGAGGCTGCTCTCCCAGGACAAAATCTGGTCTGACAAGGTCTAGGCTGTCTATTGAGTTCTGCTCACTGGGGTGGTTGGCAGAGATAGGCGGGAGATTCATCGATTCGTCGATCGGCAGAGCCTGATCTGGAACCATCTGGAGCTGGCCATCAGGGTGCCCTAGAAGGACGGAAGCATTCAGTTGCCCAGGAAGAAGCAGCCTGATAGCGATTGGGTACCTAGAATTCAGAACAGCCTCTCTTGGGCCTTCTGACTCGGGGCTTATATTTGAAACCTTATTCATTGTAATGGTGTCTCGATAATATGCGGGCAGATTTCCTCTGACCCACAGTCACTTGGATGCCTTATTTTTACCTCCGTTTCCTTTTCTCCAGAGAGAACAACTATTTCCCTGAGTCGCCCGCAGGTAAACTAGAGTAAAACATACATATGCCTCGAGACCAGAGATTCTAATACATTCTCTAAATTTAGTGGAAAAAAAAACCCAACTATTTTCACAAGATGTTAGAATACAGGGATACTATGAACTTTATCCAGAAAACTCCCCTCTGATAAAATTCCCATGATAACCTCAATTCGGTTTGGATATGGTACTGTTTTAATGCGCTTCATCCTTCTTGCTAGGATCTTATTCAGGATTTTGCTTCTATATTTGTGAATGTGATGAATGTAGAGTTTCCTTTTTCGGCATGGTCTGAGTAAGCATTTGGTGTTGGAGTTATGCTCGCTTTATAAAGATGTGTTGACCTACATGAAGAAAACTATAAGGCTTTACTGAGAGATACACAAGATGGGTGAGGGGGGAAAACAACCCCAGGCAGAGATATCTCATACCGGATGCGAAGTGAACCTTAAAAATGTTTGCTTCTTCCCATACATTTTTAGTTTTAATATGGCCTTGATCAGCACCTTTTCTTTTTTGTTTTATTTATTTATTTATTTTAATACAATTTATCGTCAAATTGGTTTCCATACAACACCCAGTGCTCGTCCCGACAGGTGCCCCTCCTCCCTGCCCATCACCCACTTTCCCCTCTCCCCCACCCCCCATCTACCCTCACTTTGTTCTCAGTCCTTAAGAGTCTCTTATGGTTTGCCTCCCTCCCTCTCTGTAACTTTTTTCTTTTTTTTAGACTTTGATAAAATAAATGTACATGTCCTTTGGAAGTAAAAAAACAAACACACCAGAAAACAGTAATTTTGCTGTTAGCGTTGTCTGTATTTTCTAAATAGTGTAGTGTATGGATTTCATTTTTCTTAGCAGATGGTCTTTTTTGTTTGACCATTGTTACTGATCTCACCTTGTCCGAGGACATTCCCGCTGTGGTCAGGGAATGTGACTCTGGGATTTCTGCTTCTGGGAATTCTATGACCCTCTATACAGCTAGCATGTGGTCACTTCTGTTTTTTTAAAGAATCATACAGTATGTAGTCTTTTGAGCCTGGCTTTTTTTTTTTTAAGTTTATTTATTTATTTTGAGAGAGAGAGAGGAAAAAAAAGAGAAAATGTGCAGGGGGGAGGGGCAGAGAAAGAGAATCCCAAGCAGCCTCCATGCTGTCAGCACAGAGGCCGATGTGGGGTTCGAACCCTTGAACCGTGAGATCATGACCTGAGCCGGAGCCAAGAGTCAGACGCTCAACCGACTGAGCCATGCGGGCGCCCCAACATGTGGTCACTTCTTTCACTGGCCCTTCTGTTTATTCTTTGTAGGTAAAGAGTTTGAGAGGTAGTTACACAGACAGTTTTCCTTATCAGCGTAAAACTGTAAATTTACCATATTCTTATGCACGTTCTTTCCACTGACTCAGCCATAAAGGGACGGTTGTGTGTGGGAAGCGTCTGCTGCAACCTGGCTTACGTCACGTTTTCCTTCTGTTTTTAAAAATCTCTGCTCTGTGAGCTATGATTTATCGAGATGCAGGGATCCACGAATCGCGAACGGAGCAAAGATTCCAGAAGGAGGATGACATTCACGTAGGAATCCAGCATGTGGGAAAATTGGCCCCTACAAGGCAGGGAAGGACCGACAAGGACAGTGGCTCATCTGTGCTGTGGGCAAAAACCCCTGTCTTCGCCTTACTCTTTACGCCAAAATAAATTCCAGGTGCATTGAAGATCTGTGTGTAAACGATTAAACCCTACAGGTACTAGAAGGAAGCACGGATTCCTTCTCTGGACACTTGACATGACGAAGGCCTTTCTAGGCACGACACAACTCCGGAGACAGGATGGAACCGATGAGTGCATTTCACTTTACTTTTCAAAAATCTGACAAAATATTTCAAGGTCAAAAATTAAATGACTGAGGGTAGAATTGCAACATGCATCTGAGAGACAAATAATAAATTGTCTGCAAGATCACACGAGAGCGGGGAAAGGACCCACGTCTATAAGCCCCATTTATGCCGAATCTCTCAGTAATGTAAAATTCTATCTTTTGACCTATTTCATGCTTTTTCCTTGAGTCTTCTTTTTCCCTTTTTCGAACACTTTTATTCCTGCTTTCTCTTCCTTCTCGTTGGCCAGAGCTATCTTTGCCTTATTTTTATTTTTAGCTCTCTTGGGTCATTTTATTTTTAGGTGCGTCCTACAGGCAGAAAATCTTCGGATTAAAAAACAATTAATCCGAGTTTGTCCTTTTGAGGAGAATTCAATCCGTGGGCCTTTACGTAATAGGAAATAAATCCGATCCACATATGTCATCTTTATTTTTTTCCCCTTTTTAAGAACTTTGGTTTGGTATTAGTTTTTATTTTCTTTTGCACTATAAACAATGTCTGCTGACTTTAATATTCCCTACTAGTTTAAAGGTCAGCGTCCTCTCTGGGATTCCACCAATAATAGGTTGGACAACTTATTATTTTTTTTAAGTTTATTTCTAATGTTTTTAATGTTTATTTATTTTTGAGAGAGAGAGAGAGAGAGACAGAGCGTGAGTAGGGGAGGGGCAGAGAGAGAGGGAGACACAGAATCCGAAGCAGGTTCCAGGCTCTGAGCTGTCAGCACAGAGCCTGACGTGGAGCTCGAACTCACAAACAGTAAGATCCTGACCTGAGTCGAAGTCAGATGGTTAACCGACTGAACCACCCAGGCGCCCCTAACGTTTATTTCTTTATTTTGACAGAGAGAGAGAGAGAGAGGGAGACAGCATGAACAGGGAAAGCGCAGAGAGAGATAAGGAGAGAGAGAAGCCCAAGCAGGCTCCACACTGTCAGCGCAGAGCCCGATGCGGGGCTCAAACCCACGAACCGTGAGATGGTGACCCGAGCCGGAATCAAGAGTCAGACGGTGAACCGACTAGGCCACCCAGGCGCCCCATAGATTGGACAATTTACCACAACAGTTTCAAACGCTAACCCAACTCATCACTAATGTCAGTACTTAACTTCTTGTTCTGGTCTTTTCTCTTTTCTACATATCTTCTCTCCTTCCTTTTCCTCCTTCACTTTTCAGGGTTTGCTTCCTGAGGCTGGGGTTGGGGGGGGGGCGATCCCCGAGTCAGGTTCCCACTTCAAGGAGCCTGGCAGGAACCCAGGCAAAGTCTGACGACAGAGCGAAGTCCCAGTGTTGGAAATGCTGCAGGCAAACCGCGCTTCTGCCTTCTCCCAGCTGGGGACGAAGTGCGGCCCGCCTCTGCCTTCTCTGCCCTGCCCAGAAAGCCCTCCTCGGGAAGGCGCCCACACGGCTCTGGCCGCAAACCACCCGATCAGGTGAGGTCCTCACCCAAGCAGTGAGAACCTGCCCGCCATACGAAGTGTGAAGGAAGGTGGTAAAATCTCTTCGGACAAACATACAAGACAAGCTGCCAGAGATGGACGTGACTCGGGCGTTACAGCAGCCAGGGGCCAATATGTGTCCCGCCCCGGGAGTGCTGGGCTCCCTGGACCCACGAGAGAGAATGAAAATCCCCCCCTGCCCCGCTCTGAGAGCTCATGGCCCCACCGGAGCCGGCCAGGTGTCCGGACAGGCACGTGTGCTGTATCTGGGGATCGCCTGGGAGAGCCCCCTCCCCAACCGTGGGGTCCGGCGAGCCCTCCGGAGTAAGTGAGATGAAGCTGAGGCCTGAGGAGGCAGTAACCATGCTCAGGGACAAGTGAGGAACAGTGTGGCCGGTGGAGGGAACAGTGTGTGCAGAGTCCTCAGGCTAGAGGTAACGAAGAGTCTGGGGTTTTGCCCGGTGGGTCCCCTGTCAGAGTTCCTGGGTGCAAACCACAGGGATTCTGGCTGCCTTAGCCCAAAAAAGGAGCTTACCCGGAAGGCACTAGGAGGTCTCAGAGAACTGAAGACAGCTGGGCACTCAGGCTGAGTGAAGTCTGGGTGAAGGGCAAGGGGCCTGGGGCTCCAACCCGCACCAAAATCACTCCCCAGGGGAAGCTTTGGCGGGGAGATGCTGTCAGTGTGCTTAGATGGTGGCTGTCGTGGCTGGGAACGCCAGCGCCGGGCCCTGGAGGCTACCAGCTGCGCAGGACCCCATTCCTGCCTCCTGGGCTCTCACTTCGCTTGCTCCAGAATCGAATTCTGGGCCTGCATCCCATTTGCCGAGCCTCGCACCGGGCCCAGGACCGCTCTGTCTGGAGGAAGGGGCACGGTGCAAAGTTACTCCCTGTGTGGATGGGAGGGGCCCTGGGGTGGGACATCTGGTTGACCAGGCCCAGGTCAAACATCTGTACCCAGACTGCCGGGGAGTGGGGGGAGCAAGGAAGGGTCCAGACTTGTGGGGAGCTGCAGTGAGAGATGGTTGGTAGCTCCCACCTGACCTCGAGCTTTAGGACTCCCCAAACGCAGGGAAAGAGTTCTGCTGTGGGCACCCGAAAAGTGACAAATGTCGGGGGGCGGTGCGACAGGGGTGGGGCTGCGGGCGGAGACAGCTGGATCAGACTCCAGATCACGGCCTCCGCTTAACGAGAGATGTGAGGGCCCCTGGAGCAACACAGGGGGTGGTGATTTCCAACTGGGCACCCCACGGTCAGCCCTCGGGGTTAAGCCAACCGCAGCCAGAATGCGATAGAACAAGGGACTTCTCTGAAGGGCTGTCCCCTTCCATCGGGAGCCCTGCAGGCTGGGCCTCTGGCCCCACCGCACAGGCACAGAGAACTTCACCCTCGATGCTCGTCCTCTCTGTCAGAGACCACACATCCAGCCTTGCGGACCTGCAGAACGGGGCGTGAGGGTGACATCAGGCATCGTGCGGTCCCAAACTTGCACACCGTCACCTTGTCACCCTGCCAACCGAGCGGCATGCCTCATTTCAAAATCAATTCTGTATTTACTATGTGAACAATTTAACTGCATTTGTGTGTGTGTGTGTGTGTGTGTGTGTGTGTGTGTAAAAGCATTCATTTGTTCGGTGTGAACTTTAAAACATTTTTTTTTAATGTTTTATTTATTTTTGAGACAGAGAGAGACAGTGCACGAGCAGGGGAGGGGCAGAGAGAGAGGGAGACACAGAATCCGAAGCAGGCTCCAGGCTCCGAGCTGTCAGCACAGAGCCTGATGTGGGTCTCGAACTCACAGACTGTGAGATCATAACCTGAGCCGAAGTCGGACGCTCAACCAGCTGAGCCACCCAGGTGCCCCTGTTCTGTGTGAACTTGAAAAATAGGCCACAAGTTGGTAACCATTTGTCAGCAGTCTTCGGTATTCGGGCGCCTACAAAGCTGGGCATCGGAGCCCATCTGGTCTCTGAGGGACCTCGGTTCCGGGGGAGGGCCGCTGGGTGACCCTTAGCCTGCCCACAGCGTGCCAGGTCACCACGTCCCTGACTCTCGACAGCACGACAGGCTTCCAGAGCCTCCCTGGAATTTGGGGTGCGAGGTGGGTGGGTTCCAGAAGTCTCCTGTCATCCCGGGTGGGAGCCTGTTAGATTTTGTGTACATTTGACAGGGTCTTTAAGGAGTAAGGTGAATAAGGCATTTCTCCAACTGACCGCAATTTTCGAGGTTCGCAGACTAGGCGAGCTGGCGTGGGGGAAGGAAAGACGTTCCAAAAACTCGCAGCCTTGTTGGGGAGCCCCCAGCGCCTCCCCACCTAGAACACAGGCCCCTCTGTCCTCCTAACGCGTCCGTCGTATTCTGGGGCTGGGCCCGACCCCTCATGCGTCCCAGCCCAACACCTGTCAAGCTGGCCGCATTTTCCACCCTACTGGTCTTGATTCCCACTCCCCAGGCCGTGTTGTTCAGGACCCGAGACACGTGGGGGTCAAGGTGTCGGGGGAGCTGCTGAGAAGCCCACGTCTCGCAGCAGCTCTGATGTGCTAGTGACTATGGTCTCAGAGTTATTCCAGAAAATCATCCGTGCCGAAGATGCCTGTGTTATTATGGGGGCCGGGAATCTATAGAGAAACCTATGAATGTTAAACACTGATGCTGTTGTGTTTTGTGGGGCTGGGGGGATGGTAAACCAGCCCTTTTCTTCCGAAAGAAAAAAAGAAGAGAGAGAGGAAAGGAGAAGGAGAGAGGAGGAAGGAAGGAAGGGAAAGGAGGGAAGGAGGAAGGGAGGGAGGGAGGGTCGAAGAGAGAAAATCAGAGAAAAAGAGACAAAGGCAGGTGCAGAAACACGTCAATGGAGCAGCAAAGCGCGACCTTCCAGATTATAAAATGGGATCCACCCCCGGGGGGACGTTTGGGCATTCCAGAAAGCAGGGTGTAAGCATCCCAGAGGCCCGTCCACCTAACCTCCGGGGGGGGTTTTCATGGAGATGCTTACCCTGATTCCCGTTGCCAAGGCAGCAAGCAGGCACGTTCGGAAGGAAAGGGGAAAGATGGCCGCTGATTCCACAGGGTGCTTGTGGGTTTACAGCAGGGAGGGCACGGGCCTGCGGGGGGCAGGGGTGAGTGGGCCACGGGGCGAGTCAGGGCACACCCCACCTCTGCACGGCGAACGAGGCCGGCCAGCACGGTCCTTGGAGTGTGTGATCTCAGGGTCGTCTTTCAGAGGAAGTCTCCAGAAGGGAGACATTCTCACCGGACCCGGGTCCTGGGAGTCTGCTTTCTCAACAGCCTTCTTTCACGTCCAGCGAGGTAACACACGTTTTTCAAGGGGATTTTGGTAAATACAAAATAGTGCAGGATGGCCCGCTAGCCATGGAGGGGAATTTAAAACAACATAACTGTAGAGTGCGACCATACGAGCTTCCCCGCCCTTTGCCAGCTGCCCCCCTGTGCTGCAGCTGGGGACTCTGACGTCCCTCTCCGGTGCCCACACGCGCCTATAAATCACACCAGCGCTGGTGCCCCAGGCCGGTCTCTCCGCACCCGCTTTCTGTTCCCTGCTCTGTTCCCGTCTCTGCCTTGCCAGCTGCTCCCTCGCAGACTCTGCCCATCCGGGCACTGAGGGGGGGACTGGCAGGCGGGGGGAAGGACAGGGGTCCCACCGCCCCATCTCCTTTCTGTGGCTGACAGCGTCGCCTCCCCCTGAGATGGGCCCTCAACCCGAGCAGCCCCAGCACAAGCAGGTCCAGGGGCACTAGGGCTGTGTCCCAGCCCTGGAAGCCTCCTCCGGCCACCTGAGACCTGGCTCCCAGCACCAGGGGTGGGGGTGGGGGTGGGGGGGCGGGAGCGCCTCCTCTGCACTTCTGAATTCTGACAACCCCAACTTGTTCCCTTTGGCCCCCCCAGACTGAGGGGCGGTAGCTGTCTTCCCTGGGGACTCAGTGTCCCCTTTTTCCTTCTCAACCCTCCATACCTCTTTCACTAATCCCCTGTATTAAATTCTTTCCGCCGGTGACTATGCAGCTTGCATTTTCCCGATGGTACATATTATTCCATGATGCACGTGCCCCCCGGCCATTTATCTTAATGCCTATAATTCTTCCTCGTGCATTTTGGTGTCTGTCTGCTCTTCCAGATAAGGAGGCAGAGGCATAACCTTCCTCCACCGATGGGCATTAGGGATGCCCCGGGTTGTCACGACAAACAGCACCGCCGTAAGCAGCCTTGGACGAGACGGTCATTTCCACGCACATGACTTTCTGCGGGAGGCGGTTCTAGAAATCCTGGTCTTTTCTCGGAGTCTCTTCCCCTCGCTCAGAGGTTCTGCCTTCTGCCCGCTTCAGCAGTGTGGGATCTCAGAGTCACCTGTGACGTTCATGTCTTCTGTCTCTGGGTCGGCTCGAATGAATCTAAACCGGCTACTATTTATTTATTTATTTATTTATTTATTTATTTATTATTTTTTAATTTTTTAACGTTTATTTATTTTTGAGACAGAGAGAGACAGAGCATGAACAGGGGAGGGGCAGAGAGAGAGGGAGACACAGAATCTGAAACAGGTTCCAGGCTCTGAGCGGTCAGCACAGAGCCCGATGCGGGGCTTGAACTCACGGACCGCGAGATCGTGACCTGAGCCGAAGTCGGACGCTTAACCGACTGAGCCACTCAGGCGCCCCAACCGGCTACTATTTAAAACTATCGTCCTGCATGCAAAATTTTTTATTGCCAACAAAGGGTAATGAACTTGATGTCCTACAACCTTTTGCTATTTTCACATGTTCTTGCCTCTGTTCTTGCTTATGGGGATGACCTGCCAGAACGTCACTGTTCCAAGTGTCTGAGCCCGGAGGGACATGTGTCCCCCTGACTCTGTCTGCCCCGGCACCCTGGTCTGTGTTAGCCCCGTGACAACGCACTCTGCCGAACCTGGAGCTTCAGGGTGTGCTGATTCTGTGGTGTCCCAACCACACCCCCTTCTCCCTCACCCCTCGAGCCCCTCAGCTCTTAGCGTGGATGTTGACACCCGTCCGTGGCACTCGTGATGCACTCGCCATTGTTCACTGAATTATGTAACATTATGCGTCTAACGAATGGCTCCTCCTCCAGGGCGTGCGTCCAGCGGGGACAGGGGTTGTGGCTCTTTCATCACCTCTGTGTGTTCAGAGGCCAGACCAATGCTTGACCACAGCTGGTGTCGGCGGATGCCTGGAATGGGGGCCAGAGGGGCTGATGGGAGCCAGGGCCAACGATTCTGGAGGACTCTGCGGCACAGACAGAATATGGTGGACGAACCTGTGGACCGGTCAACCCGAGGTTCTTTGGTTCTTCTTTGACTTCCAGAAGGTAATCACGGAGCGAGAACTAAGGCCGCTCTGCCTCTCTCCCCTTCAGCTTCCCTCTGTTTGGGACTCCTCTCTTTCTCATTTGTCATCTCCCTGTTCCTCTCTGAGGCATCCAAGGAAGAGTCTGGAGTCAAAGATCTGGTCGTGTCAAGATACCCTGGGGTCTGTACTGGGTTGGACGGTGTGTCCCCAAAGCCTGTAGATGCTACATTACTTGGAAATCGGGTTTTTGCGGAGGTAATCTATTTGGGATGAAGTCATACTGGATTAGAGCGGGTAGGCTTCCATCCAGTGACTGGAATCCTTCTAAGGAGAAGGAAATGTGAACGCAGAGACACCCAGAAGATGGCCACGTGGAAATGAAGGCAGAGATTGGAGGGTTGTGTCTACAATTCCAGGAGCGCTGAGATTGCCCAGACCACTGGAACCTTGGAAGAGGCAAGGGAGGATCCTTCCCAGAGAGAGCCCGGCCCAGAAAACACCTCGTCTTCAGACTCCTAGCCTCCAGAATTGTGAGAGATTGGATTTCTATTGTTTTAAGCCACCTACTTTGTGATCCTTTGCTCCAGCTGTCTTTGGAAAGTAATACAGGGACAAAAGGATGGGAGTCCCTTAGAGGCTAAGCTGACAAAGCCTGGTGAGCCAGCAAACTGCTTGGAGATGCGATGAGAATGGAAAAGACATTAGACTATTTATAGTTAACAGTCCTTCCAAGGAGAATAGATATCCGCAAGAAGTGATAGGATTAGGGCTCCAGGAAAATAAAAACTTGACTGATGGCTGGAAGCAAACACCTCTTGGTTTATATTCTGGGCCCTTGAAAATACAGGTGACATTTATAAATACAGAATATCTGGGGGGCGTCTGGGTGGCTCAGTCGGTTAATCATCTGACTCTTGGTTTCGGTCCAGGTCACCATCTCGCAGTTTGTGAGTTCAAGCCCCGCATCGGGCTCTGTTCTGACGGCGTGGAGCCTGCTTGGGATTCTCTCTCTCCCTCTCTCTCTCTCTCTCTCTCTCTCTCTCTGCCCCTCCCCCTGTCTCTCTTTCTGTCTCTCAAAATAAGTAAATAAACTTAAAAGATATTTTGGAGCATCTGGGTGGCTCAGTGAAGCGTCCGACTTCAGCTCAGGACATGATCTCACGGTTCGTGGGTTCGAGCCTTGTGTCAGGCTCTGTGCTGACAGCTCGGAGCCTGGAGCCTGCTTCAGATTCTGTGTCTCCCTCTCTCTCTGCCCCTCCCCCGTTCACACTCTCTCTCTCAAAAATAAATAAATGTAAAAAAAAAGTTTTTAATGTTTTTAAAAAGACAGAATACTTTGAAATTGTTGAAAACCTGTTTCAGTAAAAAAAAAAAGTAGGTAAAGTATTCCCCTTTTGACTTGTGCTTTATTCATTCTATGTACTTTCCTTGGGAGATCCCATCTGCGTCCTTGGCTTTATTTAACGGTGACTTGCATGTATGCTGATGACCGCCATGCATGTCGTGCGTTCAGACTTCTTCCCTGTTTGTGTAACTTCTTATTCCACACTTCAGCCGGGATGTCCACGAGTATCTAACTCAACCCACGCAAGATGGAATTCGTCACCTTCACCTAAAGCTCCTGTCCTTCCTCGACCTCCGATCCCGCCCCGCCCCTCACCTGTTTGAAGCCTAAGCCAGAAGTCAGAAAAGCATTCTCTGGTCCCTCCTTTGCCTCATCTTCCACGTCCCTCAACTCCTAAACTCTGCTCCCTCTGCCTCTAAATATTCCTATAATTGGTCTATTTGTCTTCCACTTCCATTGGCACTCTCTGGTTCATGCCATGGCTTCTTCCTGGGGCTACAGCGTCCTAACAGGACAGGTCTCTGTTCTGCCCTCTAGGACCTTCTTTTTTTCCATTGTTTTTTTAAACGTTTCTTTCTTTTTTTTTTTTTTTTGATAGAGAGACCAAGTACGAATAAGGGAGGGGCAGAGAGAGAGGGAGACACAGAATCCGAAGCAGGCTCCAGGCTCCGAGCTGTCAGCACAGAGCCCGACACGGGGCTCGAACCCACCAACTCTGAGATCGTGACCTGAGCTGAAGTTGCATGCTTAACCGACTGAGCCACCCAGGCACCGCCCCCCACTCTAGGATGCTTGACGCAGTCTTCACGCTGCCCCAAGACACCCGCCTAGAGCTCCAGTCCGACTCTCACACGGCCTTGTGCATGCCCCCCCCCCCCCCCCCGGGAGGACGGAGCCGGCTTCTCAATACAAGCTGAGCAAACCTGTAGCAGTGTTCTCTAGCCCGGGGCACGGCCACCTGTCTGTACCTGTTCCCCGCCTACCTGCCTTCACTCAGCAGCCCCTGGTCTCCCGTTGTCATCCTCTGGTGCGGTCAGAACCAGACTGACTTTGGTTGGCCAAAGCCGGTGAGGTCCCCACTGAGGCCACTTACGTGTTTTCCATTCATTCTGGGAACAGAAGAGACCGACAAGGTTGGTTCGGACAGGCGGCCCAGGCCTGATATTGCGGGTGCTTCCCGGGGGCTCTCCTGGGCCCTCTGACCCCGGGGGCTCTCCTGGGCCCTCTCCCCACGGCCACGTCTCAGGCTGACACCCGTATCCCCCCTGGGCTGTGCATCCCCAAAGGCCTCTAAATTTCCCTAACTTCCGTGAACCAGAAGACCCAAGGTTTGGCATGACCTCATTCTGCCACTGGGGCAGCTGACTGCCATCAATTTCTTTCATTTTTTTTTTTTAAGTTTATTTATTTTTTGGAGAGAGAGACAGAGACAGTGCGAGTGCAGGAGGGGCGGAAAGAGAGGAGAGAGAGAGAATCCGAAGCGAGGGTCCGCACCGCCGGCACAGAGCCTGGTGCGGGGCTCGAACCCATGAAGCCGTGAGATGGTGACCTGAGCCAAAACCAACAGCCGGATGCTCAACCGACTGAGCTACCCAGGCGCCCCATCAATTTCTTTATCCATATAACTGATGAATGTTTATAGCATGCTTTCCAGTTCGCTTGTAGAATTTCATTTTATCCCCATAACAAGTCTGTGAAGTATGCAAACGGGGCTTTATTTTTCAGTTTTCTAGAAACGGGAACACAGCGGGCAAAAGAGGTCGCCTGATGCCACGCTCGGTAAGAAGGAGAAGCAGGGGTGAGAGCTGTTCATGCGGCTTCCCAAGCCATGGAGCTCCAGCCGCGTCACACCGCCTTGTCACAGGCCCCCAACAGGGGACTGGAAAACCACAGTTCGTATCTCAACACTATTCATATGGGACGTGCTAGGACAGTGAGGGTGGAAATTCCACGGGAGACTAGCTGGAGGCGGAGGCCAAGAGGTGAGCCCAGCAAAGCCTCCTTCCGAGGAGGAAGGTCAGGAAGAGAGGCAAGGAGGCCTGTTCTGGGTTGGAACGGAGTAGAAACAGAGCCAGAGGCGTACGTGCTAGAGAGGCAGACGTTTGTGCCCACGGGGTCTCTGGTTTTTACGGGCCGGGGGCACTAGGTCGGCCGACAGGACAGGGCTGAGTGGCCTCAGCAGAAAGACAAAAAGGCTTGACGAGGCGTTAGGGTCTCGGCTCAGGGAGCAGGAAGCAGAAACCTGGGTGAGAACAGAAGTGGACCCTCAGCTGAGGAGCTGGGAGGAGTAGTGGGGGTTCAAGGAGAGTCTCTCATGTCAGCAGGACTCGGTGCCCAGTTCCAAGCAGAGACTCCAGAGTGAGGACCGTTCAGGCTCAGGGTTCCGGGTCTGCTGTCTGGCACCCGGCTTCGGCCAGGGCCACGTGCGGGGCCTGGGAGGAGAGCTCCCGGCTTGCCCCCAGCAGTGCCCACAGCCGACAACCTGGAAGGTTCTGTCCTGCCCCTTCCCCGTCCCCCCTCCCCCTCCCCGGAGCCGTCTTCCTCCAATCGGGCAATTCTTACAGACCCGTGTTCCTAACTTCTGTTTCCCCGTCACAAACCTTCATCCAAGAACAATCGCTTCTCCTTGGCTCTGCCGATCCGAGCAGAGAAACTGTGGCTATGACACGAAGGGCTGGCCCCTGGTGGGCCTGGGAGAATTCACCGGAGGGATTCCACAGTGGCCCACAGTCAGGTTTACTGACCGATGGTGCCTGGCAGGTCGACAGCGGCTGCGATCTCGCTCCGAAGGCGGACGTTCCGAGGGTGTCTATGGAAGGTCCCCCCCACGGCCCCACGGAAATACCCACAGCCTCCCCTGCTTCCAGCCCGCCTCCCCTCACCCGGACAACAGAGCCGCCATCAGGGCAGAGTGAGTGGCCTTGGCCTCCCTCTGAAGTCGGGCACGTGGGTCTTGCCCACGCTCAACATTTTGAGCCCCCGAGCACAGCAGCGCCGCGGGGCCCCGGTTGACCAGATGTCTTGGCTCTGACCGGCTCTCTGGGGCCCTCCCGAGGCCAATATCAGCAGAAGAAATCAATGTTCAAATTGCGTGGGTTCTGCTAACAGCTGGGGTGGAATGAAAGTTCAGCATCCAAAGACAGGAAGGATTTCAGACGAGCTCTGAGCGATTCAACAGGACAGGTAAGAAAACAGAGGGTGACAGAGCCAGTTGGCCCCATGACGCGGCATGGCTGATGACCAGGACACCGCTTAACGCAGAAAGAGCGGCCTAGAAGGACCATCTCCAGTTGGATGGAAGCCAGCTCTGGCAGGCCCTCTTACCAACTTTGTTTCACGCGCAAGAAGCCTCGTGACCTTCCGATTAGACTCACTAAGATGTCCATCGATCATTTTTATCCCCCAAAGAGTGTTAGGCCTCCTAGCACGTGACCTCCCACGTGACAGCGGGAATATTTTCGGGGCCATGAGTTAGGGCCGTGGATCATCGACAAGGAATGCAAATTGGGTGCCAGTTTGTAGCATTTAGAACATTTCCATTTAAATTGCTAATCAAGCTGAATCCGCTCACAAATGTAGAAATCAACATGTACATAAATTATTTGGAAAACTGCAGAGCTCTGTGGAAGACATGCTATCCACTAATCTGTGTAACGAGAACAGAGAAATGGCGATGTCTTGATCCAGATAGCGCCCCCCCCCAATCATCCAATCATGTGATTGTTGAGCTTTTTAGGGAGGGTCTGGACCAACTCTTCTGAAATGTGTTTCTCAGACCAAACACGTTCCATGAGATGGTTATTAGTAAGTGCCTTCCACACGCACACACACACACACACACACACACACACACACACACAGAATGAAATAAATTTGAGAAAAACAGCATCCTCGAGCCCCTCCAGAAAAATCAAAATATATCCTGGTACATTCCAGGCTCTGAGAAGTCCTGGGGACAAAAACATCCTTACTTTGGGTGATTTCATGCAGCATTTCAGGAGGCAGATCAGAGAAGGCTCATTCTGGGTGGAACACCTATTCATATCTTGATATGTTACACATTCAGAAGCTGCTCTAGCCAACTGTGAGTTTTGCGGCTAACAACTTAATCGCTTACACTTTTGTGGGGAGACAACTCCCACACCAGTTAAGTACGGAAACAACTCACAGCTGCCCCCTTTAAGCCAACACCCCATTCCAAATAAGCAACTGTCTTGCCAGCTCCCCATCTGTTCTGTGTGTTTATGTCTAAATGAACCCCCCATCAGACTGAGAAACAGATGATCTCTGCTAAACCCCTCTAATAATTGCACTGAGTTGACAGAAAGTGCTCTCTGCCCTGTTCCGCAATCCACAATGGCTCCCCATTCGGTAATCCCAAATTACCTCGTCCCGCTGGACCTCAAAGACTCCTGCACCCTTGTGCAGGCCCGTTGTGCCTGTCCTGTCTTTTGTCCCATACCACCTCAGCCCCTGTCCGTGCCTCGGTTTGATTGTTCTTCTCGTTGCCTCCCTCGATACTGCGTCCTTCCCTGCTCCTACGGCGTGCTCCTCCTCTACTTGTCCAGAGCAGGGGTCAGTGGACTTTTCCCAAAAAGGCCAGACAGTAAATACTTTAGGCTCGGAGGACCGTTTGGTGCTATTTGCACATAGTCAACTCCACCTTCATAGCAGGAAAGCAGCCAGTAACAATATGTAAATAGATGAACACGGCTAAGTTCCAATAAAACTTTATTTAGAAGAGCAGACGGTGGGCTGGATTTGGTCCTGGGGCTGTGGTGCGCCAACCCTGGTCTATACGATTGTCCGTTTTCTAAGAGCGATCTAGTCTTATTCTGTGAATCTTTCATCCAGCCCTTCAGCAAACATCCTTCACTTTACTGCCTCACTGGTCACGAGGAAGGGTCAGAAATTTAACAGGAAGCACTGACTTCTGTTCTGGGTTTTACATACAATGCTTGATGACATTCAATAATTATTCCTACTTCATGGACGTGCAGCCTGGACTCAGGGTACCATGTCTCCAGTGAAACGGCTGGTGGGGAAGACTCAGTTTACTCCAGTTCTACGTGATTCTACCATGCCCATCCTCGATATAATGTAGTATTGTGTACGTGCATTCACAGCAGCATCTCGTCCGAAACTTGCAACACCCCAGGGATGTAGAGACTACCCTTACCCTGGTTTGCAGATGTGTAAACTGAGGCTCTGAGATAATCAGCAATGTGTTCAGGTCACACAGCTGGTCACCTACAAGAAGAGGATCCAAACTCCTATCTTCAGTTGCCACAGGCTCTCGCACTATGTCGCACTGTTTTGAGTTAGTAAATGAGGTCCTTTGTTGTAAAACTCAGCAGACAGCAGGGCTTACTCAGCATGTTCTGGGCAAGTCAATTTGCAGCCTGACTTCAGATGTAAGGAGAGGTGAGAGCCACTCAGAAGAGGTTCATTTACACCTTGACCCCTAATTTGGGAAGACCAAAAAGATAATTTTTGGAAGAATCAAATCTGGGAATTTGTTCTTCGGGAAATTATTGGAGATGCTAACGGATGAGCATACCACCTTCTTTCCAGGTCCTCAATTGACCGAGAGCAGACACAAGGAATCAGAACATTGCATTGATATTATTGATAAAGCTGCATGGGAGAGCCCTCACATTGTTTTTTTAGTCTAGAACTCGAGACCTCATTACGTAAACCAACTCTTCAAGCACAGGCAGAAGAGCTGGAACAAGAATGAGCAGAGATCTGATTGAGCCTGACAGCAGCAGGCCCTGTTGGGTTTGTTTTCTGCGCAGAAACTAAAGCCTATGATGCTCTTGGTTGTTTGGGGTGGCTCTTTCCCATGGCGAACATTCCCAAGGGGTCTCCAAATTTCCCCAGGCTCATCATTCAGACTAGACATTGAAGATATAAAGTGTGTGTGTGTGTATGTGTGTGTGTGAGAGAGAGAGAGAGAGAGACTGTGGGTGTTTCCTCTGAATAGTAGAGAAAAAGTTTTCTCATAGAAAGCTAGGGGCATAAGAGTTTCCCTTGTATTACTTAGCTAGTGCTAGTTATGCTGTGTAACAAACACTCCTTCACATTGTAGGGCTTGTAACTACAAAGATTTGTTTCTCGTTTAGTTACATGTTGGTTGGCTGCAGAGTTATGGCTCCGCTCCACCTATCTTCCTCATCCTAACATGCCTGAGGAAACAGCTTCATGTTGATTTCTTGGCAGGAGGGAAAAAAAATCAAGAGATCTGACAAGAAGCATGCAGGTCATGTGCCGCATGCCATTGATCAAGTCACATGGCCAAGCCCAACAGGACTTGTAGTCTTCTACAGGAAGGCAAACACTTGGGAATAGTCCAATCTACCCCACTCCCTCATAGGGACAAACCCACAGCAAAGTAGAATAAGAGAGCACTTCCTTTAAAGAATGGCAAATTGGGTTGTATAACTTCACTAACCAGGTCAATGGATCAGTGACCAATTCCAGATCTGTCAGGAATTGATGACTTATGCTATGTGTATTACAAATTAAGATGAATTCTAAAATGCTCTTTAATCTATCCACTTCCATTTATTTGAATGTCCCCATCTTGGTCCATAGCACAAGAACCTCTCCCAGGTCCCCTTCCTTTAAGTTGGGCACTCCAATCCATTCTCAATTTTGCAGCCAAAGTCAGATTGCTGGAGAACAATCTAATTTTGCTTTCGCTGTGTAAAATATTTTTGTGCCTGCAACTTGTACTGAATAGCATAGCTATTTTTTGCTCACTTGCTATGTTCCAGACATGTTTCTGAAATAATAGGCTATTTTATTTAATCCTCCCAGAAACACTATTAAATACTGTTTTAGTACTAGTACTTAGTGGATGAGAACCAGAGATCTAAAAAGATCAAGTAACTTTCCCCTGTTGAAGTAAAGTTTTGAATCCAAGAAGGATGACCCTGTGGAAGCCGACTTCCAAGATGGCTTCCAATCATCCTATCCTTGATTTTTAATGTCTTTAAAAAAATTTTTTTTTGCATTTATTTATTTTTGAGAGGCAGAGAGGCACAGTGTGAGCAGGGGAGGGGCAGAGAGAGAGGGAGACACAGAATCTGAAGCAGGCTCCAGGCTCCGAGCTGTCAGCACCGAGCCTGACATGGGGCTCGAACCCACAAACCGTGAGATCATGACCAAAGCCAAAGTTGGATGCTCAACCGACTGAGCCACCTAGGCACCCCCTTTAATATCTTATTGTTGTGTAGTCCTCTCCCAAACGCTGTCAGGATTGGTCTGTGCAAACTTCTGCCTATGGCAGAAGTGATGGCATGTGGCTTCCAAGGCTGAATCATAAAAGACATTGTAGCTTGTGCCTTCATGTGTATCTGGGGTCACTCTCTCTGGAGATGGGCAACCACCATGTTAGGAGGAAACCCAAGCAACTCTACAGAGAGGCCCACATGATGAGGAACTGAGGTCGTCTGCCCATGGCCAACAAGGAACTGAGGTTGGCCAAGCTGTGTGAGTGAACTATCTTACAATTATATCCTTGAGATGACCACAGACCTGGCCAAACCCTTGACTGAAGCCTCAGGAGAGACTCTGAGCCCAGAACCATCTAGCTAAGCAACCTCCAAAGTCTTGAGCCATGGGAGCTGTGAGATGATAAACGTATATTGTTTTTAGCTACAAAGTTTTAGGGGCAGCTTTTTTACACAGCACTAGAAAACTAACATGCTCTGCAACCCTCACACTAAAGCCAGCTCTGAAGACCACTGGGCAGCATGCCATGGTCTCCCGCTACTAGGGAATATGGCAGATAGTTAAACTTTCTGTGGAAAAAAAAAGCTAGGAGAGAGACAAGATGTTAAGATATTATAATTTTAAAAAGAATCATCAAGAAAAGATTCACAGGGAAGATGACCTTTGAGGAAAGACTTGGAGGTGGTGAGGAAGTGAGGAGGTGATATGGGAAAGAACATTCCAGAAAGAAGGAGCGGCAAGTGCAAAGGCCCTGAGGTGAGTACACACCTGGCATGTTCAAGGACACTAGGGAGGGTCAAATGGCTAGGGGTGGTGAGTGCAGGTACGCATAGTAAGAGATGAGATCGACCAGGCACCAGATCAGGTAGCGGCCTTACAAGTGATTTTCAGGACCTTGGCTTTTAGCCTGAGTGAGATGGAAAGCCACTGGAGGGCTCTGATCAGAGAAGTGACATCATTCAACTCATACCTAGTATCTTCCTGCCTCCCTCACAATAATTATTAAACAGAATTAAATGACAGTAGCCAATATTAGTTAACTGATGGCTAGGTACAGACATTACATAACATACCGTACTTGAATTAGGGTGTTCACAGGACATCTATGAGCATTCCCATTTTCCAGGTGGAAAACCTGAGTCTTTAGGGAGGTAAAGTGGCCCTCGTGTTGCCCACAGCCAGTGAGCACTGCAGCTCGGGTCTGAACCTAGGAAGTCTGGATTTCTGATTAAGTAGATACGGTTAATAAGACTAGAAGTCGAACATAGCTGGTGATTAATAAAAGTGAAGTACTCCTCTTCAAAATCCTACTCAGTCCCGTGAGACTTGGCCATGAGCTCCTCGACCAACCCTGCCATCGATTCTTTGCGCGTCATCCCCGGGAGGGGCTGTGCAGGCCTCTGGAGAGGGCACACGCCAGGCCCGTGTAGACTTAAATTCATCATCGGCTTCAATGTTCTCTCCCAAGTCAATAAAGAGAGTGCTCTGCCCTCAGTTTCCATGACAATCAGGCCTGTTGTAGACATCACATGGCACACGACAAGTACTAAACTACTATGAAGAGCTGTAATCTCCTTCTCATCATTATTTAAAATCTAAAATCTGAACCTGCACCTACTGCCTTTTGGACGATTTATTCCAGTATTCCACAAGGTGAAATAGATTGTAAGTGTCCTACAGTTCCTGAGTAACAGGAACTAGGTTTTTGTTTCCTTTTTAATAACATCTCAGGCACTGTTGGATTTTGCCCAAGTCACATGACTGCTCTAAATAATGGCAACCATCCTAAAGACAGATCCTTTCTGTCACAACCATTAGCATTGAATATACTCACCTTTCGGTGGCCAGAGAGAGAGAGACGTAATCATAGAGATTTAAAAAGTGGTTTTATCACAAAGCAGACCAGTGACATTCACCTAATGGGGTTCTCTTTTTCTCAAATGGACTGAACCGGTCACACATGACCATCAGTGACAGATGCAATCCTACTGGGGCGCGATCCAGTTTCCTGTTTTACCCCCACATCGGAGCTAGGGTTCACCAAGCACCATGCGCCATTATTTTCAAGTCAATCAGTGGTTTCCCGGATCATAAGGCGGAGCTCTCAAGTGATGATGTTCACGAAGCCAAGACATCACACTTGAAAACGTCAGAATTCCCAGGCAAGGAATATGTGATGGAGGAAGACAGATGTCAGAGACTATTTAAGGACTCAGTCATAGCATAATATTTTGCAGATTTTTTTTTCTTAGAAAGAAAGGAAGATGTCTCTTTGTCACCTCCTAGTGGAGAAGAACTTCTCATAGAATCCCAGTTCAAGGAGAGCCTTCGAGGGCCAACCTGTTGAAATAAAGCAAGAACAGTTGGGTCCTTGTGCCGAATCCCTGCGGAATCTCAACCCCGTCCCCCAAAGTTTGATCCTAACGAGTAAAGTGGAGCTAGAGGGGCAGGCAGATACTTCCCCAGTCTTTCTATTCTTCCTGACTCCGTGTGCTTCCCATGGTGGCCTGTGCGTCATGTCTGACGTAGGAGGGTAAGGATAAAGAAAGGAGATTCAGATCCCAAGGCTGAGGCTGGAGCCAGAGGTGGGGTGGGGTGGTCAGGAGAAACCAGAGCCGGCATAACCATTCACGCGGTGAATGTGGGACCACGCATCCTCTCAAGTCAAGTCAAGGGGGAAATAGTAGATGGGCTAGGTCGGCAAGAAGCCATCAGAGTCAGTTGGCAGAGCTTGACAAGCAGGGCCAGAGAGCTCTGGGAACTGGTGTCCACCCCTGCATGAGGAGGATTCTGCTTGTGTGGTTGGCTGGGAGTTCTGACCCCCTCAGGGTGTCCCACGAGACTCAGTGCTACCCTGGTTCTCTGCTCCCCCTGTACCTCCCTCCCCACCTATTTCCAATGGGTCATCCGTACCACACTTTTGTACTTTCTGGGCTGTTCTGTACCTCTTTGCCTTTACTTACTCAACCGTCTTCGGCCCGGTACGACAATCTTATTCAAGAGGTATTTATCGAGCTTTTCCGAGATGCCAGAGAGTGTTGTGGATATTGAAGATCCATCGTGGAGTTTCACTCTTAGGGATGTGTGTGACGTGATAGACAAGGGGACCTACAGATAATTATATCCTTGCAACCTGTACTGTGTGCTAACACATGAAGACCACGTAAGTCACGGAGGAGGGAAAGGGGGTACAGGGGGTGGAAGGGGCTGTCATGGGAAGGGCAGACTGGGCTGTCCCACTGGGCAGGAAGGCAGCAGATCAGACAGTGTCCTGAAAGGCACGTGGCTGAGGGAAAGCGGACAGGATGAAGGAAGCTGGGTGGGAGGGTCTTGTAGGCCGGGAGGAGGAGTGTGGACCGGCTGGAAATGTAAGCGAAATCCCTTTCCTCTGCCTTCTGGTCGTCACCCTCCTGGGAGGGGCTGAGTCACTCTTCAAGACTCCCTTGAGACCTGGCCCTTCTCCAGTGATCGCTTACCTGGGGCACGCCTTCTGCCCCGTTCACTCTCACGTGCACGGTGTCCCACAGCACATGGCCATCAGTGGCATTCATTTTTGTGGATGGAGGGACCAAGTGAATGAAGGTGTGGCCGATGAGCAGAGAGCAATCTCCACCACCTCCAACCGTTCAGCAGAACAGGGGTCTCCGGATGCCGCGTTTGGCTCTGACACGCCCCTGGGAGACCATCGTGATCAGGGCCCCCTCCTCCTCAGAGAGTCCTCACGTGGAGGCAGCTGTCCCCAGCAAGTCTGTGCAGCCTCAGATGTGCAGGACCGTCACACTGGTGGCGGAGGGGAGCCAGCGTTCACCCTGGCTGCTCTGTCCCCGCCGTGCAGGGGGCTCCGCGGCCGGCCACTTTCCCTCCCCGTGAGCGTGGGCACACCGATTGCAGACGCCTCTCCGCCTACGGGCCAGCAGAAATCTGAGAACATAAATGAACTTGTAATGCACACTGTGTTTTCAAGCTAAACTGACTGATTTCGGATTAAATGCTATTGTGCTATTAGGACTGCACACTGTCTTTGACACACACACACACACACACACACACACAGGACAGAGCCATGGGGTAATGAAGACAAGACTCGGAAACTGCACGGGGAAACCCAAGTGACTAGGTCTGGATTTACCGACACGTGAGACTGTCGCACTTCACCGTTGGGCCAGAAAAGTGGGCGTGGCTTGAGCTCTACCTACGCGTCTAATAAACCAAAGCGTCTTGAGTATCTGCACGGGCAGGAAGACATTCTGAAGGGTGATGATGAATTATATTTGTGGTCATAATATGGGAGTCACTTGGGGGCTATTTTTTTGTTGATCTGTGTTTTCTGATTTTTCTGTGGTATTTCTGCGTTTCTCACCCCCTTTTCTCTAGGGAAGCACGGGTGTGGACTCTGGTGATTTTCCAAACATGGTGAGTCTTAAAAATATTTCTTTTTCTTCTTCTCCTTCTTCCTCCTCCCCTTCCTCCTCCTCCTTTATTTTGGCAGAAGAGGGGACAGCCTTTCTTACTTTCATTTTGTTTCCCAAGACTCTTTCTCATTCTCATCCCTGCCTCTTGACACACAGATCTTTAGAATTTTTGGAATCCTGGGGGCAAAAACACAGTAGCTGACTCTTACTTAGTAAAATCCACCTGCACAGGCCTTTTTTTGGCCAGGCCTCCAAAAAAACCCTTTTTTTGGGTTTTCCCTTCCAATTATTAGCTTTCATCCCCAGGATGAGTGGAGAGTTTCTTCGCATGGGTGAGAAGCCAGAAGTAGGGAAGAAGGAGAACTCTAATGAGTCTGTGCCATGAGGGTCACCTCTGACTCTGCCCTTGTTCTTAGTCATCCTTCTTGCCTACATAGATTTCTTGACATCAAATGTGATATTTTCAAAGCCCTTTCATGAGACCTTTCTGGAACACTCGGAGAAACCTACAACCCACCCGGTGTGTTTACAGCTAAAGTTTGCGGATCAGAAAGAACAAGCAGCCCCGCAGTTACCTGTGTGGCTGCACATTTTTTCCCCTCCTTTGCTGTGACAACAAATGAAAAATAGGAAGCAATAAGCATTTCACAAAGATTCTCAGCCTCTCTCTACGTGCACACAACAGGAGGTGCATGTGTGTGCTCGGTGAACCTGAGCTCTGTCCTGGCTTCCTGGCCGGAGGACCCAGCTGCCCAGATCAGGGGACCTGGCGCTTTCTCTGCGTTTCTCGGGCCACATCTACTGCATCAGCGCTGGTTCCTTCATTCTGTAAACACTGATGACGTGTCCCGTGTGCCAGAGGCTCTGCTAGACAGCGGGAGAAACTGCTGGAGAAGGCGGTTTCTGCCCTCGAGATGTTCCCCCTCTGCGGGGAGAAATCAGCACACACGGGTGTTGGTTGATTCTTGGTCTCGAAGTGGCCACAAGGCGGGACCCAGGCTCGGCTGGAGGAGGTGCCATCTGAGTCAGGCTCTGAGTACGGTGGTGTCATGGGGGGATGGGAGGACCGTAGGCTCCGGGGGTAGGATCTGGGGAGGGGGACATCGAGGGCAGGGCTGAGGGGACCAGAAGTGTAAGGAGGCTGAAAAGATCTCTAGAAAGGTTCAGGAGGGGGTGAGTCGGACCTAGCGGACGCGTAAGCAGATTCCAAAGCGGAGGAGGGATTGCGCAGGGAGTCCCGCAGGGTAGGGTGGAGCCGGGCCCGTCCCCTGTCCCATCTCGCTTTTTGTCACACCGCGGACGTTGACTTTTGTCAGTTGCAGCTTGTCCATTGCACCTCGGCCACCGCCCAGAACACAGTCGTCTGTTCTGGACTGAAATAGAGATAAGGTAGCACCTGTTAGCTGAATAGCCGACGGTGCAGCCGACAGTTTTTAAACTCTGCCGACACCGATCCTAACGATTTCAAAACGAGCTATGTAACCTTGCGGTCTTTGCCTTTGCAAGCCTACACTCCTGGCTTGCCATCCGTCGCGCGCCTTGGATTTCCGTCTGCCCTGTGTCTCCCGGATCGCGATCACCGGCAGCCCAGATAAATGCTTTTGGTTGCTCTATTGCCTGTTTGTCTTGGTGGACAAGAGGAATCCGGGGAGAGGTTAAGATCTGCCTTCTGATGCCTAACGTGTAGACGCGAGGGCCCCAGGTTCTGTGCCTCTCATGCCTCAGAAACAGAATTGATGACTGCAGGCTAGAAAGAGGTCCATTTGGGGAGAAATATCAAGGAAGATAATGGCTTCCCGAGTAAGTGCAGTGTTGTTGGCTTGGAAGTTCCTCTTAGCTAATACCTCTCCCGGGCGCGGTGTTCTCAGCAGGACGGGGCACGGATC
The DNA here is from genome assembly GCF_018350175.1 of Felis catus. NCBI lineage: Eukaryota > Metazoa > Chordata > Mammalia > Carnivora > Felidae > Felis > Felis catus. The sequence goes on from NC_058375.1 coordinate 215,760,554, forward strand.
CACGGTGAGAGTCGGGGCAGTGGCTGGCTGACTTCCGCAACTTTGCGGTGGCAGATGCATCTCCAAGAGTCCCCAGTCCGCCATCTGGGGCAGTAGGCTCTGATCATCCAAATATATTAAAGCCTGAGACGGTGCTTCAGTCCAGCCGGCCAAGGTAGTTGTATCTGTTACTAATTGAACCCGCTGCTTTAATCCTCCTTTCTTTCCTTCCACCTACCCTGCTGCTTGAGGGTTAAAGGGGAGCTGGAATCTCCCTTCAGTGTCACATTTTATTGCATCTGACTTTGGCTCAGGTCATGATCTAGTGAGTTTAAGCCCCGCGTCGGGCTCTGTGCTGTTAGCACAGAGCCTGCTTCAGATCCTCTGTTTCCCTCTCTCTCTCTCTGTCTCTGCTCCTTCCCTGCTCGCACACGCTCTCTCTCTCTCACACAAATAAAGTGAACATTTAAAGACTAAATAATATCATATAACATAATATGATCCTCTCTCCCTCTCTCTCTCTCTCTGCCCCTTCTCTGCTTGCTGCCTCTCAAAATAAATAAATACACTTTACAAACTTAAAAAATAAAAACCTTGGGGCACCCGGGTGGCTCAGTTGGTTAAGCATCTTCTAACTAGACCTTCAGCCTCTAGTTAAGCTTCGGAGTCCTGCCACGCTGCCATCGACGCTCTTGGGTTTAAAATAAATACATAAAAATGAAAACCTCAAGGGACAGAGAAAGAATGTGAGCTTTCCCCTAGGAGTTTCGAGGGGTAATGGCTATTTATAATTTCCCTTTATATTAGGGGTCGGACAGCACAGGGACGCTTCATCCGTCTCACTGTCCGTCACCACAATGCCCTCCTCTTCGCTCTGATCATTTCCCCGGGGATGCCACCTGCCAGCGTCCCAAGCAGGCATTCTCACCAGTGCTCCGACCTTAATCCGCGGCGGCTCGAGTGCTCCTAGCTTCACACACGACACGGGAAGGTCTCCATTATATTCTCCTGCTCTCACCTTGTCTGCCAACCCCATAGCCAGCAGAGCAGCAGGCACCGCATGCCCTTCTCCAGCCTCAGCTCTTCTCCCAACCTTCTAACCAGACCTTCAGCCTCTAGTTAAGCTTCGGAGTCCTGCCACGCTGCCATCGACGCTCTTCTCTGCCACTGAGCGCTCGGAGCAGTGGCTCCAAGAAGCGCATGCAACCAGCCAGTGGATACCGGGCATCTCCGTGCTCACGGCAGTCCACAAGCATGGGCCTACGGGCCCTACATGGAGGTCGACGGCCAACTCGAGATTTCCCCAGGAGATGCCTCTTTCCCAAGACCCATTTCTTCAGTCTCCTGGCCGGCTCATCCATTGTTGGCTGGCATCCTCAGGAGCTCCAAGGGCGAATTCTGGAAGTGGCCCCCCAACATGGAGGGCAGGGAGAGAGGAGAGAAGCAGGCCGCTCGGAATTGGTGGGCGACGGGGGTAATAAGGAAATTTGCACACAGGGCTTGTCTTGCATGACTGTAGGGGGCGTAGATCTCTGCACCTGCCCACCAGTATCTTGAAAGTTCACATAAAGACCTTCACTGGGTTCGGTCACACGTACGGTCCGAATGGTTTCGACAACACATCCCAGTCTTTTTTTTTTTTTTTAATTTTTTTTTCAACGTTTTTATTTATTTTTGGGACAGAGAGAGACAGAGCATGAACGGGGGAGGGGCAGAGAGAGAGGGAGACACAGAATCAGAAACAGGCTCCAGGCTCTGAGCCATCAGCCCAGAGCCCGATGCGGGGCTCGAACTCACGGACCGCGAGATCGTGACCTGGCTGAAGTTGGACGCTTAACCGACTGCGCCACCCAGGTGCCCCCATATCACAGTCTTAAGGCTGGATCCTTGGAGAAGCTTCTGGGGGTGAAGAAAGCAAGCGGAATGCACAGCCTGGGGGGCTGGGAGACTCCGGCTGCCCGGGTCCAGCTTACCGGTCAACTGATGGTCATGTCCTCTAGATAACCCCCTCCAACGCAGGTACTTGATTATGACATCCCATTTAAACCTCACGGCAATGCTGTGAGGTGGGAACTATTATTATTCCCATTTTCCAAAGAGGACAACTGAGACCAGAGCAGGCAAGAAATGTACCCAACATCATGAGCTGCTAAGTCTGGTTCCCAGGCTTGTGCCAATGAGAGCCAACCACCCATGGGGAGGCCCTCAGGCAGTGGGGTTTTCATCACTGGAAACTTTCTAGAAGGAGGAGATAGCAGGGTCACTTATGGATGCCTCCCCAGCATGTAGACCCCCTCCCACCCCCGACAGACTCCGGTTTCCACTTGGGCACCTGAATGGTGCTGAGAGAGACGAGTGTCCCTTACCATCGGGAAGAACCTGGCCGGTTGGCACACAGAGTGGCCACTAGGGTCCCCGGGCTGCTTGACCAGAGCTTGCTCGAAGCCCCTTACCTCGAAGCTTTTCGTTGTTGGCTCTGACTGGGGGGTACTGGTGAGAAGGAAGAGTGGAAGGTGTCAGGGAACTCAGTGGTTAAGGTGGGCAGGACACCCGCTGGTCAGACAGAACTTGAGGAGAGGACCACCAATCTTTCGGGGTAGGAGAGAGAAAAGAGTTCAAGAAAACAGGCAGAGCTGAACTCTTTCAGTCACTAGAGGAAGCAGAAGTGAGTTGCAGGGACAGCCGACCGGAGGCCACGGCTGCTTGCTCCCCCCCCCCCATCTGGGCACAGAAACCCCCCCTCCCCACTTTATAATAATAGCATCAGAACTGAGAAGAGTCACATGCACGTGGGTGCCCATCGTTAAGGGGGCGGCTGCCAGATTAGCCGGGTCGAAGGGAAACCTGGGCCGGGGTCCGGGAGGCCTTTGTGCCGCAGCAAGAATGGTGCTGTGAAGAGGAACATGGCATCGTAGGAAAGTTCTGTGAGCCCGCGGGCCCCACGGTTCCTCAGGCCGGTGGTGTCTCCGGCCGCCTCTAGCAAAGGCTGGTCAGTCACAGAGGACAGTGAACAGCTGTGAACAGTGAACAGTGAACAGGCATCACCTGTTGTAGCTGTTGGCGTATGCCCTGGGAAGACGGGCCTGGATGGACGGGCGGCGCCCTCCTGGGGCCCGCGGAGGGCTGGCCCAGATCCCTAACAGCCCAAACAGCTGGCCGCCATCCGCCTTCTCACCCACCCCCTCGTGCACCCCAGGGTGGACGTGGACAGGGAGCTCGCGGGTCCCCGCACGGGTAAGCCAGCCGGTCCCCTTGTGTTCCTTGCAAACCCAAACCTGTCTGATTTGGTTGAAGTCTGTCTGCCCCTGCCAGGGACGCCATCGAAGGAACTGCCTCATTAGAAGGTGGGTCTTGGGAGCTCGATTTAAATTCTAAGACTAGTATTTCCTTAGTATGATTCCGTGTAGCGTGGTTTGTGTTTTTCATCATGCAGGTGTCGAACATCTTCGAAGACGTAGTCTTAATGATTTCGTCCTCGCAAACACCTGCGAGATCAACGGCCATAGAGCATTTTCGCCTAAACTTCTGTGCCTTCTGATCGCCAGTAGGATTGTCGTCAAGGGTGTGAGATCAACGCGCTTGGCCATGCCTGCCTCCGGCAGCTTTAGACGGCCGGTTCCAGGCAGTGTCTTGAAATTTCATAGGGGATACAAAGAAATTGTTCCCATCTTGGGTTTAAAATGCAGTAAGCGAAACAGAGACATTCGAATGTAGTACTCGGCTTTGATATGTCTGAACAAATGACACAAATTATGGTTATTTTTAAGGAGCTCATGAAGATTAACTAAATCACTTGACAGTGTAAAATATCCAAGTTCAAAGGCACGTGTAATATACTTGCAAAAATACGTTATAATTAGTGCGGAGGATAATGAAAAATTTAAATAGAGTTTTAAGGTCGCGGGAACATGCGTAAATATATAACCCACAACTCATTCCTTGTAAAACTCTGTCCTAACACATTTCTTGATCTCGACAGTCTCCAGCGTGTTTTCCGCTCTTGAGGGTCTGCAAAGAGTGGAGGGTGCAGACAGCGTCCCTGGGCAGGGCGGGAGAACAAAGAGCAGGAACCCCTGTCCTCACAAGGGTCAGCCCTGAACGGGAGGGACTCTGCCATCACTGTCAAGGTGCTCAGTTATCAGTTACACCACAAGAGGGAGCACATGCTACACAACATGAGCGCAGTGAGGGCCGGAAGGGAAGGGGAGAAATGGAGGCAGAGACGGAGAGACAGAAAGACACAGAGATAGAGACTGACAGAGACCCAGAGACAGAGACATACAGAGAGACAGAGGTGGACAGACAGAAGCACAGAGACAGAGACAGAGAGACAGACACACACAAAGAGAAGAGAGAGATAGAGACAGAGAGCCACACAGAAGGATAGAGACCTCGAGACAGAGAGAGACAGAGATACAGAGGCAGAGATAGAGACACAGAGACACAGGGCGGGAGGGGGACATTTGCAAGAGCCCCAGAACATGAGGTAACAGAAAACCACCACAGACCAGAAGGAAAGTCCGCTGCGCTCTTAATGGAGTTGGATCGAGGCCCACGTGATTATTATGAATACTGTTGCCAATTCTCATGTAAAGGATCTAATCAATTTTTGCAAAAGATTTCTATGGAAAATAAGCAAAACCATTATTACAGTAATACTGTGGGTTTATAGCCTCAGATTATATTAACAAAGATCAAGGTATGAAAGTAAGGAATGGCCATTGTTTCCATGGGTTGGTTGTAGTCAGGAGTTATCGTCAGTTTATTTTTAACTCTGGAAATTAAAGCAAGACGGGTAAAACACAGCTCTGTCAACCTAAAAGTAAAGGCTAACTGAATGAAGAACAGAATGTCTCCTCTTTGAAATATAAGAGAAAGAACAAAAACACATATAGAAAAATATGCATATACATCTCTCCCTCTCATGCTATCATCTATCTATCTATCTATCTATCATCTATCATCTATCTATTATCTATCATCTATCTATCTATCATCTATCTATCTATCATCTATCTATCATCTATCAATCATCTATCTATTATCTATCTATCTATCTATCTATCCATCTACCTACCTACCTACCTACCTATCCATCATCTATCTATCTATCATCTATCTACCCATCTATTATCTGTCTATCTACAAATCTATCAAAAAGACAAAAAATGAAGAGAACTATGAGTCCCCAAAGAGAGTAAGTGTCAAACCACATGGCAAGAATGAGTGAAAAAGAATTAATTGGATACCATAATTTAAAAAATAAGACTTAGATCATATTTTGAAAAAAAAATAAGCAGTTTCTTGCTTATAGTAAGTGCACTTGAAGCAAAACGTGGGTGGAAGAAGGACAAACACAAGGATGAAGGTGGGCAAGGACACAACTGGCAAGAAGCCCAAACCAGAGGTTGGGAAAATTGATGTCAGACCCACGGACTTCTCTGTCCTCAGATGCTGGTTGACCTCATCTCTTCCCAGGGTTCCAGAGCCATCACAGGTCAGTGACACCCACTGGCACCTGCCCCAACCCATACAGCGAACTAATGTGTCTGCTCAAACTATGTCTTGGGGACCACAAACTCAGCGTGTGCAAAGCTGCATACTTGATCCGGTCCGCTAAACCCTGCTGCCCGGAGTGTTTCCCATTTATTCATTCAACACACACACACATACACACACACACACACACAGTTTATCTCTTCCAGACAGAGACTGAGAACCAACCATGTGACACTCATACACATTCATACAATTCACATTTTCATGGGAAAGACCGATAATAGGAGAAGGAACAAATTAACAAGACAGTTCCAGATAGTGATAAAAAAAAAAAGAGCGTAGGGAAGCCCAGGGCCAAGCTACAAAACTGGGTTGTGCTTCTCTTTTCTACAATTCTAATGATTCCATTGGAATGGATTCCCCGAAGTGGCACTGGGAGGACAGAGTGTGTGGATTCGGCTGCCTAGGGAGACCTCTCTAAGGAGGCTATGTTTGGGCTGCTGATGGAGAAACTTTCATTCATTTGCTCATTCACATAGGGGAGACACGAACCTGCAAAGGAAAGGGAACAGAGGGGCAAAGGCCAGCTGGGCCTAGACACAGAGCTGGAGGGAGAGTGGTTAGAGATGAGACTGGAGAGTCAGACAAGGTGGCGTCTTGTTGGCTTGAGGTCTGTGTGTCGGTCAGCAAAGTCTAGGTTAGGCTGCGGTGATAAAACAGCCCCCACATTTCAGCGACTTACAATGAAGGTTATTTCTTGTTCGCTCTTTACCTTCACCGAGGTCAACCGGGGATTCCATGTTATTGTCTTCACTGTGGAATCCATGGTGACACGATGGCCCCCGGCCTCGGAATGAGGCAAAACACTGTGTTGTCACTGAAATCTCCCACCTTGTGGTGACACGCATCACTTCCGCCACATTTCAGTGACAAGTCCCATGGCTCAGCCGGTGTCAGAGAAGGTAAGTGTGCTTGGCGGGGAGAGAAGACCACTTGCCAACAGCCGAAGCAATGACCGTACCCAGGTAACAATTTCGAGTTTTATTCCAAAACGTTAGGAAATATCGGACCACCATCTCTCGCCTCCTCTGCCCTCTGATCCACTAACACAATGGAGCCCCGGTCCATCTGATTTCACTCCGACCAGCGCACCATCAGCTTCTCCCCTGGTCCCCGGCCAAGATCTCTATGTAGCCCCCCAAACCATGTCTGGGTGTGCCCAAGTTGCCTTAGCATGGACACAGGGTCCTCTGACCCCCTGTGGCTGAACGCCCCTCGTCGATTCCAGGATAATCTCCTAAATCTGCAATGTGGAATCTTCTTCCACACTCATTCTGCTGCCCCTGCTCCCACCCCTGACCCTCCGGCTCCCGGTCCCCTCACAAGTGCGTCGACCTGCAGGTGCTTCCTCTCAGCCGTTCACACCAGCTCTTCCTCATTTGCACAGCTCCTCGCCCCTCCCTGCCGGGACACACGTGCACACACTCTCACACACAGGCACACACACAGTCACTCACACAAATGCACACACTCATACATGAACACACACACTCAGGCACGTGCAATGCCTTTGCACACATGCACATACACGTGCACACGCGGGCACACTCACACGCATCCACACACATTCATACATGCACACACACGTGCACATACCCAGTCACCACCCCCCCACGCATTCGCACATATTCACACACATGCACATCCAGGAGCACAAACACCTTCACATGCACACGTGCATTGCACATGTATTCACACACATTCGCAAACACGTACACACTCACTCATGCACACACTCAGACACAGGCCCTCAGCTCCGGGAGAAGGCGGTGCGTGCGCCCAGGGTCATCGGTGCCGAGCGAGGCGCCGGGTGGCCCGCTGGCTTTTGGCGCTCGTGGAGTAAGTGAGTGAAACCAGGAGTCAGAGCAAAGGTGGCCACCCACCCAAGCACCCCCGAAAGAAGAGGGGACTTGTCACGGCACAGCCAGGAAATGGGGAACGAAACAGAAGCATGTAGATATTTCCCATGAAATGTTTTTACTGACGGGCAAATGCTAGTAACAAGACGTTAGGAACAATAAAGTAGAATTCAAATGTGTGTCCGCGCATGCCTGAAGGGATCTGTCACACCAGGAACACAGTGTCGTCTGAGAATTGTTACAGGATGGACGGCGTCCTATTTTTATTTTTATTATTTTTATTTTTTTTAAATTTTTTTAACGTTTATTTGTTTTTGAGACAGAGAGAGACAGAGCATGAACGGGGGAAGGGCAGAGAGAGAGGAAGACACAGAATCGGAAGCAGGCTCCAGGCTCCAAGCCATCAGCCCAGAGCCCGATGCGGGGCTCGAACTCACGGACCGTGAGATCGTGACCTGAGCTGAAGTCGGACGCTTAACCAACCGAGCCACCCAGGTGCCCCCAATGTCCTATTTTTAAACAAGCTGCACAGGGTGTACCTAACCGATGACATAAATGCAATTTTGTATCAAATAAGTTATAAGCCAACAGGATCCTGATATTATCTCCTACCCCTCCTTTTGTCTAAGCAGTAGGAAACAACGGTCCGTTTATTTGACGTTAAAAATCCTTACCAACCAATTCTAAATCCTTCCTGCCACGTTTCCTTGGTGTCTCAGCTTCAGACAGAGAAGAAACGGGAGAGTGGCTCAGGTCAGACTCATGCAGTGACCGGGCCTGAGGACAATTCGTGTCATCCCCGGCCGTGATGGGATGCCACGCTCACAGGGGACGAGCTGGCCTCCCGCACCCGGCTGTCCAGCTCGGCCACACGCGGAGCAGGCAGCCTTCAGCCCAGGCCCCACCCTGAATTCATACGCGCCAGAAGGTGGCCCGGGGAGGGACGAGGAGCTGCTGCAGGGGAGCATGCTGCCGCCTATATTAATAGAGTAGATGTGAGATCTGGCAGAAAAAGGAACAGCAAAGTGACTCATTTGTAAAGTCCTTGCATCAGGTGGTGCTGAGGTGGCCTCGGTCAGCATCGGAAGTCACTGGAAATGTCTCCGATCAGTCAGAGGCCCCAGTAAAAATGCTATCACCCCCCCCCCCGCATGGTGGGTAGGTCCAGAGGCCACTGTGAGTGGGGCCCCATCCGGGGCCGCAGTGAGGGGCCTGGACACAGACACGCAGGAGGGTCGAGTCCACGGCGAGGTCGGCCAGCTGGGGTGCCGTGAATTCCTACGAACAGACTCAGTGAGCTTTTGGGGGGTGGTCGCCTCTGCACCCTGCCTTTGCTCGGACTCTCCATCTGAACACACACTTCTCAACAGGACTTTCAGGAGCAGGGGGCGCTTCTCTCTACAGCGGTCCCCACCCTGGAGCGCCATCAGCCCTTGTAGGAAGGCTTCTGGTGGCTTCTGAGCCGGGCACGGTGTTCCACGGAGTGTCTCTGAGTGGGGCACTCGGAGGAAACTCTGGTTTACTGGGACGAATTCTATTCTTAGGACCTACCAAGGATGCTTAAACCACTCTTTTCAAAGAAAACCGCCCTAATCTACGAGCAGCCCAGAACTTTCAGGCATTGGTCAGAGCACATGGCGTCCCCAGCCCCAGAGTTCTGGTTCGCAGAGGCAGCAGCCGGGGTCGCGGCAACGGGCTTCGGCATCAGGGGCCCTCTTGTGAACCCAGAATTCCCCCAGCTGTGCCGCCTCGGCCCGGTTGCCAGCATCTTCAAGCTTGAGAGATGTGCCCCTTTAAAATTAGAACGAGCTCCTACTTCCTAGGGTTCTTTTGAAGCTCCACAGGGAACAAGAGTTGAATGGGTAGGACAGCTCCTAGCACCTGCCAAACTCCCCGCGTGTGTCTGCCTGGGAAGTTCACGGACAGTTTGTGCAGTGCTCTTTACGTGCACCGGAGTCAGATGATGGCTGTGCGCCGATCGGACTCCCAGTGGAGGCCCTGAGCCATTCAAGGAACGGCGCCTCAGGCTGGACGGGACCTTCCGGGGGCCGCGGTCGCACGGGCGGCCACATCCAGCTTGGGACTCGGTCAAACCCCTGCCCTTCCCACGTGCAGCAGTTAACCCACGCTCTGGCATCCAGTGGGGTTGGCAGATGTGTTGGCTGTGAGTGCCAGCTGTTACCTGAGCCCCGGTAGCTCCTCCCGCTTCTCCCGGCCCCAGCGTGTGTAGACTCCAGTATAGAATGCGTAAGACATCACCCCGAATTGGATAGACATGGGTTCTAAGCTCCCCCCTCCCCCTGCCCAGTCTCAATTGCTGAGAGACCTTGAATGCGAGCACCAGACCCACACCCCCCGAAGGTGGATGCTTACCCTTCAAACGCCTTTCTCTGGATGAGTCAACCAGGCAGCTAGGGGTGCAGCTGGAGGAGTGTGCTGCTGGGCCACAGGCTTCTAGGACTGCTGTGCCCCTAGGATTTTGTCAAACACCTTACCTCGCGTGGACAGTGGTCTCCAGCACTCCTGTGGGCCAGCCTGGAACGTGCCCCAGGGGCACTGCGGTCAGATGTGTTTGCTCACATCCTGCCGATCCTGCTAACCCCGTGGGGGTCCTAGGTAAGTCAAGTCACTTGCTCAGACTGTCCCTGTCTTCCAGCATCTTCTTCCTGGAGACCCTGCACCGGGCTGCTGTTTACTGGGATTATCTCGGGAATCCCTCATGGGCTCCAGCCCAGGTTTGCTCACCCCCACCCCCCACCCCAGACAAGGACCCTGAAGCCTGGACCTGCCCACCAGCCTGGAAGTCTTGGGGCCAAGACTCCACCACCCAAAGCTCTATTTTATGCATTTTATTTAGGGGCACCTGGGTAGCTTAGTCAGTTAAGCGTCCGCCTTCGGCTCAGGTCATGATCTCCCATAATATTTACCTACGTTTCTAATTTCTGAGTTTCTTTTTTTCTTTTTCTTTTTCTTTTTCCTTTCTTTCTTTCTTTCTTTCTTTCTTTCTTTCTTTCTTTCTTTCTTTCTCTTTCTTCTTTCTTTCTTTCCTTCTTTCTTTTTTTTTTTTACAACATATTGCATATAACTGTCATGTAAAGAACTGTACATGTTTGAAGTGTATTGTTTGTTAAGTTTGGACACATGTATGTACCAGTGAAGCCATCATGATGCTCGAGATGGTGAACGTCGTCATCCCTGCTAGACGGGGGGCACTTTGGTGTTTCTTCTCCCTGCACCCGCCCCCCCCCCCGCCCCATCCTCAGGCCACGCTATTCTGCTTTCTGTCACCGTAGGATAGTTGGCATTTTCTAGAATCTTCTGTAAGTGGAATCATCCAGTATTTACTTGCCGGGGTGGCTTTTTTCACTCTGCATGAATATTTTGATACGCATGCGTGTGGTTACATGTATTAGTAGCTCATTCCTTTTTATCACTGAGTAGGAATCCACTGGGCAGAGAACCATAATCTGCCTGGCCGTTTATTTGGCAGACATTTGGGCGATTTCCAGTTCGGGGATTTTACAAATAAAGCTGCCGTGGGGCACCTGGGTGGCTCCGTTGGTGAAGCATCCGACTTCGGCCCAGGTCGTGATCTCATGGTTCGTGAGTTCGAGTCCCACACCGGGCTCTCTGCTGTCAGCACAGAGCCCGCTTTGGATCCCCTGTCCCTTTCTCTCTCTGCCCCTCCTCTGTTCGCTCTCTCCCTGTCTCAAAAGTAAATGAACATTTTCAAAAAATTATACAAAACAAAGCTGCCGTGAACAGTTGCAAACAAACCTTTGTGTGGACACCTGTTTTCTTTTCTCTCAGGTGAACACTTAGCCATGGACTTGCTGCGTTCCATGGCAGGTGCCCATTTAACTTTTTAAGAAACAGCCCGACTCTTTCCAGAGTGGTTTACCTTCCTACCAGCAGTGTGGGATATTTCCAATTTCTCCATATCCCTGCCAACACTCGGTATAGTCATTGCCTTTTTTTTTAATTTTTTTTTTAATGTTTATTTATTTTTGAGAGAGAGACAGAGTGTGAGCGGGGGAGGGGCAGAGAGAGAGGGAGGCACAGAATCCGAAGCGGGCTCCAGGCTCCGAGCAGCCAGCACAGAGCCCGACGCGGGGCTCGAACCCACGAACTGTGAGATCATGACCAGAGCTGAAGCTGGACGCTTAACTGAGTCACCCAGGCGCCCCTAGTCCTTGCTTTTCATTATAGCTGTTCTAGTGGGATTGCAGTATTATCTGACTGTGGGTTCAATTTGCAGTAAAGAACCCAAGAGCTGAGTTATTAACCACAGGATTGCCTCTCTTCTCCCAGTCTCATGTGCCTCCAGAATCTTTATGAGAATTTTATTTTATTTTTTGCCTCACAAGCATTTTGAGGACTGAGTGAAGTATCCATTCATTCATTCTCTGCCCCATCTAATTATTACCTCTTGCAGGTGCATTGGAATTTTAGCAACGGCTATCTTGGAGAGAGAGGATCAGGTTTTCCTAGGTTTTATAAATTCAAGCTATGTCAGCAGCTGCATACCAGCGATTGAGGGCACGGAAGAAGTCAGAATATACCTGCAATGCTGACACTGAATTGCCAGGACTCCAGTGGCCCAAGTAATTGTTTCTTTGTGATGACTTCTGCTACTCAACTCAGTCACGTGCTCAGGGAAACAGGACCATTACTTCCTGGCTGAACTTCCCTCCAGTGACAGAAAAGGCAGAGCCATACCCTTAGGGGGCTCAGGGACCAGAGGGAGACAAACACCCAGTGCAGGTGCATGGAGCGGTGGGCTCTTAGAATTGGAGCGGTGCTTGGATTGAATCAGGGAAGGTTTCCTAGATTGGGAGATTTTCTGGGGGGTGAGAGAGACCACACATGAGCAGAGGAGAGGGGCAGTGGCAGTAGGGGAAAGGGAGAGAGAGAGAGAGAGAGAGAGAGAGAGAGAGCGCCTTAAGCAGGCTCCGTGCTCAACACAGAGTCCAATGTGGAGCTTGATCCCACGACCCCAGGATCACGACCTGAGCCAAAATCAAGAGTCTGACACTCAACCAACTACGTCACCCAGGTGCCCCAGATCAGGAGATTCTTGAAGAATGGGGAGAAGTTTCCTGTGTTGCAGAAAAGAGTAGAGAAGTAGACATTCCCGGTCAAGGGACAGTGTGCACAAAGGCATGGAGGCCAGAGTTCATATGAGAGTTGCCAACACGTCCGGTAGCACGTGAGGGGTCCTGGGAGACGGGTGCAGATTGTGAAGGCATTTAGGCTGTGCCAATAACTGTTTTGATCTAATAGTCAAAGGGGACGTTTCTGAGACTCCCGACCACACTGCAGGAGGTTCAGAGTAGCGGCAGTTCACAAGATGGGGAGACAAGGTGGCCCCAAGAGACCGACCGGCTTCACGGTCTAACCTCTGATCACATGTAGGCCACCAAGGCGGCTGCGGCTGTGCGGGGTTGGGGGGGGGGGGTTACGAGCCTGAACAAAGACTGTTATGGTGGAAAGGCAACCACTCAAGTTTCAGGCAAGAGAACTGATTAACTTTGATGACAGATCACATGAGGAGGCTCCTCCGGGGTCTTTTTTTTTTTTTCTTTGCCTTGGATGACTAGACTTTCATTGAAATGTGAACTCCAGAAGTTGAAGAAGGATATTTATGGAGAAGAGATGACCAGTCTGGGTTTGGGGTTTATAAGTTACAATCTCATGCGGTCAGGAGCTCAGAGGAACAAGGAGGCTGTTGAGAGTCATGGGCACACCTGTGAACGCTAAAGGACAAGCTTGCCTAGAGGAGCAGCCAGCAAAACCACCACATTTAGTAGAAAGTCAGAGGGAGAGGAAGCAATGCAAGAAGGAAGCACACAAGGGCCATAAGGGCCATACAAGGGCCATCCCCTTCAGTGTGGAGGGGGATAGAATCTGATGACCTGATGTGAGGCTGGAAATCAGCGCTGGGCTTCCATCCTGAGATCAAGAGCTGTGATTACATCTCCTCTGCCACGAAAGAAGGCTCAAATCCTCTGTCTACCGGGGAATGCCTCCAGAGAGCAGCTACCTGCCCACAATGAAGGGAGAAGGCAGGCAGACACTGAAGTTACCAGGATCTGGATAAGTTTGCTCTTTACCATTTCCAGGTCCGGAGGGGTGATGTTCCTTTGGGGTGAGAGCCCTGAACTTCCTCTGAATTGCAGTCTCTAGAAGTTTTGCCTGAGAGGACCATGGAATTGAAGAACAGAGAAAGGTAAATGCTGAAAGAATGAAAATATAACCTCTATGCCAAATAAACTTGACAGAGGAGGCAGGTGCCTCAGAAGAAAGCCAGAAAGCTAACATTAGAAAATCCCCATCTGAGAAAAGTAGAGAAATAGAGAAAATTGCAAAGGACTATAATTTTTTTAAATTAATTTATTTATTCTTCAGAGAGAGAGAGAGAGAGAGAACATGGGGGAAGGGCAGAGAGGGGGAGAGAGAATCCCAAGCAAGCTCCATGCTGTCAACACAGAGCCTGACACTAGGCTCAATCCCAAGAACCATGAGATCTTGACCTGAGCTGAAATAAGAGTCAGACGCTTAAGTGACTGAGCCACCCAGGTGCCCTGAAAGGATTTTAAAAGTGTGTGTTCACGTTCCTTGGAAAGATAGAAGAAATAATGGCAGCTGTAAACAAGAACAGGGAGTTATGCAACAACAAAAAGAATGGCAGTTAGCAATCAAAATCGTTATGGATGAAAAAGAAACCCTCAGGGCAACTGGGTGGCTCGGTTGGTTAACTGTCTGACTTTGGCTCAGGTCATGACCTCGTGGTTTGTGAGTTCGAGCCCCATGTCGGGCTCTGGGCTGACAGCTCGGAGCCTGGAGCCTGCTTCGGATTCTGTTTCTCCCCCTCTCTCTGCTCCTCCCATACTCTCTCTCTCTCTCTCTCTCTCTCTGTCTGTCTGTCTCAAAAATAAATCAACATTTAAAGAAACCCTCAAATTGGAAAGGAAATTATAGCTATTGAAATAAGAGATCAATTAAATGAGATAAACCGGGAGCTGGAAAAAATACTTGATGAAGGATTTAGACATTTGTGAGATAGAATTGAGAAACCCGGAGCAAATGTAGCAGAGAGAGAAGGAGAGAGATACATGAAGGTGATGTAGAAAAGGTATTGAAATCTCCCTATCTATCAAACAGAATGGGGAAGGGGCAAGTTAAATAGGTCAGGGCTGCTTGTTTCCAGACTAGAAGGAAATGACAAGTTCCCCAGACCAAAAAAAACACAAAAAACAAAAACAAAAACAAAAAACACCCTGAGAGTGAAGTGGGATAAATTTACAAACAAAAGGCCATGTTTAGATGCATCACAGGGAAACTACAGATCAGAGATGATAAAATTTCCAGACTACTCAAAGCAAAAGAGACCTTATTTTTATTTTCCTTTTAGTAGGCTCTATGCCCCCCATGGGGCTGGAACTCAAGACCCCGACACCAAGAGTCCCATGCTCTACTGACTGAGCCAACCACGAGCCTCAAGAAAAGACAAGGAATGGCCGTGAGAGAGACAGCCTAAGGTCCTTACCAGAAGACAAGGGAGCAAGGTGTTGAAGGAATATCACCAGTATGAAGGGTTCCACACCCAGCTGAAGTGCCTTTTAAGAGTTATGGCTGTATATAGTGTTATCAACAATAGCCAAAGTATGGAAAGAGCCCAAATGTCCATCGATGGATGAATGGGTAAAGAAGATGTGGTATATAGATACAATGGAATATTACTCGGCAATCAAAAAGAATGAAATCTTGCCATTGGCAACTACGTGGATGGAACCGGAGGGGATTATGCTAAGTGAAATTAGTCAGAGAAAGACAAAAATCAGATGACTTCACTCATAAGAGGAATTTAAGAGGCAAAACAGATGAACATAAGGAAAGGGAAGCAAAAATAATATAAAACAGGGAGGGGGACAAAACATACAGGACTCTTAAATATAGAGAAAAAACAGAGGGCTTCCAGAGGGGTTGTGGGAGGAGCAATGGGCTAAATGGCTAAGAGGCATTAAGGAATCTACTGCTGAAATCACTGTGGCACCATATGCTAACTAACTTGGATCTAAATTAAACAATAAATAAACTTAAAATACATAAATAAAGTTAAAATTAAAAAAAAAAAGCGTTATGGCTGTATATAAAAATCCCTGGACCTACCCGTTACCTGGCCAAGATGGCATCATGAGCAGATAGCAAACAGCAGTCACGTGATAAAAGAGAGGAGAAATTGAAAGGAAGTTAAAAAGTTCTTGGTATTGACCTGGGTGGTAAATTCAACGTTAATCCCGCTTAGGTATGTACGTTATAGTTCACAATAAAGAGGGGGGAAGCCATAAGAGACTCTTAAATACAGAGAACAAACGGAGCCTTGCTGGAGGGGAGGTGGGTGGGGGGATGGGCTAGATGGGGGATGGGCACTGAGGAGGGCATTGGGATGAGCGCTGGGTGTGGTATGTCAGTGATGATTCATTGGGTTCTACTCCTGAAGCCAAGACTACACTGTGTATTAACTAACTCGAGAATGAATAACATAAAATCAAATTGAGAGGAAAAAGGGGAAAAAATGCTACATTTTTTAAAGAAACAAATAATTTGTAAAACTCGATTACACATTTTCTATTCAAAAAATGTTATATATTTTTTTAAAAGCTAGGTTTCTTGTCTTGTTCAGGACAGTTTGATCCCATTTAGAGTTTGAATTTAGGGCAATATTAGCATTGGGGCATCCCCCCCCCCCGCCCCCCCTGCAGTGAGATTCTTTTAATGACGCGAATCTCTCAGCAGCAAAATAAAACCGCCTTCCTCTGGGTTGTCTCCTCCTGGAAATGCTTTGCGTGGATGTGGCTTTTTCTTTTTCCCGTGGCAATGCCAAGATCTCGTCTATAATACTTTGGTTTCGCACATGGCAATGAACATTCATCTAAAGACCCCAGCTCGCAAGAGCGGAATCTTCCAGCGAACTCACAAAGCTGACAGAATTGCCTACCCCGAACGCTGGGTTGGAAGAAGAGCGGATCACAGTTGCTAAATTATCCACAGGAGGGCTCTCCTGATGTTTCCGACACAAAAGGAGAAGCTTGGCTAAAAATACAGGGAAATACTTTCAGGAAAAACGGACTGAACCTTCACAGTTTCAACATTTCCGTAACGTATAAAAGTCAGATTCTTCTAACTTATGGGAAAGGAAATGGGATAATTTCAACCCAAACACCGGGACCAACGACTTGGGTTTCTGAATATCTCCTTGTCCAGTCCTGCGTTTACTAAAACAGTCTGATACTTGATGCAATGGCACCCGGAAAGATTAGAACTGGTAAAGAGCCTTTCTTTTCTTTTTCTTTTTCCCTTTCCTGCTTGCCCACTCATTTGCTAACAAGGCTATTAATAACAAAAACCACTAGTGAGTTGCAGGAGACTCATCAAGCACAGCCTCATCTGTCTTGAGTTCTGAAGCTATGGAAAAATAAACACCAGAAAGGTAAGGATTCAATACAGCATTCTCTTTATTATAGGGCAGCTGGGTTGGAGAGTGCAATTTGGATTCAGTGTGACTTCATGGTATTTTATCCCTCTCCCCCAGATGGAACTTTCCTACCCAGTCAATGGTAGAACAATTGGGGTCTGCAGCCGTCTTCTCCATGTTTGCAGTGAACAACTGTGGGCTTCGCCTGTAAACAGCCTGCTCCACGTGAGTCACAAACCAGCACCCCGCGCAGGTAACAGAGCGCTCCTCCCTCCAGTGCTGACACTTGCAGGTGGGTCCTTCCAGAAGGCCGGGGAGAAGAGAACTATCCCATTATTCACCGTGAAAAGACTCAGGATGGTGAGCACAGAAGTCAGAGGATGTGGTCAGCCCCGTCCCTCCAATCCCGCTCAACCAGACAACAGAACGACAGTGCTGGAGGGCAACCCGTACTAGGGAAAGGCGACCTAAATAATTTTGACAGCTGGTGAAAGTGTGGAGATTCAGAACATCCGAGGTCGAGATGACTTGGGAGGTTTGGTGTTCAATCCTGGCTGAAACCAGGCATGTTTGATTCAGCAGTATTCCTATCTACTGCTCGATGAGTGGGCAGGACCTCAAGTAATGCCTTGTGAAAAACCCTGTTCTGCCTTCTTTTCAAATACAAAGTTTCTTAACCCCTCAACTTTTCGCTTAGGGACAATTACAGATTCAGAGGAAGTTTCACAAACGGTGCCGAGAGGAACAGCGCATCCGTCCCCCAGTTTTCTCCTCGCACACAAAATATGCGCACATTATTATAGGACAGTTTCGAAACCAGGAAACCGACATTGGTGCAATTGGACGGACTTTATTCTGAGCCAGTTTTACACACACCTGTGTGTGTGTGTGTGTGTGTGTGTGTGCACGCGTCTAGTTCTACAGCTCTATCACGTGTAACTTGTACCACTATGACTACAAGGAAGATACAGAACTACTCCATATCTAGATTTCCCTCCTCCTATCAGGTTTCTTAGTGCTTTAATACTTACCTAGTTTAATAATAAGTTTGGTCCCTCACTGAAATAGTACATTAAGCATAGAATTCATTGTCTTTTTATAGAACCCAGATAAAATCATTTGCCAATAGGACCACTGTGCTGTTTCTCACCTAGAAGCATTTACCTTAACTCCAGACAAAATTGTGAACAGGAAATAATTAACTTTGAGAGTTTTGCTCTTAGAAGCAAAACGTACAGAAGGTAGGTGAACCCAGATATCCGTTGTCCTAGAGCGATGCCGCTTGGCTAATGCTCAGTGGAGGTTAGCGGTCACTGCCCCTCCACACTGGGCCATCTTCTGACACACCGAGGCACCTGAGCCTCAGCTTGGCTGGCCATGAGCTCGTCTTCCTCCCTTACCCCAGCCCTACCCAGACTGCTCCCCTCTGCCCTGTATCATTGTAGGGGAAAAGTACAGGAATAGGGGCACCACGACCCGTAAAGTAGGATAAAGCGAGACTGCCTTTTGACTGGGAAAGAGAAGCAAGGAACTTACCGTCTCATGATATCTCCCCTCCAGATTACTCACTAGTTTCCAAGGAACACGTGCCTACAGAACGGAAAGACCAGGAAAACACCACATTATCAAGTGATCAGGCTTGGTCACCTGATTCGTGTGCCTCTGGGTGACTCACTGTGAAGTGCCTGGCATCACCCATGGAATGCTGCCAGCGATGGGTATCCTGACTTTGATCGTGGTGAAACAGACAAATCCAGATGCGAAACAGTCTGCACACAGGTTGACTGGGACTCTTCAGATGAGTCAATAGTAAGTAAAGCAAAAGGTGGGGTGGTTGTTCTAGATTAAAAGAATAGATAGGGATAACAGTCAAATACAGGGCACCCGGCTGGTTCAGTCGGTGAAGCATGTGACTTCAGCTCAGGTCATGATCTCATGGT
Source organism: Felis catus (assembly GCF_018350175.1). Classification (NCBI taxonomy): domain Eukaryota; kingdom Metazoa; phylum Chordata; class Mammalia; order Carnivora; family Felidae; genus Felis; species Felis catus. The sequence continues at coordinate 215,779,369 of NC_058375.1, forward strand.
TCGTGGGTTCGAGCCCCGCGTCGGGCTCTGTGCTGTCAGCTCGGAGCCTGGAACCTGCTTCAGGTTCCGTGTTGCCCTCTCTCTCTACCCCTGCACCTCTCACATTCTGTCTGTCTGTCTCTCTCTCAAAAATAAATAAACATTAAAAAAACATTAGGGACACCTGGGTGGCTCAGTCAGTTAAGCATATGACTTTGGCTCAGGTCATGATCTCACAGTCTGAGTTCCAGCCCTGCGTCAGGCTCTGTGCTGACAGCTCAGAACCTGGAGCCTGCTTCGGATTCTGTGTCTCCCTCTCTCTCTCTGCCCCTCCCCCGCTCAGGCTGTCTCTCTCAAAAATAAATAAAAAGCAATTAAAATTTTTTTAAATATTAAAAAAAAACCCAGTCAAATGCAATAGTTGATTTTTTAAAACTGTTATAAAGTACATTTGGGGGATGGTTGGGGGATCGAGTATGGATGGGTCATTAGAGGTTTTTCTAGAATTATCGTTGGAATTCCTAGGAGTGGTAATTGTATTAGAGCATGTAGATTGCCTTTATTCTCCAAAGATGCAGGCTGAGGTATTTGGGGATGAGGGACACGATGGCTGCAACTTGTTTTCAAATGATTCACCAATAAATATATTTGGGTGTGTGCACCGATGTGTAGGTCAACACACAATAACGCAAATGTGACAGCATGTTGACAATGGAAGAATCTGGGATATAGTATTCATTGTATTTTATTTTCAACTTCTTTACGGGTTTGGAAGGTTTCAAAAGGAAGAGTTGGAGGAAGAGCAACTGAGACTGAAAGCTTCACTGGTGAGGTGGGATGTGTGGGGTCTGTGCCTTGTATAGTAACGCACAGCCCAGCAGTCAGCCCAGAGCGGAGCAGCCAAGGACCACAACGTGTGCTGGGCACTGTGCAACTGTAAGGTGTCGTTTACATGGAAAATCATGTTAGTGGTGCTCCTACCCTTCCTATACCCTGAAGAACCATCCACCGTGGCCTGTGAGACAGTGTCTTCTGGGTCAGACTGACATTCAAGCTGGCCTGATTCTATAAGCAGGGCTGGGAGTTGGAATAACCCAAGTCAGTGTTTTCTGAGATGTAGTTTATGGGTGATTAATAGTTAGTCTTTTAGATTCGAGGCTCTTGGAGGGCAGGCCTCGCTTCTTTTGTTCTCTATTGTTTCCCCTGTGAAAGCTTGGTGTTTGGTACATAATAAGAAATCAACAATTATCTGTTGAAATCACAAGCTAGCTGCTATCACATACGTTTGAGAAATATTGCATTAAACAAACTTCTGAGTGCAGGACTTCTCAGGGACCTTGACACTCAAATGTAAGGAGCGAATCTCTGAAAAGGGGAATACAGGAGGCAATGTTCTCCTAACTAGCTCAACGTGTAAACCTTAGTCACTGACTGCTCCTAGACATATTATTATATGCTGAGTCCTCCATGTAAAATGTATTTCTTGTTGGTCACAGTCAAGAAAAGTTAAAATTCCCACTTCTAGAAAGCCCGTGAGTTTTGTTGTTGTTGTTGCTGCTGAGTTTCTTGAGGTTCCTTGTCTCTTTCTCTTGGTCTTTACAACATCCTGTCAGCTTTCTAGCATCCTTCCGTGGCACCCCTTTCTTGCTTCAGTTAATCTGGGTCTATTGCAACCCAGCAACTGTGCTGACTTAAGTGGTTCCATGCTTCTATTTGGTTCTCCATTCTTCAGGAGTCTTCCAGTTGCTGGTTGCAGAAACCAAATCTAAACCAGTTTAGATACAAAAAGACAAATTGCTGGTTTGTGTAATGAAAAAGTCTGGTCCTATCCCCGAAACAAATCATCACATTTCTGTTTCTTGTTCCATCTCTCTGACATCTCTTTTCACGTGGAAGGGCCAATGGCTGCCGGAAGCCCTTGACTCACACCTTATCAGTCTAGTGGTCCCACCTTGGTTGATAGAAAGCGTTTATATCTATAGATCAGGCAGAAAGGTCTCAAAGAAGAACCTCATTAGTCCAGTGTGGATGGAATGCCTGTTTCTTAGCCCATCATAGCAACCAGAGCAATGGAGGTAATCTGCTTGGTCTGGCCCAGGTCTTGCCCCGTGCCTGTGACTGAATGGGATGATGTCCAGTCCGCTCAAACCACAGGAAATGAACTTCCCACAGGAAGGAGCTTTCCTTTACCAGAAGAAAGGGAAAGGGATGTTTAGCAAGCAAAACAGAGATCCACAGGCACTGATGATGATGGGTCGAATACTACCGAAACCCAGACAGTGTATTGTAATGAGCAATTCTCAGGCTTATGAAATAGGAGAGGGTTATGGGAACTGATCAGAACTGCTTGGGTGGAAATCTTATTCTCCCAGAGAAAGGTCTATACAGTTCATGATGAGGTTCATAATTTCCCAGAGATAAAATCTTGGGTAACTGCCAAATGGTGAAAATAAACATTCTGCTAGGCCACCTCCCACAATACACTTTGATTTGTTAAATGCAAATTTAATAATTTTCCAGAGATAAAATATTGGGTAACTGCCAAATGATTAAGATAAACATTCTCCTAAGCCAACCCTCACAATGCACTTTGATTTGTTGAATGCAAATTTTTACCCTGTTTTTCTCCCCAAAGCAAGAGGAGTCAATCTGATAGGCTATATCTGATTGATAGAATTCTTTTCCTCAAAGAGCTTACAGCCTAATGGAGGAGACAGAAGACCAGACAAGTGCAGGATGCTTTGATAAGGGCAGTGCAAGAAGGTAAGGGGTCTAAGGAAGAAAACCGTTATCAAACTGGAAAACAAGACACTTCTGTGAGCAGGTGAGTCTAGCATTTAGGGCAAGGACACTCTACTCTCAGTTGTCCTGTCAACCCGCGGCATCACTCTCTGAGAGACATCTCGATATGCCAAGGAGGGTTCAGAGAAAGATATTCAGAAGTTGAAGAAATCAAGTTTGTGCCATGTGGGGAAAAGCTGTAGGAAGCAGGAATGATAGTCTTGAACATTTATTTGAAGGGCTGCCTCAGGCAAAAGGATCTGACTTTTGTGTTGTCTCCAGAAGCATTATAATCAGCCAGTTCTTGAGAAGACCCACAGGGAGTCAGAAGTTGAGTCAGTAGAGAAGGAAGCACTTTCTAGCCAAAGGCTACCCGGGAAAGGAATGAGATATTTGGGGAGAAATGAGTTTGCCGTTACTGAAAATGTTTAAGGATAGATGGATGGCTACTTGTCAGAAATGTAGTGATAATTAAAGCATGAGTTTGGGGAAATGTTGGATAGATGCAATCTTTAAGAGCCTCGGGATGACAAGGTTGCCATCAGCACTCAGAAACCCATTGCTGTAACCACATATACATGTTCTTTAATATGCTGTCCATTTAGGATTTTCGTAGCGAAATCCTGGAGGAAGATTTATCTTACAAATAAAGGACATTCAATGGCCTCTATGCTTTACAGTTTCCTAGAACTTTCCCACATCAGCAGTTGATGCTGAGTCACTTCCAGTATAAGTTTCCGGGTTGGTAGCCATGTCTGTGACCTCTAATTCTGCAGAAAATTAGCATGACACCGAGTGTTTATAAATGACCTATAATGTGATGTGAGTCAGGAACCCAGGTTTGTGTTTGGCACTGGCCTTATCATGACACACTAGTGAACTACGTATCACTCATTGAAGCCTCTTCTCCTTTCTCTTCTTCTCTGTATAGTTTTCGGGTGAGAAGCTGAATGTACAGACAGGTGTCCCGGAAAGTATATTAACCCACAAAGAAGGCAACTTGGTCCGTCTCATCTGTGCCTTGGGACAAATCACTTAACTTCTTCCTTTCCTTTCTCAGAATGAGGATCAAATAAGATAAATAAAAAACTTGAATTTCTAAACCAATGCTTTTGAGTTTAGGTTGTGCTTAAATTTGTACTCTCTTGGCCCTCCCTGTCTACACAAAGTTATCTCAAATGTAAACCTGGGTTTTAGTTTGCAAATAAGGAACAGACTCAAGGAAGAGAATAGAGGTGAAGAGATGAAACTATACAAGGAGATACTTTCAAAGACACTGTAAGTAAATCAGGATGAAATTCTAAAATATGTCAAAGTGATCCACAGGAAGACAAGAAAAGAGAAACAAAGTGAGAACCAGAAAAATGAACAGAAAACAAATAATAAAATAATAGACTCAAGCACTTAATATACCAGCAATTATCTTAAAGGTAAATGACCTAAATACATCAATCAAAGGACAAAGATTAGCAGAGTGGTTTCAAAAACATAACTCTATTATGGCTAGAAAAAAAAATTTACTTCAAATACATTGATTTAAGCAGGTTGAAACTGCAAGGGTGGAACAGATACATCATGGAAACATCAATCAAAGGAAAAGGGTGGTTATATTAATACAATAGAAAATAGACCTCAGAACACAGAAAATTACTGGAGGTGAAGAGAGAGTACACAACGATAAAAGATCAATCCACTGGGAAGATATAATGATCCTAAATATGTATACACCAAACAATAGAACCTGAAAACAGATAAAGCAAAAACTTAAGTGTTATAAGGAGAAATTGTCGGGGACTTCAACACCCCCTCTCAGCAACTGATAGGATGGACTACTAGCCAGAAAATCAACAAGAATATAGAAAACCTGAGCAATACAATCAACCAACAGAATCTAATTGACTTAAGTCAGCAAGTACGAGACATACTTTCTATTCAAGTGCCCCTGGAATGTTCACCAAGATAGACCATACCCTAGACTGTAAAACAATTCTTAACAAGAATTGAAATCATAGAATGAGGTCTCTGATTATAATGGATTCAAACTCGAAATCAATAATGGAAGGGCAATAGGGAGATCCATTGGAAATTAAACAACATATTTCTTTAATGAAAACAAAATACAACATATCGAAATTAGTGGGATGCAGCTAAAGCAGTGCCAAAAGGGGAATTTATAGCACTAAAAATGCATACTGGAAATAAGGGATGTCTCTAATTCATAGTCTAACTGTCTACTTTGAGAAATTAGAAAAGAAACCACCACAAAGCAAACACCACCACAACAAAGCAAAGCAAGCAGATGAATGGAGATAATAAAGACAAGAGCATATAGCAATAGAATTGAAAATAACAAAAACAATAGAGAAAAATCAATATAACACAAAGTTGATTCTATTAAAAAAACAATGAAATTGAAAACCTCTAACAAGACTGAGAAAAATAAAAAGAGATAAAAAATTAAAAACCACCGTTGGGAATAAAACAAGAAATATCATTATATGTAATCTGAAGACATTAAAAAGACAATAATGGAATACTGTAAGCAACTTTATGCCTGTGAATTCAATAATTGAGAAAAAATGGACCACTTTGTCAAGAATTCCAATTTACCAAAACTCAACCAAGATGGATATATAATCTGAATAGCCTTATAACCAGGAAATAAGTTGAAATTGTATTTTAAAAGTCCCCAAAAAGGACATCTTCAGTCCTTTCTGGCTTTGCTGAAGAATTCTACCAAATACTTAAAAAGTAATTAACATCAGTTCTGTATGATCTCTTTCTAAAAAAAAAAAATGGAAAAGGATAAAATACTTCCAACTCATTTTATGCAGTCAGTACTACTCTAACACCAAGACCAGACAGAGACAACAGCAATAACAAGTCTTTTTCTTGGACTTAGAGGGAAAAATCCTCAACAAACCATTAGCAAACCAAACCCAATAATATATAAAAAGAATTACACACCATGACCAAGTGGGATTCATTCCAGGTTTTCAAGGCCAGTTCAAGACTTGAAAATTAACCAGTGAAATCACCATCTCAACAAGTTGAAGGAGAAAGATGATATAATCCCATCAATTGAAACAGAAAAAGCATTTAACAAAATCCAAAGTATTCATGATAACCACTCTCAGCAAGTTAAGAATAGAGGGCAACCACCTCACCTTGACAAAGACCATCTGCAAAACCCCTCGGCTAATATTATACTTTGATTAAATATTACAATATAAAATATAACAGAATTATATTATTTAATATATTTAACGTTATTTAATACAATATATAATATTGAATATATTTTTTTTAAATGGTGAAATACTGAATGCTTTCCTTCTAAGACCAAAATCAAAGCAAAGATGTCTGCTCTCGCCACTCTGTGGACCCTTTCACACGTGACAGGGAGGGCCCCCTTAACACTAGCCCAACTCTAGTAACTGGCTCCTCCCGGCTATTCTGTCATCCGGCAGCATAAGCGTCACCTGGGAACTTGTTAGAACTATAGATCTCAGGTTTTCCTTGGACCTACTGAAACAGAATCTGCATTGGAACAAAGTCCCACGTCAAATCCTGGGAAGCTCTGTCTTCTCAATAGCAGTTTGCCGATGCGCCCAGAGTTAGAATAGCGCTCACCTATATCCAGGTGAGGCTGGCATGAGTTGGCTATACCTAAGACAGTCTGGGGATGGGCCTTAAAGTCGATCGAGGGTAATACATTACCAAAACATTGTTATAAAAATCTATTTTAATTTTCCCCTAATGGCTTTTTATGACACAGCCACGATTTGAGAAGGACCCGGTGACCAGGCAGCCAGGCAATCCCCTGGACTCCATATTGAAGGCATTCTGATCGTTTGGACAGATGTCTCTTCCCTTGGCCTTTTGAGACCCCTGAGCTCCGTTGAAGCCTGTCTTCCGGGAGGGAAGCCAGGTCTCGGGGCAAGGAAACGAAGACATTACCAAGCCTATTAAGCCAAAATTCATGTACTAATTCTGCCTAATTTCTAGACATTTCTAGTGTTCTATAACTTCCTATTTCTGATGTAATTAACACAGGACCTTGTTTTTCCATTCTCGCCAAGTTTCACTATCTACCTCCTTATCAGTATGATTCATCCCAATCCTTTTATTAAACCTCTGGAGAGAGGCGCCATTTTTTTTTTTTTTTAAAGGTATTCTGGGCAGTGTTCCTAGAAGCTTTCCAGTTTTAATCTGACCTCTATCACACTGTTTAAAATCAGCTCGTGACATTTCCCGTGATTTCTGTTGGTGCCCAGAGATTTGATACTGAAGAAAAATAAAGAGCCGAAGCTTTCTCCCCAGTGGTAAGCTTTGTTCCCCCAAAGATAACGCGCTGGTCTAGTGTGAAAATCCACTTGACAAAAGAGTTACATAACTTCTCATTAGCATCCTTCTCATAGTTAAGCAAGGAGCTGGGAAAAAAAGAGAGTTACCAGCCGGTGAGCAGTGGGTATTGACCCAGGGATGCTAAAAATACCTCAGAGCTGGATATTATATTCAATTTGCCCTTTTAGTGGGCACCAAGCACAAAAGAAAGATAGAAGTAGGAGCAGTGGGAGGTCCCCAGGTCCAGAGTTACTGGGTTCCAGTAATCACAGCACGGGATCAAGAGCCACCTCTGTCTGGGGGCAATACTCTTGCATCGGTGGAAGGAAAACAGGTCTGCTTCTGCAGTCTTCCTGGGAATTGACCCCAGCCTAGGGACCTTGACCCCACCACGGGAAGCAGGGGGGGATTTAGAGCTCAGTTTCGTAGATCTCTGGCCACATGATGGGTCTCTACCTGCGGGATGTTTGGAAGCCAGCTCAGCAGAGATTTGTCACCGCTGTGCAATGGAAGGCCTCCCACCAGGTACAGCGATGATGAGACGTCCCCGGCGTGCACCACGTCACCTGCTTCAGATATAAACACGGCCACTTCTACTGTTCTTTCAAATCGGTGCAGGGCTGCAGGCGCCCTCATTAGCCAGAGATCAAGCATTTTCCTGTTGAGTTCACGAGACCAAACCAAGGCCCCCGCAAATCATCCAACTTTCCTCCGTCCCGGGAATGCAGTTCTGTTCCCAAAGTCTTACTTCCGTCGTGAGACCACACAAAAGAAAGCTTCCGGTCAGACCAACAGTGCCGTCACTTGTGTCCAGGCCACCAAGGGGTCACCGCAGCGGACCAAGGCCGCCTCCTACGGTGTGTGCTCAGTAGTGACGCTCGTTGGCCGAGAGCCCTGCGGGCACCGCTGTGCTACCCCAGGCGCACCCTCCGCGTTCGTGGCTCTGGCTTCACTTTCACAGTCTTGAGCCCCGTCGGCAGCCCAGACTTCCTCCTCTCCGATGGGGTCCTTGCGGGGGGCTTTTTCTGCCGGTGAGTCTGCCAGTGGACCGGGCCAGGCCACCACATCTCCGACAGATTTCCCTCCCCCCACTCAGCGTCCTCCTGGGAATGAAGGTCTGAGATTTTCACCGCCCCCGCCTTTTCTTTTTCTTTCTGGTTCTTTTCTCTTTTTCTATTTGAGAGACAGCGCGCGAGTCGGGGAGAGGGGCAAAGGGAGAGAGAGAGAGAGAATTGTTTTTTTTTTTTTTTTGGAGTATGATCACATTCATACTAAATTTTATTTATTTTTTGGGGGGCTGACTTATATTACTTTTACCACGTAATTATGGTTTTATTTATTTATTTATTTATGTCTTTAATATAATTTTTTATCAAGTGAGCTAACATACAGTGTATACAGTGCGCTCTCACAGGCAACGACCTCTTTGACCTCAGCGGCAGCAACTTCTTACTCGCCGCGTTTCCGAAGGCAAGGGAAATAAAAGCAAACACGAACTCTTGGGACGTCATCAAGAGGGAGAGAGAATCTTAAGCAACCTACATGCTCAGCAGGGAGCCTGACTCGGGACTTGATCCTACTCATTTGATTTCAGGGCACGTGATCATGACCTGAGCCGAAATCAAGAGTCAGACATTTAACCAACTGAGCCACCCAGGTGCCCCTCCTCCACTTTAAAAACAATTTTTTTTAATGTTCGTTTGGTTTTGAGACAGAGAGAGACGGGGCACGAACGGGGGGGGGAGGGTCAGAGAGAGGGAGACACAGAACCTGAAGCAGGCTCCAGGCTCCGAGCTGTCAGCACAGAGCCCGACGCGGGGCTCGACCTCGTGGACCGCGAGATCATGACCCGAGCCGAAGCCAGACGCCCAGCCAACTGAGCCACCCAGGTGCCCCTCCACTTTTTAAACTCTGGATTCTTCCTCTTCCCTAACACACACACACACACACACACACACACACACACACACACAAAACCAAGAAGCACATTAATCTGAGGGGGACCTGCCCCAAAGTGACTTTCTACCTCTTTGTGAATAGAAAGTTCTGGAAGCTTCTCTCCTTAAACAACAACAAAAGAGTAAGAGTGTAGACCCCACCTAAGGCTCACAAAGATCTGAGTCAGTCCTTAACTCACTCTCCAGCCTGAGTCCTCCCACAGCCCTGTAATCACCCTGAGGGAGGAGGGACGCTTAACCGACTGAGGCACCCAGACGCCTCCATACATTCGATTTCTGATGTGAGACCCTCCAGGGCTACCTTCTCTCTGGCACAAGCAGCTGGGGGATCCGGGGGGGGGGGTGACTTAGCCTGAGTCCCCGAGTCACTCTAACAGGCAGATCCTCTCGTCTACGTGTCCTGCCGATGAGGAACGTTCCCGTCCTGTTTTCCTGTATGTGCCAACTGCCCATCAGAGCAGCACTGCTGAGCACGGCCCAACCGATGACAGACCCGGAGCTGGACACGAGGGCCGAGCACAGGGTCAGGAACTCAGGTCTTCAGAAGACGGAGTGGGGGCAGGCATTAGGATTCAGGCAACAGTGACCCTCTAGGTGACAGGGACCCAGTGGGCCAGCTGTGTGCCAGGCAAGGAGCCATGTCCGGCCCCAGCAGGGGGGGAGGGATGGGGGGTGGGTGGAGGAGGGGGGAGACCTCTTTTTTCTCCCAATCCTTCCAGCCAACTGGCTCTGCTTCCCAGACGCCATCCAGGCCCATCCCAGTTCTGCCCTTTTCCCTGCCCAGATGCCCCAGACACACCTTCAAGGACCTGAGTTCTGAAGAATCACCTGACAGGGGGGCTCCTGAGGTTGGATTCAATGGGGATTGAAAACAGTCGACAATCCAGGGGCTTAAATGCTGATGCCTGCCTTCTGTTTCTACCTGTCCTATTAACTCACGGCACCCTTAGTCCACTCCAGGCACAAGCAAGTGGCCTTGGAATGCCAGCGGCATTCAGTGTCCTTGCCCTGGTAGTTTCCCTCTCCCCTTCCACCCTGTCCTACCTGCCTCCAGGCAACCAGGCCTCTCCTTCTTCCTTCCTTTCCACTCCCTCAAGGCTCTACCAGCTCCCAGACCCCTCCCAGCCTTACCTCCTCTGGGGCAAAACCCAGGCCCCTCACGTCGAATTCAGCCCCTGCGGGCCACACTCTGTGGGGCACCTGAAACTCAGAAGATGCTCACAGATGACCTCCACGGCCTTCTGAAGGAGCCACAGCTTTGTCTCCCGGGGGTGAGGTGACCCAGGGCCCATCTCGGACTCGGCCCCCTACCGACCGCTGCAGGCACAGGGGGCCCACTTTCAGAAACACACCTTGTATTTTGTCCTGTAGTTGGGCGAGTGCAGCTCTGAGTGTGGAGGGCCCCGTTCAATAATTTACTACACCCATGCACGGAGCAGGCTCACTGGAAGCTAATAAAAAGAGAAGTTTCTCTTCCCTCCTTTGAAAAAAATGTCAGGAGATCCACGGCTACGGCTGCTGTTAATGATGGGCCCCAGTGCATTTCTCCTCGCCCCCTGGAAGAAGCCTGTTGGCTGTGTCTCTACACTCGGTTAAACACCAAAGGGCAGGCAACACCCAGAAATGCCAAGACCCGCGGATTCAGGTGCTGGTTGAAGCAAGTGATCAGTTCCTCTTCCTAAAAAATGTAATTTATTCCTTTGTGTTACCCAGTAACTCTTAAAACCCTCCTTAACCGCCCTTTTCCATTCCGAATACCCTCCTTGGAGTCGAGGAAATTATAGCTCATTATCTTGCCTAATTTGCATGCTTCCCAATTACATACCTAGTGAATAAAACACAAGAATACAAATGTTTAGTGGCAAACAATGATTTAAGTCTGGAGTAAACAGCCTTCTTGATTCTCATCACCAGAGTAATCCCCTATTTTCTTGCCACACACAAACAGGAGAGGAAATTTATTTTGGACAACCGACTTACAGGTCTTTGGGGGACTCCTTTATCCCCTAAAGTTTCATGCTAGGGAGAAGGCATTTAGACAAAGACAAAACCCACACAATACAAACACCTTCCGTCTGTTAATTGGAAATTCAGGTCGCTCTGTTACAGGAAGCCTCCCTTTCCCCAGCTCTGCAGCTCTGAAAATTCTGGAATTGAGGGCGGGGGGATGTTTTGCCGGTTTGGGCTGGGACACTAATGGAGGAGTGAAGGAGTCAGAGGGGTGATGGTCTCTGAGCCACAAAACAAAGGAACGCGCCTGTGCAGTATCCCCACCCACCGGATGTGCCATGTGGAACTCTTGAAGGGCTCTCTGTCGGCCACCGCCTCACTCCCAGAGAAAGCCCCAGGCCCCACACCTCCCCTTTCACAGCCTGGGCCCCACAACCTCATGTCTACACAGCCAGCACCCATTTCCCTTCTCCCTCTCTCTGATCCATCTCACCAGTCTCCAGCTCTGGAACATTCCACACATGTGGCTTCCCAGTCTGAGATGAAACAACCCCTCTCCAAGGCCACACATGCCAACACCCATGTCTACTCTCCCATCTCAGCTGAGTCCTCAGTGCTGCTTGGCAGACTTTTTCCTTCTCCTTCTCGATCTTTCTATTCCTTCTTCACCCCAGATAGTCCAAGTAGTCACCATGTCAAGGGCACAGAGACGTATTTGTTTCCCAGGGCTGTTGGACGAATGACTGCACACCAGGTGGCTTAAAACAATGGAAATTCATTCTCTCCCAGCACTGGCGGCCAGAGGTCCAAAATTAGGGTTCCTTCTGGATGCTCTGAGGGAGAACTTCCCATGCCTCTCCTAGCTTCTGGGGGTTTCCAGCGATCCTGTGTGTTCCGTGGCTTGTAGATGCAACGCTCCGATCTCTGACTCTGTGTTCACATGGACTTCTTTCCATCATCTTCTCTATGCATGAACCCAGATATCTCTCTTCCTACAAGGACGCACTTGTTGGGTTAGGACCCGTCCTAAATCAATGTGACCTTATCTTAACTTGATCACATCTGCAAAGACCCTGTTTCCAAATAAGGTGACATTCATAGGAACCAGGATTTAGGGCTTAAACATATTCTGGTTAGGGGGAGGGAAAGGTACAATTCTATTCATTAAAATACATGTCCACTATTTAAAGCACTTAATAAATTTTAGCTTTCTTTTAAAGAAATCATTATCTAACCTCTATACTCCCACAGATTATTTGCGTTTCCTTCCCTACAGGCAAGATCATTAAATACGAATTCTCAACTTCCCCTTCTTCATCCTCCTTCCCCTCCTGTCTCACAGGGGCCCCTTTATGTCTCCAGAGCCAGCCGTCCATCTCTGTCTCTCCTTTATCCCTACTTCCCTGACTCTAGGGAAATCTGACCTGATATCCTCTTGATAAAAAATCCATGGGGCGCCTGGGTGGCGCAGTCGGTTAAGCGTCCGACTTCAGCCAGGTCACGATCTCGCGGTCCGTGAGTTCGAGCCCCGCGTCGGGCTCTGGGCTGATGGCTCAGAGCCTGGAGCCTGTTTCCGATTCTGTGTCTCCCTCTCTCTCTGCCCCTCCCCCATTCATGCTCTGTCTCTCTCTCTGTCCCAAAAAATAAATAAACGTTGAAAAAAAAATTAAAAAAATCCACCCAAGGTACCCACATTGTTCCTTTAGGAATAGTTAACATCCGCGTCTTTAGGAAACCAGACTCCGAGCCCCACAAGGAGATAATCTTTGTTGGCTTTCCCAAGGTATTCAGAGTTCCCTGCACCTCTTGCTGATGACACACCTGCAGATACATTGCTGTGAAGGTTCAAGTTCATATACCCAGCACCTGATGACCATGCTAGAAGAATCACTCCATTTTGGAGAAACACTATAGATGTTGGCAGCCAAGTCCGATGACCCAGAGGGGGTCCTGCAGGACAAGCCAAGAGGGTCCCTGGCTGCACGGAGGATAGAAATAAATGTGAGCCAGCAGGAGGTGGAAACAGAGTTCACTGAAGGGAGAGAGAGAGAGAGACAGGGAACAGAGGGGCCGGGAGACTCAGAAAAGAAAGGAGGGAGTTTCATTGTTTCTTGGAGTCTGGGAGTTTTAGTGAGGATTGTGGTCCAATGTATACATCCTTTCCGGCATCCAGGGACCGCTTAGAACAAAGGCGAGGGCCCAGGTGTTAGTCCTTGGAGCCGGAGGGTCATGGCATTGAGCTGTCTCACGGGTGGTCTGGACCTATATGGTAGCTTCCTCTGGTTCTTCTCACCTGGTCCCTCCTTAGAGGTTACCTATTCTAGAGAAATCGTTAACTCCTTGTCGTTTGCAAGGAGGACATACACTGCATTATGAGGCACGTGTCAAGTAGGGGTGCGGGTCCTGGCAAGATTGGAAACGGGAAAAGGAGCAAAAATAAGATTTGTATGGGGTCCTTCCGTTTCTCCGTCTCACTACTTCTGACGAATTTTCAGAGTTGCTGTCGGCACGGTGGGTTCTTCGACCATTTCTCCGGGAATCATTCGCCATCCCACCATTGCAGGGTGTTGAGTCTTTCAAGCTTCTGACAGATCTGGCCCCCGTTTCACAAGCATTTAGCCTCAGTTGGTGGCAGTCTATGTAAAACTGTCAGGAGGCTGCCTCTGGCTTCTAAAGGCCTTGACGGCACCCCATGAGGATGGGAAGGACTAGGTTTGCAAAGGTGGTTGACGGAGGGCTTGGGAAGTACCATGGAGTGGGAGGCATTGCAGAGACCAGGGGTAAAGGGAACTGCAAATGAGTAACCATCATTTTGTTTCTCCCAAAAGATGAATAAGACAAGTTTTTGCCAACCATAGCTCCAGGAACTCGACCCTGCTCGCAGATACAACATAGAACGTATGATGGAAGGGTTAATGAATCCCCTATGAGAAAACAAGGGAAGTTTCCTAAGCCACACTCATTCCTTTCTGGGGGGGGGGGGGGTGGAGCCAGCAAGGTTTTAAGATATAAGTGAAGTGACCCTAGAGGCATCCTGCTGTGTCCATGGGGTCGTCATTCCAAGTGCCTGGCGGCCTTCAGTGGAGCTCCTTCAATGATGGGAGCTCATTACCTCCTGCGGCGGGTCAGTCCTTCTTTTAGCTGCTCAGATTGCAAGGAAATGTTGTTGTTGTGTTTTTCTCTTCTATTAAGCCCAAACTGCGTACCTGGAGGCTTCTATCTATTGCTTTCAATTAAGCATTTCCTAAGTCCACCATGTAGAGCCACTGGTACCGCGTTCGAACGCTGCCCTTCTCTCCACTTAGCCTGACATCACATCAGTGCTGTTGACGGCCACGTCTCTCGGTGGAGCCCTCCTGAGCTTCCTCTCAGCGAAAACACCCACAGTGTTTACACATAGCAGGAGCTGAGTCACGGACGCCCTGTCTTTGCGTACCGTTGGACCTCTTGTTCAGTGCAGGATCTGACGTTACCCGTGTCGATAATGTCACATTCTGTTTGGCTGCAGCCTCCCGCCTAGTAGTTCTTGGTTAAGAACGGGTGCCAGAATCATCTACAGAGCTTTCTCAAAATACAGACATCCGGTCCTCTCTTCAGACTAAATAGACTATGAAATACGATACGTAGCGCCCACCAGGAGGATGGATTATTTTCTCCATTTGTAGGACCCAAGAGCCCAGAATCCACACAGCAGGACAGAAGGCTGCACCCAATACACTTTTATTGCTGTTATTATAATCCTGTTGTCATCCTCAAGCTGAGGCATTCCAGAAGAGCATGAGCTATTAAAATTAAAAAGCATGGGGCGCCTGGGTGGCGCAGTCGGTTAAGCGTCCGACTTCAGCCAAGTCACGATCTCGCAGTCCATGAGTTCGAGCCCCGCGTCAGGCTCTGGGCTGATGGCTCAGAGCCTGAAGCCTGTTTCCGATTCTGTGTCTCCCTCTCTCTCTGCCCCTCCCCCGTTCATGCTCTGTCTCTCTCTGTCCCAAAAATAAATAAAAACGTTGAAAAAAAAATTTAAAAAAAAAATTAAAAAGCAGACAACAAATTAGGGAAAAATATATACAATAACTGTAAGACACAAAGAGCTAATATTTCAACACACTCTGGGTTCATAAATGTCAGTAAGAAGGACAGCGGAAACCCCCGAGGCAAGTTTGCTAACGATGTTAGTAGAGAACTTACAAAAAAAGAAATAGAGATGATGAGCAAATATGGAAAGAAAGTCACAATGTGGTTGGTAATCAAAGAGATGCAAAATTAAACAACGCGAAGATTGTTTTCTGAGCTGTTTTTTGTTGCCCGATGCTGTGTAAAGCACGCCTTACACAACGGCCTCTGCAAATGACTTAACGATCATTTCTGCTTTGGGGAAACTATTGTCAAAAAGAAAAATCGACATTTATGCCCCAAATGTTCATTTTAATAATGGTGTAATAGTCTTTTTTAATAATGGAGAAATGGAAATAATCTAAATATCCAACACTAGAGCGATGGCTAATCTATTGTGTATTTCCTGCAGAAAGCTCACTGTAGTCCCGCCTCCCAAGTCTCTACTGTTCACGACTACAGTATGCTGTGACTTCCTGTGTCCCCAAGTCTGCTACTTCTTCACGCCAGGGATGCTTCTTACTTATCTTTCATCCTCGTTACCAGCTCAGGGCACGGCTACATATTCAACAAATGTTTATCAAATGAATAAGAACAAAATACATGTAGAACATCCTGTAACTGTTAAAATAATATTTAAGTGTGTCATATGCTAGAAAAAAAAATGCTTACGAAGAATGGTAAGGAGAAAGCGTCAGAGAATTCCGGTAGTCAGAGCCACGAAGGAGCTCACGTTGATCACGTGTGTTCTGTGCCAAGTGAAAAATATACAGAATTATATACACTGCATATTATCGTATATATTACATATTATTATATAATATATATACTTAATCCTTATAATGATCTTTTGAGATACCATCTTTTTGAAAACTTTTAAGGTAGCTAGCATTTTTATCTCCACTCTACTAATGAAGACCCAACCCTTGGTGAATGAAGAACCACAGCAAAGGGGGCACCACCCGGGGCGTAAGCTGGGGCATATCCCCAGGCTGTGTGATCCTGCGGGCAGACTCCGTGAACATCACGCTACCCTGTCTCTAGAATACGGGCAAAGCGAAGATCCCCCAAATCTGCTCTGACAAAGTATTGTACAAAACTCACCGAACTGTGAACCGTGATTGATTGCCTCTTCTTGGTAGGACTGTGAGGGGTTAAGATTTTTATACATGTGTAGATTTTCTATGTTGACCTCCCATGACATTCACACTGGGAAAAATAATAACCAGTTCAAAAAAGAAGAAGAGGGCCAATTATGTGGACTTGTATTCCCTGCAAAACGACAACTTGGCTTAGAAGCCACCCAGAGGGCCCTGTTTGCTGAAGTGTTAAAAAAAGGCCTTGTCTGTGGTGTAAGACAGTGGCCCAGTTTCATTCTTCTGCGTGTCGCTGTCCGGTTCTCCCAGCACCATTTGCTAAAGAGACCGTCTCTTTTCCATCAGATACTCTTTCCTGCTTTGTCAAAGGTTAAAAACCAAGAGCACACTGTATACACGGGACGCCAGCTGACTTGACAATACATTTTAAAAAACTAAACATAAACTGAAAACCAATTAAAAAACAAAAAGGCCCGGTCACCTGCCAGATCTGGATTACCTGGCAGGCAGATCACCCCTGCGTTTGCAACGCCACGGGAATTGTGGCAGCAGACAACCAGGAGAAAATTCTAGCTTACCCGGGAGTCGGCACGTCTAGAAAGAAGCGATCTGAATTTCAGAACATGTGCCAGTGCTGCTGTGCTGTTTGGTATTGTCTTCAGGACCGTGACAGCAGGCACGCAGGGACTCAGGGTTTCTAAGCGTCTTTACGAGACAGGTGGAAGTGAACGTCCCACAAGGTGAGTTCGCAGGTGGGCTTTGAAGCCAGCTGAGAGCGTCGGTGTAGTTTCAAATCACCAATCCACACGCAGGTGGGGTAGAAGCCCACAGAGGGGATCGGCTTAAGGGACTCTTCGCTGTCAAGTGTTCAAGATGTTCTGGGTATGGTCCCTTTCGGGTCTTCACTGATGCTGTTCACTGGGGGAGCAGAGACTTGCCTTTAGAAATGCATCAGCCAAGTTGTGGAATTCAATGTCACGTCAGCAGCCATAGGCTCCCGGGTGGCCGAGGAGCTATTGAACACGACATAAGTAGTTCTGCTTGTATTTCATTGTAATTTACCATTAACCTCAAGCTGATGCCAATGAACTAGGACACTGTGACAGGCTAATGGCTTCCTGCCCCATGCCGATGGCAGTAGAAATGTTTGTTTTTCTAGCTGGAGACATTGATCCCCCGGCCAGGGGTCAATTACAAAGGCTACCAAGTGAATTATGACTTATCTAAAAATATTTTGCAAAAACAGAGTTGGGTTTTTAAAACCCGTGATAAATGTTCACTGGGTCTTTGTTAAATGCTGAGAAGTCTCGGTAGGGCAGCAAGAATAGCAGGCAAACAGAGAAAAATGAACACTTTTCTAGAGCCTAGCGCACGCTGCGGGGAGGCACCGAGATCAGTTGCGGGGGGAGACGCGCTTTCACTCACTTTGTTACTTTTGAATGCAGAGACACAGACAGGAACCAGACGAAGGGAGAGCCGTTGGAAGACCCAATTCTCCAATATCTGGGCCTTTCCTAATGAGATCCTCGGCTAATGGTAGATGTGAAGGGAGAAGAAGTTGAACAATCATTAATCTCTCTCACAGCTGATCTAAAAACGTTACACAAATAAACATTCCACTCCCCTTTCTCACTGAGATGACTATTTGAAACCTCTTCCAGCCAACGTCTACACCGTTTCCCCATAACCACATAACCGCACTCCCATTCCTGCCCCCTCTGAGCACAAAATCACAGGACGCTCTTTTTGTTGAACATCCAGAATGTTGGTAAACGCTCCCCACGCATCATTTACAACCCACAGAACTCGAGCAGAGCGTCCTTTTGTTTGTCCACATCACAGATTTTCCTGGCTTGTGATCTCCCGATCTTTTCCCAGCATGCAATGCCAGCAATCTGACTCATTATGCTTCAAGTTACAAATATTTACATGCCCAGAGCCAGCTTCCTCTAATTGTATCTTCTGTCCCACTACTGTCTTTCGGAAGACATTTTGAAAGTTTCTGCAAAAAATAATTTATTTCCTTCTCTTTCAGAAGCCGTGGCCGGGATACGTGCACAGCTAACGAACTGTGATTGTTGGATATCGCGTGTGATCAACTTGGAGATATCGGCATCTCTTGAGAAAGTCAGGCTCTCTCCTGGGACTTCAAAGAGATATGCCCCCACATGTCCATTGTGCGTGATTCACAGTAGCTAAGACATGGAAATAACCTAAGCGTCTGTCAACAGATGAATAAATAAAGAGGTTGTGGTACACATGGATGCACACACACACACACACACACACACACGAACATTGTTCAGTCACGAGAAAGAAGGAAATACTGCCATTTGCAACAACATGGATGGACTTTGAAGGCAGGATGTTACTGAGTGTTTCCAGGGGGTAGGGGAGCAGGGCAGAGAGGGCTTTAGGCAGCCTTAGTGGTATCTGTGCCCCAGAGTGGCACTGAAACAGAGCACACGTCTCCTCCCTACAGTGATGTTGAGTGTGCTTGAACAGGCCAGGTAGGTTGACAGGTGGATCTTGGCCGCCATGTCAATGCCCTCCAGCCAAACCCTCGCGGCACACCTGTAAATGACCGCAACTGGGTTTATCGGCCCACAGGGCCATAAAGGGAACCGTGAGGAACTTCAGGAAGGGTGTTAGAAAGGACTGATTTTAGAATCTGGACTTGAGGGCTCAAGGAAGTCGAGCTTTGATCCAGTTCGAACTTTGATCCAGCCTTTGGAGGCTCCCAGGAACCAGCACATTTCCGTAAGTGGATGTCTCTGTGCGGAAGGAGGAGGGAACGGAGTCCAGGCTCAAGCTGGCAAAGAGGCTCAAGCTGGTCAGGCATAGCGGCCATCCCGGGGACGTTTGGCCATTTTTGTGGTTTAGACAGTGGCCATGTTTTGTCTGTGTTCAGACATGATTATGGAGTGGGCTTGTCTGCCGGTCACAGAGGGACTCGTGTATCATGTTGGTGCCCAGTGAAATCATGTTCAACAGAAGACTCAGGCACAGCCGTGAACATCAGGCCAGCTCCTAGCAACACCCGTTCTCAGCTGTGTGCATTTCGGTGCCCGAGGGCACACCTGCAGGGGCTGGAGGTCCGAATCCAGACAGGGGGAGGAGGGCTGCCTAAGTAGACAAGTAGACACTGTTTTCTTCACTCCGGTGGAACCGAGGGTCAAGTCAGAAATTACTAAGGGGGCCCCTGGGTGACTCAGTCAGGTAAGTGTCCAACACTTGGTTCCAGCTCAGGTCATGATCTTGTGGTTCGTGAGATCAAGCCCCGCATGGGGCTCTGCACTGACAACGCAGAGCCTGCTTGGGATTCTCTCTCTTCCTCTCTCTCTGTCCCTCTCTCCTTGCTCTCTCTCTTTCTCTCAAAATAAATACATTAAAAAAGAAACGACTATGAGGCTAGAGAATAAAGTAAACCGTATTTCCTGCACATCCGAGTGGGGGCCAGAGACCGCGCACGGTCAGGCATTACATGCCCACACTCTGGGATAGTTACCAAACCCCATCAGGGCCATGCCACTCTGAAGCAATGACTCTGGACCTTGCGAGGTCACTGCTCACTTCAGAAATGCCAGCAGGGCGGGGGGCGGGGAGATGACATTTAGTTTCAATGATTCCTGCAGACTATCCCACGTTCTCCACACATATCAGGCATGGTTGGCGGAAGAAAAGACAAAGAGCCAATGCAGCTTTTGAAAGTATTTCCTGCTGCCTTTAATTGCTTAATTTCCAGGAAAATTCCTAGAAGGGGTTCGGGGCAGAGAGAGTTCTCTGTAAGTCCCTTAAAACAAAGTTGGGAAATCTTGAAAACTAAAGGCGGGGACCCTTGTCCTCTCTGTCCTGATACCAGCTGTACGTATCAGGACAAGGGAACCCACATACCCCATCAAAGTGACAGTTCCTTTGAAGTGTCCATAAATTCACCTGCTCAGGATGAATGCGGTCAGAGGACCGGTCAGAGGAGCAAATCGAGGAAAATCTCCTGAGCAGAGACCTTTCCGAGGCGGCCACTCTGCGTTCAGACGGGTGAAACTTTCCACCTGTTTGCTTGGCTTGTAGCCGAACTGACCGTTTTCTGCAAACTGTCCCCGTAAAGAGAGCCAGCAGTGGTGATGTAGCCATCCGGGAGGGCTCTGGGCATCGAGGGTTCTAGGGAAGACCTTTGCCCTGGGCTGTAGTCACCACCAGCAAGTCAAGGTTTGGAGACCCTACGATGACGAGGCGGAGAAAGGAGATTGCTGGACACCAGGCAGGAAACCAGCGCGTGGCTGCGGCTGGAGACTGAAGACAGCGGCTTTCCAGAACCTTGCTTGAATGCGAGGCTCAGGGCATGCCCGGGTCAGGGGAAGTCTGTGCCTCATGCTGGAAGGAAGGACGACCCTCTCAGAAATGGTTGGTGGCAACTACTCCTTCCAGGATGGAAGCTGAGGCTTCCCCGAGACCGGCAAGATCCAGGTGACCGACCTGACCCCAGAGAGCTGAGGGCCATGACCCCCACATGGCACCTGCCACTTCCCAGGAGCGGAGCCATCCCGGGAGACCAGCATGGGCTGGAGACCCACGCTCAGTTCTGTGTGGCTGGGGAGCCTGCCTTTGCTAGTGACACACACGTGCATGAGAGAGGGAGGGAGGACGGCCACCTGGGCGCAGTTCAGGAGGGGTGAGTGATCGAGAGGACGCCGGGGTCAGGGGTCTGGGACGCCACACTCTGGACACGATAAGGGTCCCGGGCAACGCGGACTTGCCGGGCTGGACTCAGACACAGACGGGACTGGTCCCCAAGGAGCAGGTGTGGCTCCAACCAGGACTCAGGACTGGGGGTGGAGGACAAGGAAAGAAGGTGAAGGGCCACCAAGCCAGAGCTGGGGCTGGGCTCTTATAGGACGGGACCCTGGGCAGGTCCCAAGGTGAAGAGGTGGGGACAATAGAGGACAATGTCCCACCTGTCCCTGGTCTCCAAGTGTGTTCAGGTCCCCTTCCTGTAAGTGGATTCTTGTTAAGAAGAGACCCATCTGCCCGAGTTTCTAGGATCACTGAAGCTTGTTACACACATATACACACACCACACACATGCACACATGGACACACACATGCACACACATCCTCCAGACACATCATAGCACATACACGGCACCCCCAACACGCACACTGCACAAAACACACAGACACGCTACACCACAAAAACCTAACACATGTCCTTATCACACACACACCCCCCACCACATACATGCACACACACCCCCCCACATGCACAATCTGCAGACCGACCACACCACACACACAACATACACGCTCACGGCACACACACTCACGATACACGTGCAGCGGACACACATTTGCTCCTTGAGTTGTCGCGGGGCGCTCTGAATTTCTTCAGAGAAAAATGGACCAACCTCCATTTTTCAGGAGCCCCTGTGCCGGGAGGCTGGAGAGAAAGACAGGGAATAAGACAGGGAATCGTTTTGCGTCCGGCACATTGTTTTGCCTTCCCCACTTCATTGGACTCTCATCGGAAAAACTCCTGGAATCATGTCCTATGAAAAGGAACCATTGTGCTTGGGGCCTTGGTGCTGGGCAGAGGAATGTTGCCTGTTTGCCTTTGGGGCATAGTTGTTATCAGAGAGGAAAGTGCTTTGCGTTTCCTTCTTTAGAGCAGCCAACCTACATGTCCTACTTCTTTTTTTCCAAGTGCATTTATTTATTTTGAGACGGGGGGGGGGGGGGGGAGGGAGAGCGGGAGACAGTGGGGGAGGGGCAGGGAGAGAAGGAAAGAGAATCCCAAGCAGCCTGTGCTGTCAGCACAGAGCCCAACGCGGGGCTCGATCTCACGAACCGTGAGATCATGGCCTGCGCTGAGATCGAGAGTTAGACCCTCAGCCAACCGAGTCGCCCAGGCGCCCCCAACATATCCTACTTCTGAAGCACTTACACGGACACCCCGTTCCTGAGGCTGTGTGCCTGTCGTCAGCGGCTCAAGAGCTGGGGTTCTTCTGACATGGGTCAAGCCCTGCTCCTGATGGCAACTGCAGAGGACATTTTATTTTATTTTTATTTTATTTTATTTTCTGCTTTCTTGACCTGTGCACCGCGGGGCATAGCCGACCTGGCAGTGCTCACAGACTCCATACCTTCCCTGCCCCCCGCACGAACGTCTCTCATTCTCCCCACCCCACGTCGGAACTGGTGGCCATTGCCCACCCTGACCACACACAACAGCTCCTGCCTCTAAAAAAGCTAACAACAAAATAATAATAAATAAAGGGGGCAGCTCATGATCGTGCATGACGATTGTTCTCCCAGACGGGTCCTGAAGGTCCGTGTGCTCCCTCACTTGGTTAGGTGTTAGGACACCCCTCTGAAGCCTCCGCCTGGGTCTCCAAGTGTTCGTCATTCTCCAACTCTTTACAGATTGCTCCTCTGGAACAAAGACCATAGAGGTGGAGACAAGAAAGCTTCCCAAAGTCTTTCCCTCGGGAGCAGTCCCAATTGCAGACTTCATTTCACGTTGCGGCCCCAGGTTTTTGTCAGAGATACCAGACTCACCTGCCAGGTAGATATCATCGGCTGAGGAGGTTCTGAAGGTCAGAGTGGACCCATACCAGATTCACCTGCCAGGTGGACATCATCGGCTGAGGAGGTTCTGAGGGTCAGAGTGGACCCCAATTCAGCATCAGATGAAAGAGCCGAAAAGGAATAAATGAAAGATGTCAGGTTGGTGGATGTCATTCCAAGAATATCTCCGAGTGAGGCCTTTCATTTCACAATAAAGGAGAAATGGGCATTTCAAAAGAGGTGAAGGCCAAGGATTTAGATGAAAAATATTTTACGCAGGTTTGAACTTTCCCCTGTTCTTAAAAACGTCTTGTGTTGTAATGTCCTTACGCACAAGACACAATCTGGGGGATTTTCCGCACCCCATTCACCACCTAAAGTCTCACTTGTGCCCTGGGTGAGAATCGCAACCAGAACGACAGGGGGCTGAGTACGCATTTAGCGCCCCGAGCCGGGCTCAC
Source organism: Felis catus (assembly GCF_018350175.1). NCBI lineage: Eukaryota > Metazoa > Chordata > Mammalia > Carnivora > Felidae > Felis > Felis catus. Next base: position 215,802,616 of record NC_058375.1, read on the forward strand.
CCAATCTCCCTGGTCGCCCACAGAAGGGAGAGCGGTGTGTCTCCAGAAGTGACGGGTTGGCACACGAGCAGACATAGTAGAGAGCAGGACGCAGGTCTCCTCCCAGGTCTCTCTGCACCGAGGTCTCACGTTTTCTAATTCACGTGTCTGGCTTCCACGTAGACTTTTGCAGGAATACGGGGATCTGAGTCAGCCTCCCTGTCCCCTACCCCAAGAAAAGAAACCATTGCCCTGTGTCCCCTCGGGTTTTCGGGGAAGTGTCTCATTCCGTGCAGGCAGGTACCGGTTGTCAGCTAATGTCTCAGTCTGGAATCCCCCCGAGGACTGACCGGTTCACCCAGACTTGAGTTCAGGTTACTTGGGGAGCACCTGGCTGGCTCAGTCGGAAGAGCGTGCGACTCTTGATCTTGGGGTTGTGAGTTCGAGCCCACGTTGGGTGTAGAGATTACTTAAAAACAAATAAATAAATAAACTTTAAAAAGGAAAGAAAGGTTACCCAGGGGGTAAGGGCGTCGCGCCTGAGGGAGGGAGGGGGAAGGTGAGACGGAGAAGAAAAGAAGCACAATAAAAAGCGCGTTGATGTAGGCAGTCCCTCTGTAGGCAGCTGTGGACGAGCCCTGCGTCAGCCTGTGGAATGTCCTTCAGGGCTGGTCCTCCCGTGGAAAGGAAAGCTGGATATTTATCCCCAGCTGTCTAGGGTTTATGCTAGGGGCTTTAGATTATTTTTCATGTTTATTTATTTGTTTTGAGGGAGAGAGAGAGAGAGCATGAACAGGGGAGGGGTAGACAGAGAGGGAGAGAGAGAATCCCAAGCAGGATCCACACTGTCAGTGCAGATCCTGATGTGGGGATCAAACCCACGAACCGTGAGATCATGACCTGAGCTGGAATCAAGAGTCGGACACTTAACTGACTGAGCCACCCAGGTGCCTTCATGTTAGCAGGCTTAGATCCCCCAAAGCTTCTGGGCTTTCTGAGCAACGTGTGTGGAGGGGAGGTGCCTGGCAGGCCAAGGGCAGCTAACTACCATGAGTCCCCATGGGTCCTTGGTTACCAGGTTTCTACAGAACTCATAGGTTAAGAGTCTTAGAGAGAAGGTCTCTTGGGTGGATCAGGAAAATAAAACTTTCCATATCGAAAAAGAAGAAAAACAGAGCTATTTTCAGTTCCCCTTCCTTTTAACACTAACTTAATGACTTGCTCTCACTTTGGAATGTTCTGGGTAGAAGGACTTCCCCCTGACCCTGCAGCAGACCCTCCCTACATTGGCCTGAACATCACGTCATGTTTAAGCACGACACCCGTCTGCCTGGCTTTCAGAGACACGGGCAGGTAGGGTTGGAATTAACATGACCACAGAGGAGATCCAAAACCAAGAAGGTAATTTCAGCCCATGAACTTCAAAATAGACTTTCTCTCTGATTGAGAGAAAGGATTAGCACCCCTTTCCGCAGCCAGGCAGGGCCAGGCCATGGACTTTCAGGTAAGCACAGCGCCCCATTTCCTGCCGGGGGTCATGGGAAGCCCCAGGTGGGAAGAGTTCACGTTTAGAGGCAGCTCTGCTCTCTCTTTCCCAGACCTGACTGAGAGGGGAATGCGCACCAGATACGGGTAGGGAGACATCGACGGCAGAAGGGTCCCGGCTCTGATCCCTCCTGGGGGCCTCTGGGGGTCCGGTGACAGCAAGGGCTGTTCAGCATACTTCACGAGGCTTGTCTTACCAGAAAGAGCTCGCTAGCTTTGCACATTCGAGCCTCTCCGTTACTAGGGACGCAGAGCCCAGGGCCCGCAAGTCTGCCGAAGGGGCCACCGCGGTGGCCTGGACGAGATTCCACCAGCATCCGTGGAAGGGGGACACGGCAGAGACTTGGAGGTGCCAATAGCTCTTCAAGAGCCGAGAGGAGGCGGGTGGACAAAACGGGGCCCTGCCCAGCCAACGGAACATGAGCACATCAGCTCCAGAAGTCGACAGAATCCCAAGGCAGGGGGCAAAGACCCCCGTCCCCCCAGGGGACTCCAGACCCAGCGTACCCGGAGCTGGAGTCCAGAACCTTTCCCCACCAGCAGGGGGCGCCCTGAACCCTCAGACAGGAGTCAGTAGGGGCGGGGCTCCAGAAATCTGAAAAACAGGGAATTTATCCCCAAAGACTGGGCGCCTCCCAAAGTGATTCTTTGAGAGCCTGACTTCAAGCTGAAAGTTGGATTCGATATCTAGTAGTTCAGTTTCATCTAACTGTTCCCAGCTACATGCTCTGAACGGAGCGTGGGCAGAAAGCAGGGACGTTTCTGTGGCTGGCTGTTGCCATAACTGAGTGCAGACGCTGGACGAGAGTGAGGCCACCGCAGTAATCCAGAGGGAGACCGCGGTCACCCCTGTTAGCCCGGGTAGCGGGCGTTTGTCATTTCAGCGATTTGCACGACGTTCTTCCCTTTGTGTTCAAACAAGATGGTTCAGTGACCCTGGGCGTGCTCCCCAGGGTCACGGAACAGCCCTGTCTGAGGTCCCTGTTCTCCCGAGAAGAGCCCCAAGAACCTGGTGGGCCTGGCTGCTCCCCGAGGTCAAGGGCTCCTTTCTCCTTCCACTCAAAACCTGTAGTAAAGGCTCGGGAATAAACTTCGCTTCATATGGACGAGGAAGTCAACAACACAGTACGTTAGAGAGCTCACGGCCAAACTGACTACCTCAGAAAATGTAGGGGGGTGGCGCCTGCGTGGCTCAGTCCCTTAACTGTCTGGTTGAGCGTCTGACTCTTGGTTTTGGCTCAGGTCGTGATCTTACGGTTCGTGAGTTCAAGCCCCGAGTCAGGCTTTGCACTGACAGTGTAGACCCTGTTTGGGATTCTCCCTCTCTCCCTCTGTCTCTGTGCCTCCTCAAAAAAATAAATAAACTAAATAAGAAAAAAGAAAAAAAAGAAAATGTAGGGGCACCTGGGTGGTTCAGTCAGTTAAGTGACCGACTCTTGGTTTTGGCTCAGGTCATGATCTCCCATTTTATGGGTTTGAGTCCTGCATCGGGCTCTGTGCTGACAGCATGGAGCCTGCTTGGGATTCTCTCTCTCTCTCTCTCTCTCTCTCTCTCTCTCTCTCTCTCTTCTCTCTCTCTCTCTCTCTCTCTGCCCTCTCTTGCTCACATTGTCTCTGTCTCTATCAAAAATAAGTAAATCAACTTAAAAAAACAAGAAAATGTAATGTCTTAGGAAGAAGGAATTATGAATCAGGTTAGATGTGGACTCCTCATTCATCGAATGCCTGGTAAACATTTGTGAAAAGAACAACTTAACTACAGACCTACTGAAAAACAAATTCCAGTTAGTTTAAAAGAAATATTATGCTTAAAAAGTCTACATGCGAACGGTTTAGAAATACACGTTAAATGTATCTCTCAAACCTGTGACTGTCACAGGATTTTCCAAGTTTGAACACTAGCATTTATTTCAAAGACGGTGATAAATATAGTGGAATCCATCAAAATTTAAATAGTATGTGTCAGAGCAAACCATATGTAGAACTCAAAGTCAGACATCTGATTTCAAAAAGTCTTTCAAACAAATACGAAAAGTGGAAATATCATTAATATTTAAATTTCTTATACATATGAATAGAAAGGCATTCAAACTGTAATAGAACGAGCAAATGCAAGGTCAGATATATACAAATTATGATAAATGAGTGACTAATAAATATTTGGACAAATGCCTGGCTTTATTAGTAACCATGAAAAGTGGTTTAATAATAACATAGTTATAAACAATCTATAATATAAATGGTAATAAGTACCATTCTACGCACTCAACCACGAGCAATTGTTAAAAGTTGAAACTTCCCGGCGGGCCTGGGTGGCTCAGTTGGTTGAGCATCCCACCCTTGATTTCAGCTCCAAGTCCTGATCCCAGGGTGGTGGGATCGAGCCCTGAGTCATGGGCTCCACTCTGAGCATGGAGTTTGCTTCAGATTCTCTCTCTCCTCCTCTGCCGTCTCTCTCAAATTAAATAAGACGAGGGGCGCCTGGGTGGCGCAGTGGGTTAAGCGTCCGACTTCAGCCAGGTCATGATCTCGCGGTCCGTGAGTTCGAGCCCCGCGTCAGGCTCTGGGCTGATGGCTCAGAGCCTGGAGCCTGTTTCCGATTCTGTGTCTCCCTCTCTCTCTGCCCCTCCCCCGTTCATGCTCTGTCTCTCTCTGTCCCAAAAATAAATAAACGTTGAAAAAAAAATCAAATTAAATAAGACGAAATACAAAAACAAAATTAAAACATTTGAAAATTCCAAACCATCGTGAGAGTTCGTGAAAGCGAATGCTGTCTGATGCTGTCACTCGGGGCATAAATTGTCCTGACATTCCTTGACTCCAATTTGATGTTGGACAAGCCCGTGCCTTTTGAGTTTCGAAATCTAACCTGAGAAATGATTTCCGAATTCAAAGATTTGTGCACAAAACAGCCATGGCCATAATATTTACAATGAGAGAAAAAAAATGGAAATAACTCAAAGAGTTAGGGCAGAACAGACCATGGCTTTCTATAAAATGTGATGCCGTGAATCATATTTTACAGAGAGTTCATAATGCCCTGGGGAAATCTTTCTCTTTAATATTTATTTGCAAAAAAGATACACCATTGCAACGCTTGTGGTTGACCTTTAAGACGTGAAGAGTTCTTAGAAGATAGTTGCTATCTTTTTTATGAGCAAATTTTAATTTTTTAACTACTGTGGTGAAAACAAACTGCTGTTTTAAAGAACACTTAAGATTTTTTAAATTTTTTTAAAATTTTATTTATTTCTGAGAGACAGAGAGAGACAGAGCACGAGCAGGGGACAGGTGGAGAGAGAGGGAGACACAGAATCCGAAGCCGGCTCCGGGCTCTGAGCTGTCAGCACAGAGCCCGACGCAGGGGTCGAACTCACGGACCGTGAGATCATGACCTGAGCCGAAGTCGGACGCTTAACCGACTGAGCTACCCAGGCACCCCAGAACACTAAATTTCTTAAAGATTTTTTTTTTCTTCCCCTCAGCATCTGAAGCCGATGACAGAGGCCTTCCCATCTTAAACAACGAGATTCTACCTCCGGATAGAACCACATATTCAGAGCAGCTTAAAAGTAATTACAACTGAGTCATTGTGTATAGCAGCTCGTATTTTTTTCTCACTGTGACATGTGTGGGAATCCTGCTTTTTCTGATATAATTTGGTCTCTGTTATTCCAACATACGGTGGGGGTTTGTCGTGAATGACAACGTCAGCGTATTTTAATAACAGAATATACCTTTTGGTATCCGCGAAGGAATTAATTATTCACCGCACCCAGCTGTCAGAACACCCAACTCTCATCCTGGGTAGCCCGTAGGGCCTCAGCAGTGCATTATTAATGTTCCCTATTTACAGGCCTGCACAATGCAGAAAGCAATTTCCCATAAAATTGCTGGGTGTTTTGCCTTGTTCATTTGGAACGACTTGGAGAACGGTCGTTCAGCTGGATTATTACGGTAATGTTACAACTTTCTGCGGTATTTTAGAAACAATCATGTAAAATTTGGTGGCATCGTGAATCATAAAAGCAGCTGTTTACAAATTACTGCCAGCTCCTGAGAACCAAAGATTGACAATTCGAAAGGCCACAGGCAGCTCCTGGGTGTCCCTTGAAGGGATAAAAATGTCTGCTGTTTGCTTTTCATTACGCGTCCTGCAGAATGCGTCCACTGTGGTGCTGCTGGGGCATCAGGTACCCTGTGCCTCCGTCGTCCCCAGGCCCGCCCATCCCCCCACCACCCATAGCGCCCGTAGACCAGGAAAGAAGCCCACCCCCCAACGCGCCGATTAGAGTCTCTGTCCAAGGAATTTGCGATTTGCGACTTGGAAACGAGTTGGCACACGGTGGCAAGCCCTGGAGACCCGTCAAGACACCTTAACACACCCTGGAGACAAATTCATTTAGATCCTAAATGGGTCACACATAGGATGTCTGTATGGCCCAGCAAATCCCCTCTTCGGGATATAAGCCCCCCCAAAACTGAAACACCAACCCAAGCAAGTACACGCTCTTGCCAGCATTATTCACGATAATCAGAAAGAGGAAACCGCTCAAGTTTTCATCAATAGATGAATGGATTGGGGCGCCTGGGTGGCTCAGTGCGTGAAGCAGCCGACTTCGGCTAAGTCGTGAGCTCGTGGTTCAGGAGTTCGAGCCCCGCGTCGGGCTCTGTGCTGACGGCTCAGAGCCTGGAGCCTGCTTCGGATTCTGTGTCTCCCTCTCTCTCTGCCCCTTCCCCACTCACACTGTCTCTCTCAAAAATGAATAGAACAGAAAAAAATTTAAAAATATATATGAATGGATAAACAAAATATGGTGTAGCCCCACAATGGAATATTATTCAGCCATCAAAACGAATGGCACCAAAACCCACACAGATGAAACGCAAAACACTCCGCTAAGTAAAGGAAGCCGGTCACCAGGAGCACATAGTAAATGATTCCATTCATGGGAAATTTCCACGATGGGTCAATCCAGAGGCAGAGAGCAGATTGGTGATTGCCAGGGGCTGGGGCTGGGGATACTAGGGAGAGGGCTTCATGGGTATCTCAGTCTCTTCTGGCTGCTGTAACAAAAATATCATGAACAAGGCGGGGGGGGGTGCTTGTAGACAACAGAAATCTCTTTCTTACAGTTCTGGAGGCTGGGAAGTCCAAGATCAAGGTGCTGACAGGTTCAGTGCCCGGTGACCTCAGCTTCCTCACGGAAGGCTGTATTTTTTTGTGGTGCCCTCTGATGGCAGAAGGGCAGGGCTGCCTCTGGGGTCTCTTTTACAAGGGCACCAGCCCCACTCATGAGGGCTCCACCCCGTGACCTAATCCCCCCTGGGAAGCCCCGTCTCTTGGTTCCCTCCCAGTGGGCATTAGGTTTCAACACACGAATGGAGAGGCGGGGACCAAATATTTAGTCCGCAGCAATAATTAGTCCGCAGCACCTCGTTTTCTTTCGAGGTGATGAAAATGTTTTGGAATGAGAAAGGAGTGGTGTTGCACACATTGTGCATGTAGCAAACGCCACTGCATGGGGCACTTTAAAGAGGCTAATTTTATGTTAGATGAATCTCACTTCGGTGACAAGTGATTCGTACAGAGCTGGCACTCGGAATTGCTAAGGCAGGTGCTAAAGGAGGCCAGGAGGGTGGGCTGGAGGCCGCAGTGGCTGGTGACATCCTACCCCCGACATTCCGGTTCTCAGGAAGTCCTCTGCGGACCCACAGCACATGCCCTTCCTTCGCTGCGGGAATGGATTCTGCCTCTCGCAACCCAGCAGTTTCAGACGAAGGTGGCCTCTTTCTAACAAAATCACGGATAGATGCGTCCTGCTCGACAGACCCGGCCAGGATCCAACCCGGGACTCAGAGCTCACCCTACAGCACTGGGGACTGACAAGCTGCTAGGATCAGGAGGGAGGCGGCTTAGAGATCAGCCCTGCTTTCTGCCATCGACGTGACCAGGCCACGTTTGTGCCTTCGGTGCTGGGTCAAGACCAGAGGTCTCCTTGCATAGAAACACGAGGGTCTCACTACCAGAGGAGCTTAGGGACGCCCATCTGGCCCGGCTCCGACGGGAAGCCTGGAGGAAAGCCTGCACTTGGGCACCACGCGGACCAGATCAAGCCCTCCTGCCCCCTTCCCTGCCCCGCCACGCGAACCGCATTTGCAGCCGAAGCCATTTTGCCGGAGGACCGCAGAGCAGCGCTGATTGAATTTTTCCTCACCGACTCGATGCCTTTGAATTGATTGAGCCAGTTCAGTGCTTGGGCATTTTTACAGGCGCGGCCTTAGTGTTCAAGCCTCCAGTGTTTACATCTGCCACAGTAATTGTTAAATGTGTCTGGAGCCTTGGAGCGTGCAGCCAACGCCCTCACTCTCGGGGGGGGGGGGGGCCCACACACTTGACCTTGTGTCCAACAGGCCTCCTAAGCCGTGTTTGTCGGGCCCGGCCGCCTCTTCACTGTCTGGGATGCGAGGTTTATTGAGCACCGGACATGTGGAATCCGGATTCCTCTTCTCTACACACCTTGGAGCTCGGCCGCTTCACAAGGCCGTCCTCCTTCCTTTCCGAGAGCCCAGCGAGGTCACCTCGCTGCTTTCTTCCAGGTTCAGCTCCAAAGGGCCCCACAAGGAGGTCAGAGACAGGAACTGAAGGCTGTTTTCTTCTCATGCACAGACTCCCTCCCTCGGTAGACGTTCAGTCTACCGAGATCTGTTCCTTAAAGGTCAAAATGCAAGTGACCATTAAAACCCACTGGAGACCCTCCTGTCTGTTCGAGCTTTCAGCTAGTCTGGGATTATTGTCTAAACCGCCTTTCACCACCCGATACCAACCCACTGGGGAATTTGGTAGCTCTTACTTTTGAAATGTTAATTTAAAAAATACAGTAGCGTTCAGCTAATGGTGGTTGTAACTTTGGCTGAGGTTTTATGTTATTTTATTTTTTAAGTTTATTTTTGAGAGAGAGACAGGAGAGAGAGAGAGAAAGCAGGGGAGGGGCAGAGAGAGGGGGACAAAGAATCCGAAGCCGGCTCTAAGCTGTCAGCTGTCGGCACAGAGCCCGACGCGGGGCTCGAACTCACGGACTGCCGGATCGTAACCTGAACCGAAGTCGGCCGCTTAACCGACGGAGCCACATGACATGTTTTATCAATGAAAAGCCAACCATACCAGCTCGCCAGCAATAACCCCTTTGATGGATCCCCCTTCTGGGCGTCCTGGCTGTTCGTGTCCCCCGCCCCCCCAAGTTCATGTGCTGCAGCCCAATCTTCAGTGTGAAGGTGGGGCCTCTGGGAGGTGATGGGGCTGAGGTGAGGTCCTAAGGGTGGAGCCCGTTGATGGGACTAGTGCCCTTGTAAGGAGGTGAGACAGCTGGCTTCCTCTCTCTGCTCCCTCCAGCCGTGGCTACAAGAAGACAGACACCTGCAAAGCAGGAAGAGAGCCTTTATCAAGAGCCCGAGCCCCCCGGCCTCCGAATCCCGGACTGTAAGGCTCCAGAACCGCGAGAAAGACCGTTCTGTTGGTGAGGCCCCGGGTTCTGGAAGATTCTGTCACAGCAGAACGAGCTGAGGAAGACACCTGCCGCTCACAGTCGGATCTCTCGCGGTCACGGCCGCCCCCGGCCCCTCCCCTGCTTGCAGTATCCGGCTCGGTGGGCCCCTGGCTGATTGTCCCCTGACAGCCTGCCTCCTCGGCTCCCGTTAGCGCCCACGTGGCCAGAATGTCACAGCGTGCGTCCCGTGGCTCCGGATATGCCGTCACTGAGAACGCCGTTCTTTCCCAAGTTGTCTCCGCTTCTGTGCCCCTTTGTGTAACCTGCCGTGCACGCGCGATGCCCGTTTTGTTCCCCCTCCCGTGTGCCCAGCGTCTAACAGAGCAGGTGCTCAGCAGCTATTTGCTGGGGGCGTCCCTGAACTAGTGGCGGCCAGGAGCTTTCCCGAAGTCCCCGACAGGGAGGCCCGCTCCACGAGGTAAGGCCAGAGACTCGGGGGGTGCACAGCAGGAAGCGGCCTCACAGCCACCAAGCGCTTGGGGCAGCCATGGTCTGGAAGGGCCACGGGACCTGCCCCAGGCATGTGGCTGCTTCCGGAGCGTCAGATCCCGGAGGAAAAGCTGGCCGAGCCGGTGGGAGCGTCTCCTGTCGCTCTGGCTTGGAGGTGATGTCATCTTATGGAGAAGCCGTTCAGGACGGAGGACGTGACTGTGTCACAGTCACACGGCAGGAGGAGCATCGAGGGGAGGGGTGCGGCCCTTGTCCCCTCCCTCTCCTCTGTTCTTCTCATCCCCCCTACCCAAGTGACGAGCACAGACAGATCAGCCGCTTGAGTATTTTTCTAGAATGCTATCCTGTCCTCTCCACCCCCCTCTGCTGCAGCCGTAGCTGAAGGGCCTTCTCATAGTTTTCCTCCCGGTACAGAACCATCAGAGCAGTATCTTAAAACCGCAAATTTAACTCCCTCTCGAAGTGATCCGATATGTCAATGCAAGTCCAAACTCCCCGCTCCGGTGTACTCGCAGCCCTCCTTATTCTGGGCTCTTTCTTGTTCCCTGGGCTTCCTCCGGGGGAGCGTTGCCTCAGACCCCTCGTGCCCTAGAAGCAGTGGAGGACAGCTCGCCTTCCTCAGACTCATCAAGCTCGATGCCCCTGGGCCTTTGCACAGGCTGCTCTCCACATCCAGAGCTTGATGCCTTCCCTGTCTACCTGATAAACACTTACTCTTTTTCTCAGAGGGTACAAGGACCTGTTTCCACGCAAGCGTTCGCCCGTGTTGGCCCGTGTTCGCCAGTGCTCGCCGCGTGCCGAGTGGCACGCTACAGGTGCCCGTGTCAGCGCCGGCCTCGGGGAGCCAGAGGACAGAGACAAGGGGCTTGCAATTGGCTGAGTTCTGCCAAAGAAAGTGTTGGAGGAACCAGAAGCCTCGACGTCCCGGTTGGCCCAGATTCTTCTTGCTTTTGCAGCAAAAATCTCGTGTCTCGGGAAATGGTTGGTCACCTTTAACCCTGCGGGGACCCAGAGAAGGAAGGCCCGGGTGCCAGGCGTTAAGTCCGCTAGAAGGCAGGAAGCGGGGAGAGGGATCCAGCAGGTTGAACTGCTTGAGTGGAGGGAGGAGGGCCTGGTCAAGGAGCAGAAGGAATCCCAGTCCGGCTGGGCAGGGCGGAGACTTTCTGGAATAACCCCTCCGCCCTCAGCCACCACGTCAAGCTCCAAGAAACACTCCTCCTCTCCTCTGAGGCCCTATGGACCACGCGCCGCCATCAAATATAGCCACTCCCACATCTCATGACGTCGCTCAACGTATTACTTCCTTTGCCCTCTTTACCGATTTTCTTCGCGGTGACCCCAGGCCAGAGACCGCTGCGTAATCCCCTGCGTCTGATCGGTAGCAAGACGGCGGTAAACATCCCAGGCATAGACGGCCCTTGGACGGTGCCTGCTTGTTCCCAGAGCACCTTGCAAGCACCCGCTAAATTAACGCTGTATCCAACGGAGCTATTTTTCCACGACAGACAGGGAAGCATTCATCCCGGCCACGTCCGTTTCCAAGGCTCGCCGGGAGGCCAGGAGAGAGGCCGGGAGAACAGGATGGGCAGGGGACACCCAGGGCCAGGGCACAACGCGCGGGAAAAGAAAATTCACGAGCGCAGGTTCAGAGGAAGATTCTAGATCAAACTGAGTTGGCATGGGGCTTTGTTCTTTCCTTTACTGTCCCCGGACTCGAAGTCCCGTGAGGACGGAGACCGTCTCGCTCCTGTTCACCGCTGTGCCCCGAACTTGCAGGGGGTGGGGGTGGGGGCTGCTGGGACTTCGCAGGTTTCGGCCGGTTCAGGGAAGCCTCTCTGCTCGAGCGTGGTGGCTACTGCCTGGGCCGTGCCTCCTGGACCGCCCGCCCCCCAACCCCCCACCCCACCAAATCATAATCGGACGTCTTCACAATGTTCTGTGTGGTGCATCTTAACTTCTGAGAACTGGTTTAATGGATTTCATCAAGTCAGTGATCCGGGGTGGCTCTAAAAATTAATTACAACTGAGGCCTCCTCGCCCACCTGGAAAACGCTTCTTTATCTCTGAACACCCAGCTCAGACATCCTTCTTAGGAGAAACTTCCCAGGCATCATCGTTTTTGCCATCAGGGAAGATCACTCCATCTGCCAACTTGTCCCGTGTTATGTTCTCCCTTCTGTTGAGACATTTATCACACTGCATGCAACAAAATTCGGCCTGTGTGCCCGTTTCGACCACCAGATGGGTCAACCAGACTGAAGTCCATGAGATCGGAGAAGTGGTCTTGTTCCTTTTTCCATCCCAGGCCTGTTTACACTGAACTAACCGATGAGCGACTGGTCTGGCGTGAGCTGGCCTGTGGACTCTCCCTTTGAGTCCCTCATTCTAGAACCCAAACCTCATCCAGGGAAGTCTGTCCTCCCTTCCTCTCCCTCCCTCCCAGCCTCCCTCCCTCCTGTCCTTCCTTCCTCCCTTCCTCCTTCCCACCTTCCCTCCCTCCTGTCCTTTCTTCCTTCTTCCCTTCCTTCCTTCCTCCTTCCCACCCTTCCTCCCTTCCTCCCTCCCTCTTTCTTTCCTTCCTCCCTCCCGTCCTTTCTTCCTTCCTCCCTCCCTCCCATCTTTCCTTCCTTCCTTCCTCCCTCCCTCCCTCCCGTCCTTCCTCCCTCCCTCCCTCCCGTCCTTCCTTCCTTCTTCCCTCCCTTCCTTCCTCCTTCCCATCCTCCCTCCCATCCTCCCTCCCTTCCTCCCTTCCTTCCTTCTTTCCTTCCTTCTTTTTTTCCAATGGGGCTGTGGAAGGCGGTGATAAAGTCTGGGACGTAAACAAAACACACCATATGGGGTATAAGTCTCCTTGTTCACGCTGCAGTCCATCCTTAAGTAGACTGGCATCATCTGCACACTGCGAGCTCCTGGGAGACACAAACTCTGCCTTCAATGCCTGTGTATCCTTGGCACGCGACATGGCACCAGCTCGACAGATGTTTAGGGAACCAGGGAAACCTACGAGGTGATCACATCTGCGAGATCAAATCAACAAGACGCCCATCTGCCTGTACACACAGGGGGACACGCGTTTGCAGCGCCCCTCAAGCAAACCACACTACACCCAGGCTCGCGACCGGTGACATGGAAGGAGGCAGCGCAATCAGCCCTGTCGTGGCCTCCGAGCCCACCTAACATGGGCGGTGCTGGAAATAAGGTCAGAAAAGTAAGTTTCTTCTGTGGACTCACTCTTGCCTGAAGTGCTGGTGAAAATTCGTACGGATCAGCAGGATGTTAGAGCTTCATTAACTGGGGAGGGGGCGGGGGGCTGGGGGGCTCTGTCGGTTAAGCGTCCAACTTGTGATCTCAGGGTCATAGGTTCAAGCCCCACACTGGGCTCCACGACAGAGGTGGAGCCTACTTAAAAAAAGAAAAGAAAAAAAGAAAAGAAAAGAAAAGAAAAGAAAAGAAAAGAAAAGAAAAGGAAAGAAAACTTCATTAAGTGATATAAGAGGACAATCACTGAATAACTACTGTTCTACAGTAAGGACAATAGCTATTTTTACAACTGCTTTGTCAGCTCAAAAACAAAGCCTTTAGGCAGAGTAAAATAGAAAAAAAAATCCATTCAATAGATTATTTAACAATGCAAGGGAGATACATTTTTTAACCTCTTAAGAATGTCCCCAAAACCCTTTTTGGGAGTAATCAAATTAATCTGACCAATGCTTTAAAGCCCAAACGGTGCCCAAACCTGGTTATGCTTCAAAACGAATTAGGGATTTTTTTTAAATGCAATTTTGTGTGAGGTGACAGCTGTCACCCACAGAATCTATGTGTTACAAATCCCCCCAAAATGTCCCTTCTCCTGGTTGACTCCGCCCTGAGGCAGGGCTCACTGTGGATAAGCTGAGGGTGGCCTGGATTTCAGTCCCTATTAGTCTCCCCGGCCAGGTGCCTTTGCACAGTGCGCAAACTTCACAACTGCACCTAGCACTCTTGCTCTATTTTTAATTTTTTTTAATGTTTACTTGTTTATTTTGAGAGAAGGAGAACACGATCAGGGGAGGAGCAGAGACAGAGGGAGAGAGAGAACCCCAAGCAGGCTCTGGCCCATCAGCACAGAGCCTGACCTGGGCCTCCATCCCACGAACTGTGAGATCACGACCTGAGCCGAAATCAAGAGTCTGACGCTTAAATGACCTGAGCCACCCAGGTGCCCCTGGCGTCCCTGTTCTTGACTTTTGCGACAGATTCTGACTTGGGGAATGGAGTGGATGAAGCCTGGGATAGATCATTTCAGCAAGTTCCCAGGCCAGTGTAATTCACAAGTATGAGAACCACGCCTGAAGAAGGCAATCAGCATGTATTCAACAATCATGTTTCCAATGTACCTTGGCACTCACTTCCTGGTACTTTATCGGAGCTGTTTGGTGGTTCCCACGTGCGGAAGAAGACAAGTGTGGCTTTTGGTTGGAAACACGATTTGGAAAGTCCTTGGCGTGCTGTGCAGACACCTCCGGAGTCACTGTTGTGGCTGCGGACCGCCCATCGTTGTGGTCTCACCGGGGACCCCGATATGAGCTAACCGGGCTGGAGGAGGGCACCTGACATCAGCGTGCCCCGCCCAGCCGGGCATAGGTGCCCCCCTCTCCCCGGGCAGGAGCCCCTCTCGGCCGCAGTCAGCACAGCTCCCACCATGCCCTGCTTTGCACCTGTCTCTCTGTACCGGTGCTCACCCGGTGACTGGCAAAACGCAGTCCTGTGAGCAGAAACCATCCCTAAACAAATACGTGCAGTGTGTGCCTCTCTGCCTTTTGAGATGTTGTCCTTGAAAGAAAATTCCATGACAAAGCGCGGTTGCCCTGGAAGTGGGAATGCTCCCCGCCAGCCCTTGCCCCTCAGCCTCCCCCGGGCGGCTGCTGTGTGGACGGTACTCCCAGCAGGACGCCGGTGGTAGTCAGAAGGGGTGTGGATGGTGGGGGGCGGGGGCCTCTGTCAGCAGACAGCAAGGGCAGGGGTGAAGCTTATGTTGCCAGAAGCTTCACTCTCCAAAGGAGAAGATGGACACCGTGTGCCTTATCAGGCCCAGGAATGGGGCGGCCCGAGACCCCCAGGCTGCCTCCCCAGGAGGCGGAGAAAGGACCAATCCTGTCTCAGCCATGGTCCGCCTCCCTCAGTAAGCTTATTATCCAAGTGAAATTCCATCCAGAAAAGTAGCCTAGAAGTCACCGCGATAAATGTTTTCATTTTCTTTCTATCCCAAGGGTCTCCTATCACTTACCTACAAAAGATGCTTCAAACACGGTTCGGAAAGGAATCTTTACTTGGTAAATAGTTTTTCGATGCCGGCTTAAATCCCGTTTGCTTCCAAAAGTGAAGCCGGAGTCACTGAAACCGACAAAGTTAAAAGATACTCAATAAAAGTGAGGCAGGTCCAGAGCTGGACAGAACTCAGCCTCCTAAAGCCCCCTCCTCTGCCCCCAGGCTGAAGAAGCAACTGGCCTGCCTCGGTCTTTCTTGTTTCAGGGGTGCACCTGCAGACAGAGGGTCTGGAGAGCATCACATCCTGTAGAAGTGGGTCCCCCCCGCCCCCACCACAGGGCACCGACTCGGCTCTAGTAATCAGACCTCCGTACCCACAGTTAAACTTGAAAGGCATTCTTAAAAATACGAAGCTTGGGGCGCCTGGGTGGTGCAGTCGGTTAAGCGTCCGATTTCAGCCAGGTCACGATCTCGCGGTCCGGGAGTTCGAGCCCCGCGTCGGGCTCTGGGCTGATGGCTCAGAGCCTGGAGCCTGTTTCTGATTCTGTGTCTCCCTCTCTCTCTGCCCCTCCCCTGTTCATGCTCTGTCTCTCTCTGTCCCCAAAATAAATAAAAACGTTGAAAAAAAATTAAAAAAAAATACGAAGCTTCCTCAATAAGGTAAACAGAATTATCACCTGACCCATATGTCCGTTCCTAGGTGTATGTCCCAGAGAAATGAAAACGTGTGGACACAAAACCGACACATCAATGTTCACAGCAGCTCTGTTCACAGCGGCCAAAAGGTGGAAACAACCCATCGACTGAGGAGCGGCCGTGCAAAATGTGGTCTGTCCACACAGGGGAACGTTCCTCAGTGACACACCGACAGGTGCTGCAGCCTGGGTGAGCTGGGAAAACACGACGCTCGGGGAAGGAAAGGAGCCAGTCACGCAAGACCTCATGGCGTAGGATTCCGTTGATAGGAAACGTCCAGACCAGGTCGATGCGCGGAGACAGAAAGCAGGCTGGTGGTTGCCAAGGGCTGGGGGAAGGGGTGGGGAGCGGCCGCTGATGGGGAAGGGGTTTCCTCTTGGGGTGACAGATATGTTTGGGGGATGGGTAGAGGTGTCGGCGTCCAACATTATGAAACGTACTAAATGCCACGTAAACGCGCGCCCCGTAAGTTGGTGAAATGGTGGATTTTATGTCAAGTGCATTTTGCTACCAAAGGGGGAAAAGAAGCACCCAACTCCACCCTCCTCTCCAAAGGAGTGATCGTGGCCCTCACCAGCTTCGTTCTGCCACCACACACCTTCCTGCACGACCTCGGTCATCAGATCGCATTATTGCAATTACTTGTTGGCTCCTCTGTCTTTCCTGAGGGGCCGGAGACACCACTGGGGAGAGAGCAAGCCTGTGTTCGTTCTGAATGGTGACCAGACTGTCCCCGTGGGCACCCAGGTGAGCCACACTTGCACAGTGGTTCACACGCACTGCCGGCCCGTGCCGTTGACCCCTCCCTTCTGTACTTCCTCCCGCCCCCTCTTCTGTCTTCACAGCCTTCTTCCAGACAGGTGTAACTTCATTTCAGTTACTAGATTACAATACCGTTCCCAGAATTTACACTGGGGTCCACGTCACCTTGATTAGACGGTCGGATGTGAAAGTACCCAACAACCTAGAACAAAATTCTCTTTAGCTCTTCTGTATCGAGTTGAAAAGGAAAGAAAGAAAGATTAAAGAAAACTACAACCCTTCACTGTCATTTAAAAACAAGAAGTGTTTTCCTTTAACGCTCTCACTAGTTCTCAAAATGTGGTCACCGGATCCATGGCGGCCACAGCGTCACCTGGGAAATCATTAGGAATGAAAGTTCTCAGGCCCCACCCTGGACCCACTGAGTCAGGAACCTGGGGGCAGGACCCAGAAATCTCTTTTAAGAGGCCCTCCAGCTTTATTCTGATGCACATACAAGTCTGACAATGGCTGTTTTAAGGCAATGATTCCTATTCTGGATACTTGTTGGAATCACAGGAGGAATTTTATTTTTTATATTTAAAAAAAATTTTAAGTTTATTTACTTATTTGAGGGGGGAGGGGCAGGGAGAGAGACATAGAGAGAGAATTCCAAGCAGGCTCCACGCTGTCAGCGCAGAGCCCGATGGGGGGGCTCGAACCCACGTACCCCGTGACCATGACCTGAGCCGGAATCAAGAGTTGGACGCTCAACCGACTGAGCCACCCAGGTGCCTCCTCACATGAGGAATTTTAAAAAGTAAAGACCCCAGGGCCCCAGGAGATTCTGTGTGACCCAGGGTCCGGACCCTCTTCTTCACCCACGGTTTGCATCTTTGCAGAGAAATTGACAAAACACAGATCACAGAGTCCAAAAGAGAGTCATTGAGCCAGAAGAGGACCTAAAAATGATCCCCGACCCAAACCGCAGATGAGGAAGCTGAGGCCCAGAAGGGTTGATTCAACTGCCGAAGGTCATATCGCTGTTGCGTATGGAACTTGGGCCTGGACCCCAGGACTCTGGCCTCCCAAGCCCACACTCTCGTCCTCGGTGCAGGCGGAAACTGCTACCCTGTGCCCTTTCTCTGGAGGACGGGAGATGCTCTGTGACTGGCTGTCACTCAGCCCCTGGGTCAGGTGGACCGTGTTTGGGGGGGCATCCCCCCGATCTGACGCTCTGCGTCCCTGGACCCCACACTGAGCACCCCCGGCCTCTCTTACCTGCTACACACTCTGTTCAGGTGCGACTCCTCCAGGAAGCGCTTCAGGCTCCCTCTTGATCAGGCTCCTCCCTTCTGCCCGTCCTGCCTGTCATCTCAACTTTGTCACCTTTCATAATGTCCCCGGTTTGTCACCCCTTCTGCTGCCAAGCAACTTCCAGGGCCAGCTTTCTGTTTGTCCCCCGTCCCCCAGAGTCTCAGGCAGGGTGATGGGACCCCAGAACTGGGCATTGGTGACATGATGCATCACACCTGCACTTTTGTTTTGAGTTTATTTATTTATTTGGGGGGGGGGAGGGCAGAGAGAGAGAGAGAGAGAGAGAGAATTCCAAGCAGGCCCTGCACCGTCAGCACAGAGCCCGATGTGGGGCTCCATCTCACAAAACTCGCCATCGTGACTTGAGCCAAAATCAAGAGTCAGACTCACAACGGGCTGAGCCATCCAGGTGCCCCCATCACACCTGTACCTTTAATTTTTTTTTCAACGTTTATTTATTTTTGGGACAGAGAGAGACAGAGCATGAACGGGGGAGGGGCAGAGAGAGAGGGAGACACAGAGTCGGAAACAGGCTCCAGGCTCCGAGCCGTCAGCCCAGAGCCCGACGCGGGGCTCGAACTCCCGGACCGCGAGATCGTGACCTGGCTGAAGTCGGACGCTCAACCGACTGCGCCACCCAGGCGCCCCACACCTGCACCTTTAGAGATGACCGGCACATTCGGCGACACCCCCCTCGGCCCCGCCCAGCGAGGACCTTTTAAAGAGCTGCCTCACTCCGGCAGCACGTTTCGAAGTTTATACGCAAGTTATTCTCTGTGCCCGTCTCTCGTGCGTGCACCTGCCCTCCCTGGTGGTCGGCTCCGCTCCTGGCCGCCCGCCCTCTCCCTGGGACTGTTGTGCTCCATCCAGCCCCCTCGGCCACCTCCTCCCACCTCCCCCAGCTACTCTTCTCATTGTTTTCCTGTCCCCTGGGAGCCCCTGTACTCAAATTCCCTGCCTGCCTCGCCCCCCATCACCTACCTTACAGCAAACAGCGTGTTTTATCTCTCAGAACAAAAACGAAAATTAAAAGTAGTGACTGCTGCCGTTCTCAAGCAATTTTACGAAACACTGTGTCTTTCTCACAGCCGTAAATTGTACATTATTGCAGCATAAAGAACGCCGAGTCGCTCCTGAGTCCCGGAGGGAAGCCTTATGCCTCCACGTGGTGCCAGCTTGTTGTTTGAGGTTGCTGTTGGGGATGGAGGAGGCACCTGTCTTCGAAACCCTCAAACCAAATCTGCAGTTATGTTTGGACGGCATCCTTTAAAAAATTTTTTCTTCATTTATTTTAGAGACAGAGAGAGGGTGAGTGGGGGTGAGTGGGGGAGAGGCAGAGAAAGAGAGAGAGAAAATCCCAAGCAGGCTCCCCACTGCCGACGCGGAGCCTGATGCTGGGCTCAAACTTGCGAACCATGAGATCATGGCCGGAGCTAAAACCAAGAGTAGGAAGCTTAACCGACTGAGCCGCCCATGTGCCCCGATTGGACGGCATTCTTATCAATCGCTTTGGTCCTAGGATGGGTTATTACAAGTGCCAGAGCAGCATACCACACTGGGCCCCAAGATCTTAGCTTCCGGATACTGTTCTCCGATACTAGTAAAAGGAACCAGGGCTCCTTTGAAAACGGCAAATTCTAGGACGGGGGCAAGGAAGATAGATACAAGTTGAACCTGGAGAATTTTGGAGTGACAGGAAGTAAGGCAGTGCCAAAAAACAAACAAGCAGACAAACACACAAAAAACCAGAAAGAACAACAAAACAAAAAACCCCCACTGATGCCAAAAGAGCACAGGAGCGCATTGAAAGAGTGCCCGATAGCCAACGCGGCAACAATACAAACAACACAATGAAAACAATAAAGCTGCTTGGAATTATCACCAAAGTATAAAATAAATATCCATGAATCTCTGCTGATAATCAACGACTGACTACATTAAGTAAGTGAGGGAGAGGATACGAATCTCCTGTCCAGAAGGATTCCAAAAATTCCTTAGACACGCCCTCCTGCAGCAGGGGAGTGTAACTCCCCATCCAGTGCCTGTGGGCTCCACGTGGCGGCATCCTTGGGAGAGGACAGCCTGGAAGAGGCGGCGGCTGCGGTGGGGCGGGTGTGGGAACTGCCGCGGTTAGTGCGCGTGGTTTTCGTAGGGTCAGTTCTGTGGAATGGTTTTGGTCACTGTTCTTGGAAACTGGGCCTCGTCACGATTCTGTCACGAGGAGAAACTACTCAGTCTCTTTAAAAACAATTTTTTTAATCTTTATTTATTTTTGAGAGAGAGACAGAGTGTGAGCAGGGAAGGGGCAGAGAGAGAGAGGGAGGCACAGAATCGGAAGCAGGCTCCAGGCTCCGAGCAGTCAGCACAGGGCTCGGTGTGGAGCTCGAACTCGTGAACCGCGAGATCATGACCTGAGCCGAAGTCGGACGCTCAACCGACTGAGCCACCCACGCGCCCCCTCAGTCTCTTTTAAATAATTTTCTTCTATTTACTCAGACAAAGCCATTTTCTGTTGCATTTCACCACGAGCAGTCAGTTAGCAAGGGGAAGAGTGAGCACGGGAGGTGGGTGTGGCATACTCGAAGCATGAGCCCTGAAATTAATATAAACTATGGCAGTAAGTGTAATCTCTTATTCATTATAAAAATCACATGTGTGCGTGTGTGTGTGTGTGTGTGTGTGTGTGTGTGTGTGTTTAAAGAAGATAAAATAAAAACTCTTGGGGCGCCTGGCTGGCTCAGTCAACAGAGTATCTGACTCTTGATCTCCAGGTCACGAGTTCGAGCCCCACGTTGGGTGTGGAGATTACTTAAATAAGCAAACTTAAAAAAAAGATAAAAATAAAAAGTAGTTTCAAAATTGTTTGGAGCCGGCTTCGGATTCCATCTCCCTCTCTCTGCCCTTCCTCCACTTGTGCTCTGTATCTCCCTCTCTCTCTCAAATATAAATAAAAATTTTAAAAATTTTGAAATAAAATAAAAACAAAGTATATTTATGTATTTATTTATTTTGAGAGAGAGAGCACGCACACACACTCAAGAGCAGGGAAGGGACCCAGAGAGAGAGGGAGAGAGAGAATCCCAAGCAGGCGACACACTGCCAGCATAAAGCCTGACCTGGAGCTCCATCCCCCAACTGTGAGATCATGACCCGAGTCAAAATCAAAAGTCGGATGCTTAACCACCTGAGCAACCCAGCTGCTCCAAAATAAAAAGTCTTAAGCACGATAAGAGTATGGGTTTTTAATGGGCATAAGCATAACAAAATTCTTACCATAATTTGATGAAGGATAGAGATAATAATTTCCTAAAGAATTTGCTACAAAATACTTTACAGTTAAGTTGACCTGGCATGCAACCCCTAAATTAATAAGAGTCTAGCCTTTGGCTCATCCACAGAGAAAAAGTCTAGCCTTTGGCTCATCCAAAAAGTGGGGAGAGAATTGAATGTAGGAAACCTCGTTAATCCAGTAGAAGGAAGGAAAATTCAGAAAAAAAGAAAAGAGAAAGGATAATAAATAGAAAATCACCATAAGATGGGAAAAGTGAGTCCAAATATATCATATAATCTCAATAAATGTAAATGGATTAGGCTTTCTAGTTAAAAGACAGAGGTTATCAGGTTAAATCTTTTAAAAGCTAGCTAATATTACCTAAAAGAAACACAGAAATATTAAACTGCATCAAAAAGTTTAAATTGAAAGACAGGAAAAGGTATGCCTCTTAACTGTTGACCGAAAACTGGTTAGGATAGCACTGTTAATATCAGACAAAAGAGAATTTAAGGTGTATTACTAAAAGAACAACCCAATCAGAAGAATAACATGCGTGTTTGCCTTAAAAACGCTGCCTCAAAATATGCTGAATTTTGAAGCTTTGAGAGAGATTTCAACATTTCTACGCTAAGAGTTGACATATCAAATATGCAAGACAAAAATTATAACCAATAAGATGAGGACACAGAGTTTATATAAAATCTTCAATGTCTCCAAAATATAAAATAGACGTTCTTTTCAAGAACACAAGTAAGATTATGTAGAATTTCTCACGGGCTAAATCACACAGAAATGTTCAATCAGTTGGAGACAGCCAATAAAATACAGATTATGTTTGCTAGGCATATGGCCATTCAACTGGAAATTAACAATAAAAGCTAACTTTGTAGACAATGCTTTTTCCTCTCTAGATACGGGGACCCTTAAACATACATGAGTAACTCCTGGATGAAGGAGGAATTCACAATGAAAATTACAGAGTATCTAAAACTAAACAGCATGAAAATACTATGTGTTTCAAAACGTGAAGCATATAGCTAAATTGGTTCTTGGGGTTTAAATTATAGCCTTACGACAGTTATTCTTAAACAAAGGAGTTTTGTTTCTTCTGGAAGAAGAAAGACCACGTAAGCCTAAAGAAAGTAACAAAAACAAAATAGCAAACATAAAAAACGGACATTAATAAAGCGAAAAGTAAACAGTAAAGAAAACCAACGAAATCAAAAGCCAATGCATTTAAAAATCGGCAAAATAACACTGATCATTAAAAAAGGAGCAAAGAAGCACGAACATGAGACAAGGACTAATCGTGGGGCTCTAATGACAGTGTGTGTGGTGGGGTTATTAAAAACCCATAAAAGGCTGCTTTGTGGGACTTTATGCCAACAGATCTGAAAACGGTAAAAATGGAAACATTTCTAGTCGAACACAATTAAAATGTAGGACCCAGGACACATTCCACAGTGTCACACTGCAAAGGAAAATCTAGAAGAAACAGAACACAGAGGAGGCCACGTGGTTCCGGGTCTCCCCCGTCTCCCAGAAGGACGCTGGGGGCGGGTCTCTGCTTTTGCCTCCAGGCTTGTGCGCTATAAACAGAGAGGGCTTGGGGGCCAGGCTGCTGGGGGATGCACAGCGGCCAGACAGGTGCTTGGGGCACGCACCCGGTGACCTTCAGGGCAAGTCTGACTGGCGGCCCAGGCAGAGCCCCATCCACCTCGAATGGTGGCTTCTGCCCTGCTAGAACCCTGAGCGTCTGAAGGAGCCCGGCTTGTGACTCGTTTGTCTTCCGTTACCCACACCGATGCCCCAAGAGATAGGAATCCTTACGGAAAGAAAACACTTTGAGAACAGTGAATTGGTTAGTAATCAGAAGATTTCTGCTTGAAAAGAGAACAGGATAGGATGATTTTATGGTGCATTTTGCCACACCTTCAAAAAACACCTAATTTAAATAACCGTTCAGGAGACTCAAAAAAGAAGGAAAGTCCCCAAACTCACTGGAAAAAATCTAGCGTGCATTCTTTTCACCAAACTGACCAGACTGGACCTGGGGAATAGAAGGAAAGGAGAAGGTAAACCAGTCTCATTTGTGAGGGTGGATGCGATCATTTTAAACAAAATTTTGGCAAATGAAACGCCATACTGTATTAAAAAAAAAAAATGCAGCTTTATTCCAGGAACGTATGATATTTGAAAAGCAGAGCATTTATCATGTAGTTAATAATAAATTACAGATTATAAGAAGAATAAGAAAGCCCCAAGGAAAATCCTAATAGATGTAGCTAGGGCAGTCACAAAATGCAACACCATTTTAGGATTCGAAAACTCTCCTGGAATTGGGAACAAGAAGAGACTTTAAAAAACGTCAGTATCCGATAACCCTACTGGTTAGTCTCTAAAATTATCAGCAGTAAATTCAAGAACAAAGGAAGGACGGCCTCTATCATCGCATCCGCTCAAAGACGCGCTCTGGCTCCCAGCTAGAGGAATAAGAAAAGAAAAGAGAAATGATAAATACAAGAACCAGAAAGGAAGAGATAAGACCATCTGTTTGCAGGTATTATAGGAGTTTATATAAACTACTGAAGAGAAGGTCCAGACAGGTGAAAATTAGGAGAGTTTGGAGGGTTGCAGGATACAAAACTGAGGTTAAAAAGCCAATAGCTTTCCTATACCGGTAAAGAAAGATAGCATATGTGATAGAAAGGCTACGGCTTTTGCTTTGGGCCATAGGAAGGAAGTGGTCAGCAGGACGCCCCTGCCCTAGAGACCTGGGGACCTGGACACAACATAGAGTACAGCTGCCTGACCCTGGACCACGGGGCCCCAGGGAAGGGGTGGCCAGTGAGCAGGCTTACCCCCTGGACTGTGGGTCCCGGAGGGCAACCCAAGCTGAGTCTGACAATCTGGCTGAGCTGAGGAACCAGGAGACAAGAGTTCAGCATGTGTGGGCCGGGGTACCTGAAACGAAGCACCTACCCAGTGAAACCGGGGCAGAAGTCTGCAGAGGAATCCCCTCAGCAGTGAGAAAGAATGAAATCCTGCCGTTTGCAACAACGTGGCTGGAACTGGAGGGTATTATGCTCAGTGAAATAAGTCAGTCAGAAAAAGACAGATACCATATGTTTTCATCCTATGTGGAATTTGAGAAGCTTAACAGAAGACCACGGGGGAAGTGAAGGAAAAAAAATAGTTACAGAGAAGGAGGCAAACCATAAGAGACTTTTAAATACAGAGAACAAACTGAGGGTAGAAGGGGGTGGGGAACATGGGCATCGAGGAGGGCACTTGTTGGGATGAGCCCTGGGTGGTGTACATAAGTGATGAATCATAGGAATCTACCCCCGAAGCCAAGGGCACACGGTATACCTTGTATGTTAGCTACCTTGACAGTAAGTTATATATATATGAAATAAATAGTTATAATATATAATAATTAATATAATATAATAACTGTATTTATATATATATATATAATTATATATACATAAAGGAATCCCCTGGAGTCTTTGGCTGAAAATCAACCTGCACGTGTATAGGTTCAAAGCTCATAAGGCCAGATGAGAACAATTTCTGAGGACAGAACAATTTCCAGGCAGTGATAAGAAGTCACCATTATAAAGTCATATCCATCACCTAATGCCCGGTTTTGGAACCAGAAGCCAGGGACTGAGGGAAAAGTTGGTCCCAGGAGAAAGTACCCCACAAAAGTCCATGATAATGACTCCCAGCCCTTCCCTAAATGAGCCTGCTTACATGCGTCACTGCACCGTGTGGAAAAGGGGGTACTCAAATGTTTCAGTACTGTTGGATAAGGGTCCTGGTCAACAGTGATACTCAGGGAACTTGACATCATGGTATCCTTTAGGGCGGCAGGTAATAAATGGAGTCCTGGCCCACGTTTACTTCGTGTTAGACCCACCAGAACCTGAAAGACACCTCAGTCCCCGAATGTATAATTGAAGCAGATGTGTTGGTGGTTAGCACAAGGCCCACATTGGATTTTTGGCCTACAGTCACAAGCTATTGTAGTTGGAAAAGCCAAATGGAAACCTCTGAAACTCTCCCTCTCACAAACACACACCACCGGCACACTGTCCCATCCTAGAGAGAATGGCAGGCATTAGTGCTACAAGGGTGGGGATCACCAAGTCATCTCCTTTGAGTCCCCCAGCCTGACCCCCACAAACACAGACTAATCTTGGAGGATGGCAGGGAAGGAGGACAAATATTCGAGTACACAGTAGCCCAGCGGCAGTTTGTTGTGCCCGGTGTAGTATCTTTTCTAGATCCCTGGGTCCATGGTATCTACCGAACACATTCTTTCATCCTTGTCCAGAAGGATCAGAAATATTTCGTGGTCACCTGGAATGGACAGGAGTGTGCATTGATAGGCTTGAAACTTGTTAGCTAACTATTCTACCCTCTGCCTTAATATAATCTCAAGAGACATGGGCCTGCTGGGCATTCTTCGGGCACCCGATGGGTCTGTGTTAGGAATGAAATCATACTAATTCGACTGGATGGCCCACAAGTGGCTGGCACGCTGGAGGCTTTGATAAGATACACTCCAGAGAGTGAGAGAGAGAACAATTCTATAAAGATTCAGAGGCCTGTCGTATGAGTGCCATGTTGAAATGTCCAGTAGTTTGGGGCATTCTGGGACCTCTACTCCAGAGTTAAGAAGAGAGTAATGTGGGGGCACCTGGGTGATTCGGTCGGTTGAGCGACCGACTCTTGGTTTCGGTTCAGATCATGACCTCATGGTTCATGGGATCAGCTTTCACATCAGGCTCTGTGCTGACAGCATGGGACTTACTTGGGATTCTCTCTCTCTCTCTCTCTCTCTCTCTCTCTCTCTCTCTCTCTCTCCCAAAATAAGTAAAATTAAAAAGAGAGAGAGAGTAATGTAGAAGGAGCATGACATCCGGCCTTTGGGCACGGCTGGCAGCATATTCGTCGGCACACACACCTGCCTGTCCTCATTGAATGAGGTCCAGAGCAAAAAAGGAATGACATGATTTATTAACAAGACAAAAAAAAAAAAAAAAGGATAGCAAAAGATGGATGTGTTTGATTACATTAATATGAGAATGTCTACACAGAACCAAGAGAAAAAAAAATAAGCCATAGACTCTGAAAAGATATTCGTAAGACATACAACCAAGTAAAAAGTTTCTGTAAATCAATGAGGAAGAGACAAACCACATAAGAGAAAAATTCAAAGACTATAAATCAACAGTCCCGAAAGAAGAAATCTAAATGGCAGTAGGGCTTTCGTATTGGCAGATTTAAACAGATTGCTCTCATAATGCCTGTGCGTGACTCTGGAGTAACGCGGGCTCTTTATAACACAGGTTAACATTACCTAGGGCCCCTGGGGTCCCCAAATTCAGCTTCTGAGGCTACAACTGAGAAGAGCTTTCACCCATGTGGACAGACCTACAAGATCATTGCATCCGTGCTTGTGAGGACCAATAAAACCAACCTCGATGTCCACCAATTAGAGAGTGCGTAAGTAATTGCCACAGAGTCGTTTAATGTGCTGCTAGTGAGTTAGCAAAATGAAGGTGAAGGACACCCAGCTGTCTGTCCTCATGAGTAAGGATTGTTTGATCAGAAAATGAAATTACAGAAGAATATGTAATAGAGACAGGGACGCTAACAGCAGGTGGTGGTTGTCGCTGTGTTAGCTCACGGGATTTTCACAGCAATCCTACAAGAGGAGCCCCTTAATTATCCCCATCTTTTCCAATGAGGAAACGGAGGCGTGTTGAGGTTAATTTGCCCAAGATTTGTACAGCTAGGAAGTGGCAAGGCCAATATACCTATGAACATGAGTGGATGATCTTCATACAAAAGTGCAGAATTGGTGAACCAGAGGTATAACTATTTTAAATTTTAAAAGATGCCTTAAAGCACGTTTAAAAGGTTGTAGTGTTTCCCAATCCCACCAGCAAAAGGGAAACAGTATCTTTCCCTTCATGCTCTCTAGTACTAGCTTTTATCGTCAAGTAAAAAATAGACGTCTACATTTAATTTGAAAATTTCGGACTCCGAGGAAATTGTTTATAGATGGTTTGGATTTCTTCTTCGGCATATTGCTGGTTTATAGATACAGTCACTGACCATTTTCATATTTGGTTGTAATTCTTTTTCATTTTATAGAAGAGCTTCTTGTAGATCAGTAAGATTAATCTTATGGCTATTCCATCTTACAAATTGATTTCTTTGCGATAGGGTGCTTTTTAATTTTCTTAATGATTTTATCTTTATCTATAAAATTTTCATTTCCCATCAACCCATCTTAATCTGGTTCAGGTACTTTGTCACTGT
Source organism: Felis catus (assembly GCF_018350175.1). Taxonomy (NCBI): domain Eukaryota; kingdom Metazoa; phylum Chordata; class Mammalia; order Carnivora; family Felidae; genus Felis; species Felis catus. Next base: position 215,829,751 of record NC_058375.1, read on the forward strand.
CCTCAACTTCAGGCTCCATGTTATCAAATTTAATAAAGAATTTTCTGTCTTAATCTTGCTCAACCCAGTGATATGCACAAGTCGGTTTTTATTTTATATAGAAATATGAGACAATACCACCAACCCTACACGTTTGTTCCAAAAATTAGGAGGTGTTTGTGCCTCGCACCCAGAATGGTGCCCATCGTCTCTGCTGCTCAACAGCCCAACTTTCCACTTGTCTGTCTGTGTTCTCTGGCCTCTTGGCACCTTGGAAAATGCTGACATTCTCAGCAAGAGGCGAGAAGCAGAAGCCAGTGCCGATGCTGGCCTCGTGTGTCCCACGAGTTGCGCTGATCACGTCTCAGAAGAACACGAATACCAACAGCGTTAGTAACAACAAAATTATGAACATTTACTTTACTGAGAACTTACTACATCTCAAACACCTTGCTGAGTGAGTGGTTGGTGATAATGGATCCACAAGACACAAAGCACTTGGCCATCCGGCGCCTGATGAGGGCCACGTATGATGCCTGCAATCATGCTCATCACCATTGCCTATTTTACGGGTGACATCTTATCAAACAAAGCGCAAGGAACAATGCCTTCATTCCCAGGCAGATGGCTGGGGAGTGCAGTCTGACCGACCTGGGCATCATGCCCGCCATCCAGTGGGCTGGGAAAGCCTTCTCCTCTCCAGATTGAATCGGCAGGGACCAAATGGAACCTCATGAAAAGTTCTGCCCCTTGGGATAAAGCCTTTCTGCTAAGTCTTTGCAGAAAACTGGAGTCCTGGGAAGGAGCGTGTTGTGTTTGCCTCTCACTAGGTTGGCCCAACATTGGAAAGTCCAGACATGTCACCTGGAAGCAGGGCTTCTCTGCCTCTGTTGACAAGTCAGATGAGCAGCTCTGAGTGTCTTTCCACCCAGCGGCTCCACACGCTCCATGTGCCTGCCTGGCTGGGAAGGCATTTGGGTTCCTGGCCCGCGAGCCGAGCTCCTGGCCCTCGGGAGAAAAGACCTCCAGGGGAAACAGACATAGTCTACTGAACGGAGGGCATCTTTAGAAAACACCTGCTGGGTATTCTCCAAGCGACTCGGGAAAAAAGGTCTCTTGTTTAATTCTCCTGGCTGCAGTGAAATAGGAAGGGAGCGGTCCTAGAAACCAGTTTATAGCCATAAAGAATGGAGGCAGATATTAAATTCACACCGGGAGGGAAAAAAAAATCAAGCTCATTATTGAAGGAAATCAAATCAGTATCGCTGAAGATGAACTTGAGCAACCTTAGAAGCTCACAGAGGAAATGAACGCAGAGATTAAAACGATGAGAAAAATAAGATAACAGAGGCGGAGGGCTAACCAAGGAGATCCATCCCAAGGGTAAAAGCCGCCCCCGACAAAGAACACCCTAACGATGAGTATGTGGCAACAATAAAAGGTATTAGAGAAGACTTCCCTGACCTGGAAATGGACTTGGCACCCGGAGGAAGGGAAGAGGGATGACTCCGTTTCTAGGCAACCTTGATAAAACCAAGACAATGCTGGCAATTTTTTACAATTTCAAAAACAACAAAAGAACTCCTTTGAACTTACCCTCAAAGGAATGAATGTCACGTAGGCTGGCCTAAAATTTCTCCCCTGCTACGTGAAATGCTCAGGGACGAGCAATACAGGAACCTTGGCAGAGCTGAGGCAAACAGCACACAGCCCAGGAACCGCAGACCACGGGTAGATGCTCAAAAACAGCTCATTTGTCAGCTTTGCCGGGGTGGGGGCTGGGTGGGTGGCAGTCGGCATGCCACCTGTTCGGCGACTTACACAGGAAACACCTCCTGATGTCCTGCACCGGGATGCAGGTCTAAGAGCAGACCCTGGGAGCCTTAAGAGAGGCCAAGCTTCCCCATCCACGGCCTGACCTCTGCTTGTGACTCACGTCGGCATCCGATGGCACCTGTCCACTGGCTCAGCGCAGTCCTTGGGGTTGGAAACACACATTGCAAAACCTGTGTCGCTGGGAGCAGAGATCCAGTCCTCAGTGACACTGTGGGGGGGAGCTTGCTGATGTGTCTTAAGGAACCAGACGGTCGGCAGAGGAGGATACATTTGGGTACCCCACACAGGCCATGAAAGAGTGCCAACCTCTGAAAATACCGCGGGTGGACAGGCTGGGTGGAAATCTACATCTCCACCGATTCCATCTGCCCACAGACCCAACGTAGTCTGCCTGCCTCAGCCTCTTTCCAGGGTCTAAAGTGCTGCCTTTGAACTCCAGATCCCTCCTGGGGCCCTAATATCCTTGGGCCTTTGCTTCATACGAGCCAGGAGACCAGCAGGAGTCAGCAGAGCACCCACTGGATATCCCAGCCGGGTGCTCATCACACGGACATCCCTGCCTTCTGTCTGACCTCCCGTCCCTGCCTTCTGTCTGACCTCCCAGACTCCAGGAACGGATCATGCACATGGAATGTGGCTGGAGGAGGCTGAGGCCCGCCAGACTATCCCCGAGGCAAGACCTTAACTATCAGCCCGTGAAGGTGGCACCATCACCAGTACCCCCACCAATGGGGGGTGCACATCTGGAGCCTACCCTGCTTGACGCTGTTTACAACTTCGTCTGCAGAATTCCCCTTAATTAGAAGATTGCCAGCGTGTCATTCTGGCTGTTTACCCATGACTTCCTTCCAATTGTCATCCTGTGTTCTTTTTCTATGCCGAAAGGTTTAACTTCAGAGATCTATTTTGGTGCTACCAAAGATCAATTCGGCATGTGATGTCATTAAGCAAGGCACCATTGATTCACCCACCACTATACATTATGCCTCCTCTTTCCACTTCTAAGTTCCTAATGAGTTTATCCTGAAATAGGTCTTTATTGACATCTTGACAGCAATCATTCCAAAGTGCCCAGAGGCCCGTCCCAACATGAGCGGAGCTATTCATAGTCTGGATGTCACCCGAGTGTTGCGTTTCCTGCTATCTTTACCAAATGAATATGGAAAGGATTAGAACTTGAGGAAAGAGCCAGGTTCTGGCTTTCAATGTGTTTGTTAGAGACACAGCTTCTAACAAAAGCAGGCCTGTTCTGACAGCACCCAAGTTCCACGCACCGTGCGCCATTTCGTAAGTAGGCTGCTCTTTCTCACGGAGCCACAAAGGCTGATGGACGCCATCTGAAGCACGGTTGTATCCCCGGAAGGGAGGGACGGGGATACTAATTACAAACGAGTTCACATGGCCACTGCTTGATGGCGATGAATGCGGAGAAAAACTGCCCCGAGTCTCTTGTCCATTCTCCTTTATGTGGGTTACAGGAAAGAGATTTGAAAAGGCCACCTGACGTCTCGTTGGTAGCGTCACATGGACTTTTTAAAGTTTCTCTTTCCAGAGCCAGCTGTGCTGGTGGCTGGGACCCACACGGCGGGCGCACACGATGGCAGAGAACGCCTCCCTGAGCATCTTGAATCTCCTCCAGCCTGCTTCTTCGTCCAGCTGCCAAGTACCAGGGTCACCAGCACGCTCCCCGAGGAGGGCGACGTCAGGAGCCCTGCATCCTGGGGTAACATGGCACCCGGAGGGCTAAGTGAGCCCTGGGTAGACCCTTGACAGTGGTACCCTGAGGAAGCACTACATCAGTCAGCCCTGGGATGGGGGCGTGGGCGTCGAGGTGGAGCAAGGTTACTGGTCCCTGTCCTGACATTGCCCTGATGGGTAGGGAAGAGCCAATCTTCTCTGGAACCAGAAGGCCTCCCAGAATGTTCTTCTCTCCTTCCTGATAGCTCCGCGAGGCTCTCTGCCTGCCACGTGCCCTTCCCTGGAGCGGTCACATTCTCCTAGGTAGGAGCTTCTTCACGGGCAGCCTGCATCCCCTTCCTCCTTCTGGGGCCATGGGTTTGAGATGAGGCTGACTGTCCCAGGCTCTAGGACTGGAACACGGGGCCTGGAGGAGGCCCATCGGTGCTTTCCACCCACTACTGTCAGTGATTGGCTCTGTCCCGGAACGGGCTTATCGGGGCCAATGGGGCTCAGAGCAGAGCTTTTGTTTGAGTGATTGAGCTCCTCCCACAACGGGTCTCTACAGCCTGAACTTTGAACAGCCCCACCCACCCTTTCTTACAGGATGTTCTCTGTTAAACTCCCTAAAAGGAATAACATTCGCTTCCTTTTTGTCCCGGTCAGTGTGACAAATGTATTGATATTTCAAATGACAAGCTTTTGCTTTTGTTCATTTTCTCAATTACGTTTCTGTTCTCAATTTCCTTGATTTCTGCCTTTAAACGGTAGGATTTCTTTTCTTCTCTTTGCTTTGGGTTTAATTTGCTCCTTTTTTTCTAGGTTGATTCTATTACGCTTCATAAGGGAGCCAAGGGAGAAGGTCTGGGACTGTGGGGGAGGAGGGTGGCATCACGCCTACACCCGATAGGCCTCTGCTCCCCTCTACCAGGCTTCACCAGGAGGGCAGCTTCCTCGTGTCTACACTCGCCCCGATCTTGCTAGTGAGACCCCAGCGAGGTCTGTGCAGAACAGCCCCTGTGTCGGGCGCTTTCTCAAGGGTTCTGTGCCCCCTACACCGGTCCACCTTGGGCCTTCAGCACTTTATAAACATTCTGGTTCCCTCCTTCTTGCCTGACTTGTTTGGCATCTGACTCTTCTGGCCCCCGGTAAGCAAGGGCTTGTATCCGGTCTCTCCTTGGATGATCTTTCTCCTTTGATTTTTTTTTTTTGTTTCATTTTTAAAAATTGAAGTAAAATTTGCCTCATGTAAAATTAACTACTATATGGGACCCCTGGGTGGCTCAGTCGATTGAGCGTCCGACTTCAGTTCAGGTCATGATCTCGTGGTCTGCGAGTTCGAGCCCCGCGTCGGGCTCTGTGTTGACGGCTTAGAGCCTGGAGCCTGCTTCGGATTCCGTGTCTCTCTCTCTCTCTCTGCCCCTCCCCCGCTCACGCTCTTTCTGTCAAAAATAAATAAACATTAAAAAAATTAAAAAATAAATAAAATAAAATAACATGACATAAAATTAACCACTATAAAGTGTACAATCTAGTGGCCTTTAAGACAGTGACAATACTGTGCAGCCATGACCTCCATCCAGTTCTAGAACATCATCACTAACCCAAAAAGAGACCCGCACCCGCTGATCGCCACTCTTCACGCCCCACATCCTCAGCCTCTGGCAAACAGTAATCCTCCTTCCGTCTCTGGGGATTTGCCTCTTCTGGCTATTTTGTGTACATGGATTCTTAAAATGTGACTCTTTGTGTCTGGATTATCCCCTGGGTTTTTGGTTAGTTTGGTTGTCCCGCAACCCCGGCTTTCCAGTGGGGTTAAGACCAATGATGATTCTGCGGATTTTCTGCTGTTCTGTTCTTGTTGCTGTTCAGGTGATCTCCACCTGTCTGTATCCACCCATGTGTCTCCATCCTCCCCCCGAGCTGACTACTGTTACCTGAAGCTACTTCTTAACTGAATCTCGAGGGTTTTGCTGTTTCGCTGCGGTCGTGGAGGAGTTTATAGGATCCCATGCAGAATATCTCTCCACTCGCGCAAAATCACAGACCCTGTCTGATGGCCTTACGTCCCTGAAGGCGCAGCAGGATCGATTGAATGAACTCCACACAGATTTTAGTGTCGGGAAAATGTTTCTTTTCAAAACCTGTGTTGGCTTTGCCTTATCACATAATGAAAAATATAAAACTTGTTTTGGTTTCCTTATTTCCTCAGCTGTCGAGACGTTAAATTTAGCTTTCAACTGGATTAACCAACTGACTGTCTGTTTCTGGAATTTTTATTTCTCTTCTCCTTCCAGAAGACTTCTGATTTTTTTCATTTAAATTTTATTTAAATAAAAATTTTATGTAACTAAAAATGTCAATTTAAATAAAATTAAATACAATTAAAAATTTCTCTTGTGAAATAAAATAAAATTTTATTTAAATTCATGTTTATTTTTGAGAGAGAGAGAGAAAGAGAGACAGAGTGCAAGTGGGGTAGGGGCAGAAAGAGGGAGACACAGAATCCAAAGCAGGCTCCAGGCTCCGACCTGTCAGCACAGAGTCCGATGTGGGGCTCGAACCTACAAACTGCGAGATCATGACCTGAGCCGAAGTTGGACGCTTAACCAACTGAACCACCCAGGGGCCCCAATAAAATTTTATTTAAATAAAAATTATATTTAGGTAAAATTAAATAAAATTAAAAATTTCTGGTATGAAACCGAAATGTACGTAGTATGACATCAGACATTTGTATTTTAAATACCTACAGATGTAAATTATCTAAAAATTATAAGAATTTTAAAACAAAGTTATATTAGGCTCTCATGGACACTCTCCATATCAGTACACGCAGGATGAACCTCCCCGTAAGTTTTCTCAAGAAACCTGTGCCACATCATAGTAAAACAGACTAAATGTACAAGCAGGCAATTCAAGTGCAGATTATTTGTGAAAATGATCTGTAAGGATGTATAAAAATGGTGCGAAGGAATAGTTGAGGGTTATTCTTCGTCTTTAAACCTCCGGATTGTTTGAACTTGTGAGCATGTTTTAATTTTGTTATAAGAAAAAGAAAGGATCTATGAAAACAACAGAACATGCCTATATAAAGAGGCATAAAAAGTACATCCTCTGTACTTACAGAATTATTTTTCTTCGGAGAAGTGCCTTTCTGTTCACAGAAGACACTTGAGATTCACCAAATTTTTCACCAAATAATTCCCTGTCCGTCAAATGTCTGGGCAAAGGCTTGCTGTGAGCACAGCGGCAGGAAGCTTTCATAAATGAGCCTAAAGATTCTTTCCAATTCTAAGATTCTAGATCCAGTTCTGACCCTACTGAAAATCTCAGACGTGTCCTCTGGGCCCCGAACATAACAGATCAATGTCAAGACAAATCAAATACACGAGGCCTCTTATAAACAATGTCTTTGTGCAAGATGGGCCTGGATTTTAATTCAATTACATAAATCCCATTAAACAATCTAAGGAAAGAAGCCATAATGGGGATTGCGAGAGACGAACATTACTTTCAAAGGAAGGCCAAAGAGAGAGAAATTCTTTTTTAAATTACAATCAAGGCCATCTTCTCTATGCCTATATGTATAAGCTTATTCACTGAACACCTTCAGGTGAATGGCTTCTCTTCGTTCCTAGAAGCTCTAGAGTTCTTTTTGATGATATCCTTCTTGAAAAATTCTCCAGTTCAGTTTGGGTGGGCACGTTTCCATAGTTGACACACACGAACGTAAAAATCATTGCTACCTTTCACTCCGGAACGTACTGTCGTTGTCCAAAGGACAGTTCAACCTTGCATTAGGAAAGGAGGTATTTGGGGCTTTGAATCATTATTTGTATTCGTGTATAATTCAGAGCTGCCTAACTGCCAGGTTTTCTAGAGTTGTAGAGGATGCGAGACGGGGGTGCAGGATTTGTAAGTCAATCTAAATATTTTTAGGGGCGCCTGGGTGGCTGGGTCGGTTAGGCGTCCGACTTCGGCTCAGGTCATGATCTCGCAGTTCGTGGGTTCAAGCCCTGAGTCGGGCTCTGTGCTGACAGCTCAGAGCCTGGATCCTGGTTTGGACTTTGTGTCTCCCTTTCTCCCTGCACCTCCCCTGCTCACACTCTGCCTCTCTCTCTCTCAAAAATAAATAAATATTCAGATAAATAAATAAATAAATAAATAAATAAATAAATATTTTTAAATGAATTGCATAATGGTAGGGGGGAGCTCAAGAAGATAAAATGTTCGTGACTGGCACGGTGCGACTCTCGTTATGAAATTAAAGGGCCTTTGCAGGAGTGTGGCTGATAAGAAATCTGGGCACCCTTGCAATCCTTTCCATGGACAGTGAAGTCAAGGTCACACCGCAGACAGCGGGTCTGGTCTACAGTAGCTGTTTTCCTATTATCTAAGAATTTAAGAGACCCATGATGCTCTGCTTAGTAAATCTCTATGATGGGGCCACCCTAAGGCAATAGATGTACTTTATAGTTTTAAAAAACAACAGCTCATGAATAAACAACGGGTCTAATGCGAGACCCCTCGGGCTGGAGATCCAATTTGGAGCCAGCCACTCCCCAACCCTTCCCTCAGCATATTAAGAAAAAGCAAACCATGTTGACATTCAGTATCTTTCAGCCGCGAGCTTGGAAGGACGTCCTTTCTTGGCCTCAGAAGCAAGTCTACTGTGAAATCCTACGGAGAAGCAAAACAATGAGTAGGTGGTAAAGTAACGAGACAAAAGAATAATAAATACAGATTTTCCGGGCTCCACTTTTCTTCCCATTGCTGGTTTCAAATTACAAGACGGATGACCAGCTGACTCCCTGTGTCTGCAGGGCCAGGGCGGGAAAGTCCTCTGAAGTCCACACTGGTTTCCGGCTCTGGGATTCTATGAAGGGTCCCAGACTCCCTCTCATCCCTTAGCTGAGGGAAAGAACATCTGTTCTGACGGCCTTTCTGAGCCCCTGGTAAGAATTCCTTCTAGGAGAAGAAGGGCCTAGAATCCTACCGGGGACCACCGACACCTGCTTTCATCAATGGACAGTGGCTTCTACTGGGTTCTCCCTTGGGTAAACAGAAGGAGCTGTAAGTCTCCCTAAAACCTCCTCCACCTTCTAAACGAAGAATGAGCAGATGCCTGATAGAGTTGTAGAACTTACTTGTCAATGTTAGTTTTCACCTGGGATGAAAATTGTTCATTTCACAATTTGGGGAAAAGGCTCTGCTACAACTTTCCCAAGAAGCAGGAACAGGTCACCTGAGATACCCTCATACGGAGCAGTATTTACTGGTTCTCAGACCTCAACCAGCAGAACCTCTGGAAGGAAGGGCCCTTGCTTCCCAGACCAGGGAGACTAAGTGTCTTAAGGTTTGACCAAACGGCTTGTCACTTCCCAGCGGTATGTCCCTCAGAGGTGACCTGGACCCGGTACCACTCAGCGCCCAGCTTGCGAGAACCTACTGTGGACTCCCCCCGGATCTGGAAAATTCCATAAAGATAACCATTCTGTAAATTAAATGATGCAAACGTGCAATTAAATAAGTTATATTAAGAGCAAGGTAACGAATGTTCAAAACTTATCCTTTTCCCAATATTTGACCAAAAGTTAAGTATCTCTGCGTTGAGGTTAATTATGCCCTTAGTACCTGTGACACGGAGCTATAAATAGTCTGCAACTGTGTGCTCCCGAATCTCTTCCCAGCTCGCCTTTCGGTAAAACCAGGCTGGGAGATTGAAATGGACCTCATGGGGAGTGTTTACACCACAGTAATCAGTAAATGCTTCAAACCAAGGCCTTTCTTGCCCCTGAAGATCCACCCGTTAAACATTTGCTAGCTCACCACTGATCTCTCACCAGAGCACAAGGGTCATGACTTGGGGGTAAGTGCGTGTTCTGAGACCAGATTTCCATGTACCACACTCGGACCTTCCTGCTGCACAATGGTTTCGTAGGGGGCGGGGGTGGTCTTCCTTTCTAGTAGCTGACTGGCCAGCATACCAGCTGGCAGCTTCGAGCCCCATCTCTTCCCACTTGAATGTCCAGGGCTGACGCTCAGAAGGGGCAGAACACCTAGGAATTCAATCAACGGGGCAGTTAGTGCCTGGGAGATGGGGCTGTCTGATCTTGCAACTTTGGCTACTCAAAGCCCAGGTGGGCAATCACTTTTTAGCCTCTGCAACTTTTTTTTTTTTCTCTGCAACTTTTTTAAACAGAAGGCTTTTTCATTTTTGTTTTTGTCTTTTTGCAGTGGTGCAATGTATAAAACGGAGGCGTGGCCTCTCTGTGACAAAGTGGGAAGGGGACCAGAGCCCGCTGCTCCCTGGTTCTACATCTCCCTTTGCGCCGGGGGCAGGTCCCCAAGGGGAACTTGTCGGCCCGGGGTGCACAGCTTGCAAACCTCCACCACGAGGAGAGACAGCCGAGAACAGTTGACTACTGATGTGTAAACGCACCGCAGCCTTGCTTCTGCCCACAGATTGGATCTCCGCAGGACCGTGGACAGAGGCGGCTGGTTTCACATGACCACCTCAGGTTCTCCACGATGAGCACCCGGGCCAAGTGGAAAGAAGGATTTTGTTTAATGACTTGCGGGCCCAGGTGACCAGCATGGTTCCCACACTGACAGCAGAGAAGAGGCTCGCCGAGGTCCACGTGGCCCCGATGTGTGTAGCATCCTCGGGGTGGATGAGCCTAAGTCACCAGGAGGGGACGTGAGAGTGGCTGAAAGTCTTAGAAGTGTTCAGACACGCGGTCGGTGATGAGGGCGTGCGGCGCGGGCTGGGGACAAAGTGCAAGCTAACGCACCCCTCCCCCTGGTGGGACGTGTGTGACACTCCTCAGGCTCTCCTGGTGCCCAAGGACAAAGGAGAGGACATAAAACAAATGGCCAACTGACAGAGAGCACAGTCGTATAGGACATGGGTCTCCATCAGTTTACAAATATCTTAATATGTTACAAGAAAAAGGCAATCTTATCAATAAATAGCCTTAATCTCCAGAAACCTATAGACTGTTTCCGGGAGCCCCAACAGCACCCCTCCAAGAAGGAAATTGCAGATAAAATTAAATTTCCTTACAACCTGCAGCCCATTGACAGGTACCTGAGGCTGGCAGAGTTTCCCCACGAACTCCTACTGTCTTAATGTTACTGTTTTGATAGAGGGAAAAACAACCTTAGCTTGACAATAATTAGGCCTCCAGTAATTGGTGAGTCTTCTTTAGCGTATGAAAATCTCATTGAAAACTTCCCTTTCGCTTTACCTCCCAACTCCATAGTATCCAAGAGCCACTCGTCGCAACCCCAGAGTAGCTCTTTCTGCCCTCAGGTCCTATCCCAGTGCTTTAATAAAATCACCTTTTTGCACCCAAGACGTCTTGAAGAATTCTTTCTTGGCCATCGGCTCCGGACCCCACGAACCCACCGTCACGCCAAAACTTCATCAGTCAACACCCTGTGAGAAAAATCCCAGCCTGGCTGATCATCCCAGTGAGACAAGTAAGGTCACAGATGAACCTTCCCTTGGGGCTCCTCGCGCATGATCCCCGAGACTCTCAGATGAGCCAGTAGGTCTGTGAATGGAGTGAGGTTAACCACAGATCTGTCTGCAGAGGGGAGATAACCACATAAACATGTGCAATACTTCCAAACCTTGCCATGTCCTAACCCTTGACAGCCATCATAAAAGCCACACGCCTTGTTAATTGGTGGGTCCCATGGCTTCCTTTCATTACTGTAAGCCTCTCCAATTTTTTACCTTTAAGGGGAGTCATAGTCTACATTGCCTTCATAATTACCCGTATGCCCATAATTCATGGCCTATGTTTTTTCCACCAGTCATAAAGCATTCCAGCGTACGGAAGTGACCACAAATGAACATTCTGCAGATGTGTTTACTTCTTTAGAATTTCCTTAGCCTTCTTGAGCCAACTCTGTGTGTCTCTCTCATTCTTCACTGCTGCTTGAGCCTGACCCAGCCTCTTGATCCCCAGGTCCATATCCATGGAGACTGGATGCCCTCTCCTACCAAGTACCCAACCACCTCCGATTTCTGTGCTTCTGTCCCGATTCCCCCACTGCGGGTGCCGGCTCTTCATGAGACAATGAGTGGCATTAGTTGGGGTGAGAAGAGATGGGGGCTTGTGAAAAATCTGTCTCGTTCCAGGCAACTTCATCATTATCAATTCAGAAAGAAACACTCTGCTTTTGTATATCCATCTCTGTGAGTTGGGATAGCATGTGTTGGACCCCGTGTGTTTGCTTCAGATTAAAAAAAAAAAATCATCATTTTTAGGATAACTGCATTGGGGAGCTGTTTAGCTTTTTCATTTTTTTAATGTATACTTATTTTTGAGACAGAGCATGAGTGGGGGAGGGGCAGAGAGCGAGAGGGAGACACAGAAACTGAAGCAGGTTGCAGGCTCTGAGCTGTCAGCACAGAGCCAGACGCGGGGCTTGAACTCGAACTCGGAATGGTGAGATCATGACCTGAGCCGAAGTCAGGCACTTAACCAACAGTGCCACGTAAGCACCCCTTTGGGGGAGCTTTTCATACAGGCAAACTTTGCATTAACTTCCATCCCCTCTTTATAGGCACAGGGTACTTGTCTGAAACTTTAGATTCTGCTGAAGCCCGCTGTCCCAGGCTGAATTCTGCATTTCAGTCTAACCAGAGAAGCCTGCATCGCATACTGGCCTGGCTTCGAGAATGGCGTTTTATATCCAACTGGCTAGTGTCACTCGGGGAGAGGCCCTGAGCTGGCCCGGGGTAGATGGGGAGATGTTAGAAATTGAACCCTGTACCCCTAGCTGCCTTCACTGACAAACACATCCAATCCCAATTTACACAGAAACTGAACTAAGGAAAACATTTCACCCCTGAGGATAGGAACATGCAAACAAGGTGCAGCAAAACAGAGGAAACCTGTTTGCCTCGTCTTGAACATCAAGGAGTGTTTACCTCTCTCACATTAATGACATCTCTGTACAAATATTTCCCCGGGGAGGCCGCTTCTGATGACTCACAAACCTTCTTCCATTGAGGGAGGAGGATGTTAGCTTCTTTTGTCTATCACAGTTCTGCCTGTTGACGGTAAAAACCGATGCTCGTGAGGTTACCTTTCTCACAGGTGAACCTGGAACAGAGAATCCTGCCCTATTTCCCCTCAAAAATACACTTGTTGTTGGGGTACTTGGGTGGCTCAGTCTGTTGAGCATCCGACTCTTGACTTCGGCCCAGGTCATGATCTTGACCCATCACCCTTCGGCCAGGATCAGGGATCGAGACCCACGTTGGACTCGACGTTGAGCTCAGAGCCTGCATAAGATTCTCTCTCTCTCTCTCTCTCTCTCTCTCTCTGCTCCCCCCTTCTTTCTCTAAAATAAATTTTTAAAATGTACCTATTGTTGAATTAAAGTGTTCTCCTAGGGATTTTTTTCAAAGTCTCGTGATGTTCCGCATCAATATTACTGCCTAAGTTACTTCTACTTCACAAGCGCCTAGATTTGGAATTTCTAAAAACACTCTGATAATCAACAACTCAATATTTTGAGAAGCTAAGTGGCCATCACATGAAATTGTTCCTCAATTGCCAAAGAGCCTTCCATGTCATTCACCCATTTCTGTTCCGGTCTCATCCATTTCTGTTCTGGTCCATATAGTTCACCCGGGGAGCCTGGGTTGGGGAGACAAAGAGAACCTGAGTGACTTATTCATGGTCGACCTGCGGAAAAATCCCTTTAATTTCTGATAGATCTTGATCAATCCTTCCCATAATGAAAATGTAATATTGGGGCGCCTGGGTGGCGCAGTCGGTTAAGCGTCCGGCTTCAGCCAGGTCACGATCTCGCGGTCCGTGAGTTCGAGCCCCGCGTCGGGCTCTGGGCTGATGGCTCAGAGCCTGGAGCCTGTTTCCGATTCTGTGTCTCCCTCTCTCTCTGCCCCTCCCCCATTCATGCTCTGTCTCTCTCTATCCCAAAAATAAATAAATGTTGAAAAAAAAAATTAAAAAAAAAAAAAAGAAAATATAATATCATCTTATTTCTTTTTGGGCACCTTAGCTTCACAGTATGGGCACAGAACACTGTCATGGCTGAAATTCTACCCCATGGCTGTAGAATCGTCTCCCACGCCCGTTTCATTTCTAGCTGATGTTTCTGGATTTTCTAACAATTCGACCTTTTACTTTTGATATAATATTATTCAGAGGAAAAGGATTCAGGGCAGTTGCATATTACTGTGAACTCTGTTAGCAATTAAAAATGGCCCTTTGTTCCATGAATGTTTCCCTGGATTTTAGTTTCATGTAATTTTTTTTCCTCTTTCTCTTTGCTTGTATTCAGTTGCTATACCTTTGTTCATTCTTTTACTTATAACTCCTTGCATTATTTTTGGTGATTCCTTTTTACATTAGGCATTTTCGATATATCACTTGTTTTCCGTGTGTGATAAGGAAAGCGACTTCGGAAGAAAACGGCTTTGTTTTTCTGAGAAGCTGGGTAGGCATTTCACAGTTTGATAGCCCTGCTCACATCCATGGTCTGGACGTTTAGACGAGGGCTTGAATCAGGATTCCTGCTATCAATTCCCGCTGCACTTTTCCAGGGGCACCTTTTAAAATAGCCACTTAGAGGGGCACCAAAGTGGCTCAGTCGGTTAAGCATCTGACTCTAGCTCAAGTCATGATCTCACGGTTCACGACTTAGAGCCCGGCGTCGGGCTCTGTGCTGACAGCTTGGAACCCGGAGCCTGCTTCGGATTCTGTCTCCTGCTCTCTCCGCCCCTCCCCCACTCACAGTCTGTGTCTCTCTCTCTCTCTCTCTCTCAAAAGTAAATATTAAAAATAAAATAAAATAAAACAACCACTTAGAGTTGAGTCTAAGAGAAGTTAGTGACCTCTGCTCCAACCACCTTATAAGTAACAGATGCCAACCCCCTCTCTATCCTCTGCTGACTCGTGCCTGCCTGGGACAGACTGTCCTTCCTCAGCTCAGTGCCCCCTGCCCTGATTCTGGGACCTGGAAGTAATAAATCTTGTGACTCCACATCCTTTGTGTGAGTGTATTGGAATTTCGCTTCCAATCCAAATGACCTCACTTTGGGTCTCACTTCCCCAAAGTGGGGGCTCAGAGGCTGAGGGACCCACCTGCCCACTGCGTGTGCTTGGCTGGTGTCCCCTCACTCGGCAGGTCATAATCTGCATACTCTTTATTCCACATCAGCTGGACATCAGCTACAGCTTCTGGACGCACAGTGGGGGCTTCTGCTACGGACTGAACTGTGTCTCTCGCAAATTCATATTTTGAAGTCCTTAATCCCCAGTGTGACTGTATTTGGGAAAAGGGTCTTTAGGGAGACAAGTAAGGTTAAATAGTCATAAGGACACTAATAGAACTGATGTCTTTATAAGAAGAGGCAGAGACGCCAAATCTCTCTCCCTCTCTCTCTCTCTCTCCCCCTGCCCCCACCCAGAGCTCATAGAGATTAGACCATGTGAGCACACAGCAAGAAGGCAGCTTGTCAATGAGCCAGGAAGAGGGACTTTGCCAGAAATCGTATCTGCTGGCACTTTGATCTGAGACTTCCAGCCTCTAGAAATGTGGCAAATACATTTCTGTCGTTTAAGCCACCCAGTCTGTGTTATTTGGTCATGGCAACCTGAACTAATATAGCCTCTTAAAAAAAAAAAAATATATATATATATATATATATATGGATCTTGGTTTTCAAAAAGTTTAAGAATGTTTAAAAGGGGTGTCAAACATAATTACACTGCATTTCTTTGGGTACTGTGTTCTTCTTAATGTTTTCCTTACAGCCCCCTCGTCTCCTGCCTTTTCTGGTGAACTAAGTCTCATTTCTTTTACCTTTGAGCTCTATACAACATATTTTATGAGAACCTGGCAATTAAAAAATAGGAAGACTTGACTGCCAGAGAAAGCAAGTATAGAAAAACCTTAAGCACACTGAGGACACGGGCGATCCTTGGAGAACACGTACACTCGATGGGGAATGAAATTCCCCGGAGGTGACAGAGGTGGGGGGGTGGCCCCAGGTACCTGAAACCATGCATGGCAAGTGGAGGGAGGCCTTCAGGAAGTCAAGGCTGGAAGACGGGGGTGGTCACGCAAGACTAAATTAAGAAATCCTTAGGTTGGCTATGAAGACATCACTAGGGAGTCTTGAGGAATCTTCTTTAGCGAAGGGGCAGAGGCAAAGGGCTGAAAAATGTATCATAAGTAAACTAGACTATTTTTTTTTTTACCGTTTATTCAGTTTTGAGCGAGAGAGAGAGCGCGAGCATGAGTGGGGGAGGGGCAGAGAGAGAGAGAGAGGGAGACACAGAATCCGAAGCAGGCTCCAGTCTCCGAGCTGTCGGCACAGAGCCCGACGCGGGGCTCGAACTCACAAACCGCAAGATCATGACCTGAGCTGAAGTCGGGTGCTTAACCGACTGAGCCACCCAGGTGCCCCTAAACTGGACTATTTTTACAGACACTGAGCGGGAGCAGTGAGAAAGGGGCTCACGGCGTCTGGCCACAGCCTGTCCTGGGCCACGGAAGAGGGAGGTGGGACACGTGTATTGATGCTGGAGACAGGTGTGATAAGACAGAGAGGAGACAGCACCCTTGATGGAGCATGGTCCCAGAGACAGGTGCTACTGGCTTTGGGACGCTGCGGAAGAATAAAGACCCACTTTACTCCTCACTTGAGGGTAAGCATTAAGCATGGAATACGTAAATAGGCCAGACTCCATTAAGCTTCCCCTGCTGGTGTCGAGGGCTCAGAGCAGGGACTGCCAGAACAGTCTGGGAGAAAACAATTTTGTGCACAGGAGGGAATGGGGTCATGTGCAAGTCAATGGCCGCCATATGTAAATCCATTAACTCATCGAGCGTACTGTAACAGGCTAAGGAGGAATGGGCGGGGCTTTTGGGGAAGGCATTCCTTAAATTTCTCCCTCCTTTGTGGCTCACAATCGTCCTCTGAGATTTTTAACTTAACCAGCTTTTGAGAGTAAGCTCAGAAGGGAAGGGACCTGCTCGGGAAGGCGAGTCGCTCGGTGATGAGGACAACCCCTTGGTCTCTTCGCTCTGCATTCAGCGTTCTCTTCACAACAGGCCACTCTCCTTCCCACGCCCATCCATTCAACACAACACCTACAGGTCACAGAACAAAAGCGTCAACCCAACAGACCGTAAAAACGACATAACTGGGAGAGTTCGTCTCTCTTGGACACTCCGCCTCCCATGACAAGTGAGTCACTGAAAGTGCGCCCCCTTTGCTTCCTGGACAGAGCGTGCTTAACTGAATCTTGTCTCCTTTCCCACCCCCAGAGAACTGTGTGGGACAAGCTAGAAGAAAAGGTCCGATTGGCCCTTTCCTGGAGGTGAAAGGCAGCCCTCAGGTCCTGCCCCCGATGGTCCCCCTCCCGCCAGGTTTCCTTTGACCTTCTGTGGTCACCGGAGGCTTTCAAGCAGAAGTCCTCCAAAGTCCAAGGGAGGGACGACTCGTATGAGGAGGGTGGGGTCAGCATGGGCTTGAACGCTGGGACCTAGACTCTGACAATGCTGCGTGGGATGCCCGAAACTAGCCGGTGAGCTTTTAAAAGAGTCATAAGAATTGCATCATTCTAAGAAGTTGTTTTAAATGTAAGATCACATCAGGGGTGCCTGGGTGGCTCAAGAGGTTAAGGGTCTGAGTCTGGATTTTGGCTCAGGTCATGATCTCATGGTTCACAGGATGGAGCCCTGCATCAGGCCCCGTGTGGGAGGTAGGGCCTGGTTAAGATTCCCTTTCTCTCCTTCTGTTCTTCTCTTGTGCACACTCTCGAGCACGCTCCAAATAAATAAATAAATAAATAAATAGTAAGATCACATCAAATTCAGGTGTCTTCAAATTCGAATGAGGGGCACCTGGGTGGCTCAGTTGGTTAAGCGTTCGACTTCGGCTCAGGTCATGATCTCGTGGTCTGTGGGTTCGAGCCCCGCGTTGGGCTCTGTGCTGACAGTTCGGAGCCTGGAACCTGCTTCAGATTCTGTGTCTCCCTCTTTTTCTGCCCCATTTGTGCTCTGTCTCTAAAAATAAATATTTTTTAAAAATTAAAAAAAATTCTAGTACAAAGCACACATATACATCATTTAGATTACTGTAAACTTCAAAGATCTGTAAGTACCTAAAAAATGAAAAAGAAATACAAAATCCTATGTGGGAGTTGCTGACCTCTGCCATCTGAATGAGAAAAAAGTGAAGTGTGTACCTTGACTTCTGGTACAGCAGTGACATGAGCTGCGCGACCAACCCCTTTATAGACTTGTGGTTCATGAGCCAGTGACTCTAAAACGACACTCTGTTCGCTCAGTGAGTGGGTGTCGACAGCAGATCTCTTAGACAAGCAAACTCTCCAGCTCTAAATTATCTCAGTGCACTGGGATGTTCAGTAAACCACATTTCCTTCGTGTTGTGCGTTGCCAACTCCAGAAAGATTCAGAATGAAGCAACTTGAGTTAAACACGATCATAACTGTCTTCCTTAGTGCATAGAAGTCTTTTAACTCCAGAAAGGTTTAGAATTAAACATAAAAAGGTTTAAGAAGTCAAAACTAAATCTGTATATAATGGGCAACAATATGCTTGTTATATATATATATATAGAGAGAGAGAAAGCAGGTGGGGGAAAGGAGCAGAGAGAGAGAGAGAGAGAGAGAGAGAGAGAGAATCTCAAGCAGGCTCCATGCTCGGCTCTGAGCTTGATGTGGGGATCAATCCCATGACCCTGGGATCATGACCTGAGCCAAAATCAAAAATGGGACACTCAACCAACCCCAGGCACTCCATGCTTACAATATTTAAAAGAACATGGTCTATTAGTGTGATCACTTTCTTTCTCTCTCTCACATTATGTGACTGATGAATTAGTTTAGGTCCTTTATTTTGGTTTAAAACCTTAACAAATTGATCCACAGATGTAGAACATTTAAGGGAACTTTTATATATATATATATATATATATATATATATATATATATATTCAAGTAAACTGCCCAAGAAATAAAAACCAGTAGGAGGATCTATCTTATAGCATGGCCCCACCCAACCTGTCCCCAAGGAGGCTCAGGTGAGTGGGACTGCACACAGGATGCTGATGGTTCAGTAGACAGAGCCCTTTAGGGTTTTCTGACCCATGATCCACTTTGTAACAAGCATTTCAATTCAACAGACACTTACTAACGGTATTAAAAAGGACCATGCTAGGCTATGCAGCATAAACTACTGAACCTTTCCAGCTAAAAGCAGAAGAATGAGTTTGGTGGGTTTTATCATTAAACTTTTGATTTTAAGATCATTGCCACTTCCTGGGTGATTGTAAGAAATGGTACAGAGTGGTCCCACGCACCTTTTACCCAGAGTCCCCCAGTGACGCCATCTTGCAAGACCATAATACAACATCACAAACAGTGTATTGACAGGGATGCAGACAATATACGGAACATTTCCATCACCAGAGCCCTCACGCTGTCCTTCTGTACCCCACTGACTTCCCTCCTTGACCCCGGCCTCCTTGACCCCTGGCAACCGCTATCTGTCCTCCATTTCTAAAGTTGTGTCATTTCAAGAATGTTATGTGAATGGGGTCATAGGGCATGTAACCTTTTGGGGTGGGCTTTTTTCATTCCGTGTAGTTCTCTGGAGATTCATCCAGGTTGCTTATCTACCTATAGTTCTTTCTTTATTGCTCAATGGTCTACTCCACTGCACAGAGGTACCATATTTGTCCAACCATGCAGTGTTAAAGAACGTCTGGGGACTTGTTACGGATTGAATGTCTGTGTCCTGCCCAAATTCCATGTCGAATTTCTACCCCTTGAACTTGATGTTATTGGGAGGCAGAGTCTTTGGCCAGCGATTAGATTAGGATGGAGACTTCGTGAATGGGATTAGCATCTTTACTAAATAAGACCCCAAAGAGCACCCTTCCTCTCCACCAAGTGAGGAAGCATCCGGAAAATAACCATCTGCAACCAGGAAGAGGATGTCACCAGAACCCGACCATGCTGGCCCCCTGACCTCAGATTTTCAGCCTCTGGAACATAATAAATAACTTTCTGTGGTTTCCAAGCCTCCCAGTCTCTGGTATTCTGCTATGGCCCAAACAGACTAAGCAGAGCTTTTACAAATCAAGAGGCTGTGAACATTTGTGCACAGGTTTTCACGTGAACCCGAGTTGTCATTTCTCTTGGATAAACGCCCCAGAGTGCGGCAGCTGGATCATATGGTGGTCGCATGTTCCATTTGTAGAGAAACTGCCTGACCCTTTCCCAGAGTCTGTGCCATTTTCCATTCCACCAGCAGTGTGTGCTGGTCCAGTTTCTCCACATCCCAGCCTGCACTTGGTGTTGACCCTATTTCAGTGTCAGAAGATTCAAACGCGTCTGGCATCTGCATTTTGGCACCTCCTGACTATTTTCATTCCATTTGAGACCTTCCTGGTTCTTGATATGATGAGTGATTTTCTGTTGGAAACCTGGATGCGTTGGGTGGTTACTTCTGGGACACTGGATCTCATTTAAGCCTCTTTGAGCTGGCTTCTTCTGACATTGCACCAGTGGGGGAATCGGGGAGCCATCTTGCTGTTGACATCCGAAGAGGGGGGCTCCTCGCTACTGCTGGGAAGGAGTAGGAATTCTGGCCTCTGCGGGGCATCGACTCCCCTGATACTTCCCTGACTGGGACAGACAGTGATGTCTGTGTTGTCCCCATGTAGTCGCCACTGACACTGAGCTGGGGGTGGCCTCATCTCCACTGCATGGTAGAGAAAGTCTTGACTCTCTGGTAGTCCTGCTCTCCACTCTACCCCAGGGGAGAAGGGTGGGTGTCTCATTTCTGCCGGTTGGGGACGAAAGCCTCGGCTTCCTACACCAGCTTCTCTGAAACCTTCCTGACAAGGTGTTGGAGGGTCTCGCAGCCTGGCCAGGGTGGAGGCTAGGTCCCTTGCACTCTGCCCTAGCTAGTACGGTGAGCAGTGAGGGGCTGCCGTCTCTTCTTCCGTGTTTGGCCAGAGTAGAGCGATGAGTGACCACGCTTGTATCTTAATAGGCTGCCCTTTCGGTCTTTCGCCAGAGAAAACAGGCTTTTGTTGGGGTTTTTGTTTGTCTGCCCTTTTCCAAGTTACTGGCTTTTCAGCCCAGATCTGGGATATAGGAGGCAACAAGGGAGCCCAGGAAATGGACTCTGGCCTGCTTTCTCTATCTTTAAGAGTCTTTGTATGTTTGTTTTCTACATGGTGTCCAGGTTGATAGCAGGAGGCAAGATATACCTACTCCAGCTTTCTGGAAGTGGACATTTGGCAAGAACTAAGTTTTGAAGGGTTCGGATCCCCAATTCCAAGGTGTATGTGGTTCCTGTACAGCATCACTAAGCCAGGCGCCAGCACCAGCCAGGTGTCCTCACCTCATCTCAGTGCCGATGCTACCCACAGAGAGCATCAGATCCTGCAGAATGAGGGCTCAGGCCTGTGGATCCCAAGCCCCATTGTCACCTGCGCCCTGACTGACTGGCTAGAGATTTCCAGGAGGTTTCCAGGACCCCCTCCTTGGGTGTGATTAATTTGCTGGGGCAGCTCAGGAACGTTTTGCTTGGTAGGTTACTGGCTTATTCTAAAAGGAAGAGATGTGGGGAAGGGCTCTGAGGAGACACACAGGGCAGGGTATGGGGAAGGACTCCGAGTTCCCATGCCCCCTCCCAGTGCGCCGCTCTCCCGGCCCTTCCCCATGTTCACCCACCTGGAGGCTCTGTGGACCCCTCCTTTGGGGTTTCTATGGAGGCTTCATTATACAGGCGTGATTGACTAACTCATTGCCCATTGGTGATTGGACTGGATCTCTGGCCCCTCTCCTCTCCCCAGAGATCTGTTCTCCTGGTAACCAGTTCCCAGCCCCAGGCCTCCACCAGGGCCACCTCATTAACATAACAAAAGACACCTTCATCCATCTCCTCCCTAAGGAAATTGCAAGGATTTTAGGAACTCTATGCCAGGGGCAGGGCCAAAGATTAAGTACATATCTCTTATTATAAATCACAACATCAGAGCTTGAAAATTCAATGTAACCTTAAAAATGGAACCTCCAGTTAATGGGAGTGCGGAGCCCCTGGGAGGTAGAAAAGATACTGGGAAGGAGATGCTGGTGTCGTCCTTCTCTGGGTCATGTAAAACTCTACTCTTTTTCCTTCACAGTTCAGCATCCAGGCCCCTCGTTTCTCAACAGCCTCCAGAGCAACACGAAAAATGCCAGCCGGAAGGAACTGCTTGGATGTCCTGAAATTAGCATTTGTATTCAACTACTGGTTCTGCTAATGAATCCCAAGCCACCTCTGTGGCAGGTTCAGGCTCAATTTGCCATTGCCATTCATCCATCAGGGGAGCAAGCTGGGAGGCTCTTGTCTTAAAAGAGGGCCAGGACAATCAGTGCCCACGCGGCCACCAAGCAGCCACGTGATCTGGGTCCTCAGGGTCTCTTGACTGGGTTTCCTTAAATCGAAATACCCATCCCTATATCTTCTTACATACCTTGGATTCTGAGGAACTCCGAAGCATCTATGTAATATAACAACCACAAAAGTGTCAAAGGGTCTGAAGCCAGTCATGAGCTGGGTTACATTTAGGTGCTAGTTTCCATGGGGTCAGTGGATTGAGTTCCTATTTATGGGAACAAGGGATTATGTAAGGCCTGTGCTCGGGAGAAACCAGTAGGTCACATCTACTTGTACTTACTGGCATTAACATTTGGAGAGGTCCTTTTTCAGAGAGGGTGGTCCATCGCCCCTCCCCATTCTACTGGTAAAAGAACCCCCGTTATGGGGAACCTGGGCCATATGGATCATGAGGCTGATTTATTCTTATCCATCACAGAAGTGACATGATGAAGGCTTGACCAATCCAAGGAGCCCATTTTCCTGGCCACAGTGACTGGTCGAGAAACGGCATGTGACCACAGGCGACCAATCAAAGTCCTTTCTACATTCTGATATGCAAATGTAAGAGAGAGATTTGCAGGCCCAGAGCTGCCCATGCCCACCCCTCCTGCCCTGCGGGGGAGTCCACCTGAGGCTGGGCCCACACGGAGAAGAAGCAGGCTGGAAGAGGAGGAAGGGACCACAATCCTATGGTTGGGGGATTTCCTAGAAGGAATTTCCTTTCCATCCTGCTGCTTCTGAGATTTATGCTTCCCAGGGAAGTTGAGAGGAGTGGTTTAATTATGGTGAGCTTGCTAGAAACCGCCTGGAGAAGGCTGCGTATTCTCCCAGCTTTTCCTGGGTGTGAAGGAATCCAGTTCAAAGCTGCTCGGCGCAACTATCAAGACTAGACCTGTCCTCTGAGGCAAAGGCTTAAGCACCCGGGCAAAGCATTGATTCTCTGAAAGCAGTTCACCTGCTGTGTGCAAAAGACCCTAGAAGCTGTGGTTCCTTCTAGACATCACCTTCAGTCAGGGAAGCACCAACTCCACTTTGAGGGAGAAAAGGCTCGCAGCATCTGCGTGTATCTTGGAGGAAACTCCACCTTGAGTCACATCCCAATTCCAGCGAGATTATCTCCTGGACTTCCTCACTCCTGAGGACCCCAAGGCACTGTCCATTTTATTACTTAAAATGAGAGAGAGAGAGAGAGAGAGAGAGTGGGAGAGGGGGGCAGAGAGAGAGGGGGACACAGAATTTGAACCAGGCTCCAGTCTCTGAGCAATTAGCACAGAGCCTGATGCAGGGCTCAAATTTATAAACTGTGAGATCATGATCTGAGCCTAAGTTGCATGTTTAACCAACTGAGCCACCCAGGTGCTCCCTACCCCCACTTTTTTTTAAAGGCTTTGTCCATTTTAGAGGCAGATTCTTTTTTTTTTTTTTTTAACATGTATTTATTTTGGAGAGGCAGAAACACAGAGACAGAGAACAAGCAAAGGAGGGGCAGAGAGAGAGGGAGACACAGAATCCAAAGCAAGCTCCAGGCTCTGAGCTGTCAGCACAGAGCCCGATGCGGGGCTTGAACTCACGAACTGTGAGATCCTGACCTGAGCAGAAGTCCAGTCTCTTAAGCGACTGAACCACATAGGAGCCCCATAGAGGCAGATTCTTATAAGAAAGGTGAGACAAAGATCATCTTACAGAGAGCGATTTTCATGAAAGAGAGAAAGAGACTACAATGTCATATCCTAGAGACACCCTCGTCACTCTCCTGAATTCCTTGGTCATAATAAAAGTATAAACAAGAATGTTAGTGAAATCAGTCTCTGCCCTGGGAGACAAGGCCCCACTGCCTTTTCTGATTCTATCTGACTCTGCAAATCAAAAGTTTGAGTTTACTTCATGCACATTCAGATGGTTATGCTACATAAATCCCATCTTCCTTCCAAGAGTAAGAAATCACCAGTCTCGTTAACAGGCAGGCGGCACACAGAATTCTCCTTCCTGAGAATCTGTTGTGATTGGGCCCCAACCTTAAGCTGTGGATGATTTGTTGTGCAAATGGCTCAAAAATTATCATTTTACTTCCCCTCAGACGGACTTGCTCTTTGGGGTCCTGGCTTTGGAAAATTAATGGAAACTTTCGAGATGTTTTGGACACTCTGCCTGCACCACCCTCCTTCTCCAAATTTCAACCAAGAATGGTCACCTGGAACCAGCAGGGATCCAAGGATAGCTTTATAGCTGCTGAGAAGAGCCCGAAATGGGGCCAGTATGAACACGGCCTCTTTTCCCCACAGCAGGGGACAAAGTACGCCTGGTTCCGGCGGGTCTGAGATTCACCCCCAGAACGTGCACGGTGCAGGCAGTTTTCTGGAAGGTTCTATTGTGGTATCATGCACCGTTATGAAGGCCATTAAAAATCATAGTCACAGATACTCAGGAACTAAGTTTTCAATGCTCAGAAATAAGTCAAAAAAGGTGGTCTGATGACCTTTTAGTTTTAGGCTAAATGATATTCTAATGAACATGTCTGAAGGTCAGCTGACTCGGGGAATGCACTGGTTTGAGTAACAGTTGATTCAGGCTGGGGGTGGGAGGCTACCTGAGGAAAACGGACCCATTAGACAAGATTGCCCTGAAAGTCACAGTTTAGTTGCCCGCAGGAGTATTGATCAGTCCTGTGCCTAAATCACCAACGTGACTCTGCATATTCCTGTTTTCACTGACTTCGTGTCTCACGTCCACACAGACCCTTTGAAGCATGAAGCAGGTCCGTTATCTCTGTTTTTACCTCTACAAGTTAAAAACAAGTCTCCTGTGTGATTGCTCTCCATTTTGATTGGGATTATAATTTTCACAATTCAAGAATTACCCTTGATCAAGGATTTGTTTTGATCTGTGAAAATGCTTAAAACATAATATTAACTTGTAAAGCTACCCACAGCACTAAATATAAGCTCTCTTCTGTTGAGATATATTTATCCATCCATGTATCCAATTCTCTACCCATCTGTCCATCCATCTGCCCATTCATGACTGTCCATAAAAGAATGTAGCATCGGAAGGCTGACTCTTGGGTCCTTATTCAGCCTCTGCTGATTCCATTCTAAATTCTGCACCTTACTCACCCCATGACCTTGGGCAAGTCCTACAGGTTAAAAGGCGTGTTTCTTTAGTTGTAAAAGTGGAACACGGAGAAATATAAAAGGGAACTTAGCTGTAAAGCCCCCAGGGTAACACCTGGCTCCCATCCCCAGTCGATTTGCTCTCCCTAATGTCTCTAAGTCCAGAGGTAAAGATGGCGTAAAAATGAAGGAGGTTTGACAAAAAGTGAACGTGAGTTATCTGGGGACTCGGGAAGTCAGTTCTTGACAAGGGCTTGGAAGTCAACGTTTCTGTCCTTAAAGCAGGGGGAAGCCGGACACATGGAAAAAGAATGGCTTTTCTTGGACTCTCCCGAGAACTGAGGGTCCAGGGCAAACAGCCACCCCCAAATCTGGAGAAACAGAAGAACTGAGGGGGGGCAAACCCCAAATCAGCCCATCTAGAGCAGTAGCTGCTGGAGCGGTCAAATGGCAGGAAACTCACATGGGAATTGTGATGAACTCCTGGAAGCTGAGCGTGTCTCACCCTGGAGGCTGTGGTCTTAGAGACTCGCTCATGTCAGTGGGTTTTACTTGTGGGACCCTCACCGGGTTCTCACAGTGAAGATCTGGGAAAGACCCCCCGCCCCCCATCCCCACCTTGGCTCTGGCAGGCAGAAGGGAAGAGGAATCATTGTGAAATCTGCCCACACCCTTTTCCGGGGAAGAGAATTCATCAGAGCTTCTGGAACATTCCATTTGGGGGAAGGGGATTCCTGTCATGAGAGCCCTCTTAACTTTCTTGTCTCACGTCCCGAGAGGAAAAGGAAACACAGTCAGGGGGGTCAGGGCTTCAGGGAAATAGATTGAGGATATACTCCAGCCGGGGCAGGGGGTGGGAGGGCAAGGGTAGGGGTCCCCACGGGAGTGACACTTGGGAAGGTCACAGGCCCACCAAGACTTTGAGATTGAATCCTAGAATCGCAGAATGCCCCTCTCCACACCCACAGGCCCCCAGGGCAAGAACAGTGGATGACAGGACAGAGCTGCAGGGCACATTCTCCCTCTGAGGAGGAGCCTGGAGAAGCCCAAGGTAAAGGCGGGAGGCAAGAGGGAGAGAAAGAAAGACAGCAAGCGGGAGACAGTTACCCACGTGGCAGATATGGTTCCAACCGTATCAATAGTCACTTTGAACACGGACGGTGTGAACATAACCATGAAAATGTGGACTGTCGGGCTGGGTGGTAAAATGACACTTGGGCTGTCTACAAGAAACCCGCCTTAAACTTGAAAGCTCAGGGGGCGCCTAGGTGGCACAGTCGGTTAAGCGTCCGACTTCAGCCAGGTCACGATCTCGTGGTCCGTGAGTTCGAGCCCCGAGTCAGGCTCTGGGCTGATGGCTCAGAACCTGGAGCCTGTTTCCGATTCTGTGTCTCCCTCTCTCTCTGCCCCTCCCCCATTCATGCTCTGTCTCTCTCTGTCCCAAAAATAAAAAAAAATAAATAAACGTTGAATAAACTTGAAAGCTCAGGTTAACCGTAAGGGGTTGGAACAGAAAGCCGTACCACGTGAACACGAACCACAGGAAAACCGGAGTAGTTATGTTCGTTTCCGATCCCACTGCCTTCAGGACCTGGCCAGTCACCGGGGATGGGGAAGGGTGTGAAAGTCCCCCGCGGGATATAACCCTTAAAACGCGTGCACCGAAAACAGCCCGTCAAAGTATGTGAAGACCTTCTCTGGGTGAGGTGATTATGAGTCATCTTATTTTTATCTGCCAGCTGTTCTCCGACAAACACGCGTTAGTTAGTGACAGAGAGCAAACTGCACCGTGTCCTCCTGTCGTGTGCCCGCCCCTTCCGGGGACAGAAAGCGGAGGGGCACAGGAATAGCCATAGCGACAGACGCCCGGGAGGTCAGCTGTCCATCGAAAGAATTCGATGAGCTATTCTTTGCACTTGGCAGGTTCACCTTGTCTGGGAGAAAAAAAGAGCAGGAGCTCAGACGGAACAGATGGCCTCACAGACGGTGCTGGCCAAGGCAGAGATCTCAGAATATCGGCGTTTAAAAACTGAGTCTGCCTCCCTGGCTTCCCTGTCAATTAAAGACCGAGGGCCCCTGGACAAGTTTTGGGGAAGCGTTTGGGCCGCTGAAGCGAAACCACAGAGCGAGGAGTGGAGTCCTGGAAACGTATCGACTTGCACATATTTGACCTTCAGAAGGATTTGAGGCATCGGCGGACGGATGGCCCCTCAGCTCTCGGTCGTGGGCGGGAAATGTGTGGCTGGGACCTTGGGGAGCGAGCCCCTTGCAGACCTCACCTGGGGACTAGGTGGTGTCATTTAGATGCAAAAGCTGGTCCCAGGGATGTTTATAATTCCTGAGCGGTCCTAAACACAGAGCCGAGAAGACCAGTAAACCCTCGTCCTCTGACAAACGCCATGAAATGTCCCATCCTGTTGAAATAAAAAACTGGATATATTTTCCCCATTTGGGGACATAGATCTCATTTACTTAAATCTGGCTTAGTAGGAAACTTGAGAAGTAAACGTAGAAGGTTAAGCTATGTTTCCTCCCAGGGGGCCTGGGTGGCTCAGTCGGTTGAGCGTCTCACTTTGGTTCAGGTCATGATCTCACCATCGGTGAGTTCGAGCCCCTCATCAGGATCTGTGCCGACAGCTCAGAGCCTGGAGCCCGCTTTGGGTCTTGTGTCTCCTTTCTCTGCCCCTTCCCCCCCCCAAATAAAATAAAATAAAAACATATAAACAATTTTAAAAGAAGATACGTTTCCTCCCAACTGAGAGTTAATAGAAAGATATGTTGTTTACGTTCATGTTGACAAAGAAACCGTCCTGGCTTCTTTCCCCAACATAGCTCCGCACAGGATCTCTTTGTTGTTGTTGAGGAATCAGGTCTTGCAATGACTTGTGTGTGTGGTTACCGGCTAAATACACATCTCTCATCGTACAGCCAAGTCATGAGAATTAGGGAGACTTACATGAATATACACTAATCCCAGGATTTACCATGAGTCAAAAATTCAATTACCATGATTTTTTTAAAATGAAAATGAAAAAAGGGCCTTATATCCACATATTCGGTCGTGATCCCAGCGTATCCTGACAGTGGGTCACTCAGTAACGGCATCTTGCCGCCATTCCCCATGGAGCCTCCAGACCACGGCGTGTCTTGACGCCCCTGGGCCTGGGGCTGAGCACACTGGTCACCCTGTGTCCTCGTGCAAGCTGCTGTAGCTGTCACAGCCCGGGCTCCAGGTGAGCGCGGCGGGCCCAGCGAGAGAAGGTGGGAAGGATCTACCTCTCGCTCCGCTCGCACAGGTGCGCACACCCAGCAAGGCTTCCCCTCCTGCCCGTGCCTGCCCGCCTGCCGTGAAATCACGATCTCACCCGGTTTTGAGCCCCGGTCCTCCAAGAGTTCAAAACCTTTCCTTCTTTTAGCAAACACCCAGCGGCAGCGGCCCTGTGCCAGGCAACGTTGTAGGCGCTGGAGATGCAGAGAGTAGGAACTCTGGAGGCCTCCGCTTTGTGGGGCTTGTGTTGTGGCCAGAGAAGGCAGGTGATCGTGAATGAATGAAAGCTCAGTGGTACCAAGGTGGGCACCACAGGGGAGGCCACCTCAGGTAAGATGCTCCGAGGAGATTCTCGTGGAGGAGGGGCAGGTGCCCTGAGACGAGAATGACTAGAAGACGGTTTTACAAGGACCTGGAGGAAGAAGGGGAAACTGTGTTGAGGAACCTCGTGTACAAACGGGCTCCGCGTGTGTGAGAATGCAGCCCCATCCAGCCATGAGCCGGGGAATGAGTCCTGAGAGGCCGTGGAGAGGAGTTCGCACGGGGCCTGCTTATCTATGTTCCTCAACATGCAAACCACGAAGGCATCAGACAGCGTTGAACCGGAGACATGCACGGTTCATGGGGGTTGGCAGCAGAAGGCAAACAAAACGCCCCACAGGATGATGTCACTTTGGCGACTGTGCGGTGAGGGGCTGGCCTCTCCCCTTCTCTCCGCCTGCCGAGCATGCTCCCCCCACCATGGGCACTGCTCGGGGGATTGGTACAGGGGTGTGGAGAGGGAGTGGCCCCAACCAATGGGGGAGGGGAGAAGGGGTAATTCTTCAGCATCCCCACGTCCCTTCCCTCACTTCAATCCAGAAGAGAGTAGAGAGAGAGAGTGAGGTGGCCCTTCCAGAAGGACCATAGCCATCCCTACCATGCACTTCCTCTGGGAAAGGGCAGGAGAGTCTCATGTGAATTCGGTATGGCCGGTGTCTCTCCCATGGCCATTTGGGATGGCCAAATCCATCCAAGATGAACCTCTTGTCACTTAGCCAAGAGCCAGGCATTAGGGGTTCACCTTTGCCTCCCACAGTCCCTGGGCAGGAGTCACATAGCAGAGTTAGGGCTTGGCCGCTGGGGAATTTGGGGGTCAGGGAGAAGGGGCACAGGGAGTCTGTTAGAGAAGAGCTCGGTCCGGGAAACCACGACCTTGAGTGTGATTTTGCAGGAAGTGGGAGTTATAGGTGGAAAGCTCTCCGGCTGGTGGGTTAGCCGTGATGACAGGGACAGGACGATCTTTTCACGTTCCCACCACGGTAAGGGGACTTACCTCCAAGGCCAGTCTGGAGGACTCTCAGGGGTGCTGACCCTGCCGATGGCCAGGCAGAAGGGGGAACCCCAAGCTCTTTGCAGAGCTCGGCCCTGGGAAGGCGCAGGGCCGGGGCGGGTGGCTTCACCCCTGTCTTTTCCTTTTGCAAAGTTTTAATTCCACTTGTTTATCTCACGTAGTCTGCTCCTAAACTTCTGGTCTTAGCATTTTAGCTTGTTTATATTGAAGCGTTTGAAGGAGTATTGGGTTTCTTAACTCGTTCATGGCTTTCCAACATCGCCTTCATCTTACTGCTTTGATACTTCAGCTGCGAGCCTCTCCTCTCTGAAATGAGTGAGTTTGATCCTTTGTGTGTGTGTGATCCTGTTTCTCTCTGCTCTCCTCTTCTCTCGGGACTTCTGCTTGTTTTCATTGTCATTTCCCTCTATACCCTCATGGCTTTAGTGATCTACTTCCTACTTTTTCCATCCTTCTATTGTTTAATCACGAGGTAGAGCCTTGGCTCTTGATTTCAGGAATTCCGGTCATGGGAAGCAGGTGGCAGGGGCCCGATGCGGGAAACTGTCACCTGGCCCTGGACAGTGTCATGCCCGCTGTATCTGGAAGCCGAGTGAACATGGAACACACACTTGTCACATTCACCCAGGATCTCCAGGGTGGGTCCTGTGATAGTAACTGAGAAGCACTTATTCCCATGAAAGTCAGAAAAAAAGGAGAATCTAAAGAATTTGTGTTTTTTTCACATTTATTTATTTATTTATTCAGAGAGGGAGAGAGAGAGAGAGAGAGCACAAGCAGGGGAGGGGCAGAGGGAGAGGGAGAGAAAGAGAATCCCAAGCAGGCTCTGCAAAGTGTGGAGCCTGATGTGGGGCTTGAACTCACGAACTGTGAGATCATGACCTGAGCCGAAACCAATGGTCGGACGTTTAACCGACTGAGCCACCCAGGTGCCCCTAATGAATTTTAAGAATTCTGGTCTTTTGAAAATGTGTAATATTAATACTCAGCAGTGGAAATATAGGTGTGCCAGGGTATGATATCATGCTTTATCTTGAGTGGTCACAACCTTCTTCCTTTTAGCCTACTCATGTGAGGACTTAGGGTGCTACCTGAGCAGAAGGGGGCAGATGGGAGGCTGGAGAAGGCATTTTAACAAATGGGCAATAGCACACCTATAAAATCATGTACATGGATCACCTTCTCCAAACCCGATTTTTAAAAATTTTTAATTTTTATTTTAGAGAGAGAGAGAGAGCGGGTGGGGGGGGGGAAGGGAGGGATAGTGGGGGAGAGGGGGCAAGAGCGACAGAGAGAATCTCAAGCAGGCTCCACGCTCAGCAGAGAGACAGACACGGGGCTCGATCCCATGACCCTGGGATCACAACCTGAGCCAAAATCAAGAGTCAGACACTCAACCGGCCAAGCCAGCCAGGCACCCCTCCAAGTCAGATTTTCAGTAGGGACAGTCTACTATCCTGCTGTCAAAGGTATCCCAAGGTCAATAAAACCACTAGTGATCCAGCAGGCCAAGCCAGATTAACCTCTCTGGTTCAGCTCAGGATTTAAGGAGGCCTTGGCCAAGAGAGAGAAGCTCCTAACTCACCAGGGATTGAATCCGTCCCGTTGTTGTCACTGGAACAACAAATCTTAAACTGGGTCCAAGAGTACCGTGCTGCAATGCTGTATTTTAATTTCTAAGAGAGTTAAGGTCTTTGGAAATCTTGCAAAGGAGCCAGAATGCTAAAAAGTCAGCATTTTCTAATCTGGATACATGTGCATTTATAACTGCCAAGAGTTTCACTGTCTGTCCACAGGGTATGATGGGGATTAGAGCGGTAGCAAAAATGGTCATAACCGTAAAGGTGGAGAAGGGAAAGAACGATAGAATCTATCTGCATATAGAAAACGGAAAAATAAATGTGTCTGATTCTTACGGTGGCAATTCGAGGGGAAAGTTTTTGAAGTAATGAATGGAACTAAAATTAGACAGGATGAGAAATTAGCTCATGAACTGAAAAGCATCGGTCTGAGTCCTAAATTATATGGAGGCTCCAGACACTGGTTAGAGGATTCACAGTGCCTTCGTGGTATCTCAATAGAGTCTTCAAATGGTTATTTATTTTTCATTTGTTTTTTTCTTTTTAGGGAGAGACACAGAGTGTGAGCAGGGGAGAGGGGTGGAGGGCGAGAGAGAGAAAATCTTGACACAGGGCTCGATCTCACCACCCTGGGATCGTGACCTAAGCTGAAATCAAGAGTCGGACGCCTAACCCGCCGGGCCACCTAGGCGCCCCATCTTCAAGCATTTAGTACATAAGGGTGAAAATAAATTAGGCAAAATATATTAGCAGAAAGAGCATGGGACTGTAACAAAAATAAAAACAGCTGATGTGTCCAGCTGAGCCCTAAACATTTTAAGTTGACCACGTAATTTCATCCTCTCCATGGTATTGGCTGCTACAAACAAGGAATATGAAGCTATAAGGTTAAGCTCCTTGTTCGAGATGACACAGCTTGTATCATCAAATCGGGGTGCGAGCCAAGGATCTCTGAAGACAGGCGCTCTGCCATTCGGTGCTACCTGTCCCCACATTCTCCACCAGGAGCATGGCTCAGCCACGTTCAGTCACCCCCACTCCACTCTCAGCTACCCAGCACCTGCCGTGAGCTGGACAGATGGTCTCCATCTCAGGGACCTCTAGCAAGCGGCGATCTGCTGTATCAGCTAGTGTGACTTCAGTGCTGATCTTTTGTTTCTTAGGCATCCTGTTTCTTCCTCTGTAGAGCGAGGAATTTTTAACTATTATGTGATTTAGAGTGAAGAGCGTGCCACAAAATCCCCTTTAAGAAGCGTTGAAAAGTAATAAAAATCCTAACTCGCAAAGATACACGCACCGCTATGTTTACCGCAGCACCATTTCCAGTTGCCAAGGTATGGAAACAGCCCAAGTGGCCATCCATAGATGAGTGGATAAAGAAGATGTGGTATTTATATACAATGGAATATTATTCAGCCATAAAAGAGAATGAAATCTTGCCTTTTGCAACAACATGGATGGAGCTAGAGAGTATTATGCTAAACGAAATACGTCAGAGAAAGACGAATACCATATGGCTTCACTCGTATGGGGGAATTTAAGAAGCAAAACAAACGAGCAAAGAAAAAAGAGACCAAAAAACCCAAAACAGAATCTTAACTATAGAGAACAAACTGGGGGTTACTGGAGGGCAGGTGGGTGGGGGGAGGGTGAAGTCGGTGAAGGGGGTTGAGAGTACACGCATCGTGACAAGCACTGACGAATGTATAGAAGTGTTGAATCACTGTATCGTACACCTGAAATCAGTATTTACACTTGACTTTAAAAAGATTTGTTTAAAACCATGGTTACCGGGGTCCTACTCCAAACCAACTGAATCAAGTTTGGGTTGAGGCCTGATGTGGAATTTGGAAACCCTCAGACAACTTAAATTTAAACCTGTATTTTAAGAACCACTAAAAATGCTGACTCCAAACTCCTTTCCAGCTCTCACATTCTAGCTTTACCTTTAGAAGGTCTTTAAATATCTCCCCGTGAAGCAGCATTCACACCTAAGTGCTGGCAGGGAAACGCTGACTGGCATTGCACTACCAAGTACCAAGTACCTTCTGAAATGGAGAACGGTTAGCTATCTCTTGGTGGGGCGGGCATGTTGAAACTCTCCACTGAGCAGAATGCAAGCTTACCAGAGCCTTCCGTGTCAGACAAGGAAATGAAGACGGCAAATGACCTACACTCATTGTCAAGCCCGTCCACGGTTTGTCCCCTTGGTACCATTTCAGGTACTTGGACCAGCACTTCCAACCCATGAGTCCTTGGCACAAGGTCTCCTACCAAAGAAATTCCAGTTCCAAAGATGTTGCGGGGGGGGAATGGGCTTCTTCCAAATAACAAGATTGAGTGTTTGACCCAGGATGATAGATTAGGAGAAGCAAGATTAGGAATTCACAGAAATTATCAGACAGAAAGTGAACATCTTCAGACCATGCGGTTGCGGGTATGAGTCAAGCCGTACAGGTTCTCAGAGGGCAGACACGCTGCCGACATCATTCAGATCGAGTGTGCATGGAACACGGCATTTTAGAAAATGTTTGCAAAAGGAGATAACTTCAAACCCAGGTCACTTGCTGTTCCTATGTGCTCCACAAGTATCCCCGGACTTTGTAATAAAGAAGGAAATAAGAGGCTTCTGGATGGCTCAGTCGGTTAAGCGTCTGACTCTTGATTTCGGCTCAGGTCATGATCTCATGGTTTGTGGGATCGAGCCTTGTGTACGGCTCTGTGTTTAGCGTGGAGCCTGCATGGTCTCTCTCCCTCTCTCTCTGCTCCTTGTTCACAGACGCTCTAAACAAACAAACAAACATTAAAAAACAGTGAAAGAAAGATGTCAAATGCAGTGAACACAGAATCCCATCTATACACAAAAACCTACGGGGAATATACTTCAAAATAAGAGAAAATACAATGATAGAAAGTTACAATTCAAATTAGTACTGAGTGGATTTTTTTATTAGATTTTTTTTCCTTCTTGGCTTCTATAAACCGAGTCTGTGAGAATAGGGATTGCCTTCCTTTGACACCTGCGCCCACACTAGCGTGCGGGATAATACAAAGGTTACCCACTGGGATTGCAGCACAGGAAATGCCTGGATGCCATGTGGAAATCCAGTCCCATCTTCCTCCTCCATTGTTTCCACACAGTCCCCTTATCTCCCGTGCACCCAACGGCCAGCTGCAGCTCAGGTGGCCTTCTGGGGTGTCACTGGTCACGATCTCCCGTCAGCTTGGCTGTTCTTCAAAGGGCACCACCAGTTCAGGCCCAAGAGGGTCAACGGCAACTTCAGCCCTCTCTGAACGTAAAAGTTATCGCCGTTCCAGGGCTCTCCCTAGGCGTGAATGAGCAGGACCCCAAGTGGGAGAAACATGGTACCGAAAAGCCCTAGGAGCACCCCTTGCAGCCAATCCAAGAGAGCAGAGACGACTTCTCAATGGCCACCAGCAGCCAAGTCAGAGCAATCGGAGGCTGAAGT
The DNA here is from genome assembly GCF_018350175.1 of Felis catus. NCBI lineage: Eukaryota > Metazoa > Chordata > Mammalia > Carnivora > Felidae > Felis > Felis catus. Next base: position 215,864,466 of record NC_058375.1, read on the forward strand.
CAGCAGTCTGCCAGGCCAACGAGGGGTCAGGGATGTGACCCAAAGCTGACAATGGGAGGCGCTGGCTTGTTTGCGGGAGACAGCAGGTCCCTCAGCACCTCTGGGGTGTGGATGCTTTGGAGAAGATGGATGTATGTGCTCTCTTCAGCACTGCTGGGCATCTGGTGGGTTCCACGTGGGATCCCACAGTGGCCTGGCGTCTATGGCCAGGCTGCCTCTTCCCTGCAGGGACACAGGGGTCGATCAGACATTTTGCCCCTTCTGGAAGCTTCCCAATACCTACATCGGACTGTCATTGTTATCTTTCCCTTGGAGTCTATGCTATGAAACTGTTTTGCAAAGAAAACACGCCTGTTCTTTGCTATTATTTGAGGCTATGTCTTGGCCCCTTATAGGATTATAACATCCTCAAAGGAGACCGTTTTGGTCTTATTCATCTTTTTTGTTCATCACAACCCCAGATACACAATGTACTAAAAACCACCGGCTGACGCAACGCACAAAATTACCCCAAGTGGAACCCGGGGACTTGTGCTCAGTTGCTAAGGAAATGGCTCTAACTGACGGGAGGACATTTACCTTCAGCTCCAGCTGGTTATGATTGTAGAAGATTCCAGACAAGTATTTTCTTGCTTCTTGTGCAGGAACCGAGCGAGGGTCCAGCAGGTAGACACATCTGTGTGAACATCCTCCTGGACCGTCCACCTTTTGCTTGCACTTGACATGAAGGCATTCTCTTTATCGTTAAGCAGGTTGGCGTGGGTTGTGGAGAACACAGGCTCCCACAGATGGATGGCGTGAACAAGAGTCATCAGTCTGAGAACTGACTACCGTAGCCCTCCTTTGTCATTGAGACAATTCACTGAAGCATGTGACTTTCAAAACATTAGAAAACAGAGAGAGAGCGGGAGAGGGCAGAATACAGTCTTGTTTTACGTGACTACTGGACCAAGGCCTCCATGGAGAAGCGCTCAGACTCCGGGGTAGGGGAGCCAGATGGGAAACCCGGCTTGGCCACGTCGTAGCTGGGGGACCTTGGCCAGCAAAACAAGGAAAGCCTTGGTGTCTTCGTCTGTGAAGTGGGGACAAGCGGTTTGTTAAAGGGGCTACTTAGATCCTTTGTCTTCATGGGCGAGATCCATCACACAGCGTGTGGTAAGTGGTAATCCCTAAAGAAATGTTCGTTATTGTTCTGTTATAATCTGCAGGAAAGGTTAGCACTTAGGCGGTTGGAAATGAAAACTCAGTCCATATAAAGCAAGCACCCTGACACCCTAAGGAGCACATGCCCCCAGTCGAGGGAGGGTCGTGGGAGAGAGCGCTTCAGAGGAGCCCAGAGCACGGGGGTCAGAGGGCAGGTGGTCGGGCCGCAAGAATGTCACTGGACTCCAGGCCCCAGAAGCACTGTTGACAGGGACCCCAGCCCTACAGGCTCTGAGGTGCCCAAGTGAACCTTAAAGCAACAGTGGAGACACGGAAGGGAAGGCTCAGGCCCAAAGCCTGATGCGCTAGAAGGAGCTGCTTTCTGGAAACAAGGTGCAGGTCCCTCCCAGGGCTTAGCCGACCGGAAGGCCCAGAGGGAAATCTCTCAGAGAAGACTAAATACACGAAATGGAAAGGCCTTCCTCACGCCCGGTTGGTACCGCTCACAGGAGGCAGAATAAGCACTAAGAGGTGTCGGTAAAGAGCTGATGGCCACGTTCCCTTCACGCTCCACTTCTGGGGTGGGATGAATCCGAGTGGGGGTGGGTGGAGGGGTGACAAGCAGGGGCAGGAGTGGGGAGCCAAGGATCCCCTCCAACGCAGTAACTCCCAGTCAAGAGCCTTCCAAATCAAGGACTTCTTCAAGCTGCCATTAGTGATAACGACGCCATCGCTTTGTGAATGTTAAACAAGTTTCGAGCATACATTACATAAAGCAGGTGTGTTGTAACTTACTCTTGGGTTTTTTTTAGCAACACTGTGTACGTTCGCGGACATCAGAGGGTTGCAAACTGGGCCTTGCCGAGCGCAGGCAGACCTGTCTTGGGGAAAGGAGCTCCCAGCAGCCAAGGCCCCAGCACCCAGGCCTGCTCAGCCCCAGGCCTCTCTCGGCATTGGCAGCTTTCCCATCCCGACTTTCCTTATAAGGTTCCCATGAAATGGTGGCTCTGGCGCTGACATACTAAAAACACTGGTTGGACGTAACAAAGCCCGTGTTAGTGATCAGCACACCAGGTTGTGTCTGCTGTAACGCAGCCAGCTTCCGGGCCACGCCACCTTCCCTCTCTGATCTGGGGACCTAAGAAACCACAGGTTCTGGGGTGCACATGAAGACAAAAAAGGCTGGCACCCCTGGTGGTTTTCTTGAAGGTTAGGAGCAACTCTCAGAGCGCTGATAAGCAAACCCACATCGCGAAGACACGCGGGAAGGTTGCCGCCCGGGCCTCCACCCCGGGGCTCTCCCTCCGCACATACAAAGCAGCTCTGTGGAAGGCCAGGGGCATCATTTTTGTCAAAACTCCCAGGCTGAAGATTTGGGAGACCAGACAGCTTTTCAGCCCCGCCCTGCGCAAGCCCGGCCGCCATCATCGGATGTGCTTGGCCCACCACCCTGCAAAGTCCTGAGATAAAAGGTTTCCAACAAGGAGTGAGGCATCTCTCACCTGGGTTTTTGAGTTTCCAAATGCGGACTGAGCAGCTGAGTGCAGGAGGGCCCGGAGGTTCTCGCTGACTGTCCTGTGTTAGAGATGACAAACCCAAATCCCAGGAGGGACCCAGGAAGCCCTGCTATTCCTTCTCACTTCTTCCTTTACTCAGGGTATTGAAGGAGCTTGACTGTGAAAGCCTATGATGAGAGGTAATTTGGGACAGAGCTTGGGTAACCTCCATCCTGACAATCCAGAGCTGGTTGAGTCTTTCTTCAGGTTACACACCAAAGCCTGGCCATTGGCAAATCCCTCTGTGGTAGCCCCGTCCAGGAAACCTGTGTGAGTGACAAACTACCTGCCTGCCTGGGACAATGCTGCCCTGGGTGAGTTTTGTTCTCATCTTTTAAATTCCACAGAACGGTTGATGCCCTCAAGGCAGCTGACTGCTCTGGAACCAAGGAGATCATCATTAGTTAGTGTTTGGGTTTAGAACAGAAAAAGCTATGGCTGCCATTGCCATCGGCAATTGGCTGGTCACCGTGTGCTGATCCATCCCCCAAATGGGAACTGTGTTCTTGTCATAAACACATAGGGCACCCAGCAGAGTTTTTTAGGACGTGGGTATTTGTAAGGAGGCAAGACTGAGCACCCAACACGTACCCAGGAGCCTAGGAGAAGCATTGGTTTTAATTATTGGGAATAATTGTGTCCTCCGAGATATGACCTGGAGAATCCACGAATATTCCTTCAGTTAAAACCAACACAAATGCAGGTCTTACTATCTGGAGCAAGAAGGGGAATTTATGGGAAGGACGGAAGAGGGTATGGCCTGGGCAGACCAGATTGGAGTGAGGGTGTCCCAGCCCCTGGCTCACCCTTCCCATGCTACAGCAGGAATGACAAAGAATGATCCCCACCCAGGCTACCTCTGGCTGTCTGCTTCTACAGATAAAGTTTTATTGGAACACAGCCACACACCCCTGCTTTCACACTACAATAGCAGAGTGGAATAGTTGTGACCAAGACTTCATAGCCGACCAAGCTTAAGATATTTAGTCTCTGGCTCTTGACGGAAAATGTTTGCTGGCTTTTGGCTGAAGGTTAAGACATCCCAGAAGAGGACCCAGTGGTTGTTCCCTGGGGCTGGAACAAACTCCTGAGGAGACAGCCATCCTCCTCCTTGGTGTTTAGAAGCATCCCATGAAATAATAAAATGGCTATTTTGTGACTTGGGCTACATCTGTGGACGTGGAACCAGCAAGCTATTTTCTTGTGTATCGTGTGACCCTCTGGATCTCTGAGGAAGGGCAGTGCATGACGGACCCAGTGTTGGAATATGGTAGGCTTTGAGGTTCTCAAGGAAATATGCCAGTTCGGGTGATATGGGAGAGCAAATGGAGGTCATGGGGCAAAATGCTTTTCCATCTATTCGATGACTTTATATGAGGAATAATAGGGAAATATTCAGTTCTATATGATAGTGGCAAAGTTGTGTCTTTTTTTAAACCTTTAATTTTTTAGGGAAATTTTGGGTTCATGGCAAAATTAAGAGGAAGGTACAGAAATTTCCCATATGTCCCTGTACCACACATGCAAAGCCTCCCTCGTTATCAACATCGCTCACGGGAATGGTGTATATATACATCATTTCTTTTTTTAACCAAGAATGAACATACACTAACACATAATCACCCACAATCCGTAGCTTCCTTTAGGGTTCACTCTTGGTGTTACACATCCTGTGGGTTTGGGCAAATGTCGAATGACACGTATGCATTGTTATAATATACAGAGTATTTGTTCGCTGCCCTAAAGATCTTCTGTGCTTCAGTTATTTGTCTCTCCCCTGGCAACCACTCATCTTTCTATCATCTCCAGAGTTTTGCCTTTTCCAGAATGTCATAGAGTTGGAATCATAAAGTAGGTAGAGATTGGCTTCTTTCACTTAGTAATATGCATTTAAGGTTCCTACATATGTTTTCATGGCTTGATGGCTCATGTCTTTTGAGTGCCGAATAATAGTCTGTTGCCTGGAGGCACCAGAGTTCATTTGTCCACTCACCTACTGAACGGTAGGACATCACAGTCGCGTCCAAGTTTCAGCCGCTATGAACAGGGCTGCTGTAAACATCCATGTGCAGTTTCTGTGTGGACATGAGTTGTCAGCTCTTTTAGGTAAATATCCAACAGTGTAATTGCTGGGTCGTATGATAAGAATGTATCTAGCTTTGTAAGAAACCCTTAGAATATCTTCTAAAGTGGCTGTATCGGTTGGCATTTCCACTAGCCACGAATGAGAGTCGCTGGGGCAGGCACGTGGGGGGCTCAGTCGGTTGGGTGTCTGGCTCTTGATGTCTGCTCAGGTCATGATCCCAGGGTGGTAGAGCCTGCTTGCGGTTGTCTCTCTCTTTCCCTCCCCCTCTCTCTGCCCCTCCCCTGCTCTTTCTCTCTCTCTCTTTCTCAAAATAAATAAATCAACTTAAAAAAAAAGAATAGCGAGTTCAGTCTGCTTCAGGCATGTGGATAAGAACACAGAAGGGCAGCATGAGTTTATAAGTTGGCCTATGTTTTCCAGTTGTCATGATCGAGGTGGTGGGCACCTTCCGAACTTGTGTTTGTTTCTCAGTGAAGGTGAAGCCTGATAAAAGCTGGGGAGGGGAGGCCGGTTGGTCAAACGGGAGTTCTTGTCTTCCACAGCCATTCGCTGTGTTTCCTTCCCGGACCAAAGAGCGACACACCTGTGTCAGAAAGGAAAGTCAGAGACTCTTCAACCAGCAAAATAAGCAGGCTTCCCGCGCGCTGTTCTGAACGGATTGCTTATTCTTGGAAGCTGAATCGTGCCCCTCTAGCTTGCTTTCTAAACAAATGCCGCCGAGCTGTTCCTCAACCTGACCGCACGTCGGAAACACCTGGGAAGCTTGCTGTAAATACAGATTCTCCCACTCCAGCCCCGGAGATCCTGATCCAGTAGGGCTGCCTGGGGCCCAGGGATCTGCATGCTGGGCAAGTGCACCTGGCGTCTTGGGATCCAGGTACGGCATGGTTTATCCACAGTCTCAGACCCCACATCAGCATGTTGGAGTAGAAACAGGGAACCTGGAGATCATGCGACTCAGCCTCCTTGTCTTATAGAGAAATGGCATTGGAACAGAGCTATAAGACCGGCTTTGATCAGGCAGGGCTGCGGTGCTGTTTGACACTCAGTGTCTCTGCAGAGAATCTATTGCCTCTCACTGAATTGGGAGGTTAGGAATGCATTTCTGGAAAGGGTTAGAAACAAATGTCCTCACAGGGATAAAAAAAAAAAAGGGTTATTAGAAGTCATCTGTATAGAAAGAAGCCTTTGTTCAGGAAAGATGCCTTTGAAAAAGCAAATGTTAGTGAAAGATGCTGCATCAGAGGAAGGCCCCAGGGGCAAATCCGGCCCCGAGCACAAGGACCACCCTTGTCCAGCCATCTGCAGTCCGTGTCTCAATGCCCATTGAAGAAGCCGGGGCTCCGATGGCTAATGGCTTTTGGACTCCAAATAAAAGAGAAACAAAGGGGTTCTTAAATAAAAGGACTGCAGTCTGAAAGAAATTCTTAAATAGAAAAAGCCTTATTGATGTGCATTCCTCCTAAATGGAGCTTAATTAGGCCACACACGCTAATGCACTTGGGAGAGACCCCAAAACCCAATTCCCTTCTTTATTGCTAGACCAAGGAGGAAGCCTGTGGGACTCAAGGCTGCCTTGGGAGCACCATGTGGACCATCAGATAGGAGTAGAATAATTACGGTGCCCTTGGAGTTACCCATAATGACATGTAAACCCCTAACCAAACAACTTTGGGTGCTCTCTCCCCACTCTTCATCCCAGTTATTGAACCACAGGATCGATCCAGAAGCAGAATAGACCTTTCTGAGCATCTCACCTTTGGCCTATAGGTACACGATGTGCAGATTGTGGGCTCAGCGTGGGCTGACAGACACTTAGCTATAATTCTATAATTCTGGGCCTTTCCATCTCCATTCTGCTGAAATGCACCGTGAAACAGGGACCCCTTGAAGCATTTTTCACCGAGTGGAATAAGACAGAGAGCATGGCTTCCCTGGGCTCCACAGTCTGCAGGATTTGTAGACTGACTGTGATTCCCTGGGTTCACCACATCAATCTTTGCAAAATGTCTGCAGTTCACTTACCGTGGACAAGACCCATGTGTCCCAACATACACACCTTCCACATCAATGTGCCCATCTTCCAATTAATGTCATAATTGTTAGTTCTTTCCGAAGTAGACAGTGACATCTGGTCACAGTCTTCACGTTTGTATGGAATCTTCTGGAAGACTTTGTTTTATAGCAAACACGCACACCGCCTTCATGTGACCCCCTCAGTAAGTCACACCTTTGCATAAGCCACTCCCCTTGAGTATGGTGGCATCTGTAACCTGCTTCTAACCAACAGAATATGGCAAAGGTGATGGGATGTCTCTTCCTAGGGTAGGTTATGTTATATAGGAGAGTCGCTCCGTCATCGACAACTGACGTATAACATTCTTGTGCTGGCCTGAAGAAGTGAGCTCCATGTTGTGGGAAGGCCAAGTGGCAAAGACTCATTGGCAGGTTCTTGACGTTGAGAGCAGCCCAGAAAACAGGCGGCTAGAAAACAGGACCACCGTCCCATAGCCACCAGGGACTGAATTCTGCCAACAATCACGCATGCTTGGAGAAGACCCAAGCTCCTCCGAGGAGCACGCTTTGGCCGACACCTGACTGCAGCCTTGGAGACCCTGAGCAGAGGACACAGTTAAGCCGCACCTGGACTCTCGATCTACAGAAAGTGTGAGAAAATAAATACAACGAATGTACAGTCAATTCTCACTATTCACAGCGTTATATTCTACGACATTGTTTTGAAAAATGCATTAGTGCCTTTGTTCCTGGGGGAAGTACAGAGTAAGGGTCCTGCCAGCCTCTGGTGACGACGTTGTCATCAACTGGTCAATACATAACCTCGTTTTATGCGTGTTTCTGTGTAAAGGCACCTTATTTAAAATGTTGCGGATTCATTACCATTGAACTCGCGGCCAACGGCGCTAGAGCTCGGGCCTGAACGAAGCTGACCCAACACACAGATTTTCTCCACGAGGCACGTCACAGCCTCGTGCTCGGTGGCACCAGACAGCGCTTCAGCACTATGCTCGGGGGACCACTTGACACAGCGAACTTACCAACAAAAATTGCAAAAATGCAAAAAAAAAAAAAAACAACCCATGGCATTCAACTGACTACAGAAAGGACGCTTGTTTGCAGCGTGACAGCTGAAACAAGAAGGCAGAGCGTTGCCTCGTTCTGGAAACACGCACATGGGGTGACTTAAATCTTGTGCAAATGGCGTCTGCAAATGGCCAGGAAAGCACTGCGGGTGCTGAGTTTTTTGAGGTTGCAAATAAACTGCAGCAGCTACAGAATCTGCAAACGATGAGGATGGGCTGTAGGTTTTAAGCCGCTAAGTTTGTAGTGATTGATTACGCGGTAGTATCCGACTAATGCAGCCCCCAACTTCAACTACGACTGTGAACATGCTTTTCCGCATCCCTGACTGGCTTTACCATTCACCTTACCCCGAATGGGACTTTTGCTCTGTGCCTATAAGGGCATGAAATACATTCTGTTCTTCTGCTGTAAACTTTCAGTCATCTGTGCGTTGTAGAGAACATTCCCAGAACTTCCCAGCGTGTATAAATGTACAAGGAGCCAGAAGCCTTTGCTGTACTACTGTAATAGATGGTCTCTGCAACCGTCACGACTGATTCCCTTGGCCTGGCTTACACATTAGGTCGAATCTTTGCTCTTTTATTTTTTTTTTAATTTTTTTTCAACGTTTTTATTTATTTTTGGGACAGAGAGAGACAGAGCATGAACGGGGGAGGGGCAGAGAGAGAGGGAGACACAGAATCGGAAACAGGCTCCAGGCTCTGAGCCATCAGCCCAGAGCCCGACGCGGGGCTCGAACTCACGGACCACGAGATCGTGACCTGGCTGAAGTCGGACGCTTAACCGACTGCGCCACCCAGGCTCCCCTGAATCTTTGCTCTTAAAGTCAAATGGTGCAAACCTCCTCCTTAGCCTGTAAGAACATTGCTTTTTCTTTTCCAAGAATGCCACGTTCCTTTTCCGATGGTTCGAAGAATCCAAGGGCTCACTCACCGTGACGCGTCCATGCACCAGTCAAGCTCACCAGGGTAGAGGGATAACCAGGAAAGCTGTCCTGTTCCGGCCACCCAGGCCTCTGACGCTGTATCTGTGGTCGCTGCCCTGCTATGTGGCTCCTGAACCCTTGGCTCACGGGCCCCTTCCCCTTTGCTCCTTACCATATATTTGCAGCAAATTGGACTTACACCTCAATAAGACTGACTTCTGGCCTGTCCCCTCCCCCTTCTGGTCCCTCAGGGCAGATACACCTGCCACTGCACATGGCCTAGAATTCCTGGCAGACCAGATGTGCCTGCCTCGTTCTGCAGAACTTCAGCTCGGAGACCCCACGTGCCACAGCCCCGCTGCTCCATCTCTGCTCTCTCTCCAGCAACTCAGCTGATTGGGTTGACTCATGGTCATAAGCCAATGCTTCTCCTAAGGCTTGTACAGAGGAGCAGGGAGGCTGCCTCTGAAGTGCTTTCTGTTTTGTTTTGGTTTTTGAATGTTTACCTATTCATTTTTGAGAGAGAGAGAGAGAGGGAACAAGCAGGGGAGGGGCATAGAGAGACACACACAGATTCCGAGGCAAGTTTCAGGCTCTGAGCTGTCAGCACCGAGCCCAAGGTGGGGCTTGAACCTGTGAGCTGTGAAATCATGACCTGAGCCGAAGTTGGACGCTGAATCGACTAAGCCACCCAGGCGCCCCGGAAGTGCTTTCTGTCTTATGCTCAGTTCAGCTTTGTCTCAGAGACCCCTGTCTGACTCTCCATATATATGCCATCCCTTTACCCTCCTCCTGTGCCCCCTCCTTAATCATCCTCAAACCCAGCCTGCCCTCAAAGGAAAAAAAAAACCCACATATATATAGTTGTATGTATGCCAAATATTATGGGAGAGAGAACTCAGAATGGTCCGCTTTTGTCACACATTGTACACATTACACACCCACACTTTACTCCACACATCAGCGGTCCTGATACACGATACACAGTACACTATCACCCCTATGTCAGACTGCGCCAAGAGGCACAGGACTTAGGCACATGAAGGGAACAAAGTCATCTTTATAAAACCAAAGAAAAATTGCATTGCCCACACACAATTAGCAGTCCCTCCCATTCCAAGGGCTGACACTGCCTTAGTGGTTTCCCCACGTTGCTAGGTTAATAATCATCATCTGCGTCCAGGCAGCAAAGGGGGAGGAGAATTAATGACCCATTTCACGGTAAACATCCACTTCATCTCGGAGTAGGCTCCCAGACTCGCCTCAAAAAATAAATCACACAGCCCTGCTATCTGCTTGCAGAATGTGGGGAAGAGCCAATAAAGCCATAATTTCCCCTTCTTTTAAGCCTCCGCACAAAGTATATAGTTTTCCACTTCAGTTGATTTCCCCAGGGTTTTATATTGGTGGTGATTGATTTTCTTCATTTATTGTTATCAACTGATGCCATGTTCTCAGATCACTGAGCATTAGCAATGTCCCATTCCTGTTTTTAGAAAGCTGTTAACAAGTTAAATTTGGAGAGCAAAGGACAATACGTAAAAAGCATTCTAAGGCATGTAAGCTCTTTTGCCTAAAAAAAAAAAAGATAATTGTAATCATTTTAACATAATTCTGCTTACGATTTCATTATGCTCTGACTTTGAGATGCCCTCTTACAGAATTCCTAAGTGAAATGAATCCTAAAACAGTAAAAGGAATCAGAGAATGAAAGCAGAAGAAAATACATGATATAAAAATTACATAACCGTGGGATCCTTCAGGGGGGAAAAAAACTAATAGGACAAATCCATGCACCAGTGATTACTTCGAACTTGCTCATTAATTTATTTGCATGACTTTATGATACATGGTCTTCTTGTAATAGTCCACCTGTTCCTACTCCAGAACCCTTCCTCTCTCCAAGGATGAAGTGATTTGACATTATTCTCATTTGACTTCTTTCTCCTAGACTTCTCCTTAATGGCTGCGTTCCAAACGATATTAAAAACTGTCACCTAATGCCATTCTAAATGTGATCTGAGCCACTCATGGAAATCTAAAAGGATAGCGTAGCGTTCTCCAAAACATTTCACTGGTATTTTTCCTTCTACTTCATCTTTTTTCCAGAAAGTGTTTGAGATATCTCACTGTTATATAGGAAATAATATATGCTATTACATCAGGAAATACAATTTTTTTAAAGTCAGGGAAGCAACTAGGATAATGGAAAACAAGGGTGACAGTAGGACAAAGCCTGTGCACCTGTATTAGACAACCAGTATTGCAAAAGTGCTGTATAATGAACGATGAAAAAAATCTCAGGGGCTACAAGCGCAAACATGGTTCCCGCTCACTTTGTGAGCCACGGGTAGCTCTTACTTGAGATTCTGGTGTCTCCGTTCCACACGTCTCATCTCTTATCCTCCTTCTTCTCATTAGGACGCCAGGAACACAGGAAGGCAAATGGAAATGCACGATGCCCTCCAAGGCCTAGGCTCAGAGCTGCCAATTCTCACTTCCACGTTCCAAGTCTTGCTTGAGTTCTTCTCATGGACCAACTCGAAACCCAACTGTACGAAGAAAGGGATTCTGGGAAATGTAGTTTGCAGCCTCAGACATATACGGCAGTGGCAGAGATGGTGGTGGTGGTGGGGACGATAGTAATCATGGTGGATGTAAATGGTGCTAAATTCAAACTCCCTCTCTAATACTAGGGATGGACAATGACTCAGTTGTCTACTACTCTAAAACTAAAGGGACGGACAATTAACATCTCTTTAGAGTATTTTTAGTATTTGGAAAACACTCCCCCTCACAATGCTTCCTTTTCAAAATATCTAAAACTTATTCTCATCGCTTTATTCTTCCAGATGAACTCTGAAATTATTTTGACAAGTTCTCTCAAAGAATGTTACAGAGATTTTGTTTGCAATTACTTAAATTATGTAAATTGGGAAATTTCGTCATACAAAACCGTTATAGTCTTATCACCCAGGACACGCCATGTGCCAAATTGTTACTGCGCATTTCTTGGGAAGTGTAATAACAATATTTGTATTAATAATTATGATGTTTCCTAAGTGGTTACAGAGGATATAAAGACTTGATTTTTATTTATTACTTTCATTTGCAGCCACTGAATCCACCAACAATCCACATGTTACTTTGATTGATAATCATGAGGTGTTTATATATAATCACATTGGCTGGAAATAATACTTTCCTGTTCTTCATATCAAGTGCTTATTCGTTATTTCTGTCCTGTCTTTGGAGCTTCCAAAATAACGCTGCAACATAATGGTGGTAACGGAAATTCTTATTTCTCATTTCGTTTTGCTGTGGTTTCTCCATGTATTCTTTGATTACACTTGGCAGACGTGTTTATTATCTTTGCAAATAAATCACTTCTCATTTTACTTACCGATTCTACCTCTTTTCTGGCTTAATTTCTGCTTTTATCAATTTCATGTTCTTTGTAGTTCTCTGCACTGAATGGCTATTTACGTATTTCTTTTCTTTTTCATTTGGGAATGAAAGAATTTAGGGTTAGGAATCAGCCTCTCCAGATACTTCTGAGAGTCCTCATTCTCCTGATTTTCCAAACAACCTGACGTGATATTTGGTAGCTGACTCATTATTTGGGACTTGTATTTTATTTGTAATATCCAAGTAATTGGGTTATTCTTTCTAAATGTTTATAAATTTAGAGTTTTAGAAAATGGTGTTAGCAAATAATTTTCGCCTTGGGGACATTTATAAAGTCAGATTTATGCCCCTTTTATAAATATTCCATGGACACCTGAAAATAAGTAGTCCCATCAGCGTGAGCATGACTTTTATCAAATCTTACTATTATCATTGCCCTACGTTGAGTAACGGCCCCCAGAGATACCCAGGTCTTAACCCCTTGAAACAGAGAATATCACTTTACACAACAAAAGAGATTTCGCAGACGTGATTAAGGATCTTGAGATGGGGAAGTGGTCTCAGATTATCCACAGGTGTGCCTTCAATGCAGTCACAAGCACCCTGTAAGAGGGAGGCAGAGAGAGATCCCGCTCGGAAGAGGAAGGCAATGAGGAGATGGAAGCAGGAAGCTGTCCTGGAGGCTTTGAAGATGAAGGAAGGGGTCTCCAGCCCAGGAATACAGCCCTAAAGCTGGAAGAGGCAAGAAAACAGGGTCTCCTGGAGCCTCCAGAGGGAGTGGGCTGCACTCACACCTTGGTTTCAGCCCAGTGAAACCGACTACTGACTCCGATCTGCAGAACTGTAAAAGCACGAAAGTGTGTTCTTGTAGACCGTCAGGTTATCGGGAATTTGTGACAGCGGCCAGAGGCAACAAATACTACTGTATAGCCTTATTTCCTTCTCCCTGCTTTGGATCGATCACAGAGTGTCGATAACAACTGTATTTTTGATCTTGCCTTTTAAATAAAGTATGATTTAGCGGTGCCTGGGTGGCTCAGTCCGTTAAACGTCTGACTCTTGATTTCGGCTCAAGTCATGATCTCACAGTCGTGGGATCGAGCCTCGCGTCAGGCTCTATGCTAACAGCGTGGTGCCTGCTTGGGATTCTCTCTCTCCCTCTCTCTCTCTCTCTCTGCTCCTCCCCAACTCATGCTCGTGCTCTCTCTCAAAACAAATAAATAAACATTTAAAAAAATAAAGTCTGAATTTGGAAATGCCAATGCTATGTCAGCACAGGAAGGCTAACGACCATTTTCAGTATTATGACCTTTCATAACATAACATGACTCTTGTTACAAGCGTAAGGCTTCTTGATCAATGTCTATTATTTTCTTGGTATTGAAATCATCATCCTTCCTCTCTGCATGTATGAGCTTCCTCTATCTTTGCCCAGTCCTTTATTTTACATTGCAAAAGAACTCTCCTTCGTGTCTGTCTCTTGTATCCTATAGTTCAATTTTGCTTCCCATCGTAAGACTTTGCTTTGATAGAGTAGAATTTAGGCCCCCAACCTTTATTATCATAACCAAAATGGTTGGCCCATGTGTCTCTCCTTGCTTTCTTCTGTTTTCTGGTTTATGCTTTATTGTACCTTCTTTTTTCATTTTGTGTTCTGTGCACTGTTTTTTTTTTTAAATTATACCAGTGGATATTTTTCATTTCTTCAAATGTCTATTTAAACATAATCTTCTAATCATTAAGTCAAGATCAAAGCAATGACTTTGGCTCCTCTTACATCAAACAAAATTTATTTCACTATATCTTTTCCTATGCCCTCAATTATTCCCTAGTCTTTGTTAAATTAATTTTATGTTATAGACCTAGACTGATATCATATCATTGCTGTTTCTAGTAATTTACCTTTAAAACGTGTGGGTATTTCTCTCTTGGGGCCATCTTTAAGTAGCTGATTTTTTTCATTCAACAAAAATCTATTGAGGACCTGCCGTGAGTGAGGCACTGAACTAAGGACTGTGTCACGACAGTGGCCGGGACCCACACACCTCCGCCTGGTCCTCATGGACCATGGGGCTGTGTGGCCGTCATGTTCCATCAGTTTGATTTCTTGGGCCACCCTGTATTCCAGATTCCCTGAACTTGGTTTGGTTCTTCAGAACCACGGGGCCTCTCTGGCCCCACGGTCTTAGGTTTGTTTTTCCTTGGGATGCATTTGTCTTCCTTCCAGCTCTTCTTCAGCCTAACTACACCTTATCCCTCTGGTTTCAGACTGGACTTTACTTTCTCCAAGAAGTTGGCCCTGGACCACCCCTCCCATGTAGGGTTTCCACTGAAGCCTAGGCTTCCCTCACCATGATGCCAGGCCACCATGCCACCATGTCACCGTGTCACCATGCTACCATGTCACTATGCCACCATGCCACCGTGTCACCAGGCTACCATGTCACCAGGCTACCACGTCACCATGTCACCAGTCTACTATGCCACCTACCCAGATAGTAGGTGAGTGCCTGTTTACTTCACTGTCTCTCTGACCTGTGGGCTTCACAGGGACATGGACCTTTTTAGTTTTGTTCAGAATTGTACTTATTAGCACAGGGCTTGGCACCTTGCAGCTACTCATTCAATGTTTATTAACCAACAGGGTGAATAAAGTCTTCTTTAAAAAAAAAATAATGTTTGATACTGGTTGTTTTTATATTGGCTGAATATACCTCTACCTGATAATTTCGGGAAGAGAATGTGAGTGGTGCTTTTTGATCTGAGCATAACTGAGGATGACCTTGCGCAAGAAGAACTTGACTGGGCACCGAATTCTTTGTTCTTGGTTTTTGGCCTCTCCCAAGCATATACATTTTGGAACATTATGTTCTGGGTTTTAGTTTCACAAGGAAACCGTCTGATGCCGGAGTAACTTTTGCTTCTTTTTGAGTAAACTTCCCCTGTGTCCTCCTTTGTCTAAATAGAGAGAGAGACTTTTATCTTTCCTTAAAAAAAAAACACAACTCGTTCTGTCTATCGCTCATCTGCCTTCATTCATTTTTCCCCGGTATATGGTACGTCTTTCCCCCTGGATTCAATCCTTGTTTCATCCGGAAACATTTACCACCTCACCAGGATTGCCTGTGTCTCTGGGGCTTCAGGCACAGAGACCTTGAGCTAAACCATCTTTGCTCCTCTGCTTCCGGCCACGGGTAAGACTGGAAGTTGGAGGAACAGAAGTAATAAAGGCGGACAGGAGTGTGAACATGACCGATCGCTGAAAAACTTGGTTCTCACGTAGAGAGGGGATGTCTACTCTGTTCTCTGGTTCATATGCATTCAACCAAAGCACATGAGACGGCCGAATCTTCCCCATCTTCTCCAGGACCTACCAGGCTGTTCTTGTGGGGACAACAGCCGGGTAGAGCCCTCCATGCTGTTCCCGAATCAAACCCAATCCCTGGGAAATATGCATATAGTCACCCCAAAGTCCAATGCGAGCCCTCATTTTCCAAGCTGGCGGATGCTTTTAGTTTCAAAATATCTTCTGGGGCGCCTGGGTGGCCGAGTCAGTTAAGCGTCTGACTTCGGCTCAGGTCATGATCTCACGGTCTGGGAGTTTGAGCCCCGCGTCGGGCTCTGTGCCGACAGCTCGGAGCCTGGAGCCTGCTTTGGATTCTGTGTCTCCCTCTCTCTCTGCCCCTCCCTGCTCACGTTCTGCCTCTCTCTCTCTTCTCTCAAAAATAAATAAACATTAAGCAAAATGTTAATAGTTTCAAAATATCTTCATGGAAAGTGAGCGAGGAGTTGTCGAGCCTGGTCAGGTGGCTCTGCGTGAGCTGTAAGGGCTGCCTCCTCATTTATTGTGGGGGGAGAGGAAGCTGTCAGGGCCTCGGAGTCTTGGGCTGTGGTGAGACCCGGCACCTCCCGGCACTGCCATGGAGGACCTCACCCCTGCCTTCCTGTCACCCCCCAGGGCCCCTCCATCCTGGTCCCCCTGTCTGTTTACGTGGGTGTTTCTCTTGGTCAGTGCTGCTTTATCTAGTGGCTTCTGCAGTCCAGAGTCAGGACAGGCATGGTTCTGTTTGGTCTCCAGGGCCTGCCCGGACAGAGGACCCTGGAGCAGGTGTGCTGTGTCATTGGCACCTGTAGGCGGAATGCGGGAGGAGAGCAGAGGCGGTGGAGGCTGAGTGAACGAGGGCGTCACAGCACCGACAAGGGAGTCTTCACGTGGTGATGCTGCCTCCAGATGCCCAGAAGGTTCTGTGGGCCAGGGCTGTGCACTCAACCAGCGGGCCCCCGGAGGCGGGGGGTGGGGGTGAAGGAAGAGTGGGGCACCCTGAGCAGGTGCTCAGGGAAAGGGGGCTGGCCTTCCTCTGGCCACAGGAAGACGCATAACCATCCTGTGAAGGTCAGACGCTCTCGTGTGTCCATAGCCCACAAAGCTTGGGGCTCTGGGGTGTTGTCAGGAAGAAAGGGAGCCCCCCCCCGCCAAGAGCACTATGAAGTCGGCCGGCCTCTCAGCAGATCAAATAGGTTAGCAGCTGCTGAACCTCACTTTCCTCAACCTTTTTGAACAGGAAACCCGAGAGGAGAGAACGTTTGAATTGGCTCGTGCGAAACACAATATTTGCTCGAGGCTAGCCCCTACGTTATGAATTTTTAACCTCCCATAAATCACACTGTAAAAATGGACAAAGGCTGAATTTCCTGTGCCGGGACCAAAATAGAAGCCGCCTCCCTCTCTCTCTTAAACAATTCCGATTATGTTTCCATAACCAAATCACGCTGAGACGAAGAGCTGAAATATTTATATTTAGGTCCTAAAGTATAATGCAAAATAAATGGAAACGGTTTATCTTCTCAGCGCTGACGTGGTGCCTCCGTTTCCATCCGCAAAGGCGACTCAAAGACCAGGCTGTGCAGAGGCCATTGTGTGCCCACGGCAGGAGTTTGCTTTCCTCCACTCATTGCTTTTCCTCCTAGCTGTGGACACTGGGTCCCCCTCAGTAAATGATTAGTAGAAACCCCCCCGCCACCCGACCCTGGGGGAATCGGACTGTGACGAGGTTCTAAGCAAATTCCTTTGCAGAAGCCTTATCCTAAGAAATACATGCACTTAGAAAGATCCGTAAGACAGAATCTTAAAACCGTAGAGGACGATGTTTTGATCAAATGATGCTTTCTTTACTCCAACACATATATCCGTCACAACTCCTTTGAGCTACAAGCTTAGAAGAATATAAAAACAGAAGAATATAAAAACCACTCAGAGGCTTTTCTTCTCTCAGTCTCCTGGAAAAAGGAAGGTATGAAAGCACCTGATTTACCATAAGGCAGAAAGAAGAACGAGCCTGGGGAGCGTTGTAAGGAAATGTTAAAGACTTTCAGAAGCAGGAAAGACGTCAGCACACAAGGTGGAGTTGGAATTGACCTTTAAAGAACGATAAAGGCTTTAATGGGAAAAATGGAGCTGGAGAGCCCAAGAAAACTGAGAAAAAAATAGGGTGTGGGGTGGAAGAATGTGATATGAGGCTGGAAAACTCGGTTGGGAGAAACGGACAGAAGCAGCCTGGGTTTCAGACTCAAGTTCAGCCTTACAGGAAACCGGAGGCGTTTAAAGGCCTTTAACAAAAGGGGCGCCCGGGTGGCTCCGTCGGTTAAGCATCTGACTTTGGCTCAGGTCATGATCTCAACGGTTTCAAAGGGTTCAAGCCCCAGGCTTGCACTGACAGAGCAGAGGATTCTCTGCTTAGGATTCTCTCTCTCCCTCTCTCTCTGCCCCTCCCCATTCATGCACGCATGCGCTCTCTCTCTCTCTCTCAAAATAAATAAATAAACATTTTAAAAATCGTATTGAAAAAACACATCTTGGGGCGCCTGGGTGGCGCAGTTGGTTAAGCGTCCGAATTCAGCCAGGTCACGATCTCGCGGTCTGTGAGTTCGAGCCCCGCGTCAGGCTCTGGGCTGATGGCTCAGAGCCTGGAGCCTGTTTCCGATTCTGTGTCTCCCTCTCTCTCTGCCCCTCGCCCGTTCATGCTCTGTCTCTCTCTGTCCCAAAAATGAATAAACATTGAAAAAAAATTAAAAAAAAAAAACACACATCTTGATTCACACTGCCAGCTTCCAACCCACACTCAGGAGATGAGGTTTTTTTTTTTTTAATTTTTTTTTTAATGTTTATTCATCTTTGAGAGGTAGAGAGAGACAGAACATGAGCGGGGAAGGGGCAGAGAGAGGGAGACACAGCTCTAGGCCCTTAGCTGTCAGCACAGAGCCCGACACGGGGCTCAAACTCATGAGTCATGAGATCATGACCAGAGCCGAGCCACCCAGGCGCCCCGACACCTTTTTTTCTTTCACACCGAGTACTGTTCCGTTACCTGGATGTTCACTCAACTTGTCACCTGTTCGTGAAATTTGCGGCCTCTGGTTTCTTTTTATTACGAATAGGGTTGCCATAAGTCATCTTGCTCCTCTGTTTTTTTCTGTGTTGACCAGCAGCACGTATCTGTCGAGTACCTTCCAGGCCTCAGCGACAGAGCAGTGGGGACCACCCCAGTCCCTGCCCTCAGTGAGCGGGCATTCCCCTGGGGTCGGGGAAAGAAGAAACACTAACTATAGGTGTTACCGAGAGATGGAAAGGCCACGAGGGAAAGTAGGGCTGGGTGAAAGGGGGCGAGAGGGTGCTGGGGGCGGGGGGTCTGAGATGAGGCCTCGCAGACAGCAGGGCAGCTGAGCAGGGGGCAGGGAGTGGCCCGCAAAGGCTTGGGGGGGAAGGGCACTCCAGAAGGGGCAAAGCAAAAGCAAAGCGTGCAAAGGGACGAGTGTGAGGCCGGTGTGGCGGGAACACAGTGAGGGAGGGCGAACGCGGAGGAGCTGAGGTCAGAGCCACGGCTGCGGGCAGACCAGGAGGTGCACGGCGGGGTGCGGAGTATTCCAGAATGCAGGGATGCTGACGCACGCACACAAGGACCACGACGCCCGGAGCCAAGTGCTTTGCCCACAGAGTGGCCCCCTGGTCAGCCCCCCCACCCCCCTGCCCTCGGTGCCACCTGGTCAACAGAGCTCAGCTATGGGGACTGTCGAGCCGACCACATGGGAACCGCAGAGGACCCCCCTGCAGCAGCTGGTCGTGACCTCCCACTTCTGGTCCTGTCCCCCCCGACCCCAACCCCCGCGGCCCCCAGAGCTGTCTGTCTCGCCTTCCACTCCCGAAGAATCTCCGTCTTGCCGACCGGGCTCCCACCTCGGATTCCCGTAGGTGATTACAAGTAATTACCCAGTGAGTCCACAGCAACAACCCTGGGTCGGAAACGGCCGCCTGATGCACTCCCAGGCCCCAGACCCCAGGCCCTGCCCTGGCTGTCCGTGTGAGGCTTTCTCTGCCACCGCTCAGTGTAAGAGACGACGTCATGGGACGCCAGGTAAGAGCGACCGTGAAGGAGCCAGGCTGAGGGAGGAACTGAACTAAAGCAAACTTAGACATGGGTGGGTTCTCCGATCTTTGACCCCTCTTGGCCTCAACTGCCTCCTTTAAAGGGACAAGGAGAAGCCCGTCGCCTATCAACAGGATAAACACGTAGATTTGGTATTACCGTTAATACACGCTGTTCCCACAGAGCAGTGTCTGGTCCACGCTACGGGCAGAAAACGTGTCTACTGGCGAATTGCCGTGGTCGCCGTCACCGTCCTCACCACACTTGGAACAGCCGGAACACCAGGTCTGAGTCTCGAGTTTTGTAGAAGCCGGGAAACTCTGTAAGGATCCAATGGTGTCATCGTTTCCCCTCCCGGGGCAGTGAGTAAAATGCCCTAATGATCCCAAGGGCCAGGGAAGGGGTTTGGGAAGCGTGAAGGCTGAGCACAGTGGGGTGACGGTATCTGACTCCACGCGGGAAGAGTGGGTAAGTGAGTAGTGTTGACTCGCTCCAGAAGTTGTGTAACAGGGTGGGGGGGAGAGATGGGGTGTGGCTCACAGAGCAACAGCAGGGCTTCTCTGAACAGAGAGAATGTAAGTGCAGGTGCAGAGGTGGGGGGAGGGGGGAGGATGGGCGGGAAGGCCTGAGTGGGGAGGGTGGTTAACCTGGGGGCCAGAACAGCCCTGCGGGCAGTCACCCCAGGCTGGAGCCCCAAAACTGGGCTCTCGGGAGGGAGCACGGTGGAGCGGCCCCGTGGGAGCTGAGCAGGGGTGAGGAGGCTGAGCAGGAGGGTGAGATCTCTCCTTCGGCTCATTCTGTCTCATCTCCCTCCAGGGCCTCTGTGTGGCCCAAGCTGACCAGAAGCCGGAGGGCAAGGGAGCCTGGGCAGGGGTCCCTGCGACCCAGAGCAGGTGGGATCTTCCCGGTGGGACCCATGAGGGGTCCCCCCTCCCCCACCCCCTGGGTAGGAAGCCGCGGGCGTATTGGGGCCGGGCTGGCGCAGGCGAAGAGCGGGGACCAGGAGGGCCGTGGGGGGAGGGGATGGCCGCAGCGCTGGGAAAGAAGCAGAGAAACCGCGGTCACGTGGAGGCTGGGGACCCTGGGGCTCCGTTCCCCAGTAGGTAGCACCAAGCTCCGGGGCCGAAGTGAGGGGCGGGGAGCAGAGCTGCCTCCGTGAGAGTCACCCGGAGCCCACGGGGACACGGTGGTAAGAGCCGCCAGGCAAGGGGACACTGGTTGGCGCTCGGAGTCCACCCGGAATTCACTTCTCGAACCCGGAAACTGACGCCAGAGAACAAGGCTCACGCAGCCCAAAGGGTCGGGATCGGGGCTGGGCTCAGAGGAGGCCAAGGGCGAGGTGACCCTCATGGCGGGAAGCACAGGAGTGCGGAAGGGGGTGGGGCGGGGCAGGATCGCCCCACCCCCCGCTCCCAGCCAGCCGGCGCTCCCCGAGGCACCCTCGCTCACACCCACCCGCACACCCTCAAACACACTTGCACGTGTGCACGCGCCCCCGCATCCTCCCTCCCTCGCACCCGCACGCACACCCACCGCGCTCTCACATGCCCGCTCGCACATGCACGGGCTCGCTTGTGCCAAGCCACCCCCGCACACCCTCAGACGCGCATCCTCACACGTGTGCACGTGCAGCCGCCCTCCCTCCCAATCGACCATGCGTCCACGCACCCGCTCAGCCTCACGTTGCACACACGGGCACGCTCACAGTCACGCGTGCTCACGCACTCATTCATGCCCGCGTGGGCACACGCCTGCCCCCTTCAGGTGGCCTCAGGCACACAGTCCCGCACACCCTCAGACGCTCACGTGCTCTTGCACGTGCGTGCTCTCACACCTGCACACAATCGTCACACCCCTGCGCACACGTTTGCACTCATGGGAGCTCACTTGCACACTCGCAAACCCACACGTCCTCGCACACATACCACCCCCGTTCTCTCTCTCTCTCTCTCTCTCTCTCTCTCTCTTTCTCTCTCTCTCTCACACACACACACACACACACACACACACACACACACACCATCCACCTGCAGCCAGAGTGGTCCTCACCCTGCCCCCCCCCCCAAGGAAACACCCACTCCTCAGGGCTCTCCTGCAGGAAACCTTCCGGACCCCGCGATCAGCCCCCATCCCCCGCCCCCCCCCCAGGACCCCGGCTTCCCCCGTAACCCCTTCCCACGCTGCGGCCTGGCCTCCGCCCCCTGCTCGCCGGGGAGTTTCTGACTTGCCCTCTGAGCTAAGATGCGCTCCGGGCAAGCACGCCGGTGCCAGCCCTTGGCTCCATAAACACGTGATGAATGGATGGAGGACCGAGCCCGAGAGAGAGAGAAAGGCCGGAGGCAGAAGTGATGACACAGAAAAGTCGGGGGCGGTGTGTGTGAAGGGGTGAAACGTTTATTATCCGAAGATCGGGCCCGGACGCTCCTCGGAGGGACAGGCAGCTCTTTGTTCAGGATCCCGGACGTGGGTGGGCGGTGGGTCTCCCCTGAGGGCTGCGCGTGGGTGGTGGCGACCCGCCGCAGAGGAGGGAGGTGCCCCGGCGGAGGGGGAGGGAGAGCGGGAGGAGGGGGGGCGGGGGGAGGACAGAGGGCCGCCGGAAGCAAGCCCGCCAGAGGCTCAAAGCCCCTGTCCCTTCCCGCCCAATCGCGTCTGCACCTGCCCTGGGCCCCTCCGGGGAGAGCTGCCCCCGTCTCACCGCCCGGCCCTCCTCGTCTTGGCGGGGGAGGGGGCTGGAGGGAGAAAGAAGGGACCCCCGTTTCACTGCCGGGGACTGATGACAAAGGGCCTCGTTTGCATTTCTGCACAAAGACCCCGACAGCAAGGCGGACCTCGGAAGTACAGCGAACAGGAAGTTCATAGAACCTCATGGAAATCGGCAACGGTGTCTTCCTGGAAAATGTGGTGAGCCTGTCCCCAAAAGAAGTTCAATCCGAAAGAAAGTTGACGTCAGAATTTGTATTTGTTTGTTTATTTAACTTCTTTTACCAACGCTGCTTCCTTTTACCCGAGACTCTCTGGTACTCGCTGGGTTTGATCTTACAAACGACCACCATTCATCTAGCTGAAAACTTGCCTCTTCTCTCTGGATGGTTCTCCAGCCTTCCTGTGCACACAGAGCACTCACTGCTGGTGTTTTCAAAAGCTGCAGGTGCCCAGGTTTCCACCCTGGAGAAGCGGGATCAGGCCGCCTGGGCTGGGCCAGCTGTGCTTTTAAAGCACGTGCAGGAGATCTGGGGCGCCTGGTGGCTCAGTCGGTTGAGCATCCGACTTCGGCTCAGGTCATGATCGCAGCGGTTTGTGGGTTCGAGCCCCATGTCGGGCTCCATGCTGACGGCTCAGAGCCTGGAGCCTGCTTCCGATGCTGGGTCACCTTCTCTCTCCGCCCCTCCTCTGCTCACTCTCTGTCTTTCTCTCAAAAATAAACAAACATAAAAAAAAATTGTAAAGCCCTTGCAGGAACTTTGAACGTCCATCGAGGGGCTAAGAATCGCCATGACACCGATGGCATTTCAGCCAGAACCTCAATGGTTGTTTAGTGCCCGAACACTTCTACCGAAGAGAAGCGTCTAGAAAATACCGACAATGCCCTCCATGGAGTCACAGGGAAGACCAAATGTTTTGAGTCCAATAACTTCAGAGATTTTTCTTTTTCTTTTATGTTTCTTTATTTTTAAAAGGGAGAGAGAGATAGCATGAGTGGGGGAGGGGCAGAGAGAGAGAGAGAGAGGGAGAGAGAGAGAAGCCCAAGCAGGCTCCACGCTGTCAGTGCAGAGCTGGACGTGGGGCTCAAACTCACGAACCGTGAGATCATGACCTGAGCTGAAATCAAGAGTCGTTTGCTTAACCAGCTGAGTCACCCAGGCGCCCCCCCCCCACCCCCGCCCGGAGAATTTTCTTTTTGAGACCAAATGTAACGGTCTTTAAAGTGGACAGGGGAGCACTCAGGAGTTTGGTTTGATAACAGGAGAAAAATGAATATACAAACCCCGATGAGCCGTGTGTCCGTGCTCACGTTAATCATTCCTAAGTGTCCCTTGAGAGCTGGACTAATGCCTAGAATGTCATTGCCTCTTTCCCCCTCGTGACGGATGAGGTCTCTACTACTCTGATATAAGCTGTAGGCACAGGCTTCAAAAATATAATCGTATTAACCTTTATTCACATTCGAGAAAGATTGCGCCTCCTTTCGAGAGAACGTGCCACCGAGAATCTATTTTCTGCGAAGGAAAACAAAATGTTTTCTGCTTAGTCTCAAATGGCGTTGACCACAATTAGGTTTCAGTGTGAAAACTTGGGGGTGGGACGGGAGAGGAGAATGTAGGGCCACTGGGAACCGAGTCATCAAATATCCCCGTCCCGTGTCCCAGGGTGTGACAAAGGGCAGTTGGATGAGGGCATACCCCTGTGGTCTCAGCACCTGGGAGGGAGGCCCGTGGACAGGACAGAAGTGTGCCTGGGATGGAGCTCAGTCCCTGCATCACGTCTGTGTTTTCATCTCTAGTGACAGCTGCAAGTGACACTCTTCCTGGTAAATGAGCATTATTTCCACCATGGCTCACCTTCCTTCTTACCCCCTCTCAGGAATTTGATATGCAAAAGTGCCAATTGATGCAAGCGGTAATTAAGCCTGCGTGGGCATGGTTTACCTTCTGTCCACCCCACTGGGGTACGCGCTCCACCGGGGAGGGGGCAGGACTGTCTTAGCCGCTCGTGTATCCCCAAAACGTAACATGATGCTAGGCACGTAGAAGCGGTCATGTGTTGAATGAGTCCATTCGCATGTAAGTATCTACGTTTGCTCAGAAACCTGCGTAGAATTTGAGAGGGGTGTGGCCGGACGCACCAGCACACAGCCCATGTTCATCTGTCTTCACGGGCTCTATCTGTAAGAAGAAATTAGGATTTGCCCCCAATCCGCACTTTCTTGGCTCTGACTTAAGATAAACAAGACGTCAAAAAAGAAAACAAAACAAAACAGAAAAATGCCCAAGTGAGAACTAGTTGTTTGTTCTGAGATTTTTTTTCTAACCAAGTCTCTGAAAAAATTCACTCTTCTAGTAGAATTGATTATTTTGTTTATTGCACTCATCACGAGTGGGTTTCCTCTACTTCCCCCCTAGATCTCTTTCCGAAGCTGTTGACGTATGTGAATGGTCGTCATTGATTTTTTCCTACAGTTGATAAGACACGTCCCTTTACAAACATTTTGTCGATGATCGCGTCATTTTTTTTTTCCAGATGGGTAGCAGCATCCTGTGGTCAACACGGGGGGACACGGTGGGCACGATGTCAACGTCCTAATCCCCGGGACCTTGTGCTGTGCTCCCTCACGTGGCAATGGGGACTTGGCAGAGGTGACTACCTTAAGGATCTGGAGATGGGGAGATCATCCTGGATTGTACAAGTGGACACAATGCCATTACAAGGGTCCTTATAAGACGGAAGCAAGAGAGTCAGAGAAAGCGATAGGAGGACAGAAGCAGAGGTGACAGGAGGGAGACAGAAAGAGGGATATTTGAAGATGCTCCACCACTGGCCCTGACCATGGACCGAGGGCCCACCAGCAAAGGAATGTAGGTGGAAGCTGGAAAGGCAAGGAAATAAAAAAAAAATCCAGAGCCTCCGGAAAGTGCACAGCCCTGGCGACCCATTACAAGTTCCCCACCTCCAGAAGCGTAAGAGTAAATCTGTGTCGTTTTCCGCCACTAAATCCGTGTGATTTGCTACAGCAGCCGCAGAAAACTGATGCAAAAGCAAGGAAGTGAGCCGAATCTTCCCCAAATTATGAAGCAGCCACTTTTCCTTTCCTCTCCCTGGCCTCGCCTTCTGTCCCTTCACCTTAATTCAATCTGACAAGCCATTATTGAACACCTGCTGCATCGTACATGCAGAATTCCTGCCTCACCCCTCTGGCCACACTGACCCTATCAACCCTGCCTTCAGGAAGGATACCTTAAGGTAGGGAATCCCTGCGGGTCTTTGTCCTTCAGTTCTGAAAGGCACGCGTGCTTACTTTCAAAGACTTCAAACTGTTGGAAAGTATGAGAAAGAATCAAAACCCCCACCCCGAAGAGATTCTTTACATGTTGATGCGTTGCTTTTGGGCCGGTTTCCGAAGAGCTGTGGGATGTCTGGGGCCCCCCCCCGTTATGTGAGCGCTCGGGAGGTACAGTGTCATGGGTTCCCCACTCCTCCTGGTTCGTGCCTCAGTTTGCTCAGGCTGCTGTAACAGAGTACAGGACTCGGGAGGAAGTGTGAGACCAGGTGCCGGCGTGCCTGGGTTCCTGGCAAGAGCCCTGCTCGTGGCTGTGTCCTTACGTGGCCTTTCCTTGGTGAGTGTACTGGCAGGGAGAGGGAGATCTCGTGTCTTTTAGTAGATCGAGTTTTTTTTAAGTTTATTTATTTATTTAGAGAGAAAGAGCGGTGCAAAGCCCAACGTGGGGCTCGATCCCATGAGCCTCAAGGTCATGACCTGAGCTGAAACCAAGAGTCAGACGCTTAACCAACGGAGCCACCCAGGACCCCTGTTTTTCTATTTTAAATGACCTCACAAATAATGTCTTTCCACATCAGCTGTTGTCATTTGCCTTGGGGTAAAGTTAGTGGGTCAGAACGCATTTAAATTTTAAGCCATAGCTCTGATGATAGAACAAAATGCTTCAGCCCGGTAAAGAATTGTTCAGCAAAGTAAATATAATTGCTTTGGGGGCGGGGCAGGGGCAGTCCCCCTGGAATCACAGCAGGTGGGTGACTGTCTATTATACTTATCCATGATATGCACAAATATGTGATTTAATTTATCTATCTCATCCATCTATCTATCTATCATCTATCCATCCATTATCTATCAATTATCTATGTATCTATCTATCTATATCTTTACATATGTATATCTTAGAAAAGATCCCAGCAGATTTAGCCCTCAACTCCTCCCCCTTCTCCCCAGAGATTTCTCTCATGAAAGGTGGGGATATATTCTATGGAACCACCCTTAGAGGAAACAGCCCCCAATAATGCCTGTCATCAGCTGATCCCGAGCAGACCCCTTCGGAGCGCCTGGGTCCACTGCTTAGCCCGGCAGCCTCACACACTTGACCACTGATCCCGTATATACTGAATCTCACGTTCCGCTCAAGGATGCACTCCCTTGCTAGAAATTTCACTTGCCAGCTTTAGGTAAAGCTTCAGGAAAAGCCTCTGTCCCTAGAAAACAGATGCGGATCACAAAACAATTGAATAATTGGACGATGCTCAAGTTGTCTGTGCTCGGCGCGTTTCATTGATTTTCCTCACATCTGCCTGTTCACTGCCATGTGTAAAATGATTACGTGACCTCTAGACTTGGAAACCTACCTCGGATGCACCGGGGGACTCGATAATGAGTCCTTATATCATATTCAAGAACATAAATAGTCCCAGCATTCTGCTTTGGCGAGCATACATGTTAGAAATGCTGAAGGCATGAAATCAGATTACTGGAGGAGTCGCTTGTTTCCTTTCAGTAAATATTCATCGAACGCTGAGTCTGTGTCGTGCCCTGCAGTGGACTCCGGAGACGCAGTGAAGGAGGAGCAGTGTGGTCCCTGCCCCCCTCCCCATGCGCCAGGGCACTTTGTCAACAGCAGGGTTATGCCCTCGCAGCGTGAAGAACATTGCCGTTAACCTTTATAATGAAGTCCTGCAGAAATAATAGTGACAGCAGCCATCTTGATTTCTGGGGTGACCTCTCACGTTCTCTCCTTCCCCCCTACGGTGAACTCTCACCTTGACCTTGCACTGCTGCCTCCTGTGCTCCTCCGGTCTGAAATGCTAACCTGCACCTTTTCTGCCGGCGGACGTCACACAGTCAAGTCTTCAAGGCCCGCCGACAGCACTTTCATGTGGAGCCTTGCCGAGATCCAGGCAGAAACAGGTGCGTGCTCTGGCGCTCCTGGAGTGTTTTGTGCGTGTGTGTGTGTGTGTGTGTGTGTCTACATCAGTACATCAGTACAGGGAGACTGTCATCTCCTATGTGTTCAATGTATAGCCGAGTATTTCGTGCTCCTTCTCTGGGCGTGAGCTCCTTGAGTCGTTTATGCCTCGTGCCTCCTGGTTGGCTGACTGGGTCTACAAATACATAAAGCAGATCGGATGCGTACACACTTGAGCCACAGAGAAAGTTTTCCTAAGACATTATTGACAGAAGACAGGCTACGAGTTGTTTTTCCAGCAGGAGACTCTCGCCTGATGCTTGCCCGGCCTTAGGAATGGCAGAATCCATGTGCAAGGATATAACCTGCGTCCGCAAAGCCGACGAGGACCAGGGGCTGCGACACGACCCGTAACCCTGACTCACTGCCCCCGTCCGTTGACGAATAGGACCCAGAAAAATTGTGCCGCGATGTACCGAACGAGTCAACCCCTGTCACGGTTGTACAAAAACAGGCTTACTGAATGCCGACCACACATTCCCCGGGCCCTCTACCTCTGGGAGAGGTAGAACTTGGTAGAACTTAACCCGAACTCCAGATTCATGGCCAGAAGCCACGACTTCTGAGCGTGCCCGCAGCCCACGCTTCCCTCTCCTGTGACCTCGTGGGTTGGCACTAAGACACTGCCGGACCCGGGGACACAGAACCCCTCCCTCTTCAGCGGTTTCCCACAGGAGATCCATCCACATCAAGTGTTTGGTGATCTTTGTTGAATCTGTCCTGAAGATTTTGGTTGTCAAAGGAACGGTCGCACACCCACCACGCAGAGCCTCCCGCCATCTTGTTTGTTCTGCCCCTCCCCCATTCGCACTCTGTCTCTCAAAATCAATAAGCATTAAAAAAAAAGACTTTGGCAATTGGGGGAGATAAAAATAGTATGATTGCCGGCAAAAAACCGCTCTTTTCATGTTTCCGCGTGGTTGGAGCGGTGGCAACCTGGGTGGAGGGATGTCTGAAGAGCCAGGAGCAGTTGGAAGTTAAAGACTGTGACAGCTGGAGAGGCGGACGGCTCTCTCTCCCCTGGAGACCGATTTTCCGTTCCAAAGGATACCGAGCCCGGAGACCTTGCTGTTGTCTCCCCAGAGAACACCGTTCACATCCCAGAGCAGAAGCTCTCTTTCTGGTTGGGTGGGGGGGAGGAGCAGCTGTGCCAGTTGGTTCTACCAGCTCCGAGGCTCTGAACCCCGGTGGCCCTCTCCTGCAGCACAGGCCCTGCAGGTGCACAGCCTGGCTGGACCTCGCCAAACGCCCACGGGGGGTGCGGCACGGACACCTGATTCTAAGATGGCGGGACCGATAAATAGGAGTCTGGCTCTGATCCCGAAACCCCTTGTCTTCCTTCTATCGAGACATAAATAAGCCTAGATATAAAAACATGCGACATGGCATGAGGACCTCTACCTCTCCGCAGTTCGACCAAAGATGGATCTCTTCGTATGAGCTGCCTTATTGCTTAGATAAACGTTCTAGAACGGGGCAGAGGGGTATGTGAAGAAGAAAACCAGGGAAGAGAGGCGCCTGGGTGGCACAGTCAGTTAAGCATCCGACTTCAGCCAGGTCACGATCTCGCCGTCCGTGAGTTCAAGCCCCGCGTCAGGCTCTGGGCTGATGGCTCAGAGCCTGGAGCCTGTTTCCGACTCTGTGTCTCCCTCTCTCTCTGCCCCTCCCCCGTTCATGCTCTGTCTCTCTCTATCCCAAAAATAAATAAAAGTTGAAAAAAAAAATTTTTTTTTAAAAACCAGGGAAGAGATCATTCAACTCCGTGAATATACTTGAGGGGGATGGGTTACAGATTTCATCATATCTAAGATACTGAAAGCTATAAGACGATCCATTATTTTATGCACCACTAAGGAAATAAGAAAGCTGCCAGACTCTGACACGGTGCCTTCTAGAATCTCAGAAGTTTTATTTTCTTGCAAGAAGTCTTTTAGACTTATTTAGAAGTCAACGCTTATCCTATAAGGGACATAATCTGGGGACAGAAGGGCCCCAGCGTCCTCACCCCAGCAGCTCCGTGCTGGCTCCTAACTCTCCCTGAGGCAGAGGGATCCCACTGAATGGAACCCATACCCACACAGGGAAAAGAACCTTCTCTGGGGGGCCTGGCACTACTCCTCCCGGCCAGGAGCCTGCGGCCACAATTCTGCATCTTGAGAGGAAAGCCCACGTCTGATGGCCCACCAGGCTGGCTCCAGAACCCTCTTAGTGCCTGGCACGGAGTGGGTCCTGGGGGGTGTTGGATTCATTCCCTCCACATACACTCACTGAGAGCCCAGAAAAGGGAAGAGCGGTTGAATCACTGTGAAAACAGGTGTGAACTGAGTGTCGGACTCCTTCTTAATGAGGCTTACATTTTAAAGCCACAGACCCCCACCTCGCAAGTCAGGTGACCATGGAAGTCAGGAAGTACAGAGAAACAGGAAAGAGGTGGAGAGGTAGGGCAAAGATGAGTGTGGTTGTCGCTTAAACAAAAGGGACAGGAACCACGGTCCTCCCAAGTGCCGCGGGACTAACCTCCATGTTCATCAAAACCCCCGCTGTCCTGAGACTGAAGATGTGAGCACATAGACGCGTAATCTCTGAAAGCAACGACCCCGAGGTCCTGCCCTGGGCCAACACAGCCCCCCCTGGGTGACAGGTGCAAAGGAGAGTGGTCACCAGATTCACAGAAGGACAAAGGAGCAAGAGAAGGGCATGATTCTCATGAGCTAGAAGTGGCTCCTAAGAAGCGGGCTTGTTCAACGGAGCGGGAGAGAATGATCTCCAAAGTGTTTTTTAATACACAATTTTTACTCTTAACATGATTGGAAGGCAATTCTGGAAAGAACATCGTCCAGAGGTCAGCGGAAATTGCTTTCGGTGGAAAAGCTATTACCAAAGTTTAAAACACAATAAAAGAGTTTAATAAAGTGTCCAGCTTACAAAATAAATCTGTAAAAACCAATAGCTTTGTTTTACACCAAAAACAACTTGGCAGAAAATTTAACAGGAGGAAAATTCCATGCGCAGTCATAACAAGGAAGGTGAAATACCCAGAAGCGATTGTCGTAAGGTGTGTTAACGCCCTCGACGAACACTTTGAAGTTTCCTCGCGGAGAGAGGATCTATCCTAGTCCTTACAGTGGAACCGCTGACATTGTAGTTTGAATTTTCTGGGCTGTAATTCTCCTTGCGCGTGTCATAATCTGCTTTGGTGTCTGTATTCCCCACCATCCTGTAAACTCAGTGATGCCAAAGGCTCTCTGTTTCATTCCCTGCTGTGTTATGGTGTATTTCCAACTTGCCGCTTCATAGCGGGTGCTCAGTAAATACTGGTTGGATTGACGAGCCGAGATGGAGATGACCACAAATCTAAGTGGTTTTAAAGGAACCTGGAGAATCCAAGATTGAGCCCCAGAGTCCCCACGAATGACTTCAGATGACTGTGGTTTTTCAACTATTGAGAATTTAATTGTCCCCAGACAGTGTTCCTAGAGCCTCGACAAAGAGCGCAAATATTACCTCCCTTAGGCATCATTCCTGGCAGTGGGTAAAAGTGGGCAAATACTCCTCCCCGGGAAAAAGATCATTCCCAGGAGGCAACAAGAGCCAGAAGGTTCCCTCTGATGTCTTAGCAGTGCTGGGGACCAATGAGACTTCTTACAATGTTCCGGAGACTTCCTTGGAGAACAGGAAATGCCTCCAGGACCTCCAATCTTGATCACATTAGCAATCATGATGGAAGGAAACTCTGTTGTTGCTTGAAACTGAACCTAACCTGATAACCGCAGTCTTTTCTGTCTCTTGCAGCCTGGGAATCCAGCACAGAAGGCACACAGTGATGGAACTGAACCCATCACCTCTTCTTGAAGACATGGGTGAGGGCAGGAAAGGGACAGCTCTGGAAAGGGATACCCTGTTGTATTCATTTGAAAGGGACACCCAATTGTGCAGTGGAGAACACTGGTGAGTCTCTGGTCTGTGAAGAGAGGCCCACAGCCTATTCTGGGGGGTAAAAAAAAAACCTGTGCATATGAAAAGGGAGGAAGGGGGTTGGGTTTGCTGCAAGGAGGCCAAGAACGGCAGAGGAGAAAGTGAGAGACAGAACCAGAGGGAGGGCTGGAGCCCAAGTCGGTGAGAATGATCAGGCATCTTCCAGACAGAAGTCCAGCGCTCAGGGAGCCAGGCACACCAACAGAAGTTTGTACCAAGCAAGGAAAGTTGCTGAGTTCCATGCCTATGCCTCGTGCAGAGGGTAGAAATCAGTGGGGGTGGGGTGGGGGAGAGGTGGAGTGCTGCTAAAAGTCAACCCCGATGTGCAGAAACCACAGGGCAATTGGAAGCCAGGACTTGGGAGGACAGCCAGGTTCCTAGGAAGGGAAGCCCCAGGAAACTCGTACGATGCAACGCATCCCAGGGGCAGATGCGTCAGCCATGCAGGGGGTCACAGATGACCTCGCCCCGCTCCGGGCGGGACAGACCACCCTTAGCGTTCAAGTCCCACAGGATACCCGCAAGAGCCCAATGCACGTGCAACCCGGGCTTGTCCATAAGTTGCCCAGAGACGAGTGGCAGGAGCAGTGTAGCCAGTGAAGACCGATGGAAGGAATTTGGGACATCTGGGCTCAAATGGGGAGCCCTGGGGATGAGATGGTCATCTCCAAAGTGGGAATGGGAGTGTGCTTTTTATCGGTTAGGATTCTGGAGGGCAAAATAGGAGCAGAGGATAGAAGCAGTAGGAAAAATAACTTGGCCCAAATATGAGGGGGACATTCCTGGCCATCAGGGGAGCCTGAACGTCCGTGTGACTTCCCATGAACAGCGCAAACTCTTCTCACCTGAGCCACGAGGCAGAGGAGGTCAGAGCCCAGCTCGGGTGGTCTGGGGAGTGGAAGCGAGCCCGAGGTGCCTCCTTGGGATTCTGTGGTTCCAATTCCCCCGAGCATCCCAGTATGACTGCCAACCCCTGGTGACCAACATGGGAACAGAGATCTGCACAGGCCAGAGGCAGCTCCTTGCAGCAGTAAAGACAGGACCCTTTGGGGATCATGTCTAGAGTAAGAGCAGACACGGTTGTGTGGACCTGGGGACAGGTGGGCAAAGACTCTTACCAAGGTCTTCCAAAGACACTCAGCAAGTAGGTCTTTCCTGGGGGGAGAGACTCCCAGAACATCTCCTTTCCCAAGTCATTGACTTGGTGTCACAGAAATGGGCAAACAGGGGGTGGTCCCCTGTGTAGACTAATCCAGTGTTAAAGGGTATCTGTGCTGAGGCCCTAGAGGGTTGGGTGGGACAGCTCAGAACCAGAAAGCCCGAGCGTCTCCCTGAGGTGTCTTCCACCATGCTGGGAGGTTCTACAAGACCGGGTTCCATCATCATCCGGTGACCGTGGGACCAGGAACAGGAAATCTGAAATCTGGAGTCTTAGCTTCCACGGTCTTGATAACGCTAGAGTACTCTCATCCTCGACCAGAAGAAATAGACTCTGAGGCAGGGATTTCAAAATGTCACTGAAGACTCTCATTAAACACCATTGCTTCGACCTTTTCGTGTTGCTGATACACTTGGTTTTATTCTGCCCGTCCCCCCCACCCCCATTCGACCCCCACCACAAAAACTGGCTTATATAACTTGAGCTTCACAGAGTGATGTAAGGCAGCGGGCTTCAGGGTAAAACCAGGCTCTCAAACGATCCAGCGCAAGGAAGCATTGAAGAGCTAAATAGGGTCTGGAATTTCGGGAGAGCAGGTTGGGTAACAACATCCCTATCACCGCCATATACAATTTTCTGGATCCTTGGATACAACAGCACCAGGAAAATGGCGGTTTATGTAGCTAGACATTGCTTAGACGGGTATAAAAGAGTATTGACTTAGAATTTACGGCCTCATGGTAAGGGAAATTCTATAGCACAAACATCTCATCAACAGGAGGCTGACCCGAAGCTCTTTTAAAAAGATTGAGTGAAAATGATCCAAAGGGAAGGATGTGAACAGTGTAGTTTTCTTCTTGGTCCAGCCATTATACTTGAAGTGACATGTTTATTTCTTTCTTAATAAAAGTTAGAAGCTACGATTCTCTCAAGCACAAAACCCTCGAGTTTAGCCAGCGTTTGATTAAGCAAGTAAACACGCCACAAAAGCACTTAGGATTTGGCTGAAAAGACAGTTACCGCTCAGGAAAGTGCTGGGATTTTATAACGAAAACTTCCACGTCACCGAAAACAGGGTGTGCTGGTGTGGGGCAGACGAATCCCGGGATCCATTCGTCATTTTCTTTAAGTAGGTTAGTTTTCTCTTAACTCAGACATTAATTGACTACCAGACGGCACTAACACGGTGTTTTCAATCTACGGTGAAAATTATGTTTATCCCTCCGAGCCCCACGGCTTTAGACAGAAGGCTGGGGGCGTTGGAGAAGAGTGTTGTGCTCCTCAAAATGCAGAGCCCTGACAAATTGACACACGAGGAGCCTGACCTCGGAAGACTTACAAAAATGAGCATAGGGGCGTCTGGGTGGGTGAGTCGGTGAAGCGTCCGACTTCGGCTCAGGTCGTGATCTCACGGTTCGTGGGTTCGAGCCCCGCGTCGGGCTCTGGGCTGACGGCTCGGAGCCTGGAGCCTGCTTCGGATTCTGTGTCTCCTTCTCTCTCCCCCCACACTTGTGCTCTCTTTCTCTCAAAAATAAATAAACATAAACAAAATAAGCACATACATGCCAAAATTTTGCAAGGGACAAAAACCAATTCTAAATAACTTAAGTCGAAAAGGGAAATGAATAGCTGGGAAACTCATAGGACAGAGTGAGGCCAACAGTTGTTACAGTGCACTCAGGTGATCTCCCCCCCAACACACACACATACACACACACACACACACACACCGGTTTCTCTGAGCTGGCCTCGTCCCCTCCGGTTGGCTGGCCGCAGAGGTCAGCCATGCCCCTCTGAGCACTCTA
Source organism: Felis catus (assembly GCF_018350175.1). Taxonomy (NCBI): domain Eukaryota; kingdom Metazoa; phylum Chordata; class Mammalia; order Carnivora; family Felidae; genus Felis; species Felis catus. The sequence goes on from NC_058375.1 coordinate 215,899,016, forward strand.
GCCTATGGGAGCCTTACAGCCTCATCGCCTCCCGACCAGACAAGACAAAGCCTTCTCTCCGGTTGCCTTTTTTTTTGTTTTTAACTGCAGGGAAGGACTCTAACTGGGCAGCTGAGGTCACAAGCCCATCTCTGGACCCATCCCTGAGACCAGGTGTGTGGGTAGTCTAACTGGCAGTCCTTGTCAGGGCCCCCCGATTACAGCAGCGGGAAGAAAGGGCCTGCAGAGAAGGAGGGCGATCTTGAGAGAACCGAACAGCGTCACCCTGGCGCGTTCCTCTTCAGCCTTTCTCGTAGGAGCCCAGACACGCAGGGCAACCGAGCCAAGGCAGTTTGCTCCCACAAGGCCCGCCCGGAAGCCTTCAGCCGCACGTGGTTCTTGACTCTTGAAATGTGTGCAGGGTGGGCCCAGAGTGGAAAACGCACACCGTATTTCAAAGACATGGTGGAAAAGGAATGTGAACTGTCTATTGACCACAAATCGAAATGACAATCTTTTGGCTGTATTAGCTTAAATAAAACACATCACTGGCATTCATTTTGCCTGTGTTTTGGGTTTTGTTGTTGTTGTTTTCTTACCTGTTTAACGGGGGCTATTCGAACGTTTAAATTACATACGTGGCTCCTGTCCTCTTTCAGTTGGGGGTGGCTCCTCTGAGATGCAGGGTCATGAGGGACTTCGGTCCTCTCCCTAGCACCTGAGGCAAGTGAACCTGGCAAATGGTGGGTGTATGGACTGGAGGACAGGAGCTGACTCTCCTTCCGACACGAGCACGTTGTTAGAGTCTCGGTGTGTTTGCTTCCGTGACATGCATGTTTTTTCTTACACTAGCCAGAGTCCCTGCTTTGGTGTCTCCAAGCCATGTCCTCATGAGAATTATATCAAAGATGGGTGTCCTTTTTTTTTTTTTGTAATTTTTTTTAATGTTTATTCATTTTTGAGAGAACGAGTGGGGGAGGGGCAGAGAGGGAGATGGAATCCGAAGCAGGCTCCGGGCTCCGAGCTGTCGGCACAGAGCCCGACGCGGGGCTCGAACCCATGAACCATGAGATCGTGACCTGAGCCGAAGTCAGACGCTTAACCGACTGAGCCCCCCCAGGCACCCCCATGGGTGTCCATTTCTTTAGGGAGGCACAGAGCATCAACCAACCCAATTAGGAATCTTTGTCCGGGCTGCAAACCCGTAAGTTGGGGAATCTTCACATCACCCCACAATGCAGGTGGAGCAAGCGGAACAATGATTCAGGGGACAATGTACGTGTTTCCAGGGTCATGCGTCAGATTGCAGACGCAGTCACCTTGGACTCCCGAAGCGCCAGCCATCTGATGAACCTGAAGAGCCTTTCTGTGTGATGCTGCTGGCCCGTTTTCTACGTGTGACCCGTTTGTCTGCAGGAGGCTGATTCAGGGCGGGGAAGGAATGAAAGTCTGTGTGGGGAGTTCATTGTCTTCCAGACAGAAGGCTTCAGGTGGGAAATGAATTTGGATAATACAGCCTCACTTCTCTGTCTACACAAAGCACACAGGACTTTGCATATATGACCGAGTCCACGCCCAGCACCCCGGGAGAGGAGGAAGGCAGATCTCTGCTTTTTGGTTGATGATGGGAGGATTCAGAGATGTCTAGTTTGGTCAAAGCCCGCCCCTAAAAGTTGTGACCTAAAAGAAATCCTCCAACCTTCCCGCGTGCTGGCTTCTGTCTCGGTTACATAAGAAGACATTCAAGGACCCTTGAGAAAATGTTTCTAATTGCAAACCACAGTATGCCCTGCTCCAAACAGCTGCCTACTCCAGTGAAAATAAAATGCAAAAGTCCGCCATGGCCTCTGGGACCCCACAGAATCCGACCACAGCCTGCCTACCTACTGTTCCTCACAGACATGGGCTGGTCCTGCCACAGGGCCTTTGCCTGAGCAGTGCCCTCTGCTGAAGCACTTTTCCCTTGGACCCTCACCTCCTCATCTCCCTACCTCCTCAGAGGGCCCCCCAGATAAACCCCTCTAAATTAATGCCATACCACCCCCTCTAGACTCGAACCCATTAGCTTGGGTCTCTTCGGGACACATATTTTTTTTAATCGTTTTTTAATGTTTATTTATTGTTGAGAGAGACAGACAGAGCATGAGCAGGGGAGGGGCAGAGAGAGCGGGAGACACAGAATCTCAAACAGGGTCCAGGCCCCAAGCTGTCAGCACAGAGCCCAACGCAGGTGTCAAACTCACGAACCATAAGATCGTGACCTGAGTCGGAGTCAGATGTTTAACCAACTGAGCCACCCAGGCGCCCCAGGACACGTACATTCGAGATGGAATCATCTATCATCGGCTTAGTGGTTTATTGTCGACCTTCCCCTGATAAAACGTAAGCTCTTGGAGGCCAGGGACCATGTTGGAGATTGTTCTCTCCAGATTTCCAGAGTCCCCAGCTGTGCATGATAGGAAATGAATGAAATTTACACACACATCCACACACATGTGCAGGCGAGGACAGGAGACGGCATACCCAAAGTAGTGTTAGGCAGGTGTTAATGGTTGTGACCCCCACCTCCCACAAAACTCAAATGTTGAAGTGCTAACCCCCAGGACCCCAGAAAGTGAATTTACTTGAAGCACGGCTTATGGCAGGTGTAATTCGTTAAGCTAGAAGGAGGTCACACTGGAGTTGGGTGGACCCCTAACCCAATGGGACTGGCATCCTTAGAAAGAGGGAAACATTGAAGATAGATAAGCACACAGAGAACACGCCATAGGAAGATGAAGGCAGAAATTGGGATGGTGCTTCTCTACGGCAACGAATGCCAAGGATTTCCAGCAAACCACCAGAAGAGGTGAGGGGAACAGAGTCTCCCTCACAGCCTCCGAAGGAACGAACCCGGCTGGTAGCTTGATCTTAGACTCTCTGGCTTCCAGAACTGTGAGACAGTGTAGTTGTTGAAGCTGCCTAGCCTGTGGTACTTTGTTAGGGCAGCCCTAGCAGACGAGTGTGGTGGTTCTCATGATATTCAGATAACAGGTCTAAATGCTTTACGGTGGTGGGTAGGCACATGTCAATCTTCTTTTTCTTTACCATGTGCTCACAGCTTGAAGCTAGAAAAAAGAAAAGTCACCGTTTTCCCAAAGAAACAGAGTGAGCTGTACGTTGAAAAGCTATGACGGAACGCTATGGTTGAGTTTTATCCAACCACCTTGTTCCATCGTTTCCTCTCGATGGGCCATCCTGGCCACCTTCTTCCCCAGCCCTACACCACCTCTGGCCTCTCAGGTCATCACACTGAATCCCAGCTCAGTGCATGAGAGGATCTGGAAGATGTTCTGGATCAGAATAAGTGCTCAGGGAGCCCTAGTTGACGACTTTCCTCTCCCTGAAGCAAAATAGACCCATTTCTTTTCTTTTCTTTTTAATGTTTACTTATTCCTGTTTTGAGACAGAGTGCAAGTGGGGGAGCGGCAGAGAGAGAGGGAGAGAGAGGGTCCCAAGCAGGCTCCAAGCTGTCAGTGCAGAGCCCAATGTGGGGTTCAAACCCACGACCCATGAGATCATGACCTGGGCCAAAATCAAGAGTCAGACGCTTAACCTACTGAGCTTCCCAGGTGCCCCCAAATAGATCCATTTCTAAAACAGGTCTCGCACTGCCAATTCGTATGAGCTACTGTGTTTATGAATTCAAATACTTCATCGCTCATGAAACATTTGTTGAAGGTCTACTGTGTGCTAAAATTCTGGTCAGGGCCAGAAGAACATACAGACAAATAGTGCACCCTCTCTACTCCGAAGACCTTACATCCTACACAGTGCAAAGTGAGTAGTTCAGGCAAATAAGCCACAAAGCACGCCAACAGTGCCCTGAGAAACACAACTGGGGGAGGGCCGGGGGGGTAGAAAACCAAAAAGAGGACTGGTTTCCAGCCTGGAAGGGCTGGCTCCATAGCACCCCAATCCATCCCGTGAGAAAGACAAAAACAATGTAAAAGAGTATCTGTTTGGAACATTCGAGACTTGCCCAGGGAATGAAGACCGCTATTTGTTGACCTTTGGCGCAGTATTCAATAACCACAATGGTCTGCAAAAGGTAAATACAACATGTGTCTCTCTTCCAATTCCATATTTGTGTGGCGATCGATTTTCTCCACACGCTTTAATCAAAACAACATATTGACACGGGCTGAATTCAGGAGCAGATATGAGAGTCTAGCCGTCTTTCATGAAGGCAGATGTCAAAGAGATTTGAAAAAAAAGGTAAAATGATGTTACTTCTGTCAGTAGTTTTGGTTTTGAAGACAGAGAAATTTTTTATAAAAATATGTTTTAAATCAATTATGAATAAACAAATTTCTCAGGTTTTAGTATGGTAAATGTAATAATATACATACAACCCATAGTAACAAAAGCTCTTTTGGGACTTCAGCAATTTTTAAGAATGTAAGGGGATCTGGAGACTACATATTTTGAGAATCATCCATCTAAAACACTTACTGAAATCGACCATATGCTATCGACAAGCCTTGACAAATTTCAGTTTGGGAATTATTCGGAGTATGTTCTCTGACCAGAGTAGAATTAAGTCCAAAATCAATTCTTTAAAAAAAAAAAAAACAAAAAAGACTAGGAAATCCCCCATGTTGGGAAATCCACTCACGTCTAAATATCCTATGTGTCAAGAAGAAATCTCAATGAAATTTAGAAAATAGTTTGAAGTAAATCACAATAAAAATATGATATCACAATTCATGGGACCTACGTTAAGGTGTACTTACAGGGAAGTTTGTAGCACCAGATGCATATATTAGAAAAGAAGAAAGGACCAAAAGTAAGTGTTCTAAATATCTATGTCAGGAAGTAAGAACAGCGGAAGCAAATTAAGCTCAAAATAAGTAAGAGGGGTGCTGATAACGTCAGAAATAATGATTTAAAACACAACTCTTTGATGGAAAAGTCAACATAAAACAAAAATGTCTTATTTGAAAAACTAAAAACTTATAAACCCTTGGGGCGCCTGGGTGGCGCAGTCAGTTAAGCGTCCGACTTCAGCCAGGTCACGATCTCGCGGTCCGTGAGTTCGAGCCCCGCGTCGGGCTCTGGGCTGATGGCTCAGAGCCTGGAGCCTGTTTCCGATTCTGTGTCTCCCTCTCTCTCTGCCCCTCCCCCGTTCATGCTCTGTCTCTCTCTGTCCCAAAAAATAAATAAACGTTGAAAAAAAAATTAAAAAAAAAAACAAAACTTATAAACCCTTAAAATACTCATCAAGGAAACTGGAGAAAGCTTAAGTTACCACTAACTTTGATATGGAAATCTGACAGGGATATTACAAGAAAAAAATGACCAGCCAATTTCCCCCATGCACGTAGGCCAATAATCCTAAATAAAGTATCAGCAGATCGAATTCCATCATCCTGAAATAGGATAAGTCACCATGGCAAAGCCAAGTTTATTTTAGCAATTCCAGATTGGTCGACCACTCAAGCGTCAATGACATGTGCCAACCCCACACGCATATACTGTTATACAGGGAGACTTGCGTTTCTGGTCCAAATTATAAAGAGCTTGGAAGTCCTCACTCTCATCCTCACAACAAGAAAAATGCTGAAGAAACTGGAAACCAGCAGGTCTTACACCAGCAGAGAATCGAGGCCACGGCACAATCTGCTGCCCAGAAAACCAGACACACGGAGAGCAGACACGGGAGCCCGCGGTGGGGCCATTACCTACAGGACTGCTTTCAGCCATCATCGAGGACTTTGAACCATCATCAGTGCCGACAAGTTTGAGAGTTCAGAACTCCAGGGGTGGGGGGGGCAGTGTTAGCGGGCTGCTCCGAGTCTAACATCCGGGAGCCATGCCAGGTTCTCCCTGGGGAGACACCCTCCAGCTTCTAGCAGGGAGAGGGGCAAAGTCACCATTGAGAAATATGTCCAGAGTCCTCTGTTCTTAACTGCTGTCCTCAAGAATTATTTCACCAGAGCCTAACTTGGGTCTTACCAGGATCTCAGTGGCTTGGGGGAAGGTAAACACTAACTCAGACTCAGGAGACTGAGGCCTGATCTCGGCCCTACAGAACACCCCCCTTGCCCCACACTGTTCCTCCACCTCCATAGGGCTCCTGCGTAAGAACTGGGAGGGGGGTGTTACAACTAAAGGTTACTATACAAGTCTAAGGTTACCGCCAACCTTAGATCCCATCTAATGAGTCTCTAAGAAAACCCCAAGACAACGGGGAGGCACAAATAAAGACCCTGGAAGAAACGTTAGCCTCTGATATCATGGCTACAGCAAACGGTAAACATGGTCTGCCACCTACCAGGTCAACAGAAACCTCACACTAATGGCCTACACTTCTTTTGCCCAACTCATAATGTCAGGCTTTCAACAAAAAATTACAAGGTGTGCTGAAAAGCAAAACATACAGTTGGAAGAGGCAAAGCACGTCTCAGAACCAAACTCTGATATGGCAGAGATTCCGGAATGATCAGATCAGGAATTTAAAATAACTGTGATCGAGATACTAAGAGTTTTCATGGAAACAGAGGACAACAGGCAGGAGCAGATGGGTGATGTGAGCAGAGAGACGGCAGTTCTCGGGACAGAAGCCAAAACGAAACGCCGGAAATCAAAGATTCAGTAGGGGATGCTTTGGATGGGCTCATCTGCAGATTGGACGCGACCAAGGAAAGAGTCAGTGAGCCTGATGATACGTCAGTGGAAACTTCCAGAACTGAAACGGAGGGAGAAAAAAAAGAATGCAAAAGGTGGAACGGAGTACCCAAGAACTATAGGACAATTACAAAAGGTGGAGAATATTACAATAACAATTCCATTTGTGACAACATATGGAAATATTACATACTTAAGAGAAATCAGAAGTCAGCAAGCCCTCTGCATAGAAAATCACAGAACAGGGGTGCCTGGGCGGCTCAATCAGTTAAGCATCCGACTTTGGCTCAGGTCATGATCTCGAGGTCCGTGAGTTCGAGCCCCACGTGGGGCTCTGTGCTGACAGCTCGGAGCCTGGAGCCTGCTTCGGATTCTGTGTGTCCCTCGCTCTCTTCCCCTCCCCCACTCACTCTCTGTCTCTATTTCTATCTCTGTCTCTCTCTCTCTCAAAACTAGGTAAACACTAAGCATTTTTTTTTAATTTAAAAAAATCACAGAACATGACCAAGGAAAAGTAAAGATGTAAATAAATGAAAAACATACCACCTTCGCAGACTGCAACACTCAAAACTGAAAGATGTTCATTCTTTTCAAATACATTGATCGATTCAATATAATTCTGATTAAAAATCCCAGAAAGTCTTTTTTTCTATAGAAACTGAAAAACTATTTGTATAATTTTCATGCAATGCAAAGGCCCAAGAGCAGCAAAGACAATCTAAAAAAAAACCAAGTTGACACTTACAGACTTAAGTGTCTTCAGTTATATTATATTATATTATATTATGTCTTTAGTTATTAAGACTTATTATAATGTTATGGAAAATATGACACAAAGAAAGACTCAGAATGTATAGAATAAGGAGTTCAAAAACAGACCACACAGAGTCGTTTTATTTATGAGAAAGGTTACATTGCAAAGCAGTGGAGAACGGACGATCTTTTCAATAAATGATTGGTTAAGTATCCATATTATAAAAAATGCATCTTGCTTCCTATTTACATCTTGAACAAAAATCAAGTCCAGTTGGATTATGGGCATAAATGTGGAAGGCGTAAAAAATTTCTACAATTTAAGAGAATGTAAGAGAGTATCTGCACGATCTGGAGCAGCAACCTTCTTTAGCGGGACACAATTGGTATTAAACATACCAGGAAAAATAATACAGATTAGACTGTGTGAAAATTAAGATCCTCTGGTCAACAAAGACAACAGTAAAGGAGAGAAAAGGCAAGCCATGGAAGGGAGAGAACATTTGCAACACACATGTCTGACAGAGAATGCGAGTCTACAATAGTTAGGGAAGCCTTCCAAACAATTTAAAAAACGAAAAAAGCAGACGATCCAATAGAAAACTGGACAGAAGACTGAATCTAATTTCATAGGACACGCAAAGTGCCCAATAAGTGTGTAAAAATGTGCCCAACGTTTCAGTCATCAGAAAAAGGCAAATTAAGGGGAGCCCTGGTTGATATCAAGCATCCAAATCTTAATTTCGGCTCAGGTCATGATCTCCCCCCATGTCAGGCTCTGTGCTGGCAGTGAGGAGCCTGCTTGGGGTTCTCTCTCTCTCTCTCTCTCTCTCTCTCTCTCTCTCTCTCTCCCTCTCTCTCTGCTCCTCCCCTGCTTGTGCGCTCTCTCTCTCCCAAAACAAATAAAGAAATAAAACAACAAAAAGAGAAAAATGCAAATTAAGAGAGAGCACTGTACCCTATGAAAACTTAAAGATGGGCAAGAACAATTGTGGGCAAGGAGGTGAAGCCTCTGGAACTCTCATACACTGCTGGGGGGTTGGGAGTACAGTCTCTGGAAATTTCTTTAGAGGTATCTACCCTAATCGAATATATGCATACCCTATGACACAGCCATTCTTCTTATAGATATATAATCAACTGATTCCGTACAAATATACACAAAAAAGGGGTGGGCGAATATATTCATAGCAATATTATTCGTGATAAGCCCACACCAGAAGCAATCCCAATATTTGTCACTAGTAGAGGGAATCAACTGTGGCATGTTCACGGAATGACATTCTAGTATGGTAACCAACACAAATGAACTAGAGTGATATGCAACTAACGGTAAGGATCTCACAGGTAATCAGATAATAGGAAATGAAATAAATCAGACACAACCATTTGCATAAAATCCAAAAAAACAGGAGTGCCTGGGTGGCTCTGTCGGCTGGGCGTCCAACTGTTGATTTCAGCTCGGGTCATGATCTCGTGGTTTGTGAGACTGAGCCCCGACAGTGTGGAGCCTGCTTGGGATTCTCTCTCTCCCTCTTTCTGCTCCTCCCCTGCTCACACGTGCACACACTCTCTCTCTCTCACAAAATAAGAAAATAAACATCTAGAAAAAATCCAAAAAAAACAGGGAAAGCCAGTCTTTGGTGGCAGAGTGAGAATAGCAAGTGATGCTGGGAGGTGGGTGCCTGGAAGGGGGCCCTGGGGTCCCAGGGTGGTGACGCTGTCCTGTAGCCCCAACCATCTGTGTGCCAAGTGCACGGGTGCGATCACTTTGCGGAAATTTATCAGGCCGCACTCCCATGATATAAGCACGCTTTTCTGTGTGTGTATTATATGTGCAATCGAAAAGCTTAGTTTAATGAACAAAAGCCAGGGGTCAATTTTATATAGTTGGGGAGGAGCCTGAACCCTTTCAGAAGAATCTAGAACGCCATCTCTATTTTCATCCCGAGGGCAGGCAGTGTTGTCCCTCCATCCAGCCTTGTATTATTCACCGATCCCAGAGCAGTAACGGACTCATGGCGACTCAGGGGTCAGTAGATCCTTGATGAATGAGAAGCAAGAAAGATGCTTTCCCTTGCTGTTGAAATTCTCAGGACAATGGTTCTCTTCCGAATATGGAGTCTAATTTGCCACTTCTTGAGCCTGGGCTGGTCTTGTGTTCTGCTCGGGCCAACAGGAAGCGGCAGAAGCAAGCAGTATGGGGCCAGTCTGGAGGAGGACCAAAGCACCCAGCTGATAGCTCCTCAGCCTCCAGATGCAGAACCCCTCGGCTGAACTGCAGGGAACCGCAGAAGCCTGAGGCAGGACCACCCACGCCCAGGCAGGCCCACCACCGCCCAAATGACCCAAAGACCTGTAGGCAACCATCAACAGGGTTGCTCTGAGTGATGAAATGAAATAGGCTGCTACTCAGAAATAGTGACCTGATTAAACAGTCCCCCCGAGGAGGCTTTCCCAGACACTACAATAAAAATGATGCCCCTTATGGTTTACTGCAACCTGCGTGCCATAGTGGTCCTGGAAAGCAGTGTCGGTGTCTCAGCTGTTTGGACCCGATTTCCAGCCTCTTCTCCCCTGCCTGCCTTTCCTACAGATGCCACAAATGCTACAGCTGATGTCCCAGCTTCTTTTGCAGTGTGGCCTTGGGGCCTGCTGGCCACTTAGCTATATGCAGGAATCTGCTCTTAAACCTTCCCTTCCTCTCTCTTCTTAAGCATGCCTGTGACCCCTCGAGGTGCCACAGTCATTCCAAAGGCAACGTTGAAAGAGCCCCTTATGGTGTCAATGAATAGAGAGGCCAGATTTAGAAAAACAATTAATTGTTAACTAGAAGAAATACAGGATGTCCTGGTCGACTGGAATTTTAGATAAACAAAGAGTAGCAATGTTTCAGTAGACGTACGCCCCCAATATATCATTGTTCCAAAGTCCGTCACGGAGACGCACATCAGCCCTGGGGTTAAACCCGCATTTGCTTCCTCCCTCTCCCAGCCTCGTACAATCCTAACCGGTGTTCTCAAACCGACCAACGTCTCTGCTAACCCAGCTGGCTCGCTTGGCACCCACTTCCTGTCAATACTTCATAGATATTGTTCCGCCATCTTCTGTCTGCCAATGGCTCCAGAGAAACCTCTGACGGCCGTCCTATTTTCTTCCAAATCTGTAAATAACAATTCTTTCCCGTGGGAAGCTTCTGGGATCTTCTGCTCACCCCTGGAAGGCAGTGGCATTGCCAACCTGGGTCTGTGAGTGTGGCTTTTCATGAGTCCCCACTGGAGCTCAGCTGACCCTTCTCGTCTCTAGACTCAAGCCCTCTACCGCGTGCGGAGTGTGTTCTAACATCTGCGCAGATAATGCCTCTCCTCCAAAGTTACTCTATCATCTGTATATGAGCTGTCAGGGGTCGAGCATGCAGGTTTCTCCTTTTACTTCCCCCTTGTGATTTTTATCTCTAACTCTTTCTCTGGGTTTTGAGATATGTCTTCCACTTCACCTTCCAGACCACTAATTTGGGTCCAAATGGAAGCCATCATCTCTTTGAAGATAGGTACTTAATTTTTTTTTTTTAATTCAAAGTAATTCTTCAGCTCCGGTCCACGCCGTGATGGAATCAAGTGTTCTTGCTGTTTTTTAGGGCAGCTGCTATCTGTCTTCTGTAGTGAGACTTTTTCTGGCGAGTTGATCGTTTATTCTTCCTCTCCCAGCCTGCTGGGATCCCTGAATTCTTTGTTTTACTTGAAGCTCTCCTCACCCTTGAAGCCATGCCTTGTTGCTGGGGCGCCTCAGTGGTGGTAGCCCCCGAGCGGTGGGGGCTCAACAGACGCTGTGATGTCTGCTCAGGTCCCTGCCTGCAGCTGGGCACTGGCCCCCAGCTCCTGATTTCCCCATCTGCAAGGTCGTTGCTCTCTTGATCTCAGAAATGGGCCACTGGGCTCACCTGATCAGTTTCCCTGAGCCATTGGATCCTCCAGGGTCGGGCTTACTGGCTGGCTCCACCCTTCCAAATGGGTGTAGGGATCTCTATGAGCTGGCACTGTAGAGCCCGAGCCTCACCCCAGGGCTCTGCCCAGAGAGGTCCAGCCTCCAGCCTCTACGTCTGCCTTACACTTTGTGGGCCCCGCCTCTCCTGAGCCCAGGAGAGGCAGCTGAGAGTTGAGTCAAGAGACAGAGAAAATAGTATCAAGGGTATGTTTTCCACCACTATCTCCCCATAAATGCCCTCCACTTTTTATTCTAGAGTTTTGAACTTTATATGATGGTACATCACATTTTTAATCAGAAAAAAAGAAATATTTTAATACCAAAAAGAGCTTTAGTTAAAGCATCACAAAAAGAGAAACAGGGATGCCTGGGTGGCTCAGTCAGTTAAGCGTCCGACTCGATTTGGGCTCAGGTCATGACCCCAGCGTTCATCAGATTGAGCCCTGAGTCGGGCTCCACGCTGGGTGTGGAAGCTGCTTAAAATTCTCTCTCTCCCCCTCTCTCTCCGCTCCTCCCACACTCAAGCTCTCTCTCTCCCCGAAAAACAGAAATAAGTTGTAAAAAATTAAAAAATAAAGAGAGAAACAAATGTATTTGACTTCATTAGGTCAGAATTTCTAAGTCTCCTACTTCCAAGATCATGTCCAACAAAAGATGGGAAGCCACTGTGTGCAGCAACCATGGACTGGTTACATGATATACCGCGTGTCCGTACGGAATGTAGTCCATACTATGACTACAAAGCTATAAAGAAGACGAAGATCTGTGTGCACTGACTCAGAAAAAACACCTGCTTTTTAATGGCAAGGAGAAAGCGTGGGGCAGAGTAGTGTGTAGTGTTTTTCTGTAAAGGGTCAGCCAGGAAATATTTTAGGCTTACGGACCACAGGGACACCGGGTCATAACCACCCAACTGTGCCGTGTTGGCGAGAAAGCAATCATGGACAGCACGCAAATGAATGCCTATGGCTGTGTTCCAATAAAACTTTATTTACAGAAGTACAAGTAGTGCCCGGTTTGCCCCAGGGACCATCGCTTGCCAACGCCTAGTATAGCAGAGAAGCCCTCAAGTGATTTCCCCTGAGCTACACTCATATAATCCAGTCCCCTCGGGTGTACTGAGTCTTTCTTCTCAGCCAATACAAGACGGCAAAAAGAAGTTTTGCAGATGTAATTAAGATCCCAAATCAGCTGGTTTTGAGTTAATCAAAGGGGAGCTCGTCCTGGGAGATCTTAACCTAATCAAGTGAAAGCCCTTATAAGAGACTCTTTTTGAGAATAGAGATTCTTTTGCCAGCTTTGAAGAAACAAACCGCCATGACTTCATAGCTGCGAGAAGATGAAGTCAGCCGACAGCTTGAGGGAGGCTGGAAGCAGATCTTTCTAGAGTTGAGCCTGTGAAGAGAATACAGTCCAGCCAACGTGTTTTTTTTTTTTTAGGTTTTTTTTTTTTTTATTAAAAAAATTTTTTTTTCAACGTTTATTTATTTTTGGGACAGAGAGAGACAGAGCATGAATGGGGGAGGGGCAGAGAGAGAGGGAGACACAGAATCGGAAACAGGCTCCAGGCTCTGAGCCATCAGCCCAGAGCCCAACGCGGGGCTCGAACTCACGGACTGCGAGATCGTGACCTGGCTGAAGTCGGACGCTCAACCGACTGCACCACCCAGGCGCCCCTTTTTTTAGTTTTTTAATGTTTATTTATTTTTGAGAAAGAGAGAGACAGTGTGAGCAGGGGAGGGGCAGAGAGACAGGGAGATACAGAATCCGAAGCAGGCTTCAAGCTTCAAGCTGTCAACACAGAACCCAATGCGGGGCTCGAACTCACAAACCCTGAGATCATGACCTGAGCTGAAGCTGGATGCTTAACCGCCTGAGCCACCCAGGGGCCCCCAGTCAACATGTTGATGGCCACCTTGTGAGACCCTGTGTGAGACCCTGGCTAAGCAACACTCTTGTTCCTGACCCACAGACACTGAGATAATAAATATGCATTGTGTGAAGCCAGTAGGTTTGCAGCAATTTGTTACACAGCCTAGAAAACTAATATGCCCGTTGTATGAAGTCTGCCATCATTTACGTAAGAAGGGAAGAAAATAATAATATACGTGCACCTATTCTTAACTTTTTATAAAGGAACATTGGAAGGATAAACGGGAAATTAATCAAATTACCCACAGAGCGAGGGAGAAATGGTCAGGTATCCAAGGGCTGGGGGGCAAGACTTTTCAGACCATAATATTTTGTATTGTGTGGCTATTTCAACCGCCTAAACTGATTATCTATTCCAAAAACTAAATTAAATTTTGAAAGAAATCTGCTTTCCCATTTAGTAATCACACACCAGCTTTCAGATCTGCACCTCTCATGCTTTACAGTTACCACTTATGTTCATGATATCTTTTGCCTTGATTCTTTTCTGTATCAACGCTACTAATATAACCTGTTTCTTTTTCCTTCAGAATGTCTTCTTTTAATCTCAAATGGCCGCCTTCCTCATTGTTGTTCTCATGGCCCCCGACACAGGGACCAGCATGAGGGACACCCCGGTGGATGCTTGCCAAATGAATGAATGAATGAATGAATGAATCATGACAACCCTCATCTGGGTGGTTTTCTTCATGGTGAGCCCACTTGAACAACTTCTGGTCTACAAAACCCCTCCCCCTGTGGTCCCGAATTTACTCTGTACTTGAAATAAAGCATCTTCACAGAACAAGCCGCCTCACCGCCTTCTTACCACCCACCTACCGTCAAGAGATGTTGATGAAACATGATTCCTTAAGCATTTTAAACATCTTTCGGGAATATGTTATGCAGAAAAGACATAGTGATGGCAACAGCAAAACACGGGCATCTGTTATTCACTGGCTCGTTTTCTGAAAACAACTTTCCATTTTTCCAATCTGCTCACTCTCAGCTGAGCCATCTCGAAGAGGTCACCGCACACGGGGACCGAGTTGGAAGATTTGGCACAGCCACTGTGCCCTCTCTTCCTCACTCCAGCCTAGCTCTGCCCTGATCAAAGTTCAATTTGGGAGGCCCAGCTACTCTACTCTCCAGTCTATAGGCTCTTCATTTGCTTGGCAAGTGGACCTCTGTCTTGTTCCAGAGACAGAGGCCCAAGTGCAATGTGTTCCCCCAGAACCAAGAATCTAGATTTTTTTCCCCTTTTATTCTCTTCTGTGGACTAGAATCCTCTCTCCTTAGCCCATGATGGTTCTCTGGAGCCACAATGAGGGTGGTGGGAGTTGAAAGGAGAGATAAAGAAGGGCAAAGGACAGGTTGGGCCAAACCACCAGGAACCCAGAAAGGCATCCTTAACTGTGGGTGAAGGTTGAAGGGTCAGGCTGTCTTCAAGCTTCCACTGGGCTCTAGCAAGGAGTTCTCTTGGCCTGACTCAAAAGTGATACAATCTGAGTTGTGGGGGTGGGCCTGGGAGTGGAGACAACTTCTGGTACAAGTGCACATGCACATGGGCACACACACACACACACACACACACACACACACACACATACACACACCACAAGGGCTTTTCCTGGCAGTTAGATGCCTTACAATGCTCTCCCAGAGGTCTGCTAATCTGTCCTATCAATAGCAGGTGCATTGGAGCCCCCATGGGCACTCTGGGGTGATCACCATCTGCTGGAGCACTTACCAAGTTCCTGTCATGTGCTCCTTGGTCTGTTAAGCAAAGACTGTCTAGACCCCAGTACCCTGTGCTCTTTCTTTTTTTAGTACTATCTTCGTATCACCCAAGCTCCCAAACCCAGAGAGATGGCATTAAACAGTCCCCGGCTAGAGGTGGGGAAAGGGGTAACCATCAGCACACGAACATACAAGATTTCTCAGGTGGCAATAAAAAGTTCCCAGCTGAATCCAAAGAACCAATATGGAGAAGAAAATGTTCACAATATATTGTTAAGCTAAAAACAAGGAGGTTATAAAGCAATGTGTTCTACAATCCCATTTTTCCAAATGTATCCATTTTTATAGCTATCTTAAGTTTCCCCAGCACCTTAGATTCACCTACCGGACCATCGTTTCTGCATGTCTACCAGTCTGTCTGCTGTCACTTCCAACATGACGTGTCCTAAACTGAGGTGAGGGCTCGCCCTTCTGTCTGCTCCTCCTACAGCTGCCTCCGTACCAGGAGAAGGCGGCCTCATTCTTCTCGATGATTAAAGCCGCCATAGCTCTTCTTCCTTTTCCAGCAGGTGGTCAATTCATCAGTTGCAATAAAGTTGAAACAATCTCCTGGAGAGTAGATAGCAACAAAGACAGAGGAAACAGGAGGAAATAAATGAGAAAATTAGACATTCAGGCTAAGAGATACAACAGCCTAAGAAGTACAGTCACTGTTGCATGGGGTAAAAAAGACAGAAAATGAAAGACAGGAAATTATTATTTTTTAAAAACTGATAGAAGTTTTCCAAGGACTAACAGATCTGAGTTTCCAGACTGAAGACTTTTTTTTTGCAAGTTCTCAGCATAAATGAATGAAAATAGATCCACGTCACAGCCCACCACTGGGAAATTTAGAGTCCAGGGATGCAGAGAAGATCCTAAAATGTCCAGAGAGAAAATTCAGGCCGTGAACAAGGAGTCAGGAACTGGAACAGTGTTCAGTCTCAAAAGAGAAGCTCTAGAATTGAAAAGAAAGAGGAGTGATGCCTTCAAACTTCTAAGAGGAACTTGTACCAAGCCAAACATATTTGGGGAGAGAATAAAGACATTTTCAGACATGCAAGTTCTCCAAACATTTCCCCGCTGAGGACTCTTGTTAGAAAACCACTGCAGGATGTGTTCCACCAAACCAAAGGAGTAAACCACAAAAGAAGAGAAGGGTTCTAGAAAGCAGGAGTCCATCATAGGAGACAAGAGAAAGTATTCTCAAGATGATAGTAAAAAGAGGCCTGAGATGCCAATGATGCAGTAAGGGTGGAAAATAACCAATGCAGATGGAAAACATGAGGGCTGGAGTGGAGAGAACCCACCAAGAAAAAAGTGGACCTGAGAAGTTATCAGTATGTTTCTCCACACAGAGTTTTGACAGACTTTGAAGACAAAATACTGACACTAGGTACAAAGAGACTAGGAAAAACAAGGCAGTTATTAACTCCAGGGAAAAAAAAAGTTATATAAGGAAAGAAATGATGTCATAGGATATATATATGTTTCAACTGTGAATCATGTAAATATGACCAAAATATAGTCAAGATAATATAAATGCCAAAGGCCAGTCTGAGAAATTATAACATTGCATGTTGAAAGGACGTGGTGAGGGAAGCAGAGAGGAGGCTGGTGTAAAAAAGCCACAGCGTCCTCCTTTCTCATGGAGGAAAGTCATTAGATACTAATGAAAAGCAAGAGCAGAATATTCTTGTTATTTAGAAATAAGGAAGATCAGAAAAAAATAAGACACCTAAAGTTGATGAAATTCATCACCTCTCAAAAGTGTTCATGGGGGTGAGGAAGAGAGGGACAGTGGACTTTGTTATCATAAACCTCATAGTACCTTTTAAACTATGTATACATTTATGTATACATATTATTTTTTAAGTTTATTTACTTTGAGAGAGAAGAGACTGTGTGCATGTGCGCACACACACACACATACACACACACACGTGAGCACGTGAGGGGCAGGGAGAGAGAGGAAGAGAGAGAATCCCAACCAGGCTCCATGCTGTCAGCATGGGGCCCAGTCTCACAAACTGTAAGAGAGATCGTGACCTGAGCGAAAATCAAGAATCAGATGCTTAACCAACTGAGCCACCTAGGCACCCCTACACTTATTCTTTTGATTTAAAAAAATTGTTCAAAGTAATACAAAGTCACAATGGAAGTCACCATGAATTTCCCCAAAATAAAAAAAAAAAACTTCAATTTTATAAAAATAAAGAAGAAAGGTAAACTCAACAAAATTTAAATCAACAAGAACAGGGAAATTAACATTCTACAGAATTTTTTACTCTGGTCTAATCTATTTTCTCTCAGTGAATAGGTTTTGTTGCCACTGATTTGTTTTACTCCTTTTATATAAATTCTGAGACATCATAATACAAATTTGAGGTTTTTATATAAACCAGGCATATATATTACTCAGTGCTGTGTTTTGGTACCTGGCACAGTGCCCAGCATCTAGCAGCTTCTTGTTGACTTGAGTTAAAGGAACCTGATCTTCTTTGGGTCTAAATTTCCTCAGATTTTCTCAGGGGTTCCTTTAAGAACCATCTCCACGAAAAACATTTCTAAAATTTCTGTGAAACTTTGCAGAGACATTACTCATTAACTTGCTTAATGTTCCTTTCAGAAGGATCCACAAGATAAATTTTTCTCTGAATTTAAAACCCACCAAAAGAGTCAGTCTTCTGATAAAATGGTATCTAGTGATGAGAATTATGTAACCTCACTTTTGCCTTAACTCCTAAGGCTGGAAGTCTACCTTAGGTTAATAACTTGGAGCAGCTTAGATTTGATAGACTCTAAATTTTTTAATGCATATTCAGGAGATAGAGAAGGAGTGATTTTCTCCTTTTTCTAAGGTATTGATTTTTAAATAGATATTTATTCTTGAGACCAGGAATTGCTTTTTCCACTTTTTTACAGACCTGGTAGTGGAAAAGTTTCATTTCTTTTCCTGAATGGACATCCAAGTATCAGAAGCCCTGGAATTCATACAACTAAAATACTGCCACTGTATAGAGTTCGCAACAAACTACCTTCTTCATGTTTGACTAGCTGGGTAGAATATGCATTTACTGCTCTTGATAATGGATCCAGGACCATCACAGGAACTCGGCCCCAAAGAAATCCTAGGGTGTCCCCCTTGGGATCCCATCCGGACAGACTTAGGATGCTGGGTTGGCAAGATGCTCTCCAGATTTTTCCTTTTGGAAATTCCTGTTCTCGGTAGGCTGACTCTTGCCCTGCCAGTCAATGATTTCACCGCACTTGTATTAAAGACTTTCATCTTCCACCGTGGCTTCTCATTGGAAGCACAGGATTTGAGTGAACTGTCAGAAGAAAATTGTCTCTGTGTTTCTCATCTTCAGTCTGTGACCCTTAGCCCCCTGTACTGTGAACTCAATATCTTCCTCTCTCAAACAGCATCTTTCATTCTTAGTGATCATGAGCTTTGTCCGTGCTTGACTCTGAAAACAATGGGCTTGCCACTGGCTTCATTGCCATGGCATCCCTCCGTTAGAAAAATGCCATGAACTATCAAGCCAGCTGTCAGTGATCATTGCTCGTTTTCTTTCATAAATTTGAGTGAGTGTACCAGCTGGTTGTCTGACCAGCAGTGAGAATCTGCATTGCTTTGTGGCACATAAGATCAGGACAGTTATGATTTCATCAGAGACTTCCATTCTGAGGGTCCGATCCCCAAGCAAAATGACATGCTAAACATCTTCAGATCTGTTCCAGAAAAAATGGTGATCCAGACAACTTTACCTAGGTGACAGCCTCATCTTGCCTTTGAGAATCCTGCATAGATTTCTTATTCTTGGATATGTATAAACAGAGTGCCTGCCACAATAGTGTCATGGATCTGTGGCTTACTGAACTTGACATTTTGAAGGACCTGGTCGACAGAGGCCAGTGGACAAAACACTCAATTTTTCAAGTTGAGGACGGGTACGTAGAATCTGTCTCTTCAGAAGGAACTCAATCAAGTGTCTGCAGTGAGAATGTGGAGGTCTGTCTCTCTAACACTTGAGCTTGGCAATGAGATGGTTCCAATTGTTGAAATCTTCTTCACCCAAGTGGATTTCTCCAGATGAAGATTTGATACAAAAGATTCTATCATCTGAAGGGAAATAGACACAACAAAATGCTCTTTCCAAGATCCAAGATCAATATAACTCTTTTATCACCAATCTTCTTGTCCAAGCCATGAGCAGAGGTTATGCCTGGTTCCAGCAAAGAGCTTTTAAAGTAAGCTAAAACTGAAATAAAAAGACAGTAACAATCCTCCTGCAGTTTCCTTCATCGTTTCCAGAAACGCAGAAGGGAACTTCTCAAGACTTTGCTCTCCTTCCCTGCACTCCACATGGGACCACCACTTTCTTGTGTCATTCACATATACCATTGCCCACCGTTACCACCATCACGGCTATCACCATCATTATGTGAAGCCAAAAATATCCAAATAAATCCTCAGCGATGAAATGGTTTCCATGGGTTTCACTGTAGTTTGATTCACTGCACCACTACTAATCATTTGATCAATCATTCTGTGTTTGTAAAGGCCGCAAAGCTTGGGATCAGTTTCCCTGATCATTGGCTGTGATCTCCACATTCCTTCAATAGAAGACACCCACATAAAGATTAATGTTGCCAGGATCAACAACAACCTCAGATCCATCAAATATTATTGCAATTCCTCAACCAGGAGAGCACAAAGCTCCAGAGAGGATGAGTCTGGCTGACGGAAGAGTAATATAGGAAAATAGGAGCTCTGCCTTGTGGAGTAAACAAAAGCTGACTTACGATAATTGAAAGTTTTATGTCTCTTTATAGTCTAAACTAGAGATTTGTTTCACCTTGGATGTAACATAGCATTTTAGCTCTTTGAAATTACCTTGCATCTGACAGTTTGTCCATTAGTCATAACTAGATTACATTAGTCACTAAGACTAGAGATGATTCTACATGGTAACAAAGTCATGTTTAAAATAGGCTCAGAAATGTTTTTTTCCTGTCTTTTATGTTGACAAAATGTTTCCCAGTATTATGTAGCTCTTGTTCTCTTTTCTATTTTTTTTAAATAATTTTCTTAACAAGACCTCATGTTTTAAGAGGAATATTGTATGTTTTTCACGTAGAAGAGAACACAAATGACTCATTCCTCTACAACAGGACTGTAACATTTGCTATTTGGTTCTAGGCTCTCTAGAGACTACAACAGCTCACTTTGAGCAAATGTCGCCTATTGGATTCAAGTTACAGGGAAGATCTATTTGTCACCCAAAGCTCTCAGTCACGGTAGATCTAGGCCTAAACCAGGACTGTTTGGCCATGTTTTGTTCTATTTGCCTCGGAGAGCTGATACCTCTGCTTCTGTGGCAATAGCACCTAATGGCACTCTTCACCATGTGAAGGGCTGCATAAGAAAACCTGAATTAGGGGCGCTTGGGTGGCTCAGTTGGTTAGGCGACCAACTTCACCTCAGGTCACGATTTCATGGTTCGTGAGTTCGAGCCCCGTGTCAGGCTCTGTGCTGACAGCTCAGAGCCTGAAGCCTGCTTCAGATTCTGTGTCTCCTTCTCTCTCTCTCTGCCCCTTCCCCACTCATGTTCTGTCTCTGTCTGTGTCTCTCAAAAATAAACGTAAAAATTAAAAAAAAAACACCCTGAATTAACTGCACCATGTTTTAAGTTTATTCCAGGAATGAATAAATCAATAGACACTTGTTTTGTGTTCTGTCTTCATTTATTAGAACAGAACTTGACGCATGTGAAATCCTTAGTAATTGGTAGCTATGCAGTTATGATTATCTTGTTCCTTGGCCATTCTGTTTCACACTTTCTCTCTCACCCTGACTCTTGAATTTCTTCGCTCTTTTCTCGTTCCCTCTGGTCATTTGTTTTGCATATTGGATGTCCTGAGAGAGCTTATACATGAGTGTCACCAACAAGATTTATCTAAAGGGATGCTCACAGAGTGTGCGTGGTGACAGAAAATGTGGGATCTAAAGAAGGGTCGGGACAGCACCTTCTAACGGACGCATTAGTTAGGAAGCTGTCCCTGTCACGTTGGCCAAAGCGATTTCCCAAAGACTGCCTTTTTTTTTGAGAGAGAGAGGATCTTAAGCTCCTATAGGAGTTTATCACCAGACTTGGTCCGCAATAGTAGGAAGCTGGTGGATTGGTTTGACCATCAATCCAATCATAAGGACGGAGCAAAAGTCCGGATAAAATAATAAAATAATAAAATAAAATAAAATAATAAAATAATTTTTAAAATCTTTTAAAAATAAAATAATTTAAAAATCTTTAAAATGCACTCACAGCCTGGCGAAAATTTCAGACATATATAGTGGGTTGAATAGCGCCCTCCCAAATTTCATGCACACCCAGACCTGTGGATGAAAACTGATCTGCAAGTTTTTTGCAGACATAATTAAAAGGTGAGGTCATACTGGATTAGAGTGGACCTTAACCCAGTGACAGGTGTCTTTATAAGAAAAGGGACATTTGGGGATAGAGAGACACAGAAGGAAGATGGCCGTGTGAAGAGGCAAGTAGAGGTTGGAGTTCTGGTACCAAAGCCAGGGAACACCAGAGATTGTCAGCAACTTCCTGAAGTTGGGAGAGGCAAGGAAGGATTCTCTCCTAGGCTTCTCGGAGGGAGCATGGCCCTGCCTATACCTCGATTTCAGACTGCTAGCCTTCAGAACCGTGAGAGAATAAATTCTCACTGTTTTAAGCCACTCTCTTTTTTTTTTGTTTCAACCTTTTTTATTTATTTTTGGGACAGAGAGAGACAGAGCATGAACGGGGGAGGGGCAGAGAGAGAGAGGGAGACACAGAATGGGAAACAGGCTCCAGGCTCCGAGCCATCAGCCCAGAGCCTGACGCGGGGCTCGAACTCATGGACCGCGAGATCGTGACCTGGCTGAAGTCGGACGCTTAACCGACTGCGCCACCCAGGCGCCCCTAAGCCACTCTCTTTGTGGCAATTTGTCACAGCAGCCCTGAAAAACAAACACAACAGAAAGGGAATTCACTTTGAGGGCCTTGGTTAAATCAAGGTAAACTAGGGCCTTGGTTCCCATGGGCTCAGAAGATGTGGTGAGCAAGAGAGAAGGCCCAGGACCCCTTAAGGTGAGGAATTAAATAGGAATCTCCACTCAGTTCATAAAGTAGGACCCAATAGTATATGGGGAAACCAGCAAGAAAGCTACCCCCACCAGAGGCCACTGACAGGAAATTGTCTCCAAAACTGGTAACTGGGTGAAAAGGAGCAAAACTCCACCCTGAACATCCATGGCAGAAATCAGTCCTCACGCAGTTTGAGGTCTGAAGTCACATGCCCAGATTGTGTGAAAGGTCTGTGAGTCTAAGAATCAAGGTCAGGGTGAGTTGAGGCTGATGATCCCCTAAACGTCTGCAGAAGCAAATGTCAGTTTGTTCTGGTGCCCCCCCCCTCGATCAGCCACATCGCGAAGAACTCCTAAACACAAACTCAGCTCACTTCCAAGAGTCACAAAACACAAAAGGAAATAAGGCAACACAACCCTGAGAGAGCGGAATCCTCAACCAGCTGAGTCAGACCTGCAAAGACTTCTGCCCTTGAATTATCTGATGCAGTGGATGGAATTAGTCGTTTAAGAAATTAAGACAATAGGGGCGCCTGGGTGGCTCAGTCAGTTGAGCAACTGACTTCAGCTCAGGTCACGATCTTGCAGTCTGTGAGTTCAGGCCCCGCATCGGGCTCTGTGCTGACAGCTCGGAGCCTGGAGCCTGCTTCGGATTCTGGGTCTCCCTCTCTGTCTGCTTCTCCCCCTCACATGCTCTCTCTCTCTCTCTCTCTCTCTCTCTGTCAAAATTTATTTTAAAAATAAATAAACATTTAAAAATTTTAAGAAAAAAAAGAAATTAAGACAGTAAAAGAAAATTAAAGACCTGAATTAGTGTAAAAGTCCATAAATATGAACTAGGAGGTTTAGAAAACAAACTTGAACTCGTGTAAATAAAAGCACAATAATTCAAGTGAGAAACTCAATTAGACACAGGTGAAGAGAGAATTAGCGAGCTAAAAGGTGGGCTGGAAGAAATCTCCAGTGTGGAGATGCTAAGAATCAGAAAAGTCAGGAAATACAGAGGATCCAGTAAAGAGACTGAGCATGCACCACAGTTCCATAGGGGGAAAAAATAAGAGATAGTTACAATATTTGAAAAGATAATAGCTGAATGAGTTCCAAGCTAGGACAGATAAAGAGAGATCCTCACCTAGCAAATAGTGCAATTTTCAGCACACCACAAAGAAATAAAAGCCAATTGCCTTCGAAGGGATGACAAACTGGGGAGACAGCTGATTTCTCGACAGCAATAAAAAAAAAAAGCTGCAAGACAGTGGAATGATATCTTCCATAAACTGTGAGACAATAACAGCCAAATAAAATTTTATATCCTGTGGGAGGGGAAAAATGGCTTTCAAGAATGAGAACAAAATAAGGTCATTTTCAGATCAGGAAAAACCGAGAAAGTTCACTACCAACAGAACTTCACTAGAGGACAGTAGAACGGAGGTACTTCAGGCAGAAAGAAAATAATTGCAGGTTGATGGTGCGAAATGAGAAAGAGTAACGGGTAAAGACACGGGTGGATAGAGACAAATCCAAACAAAATTGACTACATAAAGGAAGAATAATTTCTTGGGGGATTAAACATTTTTAAAAAGATAGGGCTGGGGCTCCTGGCTGGCGCAGTCGGTTAAGCGTCCGACTTCAGCCAGGTCACGATCTCGCGGTCCATGAGTTCGAGCCCCGCGTCAGGCTCTGGGCTGATGGCTCAGAGCCTGGAGCCTGTTTCCGATTCTGTGTCTCCCTCTCTCTCTGCCCTTCCCCCGTTCATGCTCTGTCTCTCTCTGTCCCAAAAAAATAAATAAAAAAACGTTGAAAAAAAAAAAGATAGGGCTAAAATACATAATATGTCACTGGGGAGGGGAATAAATGGGGCTATACTCTTCTGGTGCCCTTATCGTGGTCAAGATTGTCAGAAGTGGATATTCGCATTAAAATTAATTTCTAGAGTAAATGAAAAGGACACATGCAACAAACTAGCACAGGGACAGACGAAATAGAACAACTATTCAATGATGAATTCAAAGAAAGCAAGACAGGAGGTGGTAAGCAAAAAAAAAAAAAAAAAAAAAGAGAGAGAGAATAAATAGAAAGCACAAATGAAGATGTTAGGAATGCCTCCAAATCTCTCAATTACTACATTTTTAAAAGGGACTGGATATTTCAGGTTTAAAAAACATACCAAGTTGTATTTTTAAATCCAACTGGATCTGAACATCCAGCTACCTCTTTTTATAAGACACACACTAGGGGCACCTGGGTGGCTCAGTCGTTTGAGCATTGACTTCTGCTCAGGTCATGACCTCACAGCTTGTGGGTTCGAGCCCCACGTCGGGCTCTGTGCTGACAGCTCAGAGCCTGGAGCCAGCTTCGGATTCTGTGTCTCCTTCTCTCTCTACCCCTCCCCTGCTCGAGCTCTGTCTTTCTGTCTCTCTCAAAAGTAAATAAACAATTAAAACAAATTAGAAGACACTCACTAAATCATCTTGCTACAAAGAGATTAAAAATAAAAGGCTGAACAATACATATTAGGAAAATATTAAGCAAAAAGTAAACTAAGGGGGTGCCTGGGTGGCTTAGTCAATTGAGCATCTGACTCTTGATCTCGGCTCAGGTGTTGATCTCAGGGTCATGAGTTCAAGCCCCATGTTTAGCTCTGTGCTGGGCTTGGAGCCTAAATAAATAAATAAATAAATAAATGAGAAGTCAAGCAAACAAACAGACTAGGATATTTAATTAGCTACTGATAGCTAAAACTTAAGGCAAAAAAAAATGCTAATGGAAATAAGGTTACCATAAAAAACTCAAGTACGGTTCACCTGGCAGATATACCTATTGACAGAGCTTACACAAAGAACAAAAATGGACAGAACTACAGAAGGAAACAAAAATACTCAGTATCGTAGAGAGAGACTTTAACATGCCTCTTCTAGTAATTAACTGACCGCCCACTAAGAAGTTGGCCCCAGGACTGTGGCAGGGGAAATACAAGATAAGTCACTGTGCCAAAAAAAATACAAGATAAGTCACTGTGCCAAAAAATTATGGATGTGCTCAAGGAAGGATGGGGTCACGTCAAAAGAATATACAAGTCACTTCGAAGGGGCTCCCTTTGGCCAAATCTCAGACAATTTGAGTATCAAAATTAAAAAAAAAAATGATAGTAATAGATTACTACTCTTTGACTAAAATACAAATCTATTATATATATATCAATTAGTAATTAATTGGTAAAAGAGAAAAAGAGACTCTCCTTTACAATCGAATGCCAACTAACAAATCCCAGAGATCATAGAATTAGAAAATTGTTATTTGGCAACCAAACAATAATAATAATAATAATAATCGATCCAGGTGAAAATTATCAACAGATGCCAAATCTCAAGAAGTAAAGCCTGATGGGGAATAAAATATTTACATAGTCTCCAAGTATCTCCCCACAGGATATTTATTAATTACTTATCAATTGAGAAATTCATCAAACATATTAATTAGCTACACAGCAGAGAAAGCTGACAAATATCTGAACCAGGTGGGGGAAGAGCTGACATCAGGCGCGGTACCCGCTGCCCACTCTGTGTCCCGACGTGAGGCACCGAGAAGACACAGCGTCACTTCTGGGAGATTCCTGCCTGCACAGTATCACCCGAATCACACACGAGGAGACGTGAGACAAAGGTGAACTAGGAGACACTGCACAAGGACAGGTTTGGACCCTTCAAGAAGCTCAAAGCCAGAGAAAGAGGAGGAACAGAGCGAAGGAGACCAAAGAGGTGTGGCCACCGAATGCAGCGTGTGATCTTGGACTGGATCCCGACCCACGAAGGACACTGTTGGGAGCTCTGGAGGGTTTGGTGCTGTCACTGCGTCACTGCCGATGTCCTGGTTTTAACAGCCGAATCTTGTATATAGAAGCATCGCACGCAGGGAATACACCAAAGTGTACAGGATGCCAATCCGTCATGTCCGCGGCTTATGCCCAGTAAAGCCAATGCCCATCGACCGGGAAAAATCCTCTCTGCCGTTCTAGAATATGGCAGCTGGGCCTTCTCTCCCACCTCCATTTTATTACCACAATGAACACCCTCCCCAGAGCCGAAGAATACGCTCACCGGAGAGCTGGGAGCTCAGTCTGACTTTCCAAACATCCAGGACAGATTGCGACACATGCAAACACAGAAAAAAGTGAGAAGGGACAGTGAGAAACCTTGGGACAGAAATCACCCCCCAGAACAAAACCACCAGGCCTCGCCTCGCTTCGCAAAATGCCCGGTGCTTGAAATTGATATTCTTTCTTCAACCATCAGTCGGAACTGAAACAAGCCTTCTTGCCCTGGAGGAGAGTAAACTTTGCGCACTGTGACCTCCCAAACACTGGTTATAGTCCTACGATTCTCTGTGCGAACAGAATCCCCACCACTTGCTAGACAGCATGCTGTGGAGGAGACAAAAAACTCCAGGTTCCAAAAACCACATCAGATGCTTCTCAGTCGGCTTCCTCGTCCAGAAAGCAGGGTTAATACAAGCGGCCTCAGAAGATCAACTCCGGGGCTCAAACGCAGCAACGGGGTGGAGAGCCCGCACATACACAATTATGTAAACTATTCAGTAAAAAATTCGGTAAATGATACCTGTTTTTATTCTCACTTATTTGTGCGGATGCATTGCTATTTTCCCCAAAGCATTTGGGGATGAAAAGATGTCGAAGGTGCTCCACTTTGCATTCAGCCTGTTAGGCTGTTTAATAACCCATCAGTAAGAAAAAATAATTTTTGCGTGTGTTTATTTATTTTTGAGAGACGGAGAGAGCGCGGGGGAGGAGCAGAGAGAGGGAGACAGAGGATCCGAAGCAGGCTCCACACTGACAGCCCAGAGCCCGATGCGGGGCTCGAACTCACAAACCGTGAGATCACGACCTGAGCCGAAGTCAGATGCTTAACCGACTGAGCCCCCCAGGCGCCCCAATCTCAGGCCTTTTTAAAAAAAAATAAGTAAAATTGCTTTTTAATGACCAAGTCTTCATTTAACTAAACCCGAATCCTGACACCTTCGCCATTTGTTTGAGTCATGAGTTTAGAGATCAGATTTCATCGGTATCCAAATTTGAGTAAATGCATCAGTTTTCAAATATCACATTACTGAGCTGGCAGGCAATGAAAGGAAAAGGGAGAAGCGTGAGCGCCAAATGTTAACTCACATCCCAGAAAGAAAAGCGACGATGAATTAGTTCTCTTGAGACTTCGCGGACGCTTAGAAAGCGGTGTGAGGCCTGACGCGGAAAGGAAAGAGCTTCGGGAGAAGCCCGAGGTCTAGCTGACCGGTTGAGCCATCTAGATATTGGCCTAGGATTTACCTTGATATAAAAATCTGGGGGCGCCTGGGTGGCTCAGTCGGTTGGGCGTCCGACTTCGGCTCGGGTCACGATCTCATGGTCCGTGAGTTCGAGCCCCGCGTCGGGCTCTGTGCTGACAGCTCAGAGCGTGGAGCCCGTTTCAGATTCTGTGTCTCCCTCTCTCTCTGCCCCTCCCCTGTTCATGCTCTGTCTCTCTCTGTCTCAAAAATAAATAAACGTTAAAAAAAAATTTTTTTTTTTAAATCTGAAGTAAGTCCAGGAGTGTTAGCCTTTCACATTGCAAGAGTTTAGGGCTGGGGAAGGATCACAGTGTAATTATAACGTACGTGGCTATAATTAAGATCTTCTCTAATTAGCGAACAATCTTGCTGGGGCTTGTCACGCCCCCCACGGTGCACTCCTCACGGCATCCTGGGAAGTCCTTTAACCGAAATCCCATCACGTTCCCTTCCTCACCCTGCACGGCTCCACATTTTCCTAAGAAGAAAGATAAGTCTTTGCATCTTTTCAACAGCCTCACCAGCCCTGTGTGATCTGCCTCCCTTCTTGGCCTCGCTTCCTTCTGTGTCCCCCACCCTCGCTTCAGTCTGGCCACACCATCCCCCCGCCCATTGTCCCTCTGATAAGTCCAGCACGAAGCTGCCACAGTGCCTTTGCACTGGTTGTTCCCGCTGCCTGGAATGCTCCTCTCCAAAATAGACACCTGGCTCAGTCCCTCCCCTTCTTCACCTGTTTACTCAAATGCCACCTTTTCCATCAGGCTAACCTGCTCACTCAAGACAGACCTGCAGCCTCCCCCCCCCCCCGACCTTCTCAGTCCTAATCTTTATCCCAAACCCACTTTCCTTGTCTTCCCTAGCCTCACCACCTTCAAGTATTCTGTATACTTTTCTTACTTACTGCACTCTCTGCCTCTCTGCCCTTGCCAAAAATAAGCTCCCAAGAACAGGGAAATACTTTTTTTTTTTTTTCCACTGGCGGGCTCAGGTACTTGATCAGGGCCTGGAACAAAGATGACAGTTGATAGATATTTTGTGATTTATAGATGGGAGTTGCGGCAGACCAGGACAGGCAAGTTTTCGTGAACTCTTACTCCCTCAAAGTTTGTAACAAGGCAGAGTCTCGTTATGAAATATCTGTTCGGCCGGCCTTTTCCAAGGAGGCTAATCTACCTGTCCCATATATCAAGTGTTCATCAGAGGGCTGCGGGGAGGGGGGCAGAAAAATAATCGCTGCGGGGACTCGTTGTCCTCGATCTCGCAGCGGTAATGAGAACAAAGGTTTGTAGTGTGTGTGCAGTTTACAAAGAACTTGCACATCCACGCTGTCATCGGAGGCTCTGCATCTCTGTGAATTATGTATTAATCATGTTGCACACCCTTCACCCTTGATAAAAACCGATGTTTGGAGAGGCGCAAGGTCACCTGGCTAACAAAGGCTCCGGGGGCGGCGGGCGGGGGGGGGGGTCAGGTTGGGGAATGGAAATGCCTGTTTCGAAACAACCCCACTCTGTGCACCTGCCTCGCTGAGATAATCAACACCCGCGAGACTGTTGGTAGGATTAACCATTCAGGGAGCTTTTGTCGCTGTTGTTGTTACTTGTTTGCGTTCACCTTTTTACCTTTCGTGCAGAATAACGCAGATGCAGGAACTGGCGCTGAGCAGATGTGCGATTTAGTGAACCGTTATGGGATGAACCTTGTAACCACCACCCAGGGCAAGAAATAGAGCTCTGCAGTCACCCCAAAAGTCCCCCGGGGGTGGCGAGCCCTCCCTGTCCAGACCCTACCTCCCACCAAAGGTGACGATCATCTCAGCTCCTGTAGCAAAAACTTTCTTATGTTTCTTTTTAGTTTACCACCCAATGTGTGTCCTTAGACACTACAGTTTACTTTTTAGCCATTTTTCAAAACTTGGTAAATCTCTTAATCAATAGTTGTCCCTGCCATTATCTCTCTTCCTTAAAGTGTATCTACTGAAGAATTTATTTTATTTTATTTTTTTTAGTTTATTTATCCATTTTTGAGACAGAGAACACAAGCAGGGGAGGGGCTGAGATAGGGAGAGAGAGAATCCCAAGCAGGCTTTGCACTGTCAGTGCAGAGCCCGACCCAGGGGTCCATCCCACGAACCATGAGATCGTGACCTGAGCCAAAAACTACTGTTGGATGCTTAACCGACTGAGCCACCCAGGCGCCCCTCTCCTGAAGAATTTACAACTTTTGACCTGCAGGTTGGACAGCACAGTCTGGAACACGTGTGCACACACGAGAGCATACATGCGTACGAAAAACAGCTCTTGAGTCCATGCTGATATTTCAAATTCAAAGCCAGGACTCAAGGGTTTTTACTTAGTCTCTTTTGTATCATACCTGCATAACCCATCTTCGATCCCCAGAATCCACATTCTCAGAAACACAGGGGATGACAGACTCAGAATATTCTATAGCTACCCATCCGCTTTACCCCTTCTCATCCACACGACCCAGAACACTAACACTGGCACCACCAGGAAGAATGGCTGAAAATGGCCAAAACAAAAACAAAAACAAACAAAAACAAACCCCAGCAGAATACCCCCCACAAACCTCCTTTTTCAAAGGTGGTGCTATATCTTAGTTCTCAGAATGGGAGATGTTACACAGCATACTCTCCCTTTTAACCTTCACTTAGCACGTAATTATTTTTAAGACTGATGTGTAACTGACCTAGAACATTATATTAGTTTCACATGCACAACATGATCATTTGGTACACGTACGTATTGCAAAATGTCCACCACCAGGAATATGACGTGGTATTCTGCTCATTTGAAAGGCGATCCATAGTGGCGTTCCTCGGAAGGGCTCATGGGAATAGTTGTCCCCAAAGCCTTTCCTGCTCATAACCATTCATCAAGCCCTTTATACTTGATGGCCAATTTACTGGCTGAAGAATCCAGTATTTTCATTTTTTTCCCTTGAGTGTATTACATGCTTCCTTCCCATTTTGCAGGGGGAGGGGGCACAAAAGGCTAACGACACGGACTCTTATTTCCATATATTTTTTAAGTAGTCTCTGCCCCCAGCACAGCGCCCAATGTCAGGCTTGAACTTAAGACCCTGAGATCAAGACTGAGCTGAGATCGAGTCAGACACCTAACTGACTGAGCCACCCAGGCATCCCTCTTCTTTCCTTATTGAATGAAGTCTTCCCTTTGCCTGGTTGGCCCAAAGAGGTTTTCTTTTTCTTTTTCTCTTTCTTTCTTTCTTTCTTTCTTTCTTTCTTTCTTTCTTTCTTCCTTCCTTCTTTCCTTTCTTTCTTTCTTTCTTTCTTTCTTTCTTTCTTTCTTTCTTCTTTCTTTCTTTCTTTCTTTCTTTCTTTCTTTCTTTCCTTTTACCTTTTTCTTTAGAGTCTAATAATTGTATTAGAATGTCTTGATGTTGGTTGTTCTGTATTGATCATCTCAGGGTACAGAGATTCCTTTGAATACAAAGTTTCAAATATGTATTTTTTAATCTCGAGCAACTTTTCTTGAGGTATCACTATTGATACTAAGTTGCAGTGTCTTCTCCATGGACTCTGGTTACCCGGTTATCCTCTTTGCCTGTCTTCAACGTTGGCCACCTTTTCTCTAACATTTTTGCTCTCTTCATTTCTTTTTCTTTTTTAATAATGACATATAACTGACACAGAACATTATATTAGTTTCAGGTGTACAACATGATCATCCGGTACACGTATGTATTGAAAAGTGACCATGGCCATAAGCCTATTTACCATTCCATTTCTTTTTTATTTAAAAATTCCCCCTTTCACTCCTCATTTCTCGTAAGGCACCGCTGGTCATTCCATTTGCTCCTATTTTCCTTCTAGCTTAGTCTTCACAACCAAACAATTTTCCTTCTTATTTCCAACTCTTTATCAAGGTACATTCCCTCATTCTAAGCTTTTCTCGGGGTGCCTGGGTGGCTCAGTCGGTTGAGCGTCCGACTTCAGCTCAGGTCATGATCTCACAGTCTGAGTTCGAGCCCCAAGTCGGGCTCTGTGCTGACAGCTCAGAGCCTGGAGCCTGCTTCTGATTCTGTGTCTCCCTCTCTCTCTGTCCCTCCCCCACTCATGCTCTGTCTCTCTCTCTCTCTCTCTCTCTCTCTCTGTCAAAAATAAATAAACATTAAAAAAATTTAAGCTTTTCTCGTTTATGTATTGTATCATCTTCTTGATACCTTTGAGCTCATTTTGAAAAGGCATGTCAAAGTTTTGATCTGTTACTTTTAGGTTTTTTTTTAAATATTTTAATGTTTTATTTCTTTATTTAAATTTTTTTATGTTTATTTTTGAGAGAGGGAGACAGAGCGTGAGTGGGGTAGCTGTCAGCAAAGAGCCTGATGCAGGGCTCAAACCCACTAACTGTGAGATCCTGACCTGAGCCGAAGTTGGATGCTTAACCAATAGATCCACCCAGACACAGCAATGTTTATTTATTTTTGAGAGAGAAAGAGAGAGAGACAGAGCATGAGCGGGAAAAGAGCAAAGAGAGAGGGAGCATTTGCTTTTTAAAACATGAGTGGTTCAGCAAATTAGACATTGGTAGGATGTGTTATGTTACGTTATGTTATGTTATGTTATGTTATGTTATACTACATTATGATCTATTATATACATATGTATTTAATATATTCTCAGACACTTCTATGTTTCCATAAGCCAACAAGACATCCCTTAACTTCTTCCCTCCCCAGTAGGCAAGGGCGGCACATCCTGTCACTAATGGGTGTACGATCCGGACAGAAATCTAATGCAGGTTCTGGTCCAGTGCGTTTGGGGTAGGACCAGAGCTTCCGCATCTCTACCAGCTCCCAGGTCATGTCATGCAGGTGGTCCACACCACGCAGCTGGGCCAGTGAAGGTCTGGGTGTCAGCAAATTGTCGACACATTGCCGGAAGTTCAGCCAACACACGATTCTAATGAAGGATCACTCTCAGATATTTCCCCCAGTAGGCGCTACTCCCGGAAGAGTTGTTTATTCTTTTTAATAATAAAAAGAAACCTGAAATCCAGTACAGGCTACTCTGAGGCCAGTATTATGCTCCACAATGTCACGCTTTCTCACTTAATCCTCACTTCGTTCATTTTTATCAATGCTAAGGTAATTCTCAGATTCGTTTGCGCTTTGGCTGGAATTGGGGGGCACACCTGAGTTTGTGACTCCAGACTCCTGTCTCCTCCTGCTGCTCCCTGCTGCACCTTGTACACGATTCGCTCTTCTGGACTTTGTCATCTGGACCCGATTTTTTCTTCATTTCGATCCCAAATAGTCATTACATTTTTAACAAGGTCTCTCTCCCGTGGTTTCACCATGTGCATCAATTTGGGGGGAGCGCTTCACACTCATCCTCATCCTGCCCAGAGCTATCATCTCCGTCACCACGGCTGCCATTTAGAAAGCGAGAAAACCAATACGTGGCACGAGAACATCGTTCCTTCGCTAAAGGGCATTCTCAAGGCATCATCGTGGCGTTTCTCGCTACTTGACGCTGAAGGAAAGCTCATCAAACACGGCGTGCGTACGGGTGTCATCGATTCCGCCACCGCCCTCAGTTCATGTTCGATGAATAATGTTACTCGTCTCTGGAATTTAGGGATGCGTGGAGAATAGGAGAGTTTGATAGCTGGAGAAGAAAGGAAACATGCCAGTTTTATAAACCAGGAGCAGGGTTGTGCCTTATTCACTGCAGAACGGGGTAGCCAACCCACTGGAGGGTATCTGCCGACATGCACATCTCCAGCCCTACCCTCCGCGTCTGGCTGCGGAGGTCGGGGAGACTTGGAACCGCATTTGGGACAACCCTCCAGTGATTCCGATGCTCAGCCCGAGTAAGAAATCGCTGGTGGCAGGCTCCCTGTGCAGGACACCCCCAGGACACGCTTGGCCGGCTTGCACGGTCATACCACAGGCGACTGTGACCCGGATGCAACTTCCCTTGCCTCGCCCACCGTCCCGGCCAGCTTTGCTCAGCAGAGGGATGTTCTCTGGCCCCCGACTGCACACTCCAGCAGCCCCTCTGCTTCCTTTCACTCGTGTCTAATTGACAGTCCAGCCTTACCGCCATTATAGTTTTCTAGCACAGCTGTTGGAATGATGGATTCTAGAATTCAAATTTTCAGATTATTCGTGTCTCATCCAGGGGTGCTGCAGCAAAGCACCACAGAAAAGGGGTGCCATAAACAACGGGCATTGACGGTCCACCGTTCTGGAGGCTATGAGTCTGAAATCGAGATACGGGCAGGGTTGTTTCCTTCCTAGGGCCATGAAGGAAGGAGCTATTCTCAGCCTCTCCCCTCGGCTAGATGGACATGCCTCTGGCTTCCTCCCACCCCTCCCCCCTCATGGTCTCCCTCTCTGCCTGTTGCTCTCTGTGTCCAAATTTCCCCTTACCAGTTGTATTGAACTAGCACCCTCCTCCGCCATGACCTCATCTTAATTCGATCACCAACAAAGACCCTATTGCAAAATCACATTGGCAGGAATTGGGGTTAGGACTTCGACATCCTTTGGGAAAATCCGATTCAACTGGAACCACCCGTTAGGCTATTGCACTTGAAAAGATCACTGTGATCAGAAGAGC
Organism: Felis catus; assembly: GCF_018350175.1. Taxonomy (NCBI): domain Eukaryota; kingdom Metazoa; phylum Chordata; class Mammalia; order Carnivora; family Felidae; genus Felis; species Felis catus. The sequence continues at coordinate 215,933,179 of NC_058375.1, forward strand.
ATGTTACGGACTTTAGAAACTGTGGGCGAGAAGCCATTTAAATGGGTCCGATTGAATCGGATGTACTCACAACTCATTGCGTAATTGCATTATCTTCCTGCTGGTTCCTGCTCCAAGGGCCCCTGTCGACATGTTTATGACTATCCCCTCCTTGTTCACTAAGTGATGAGTTGGGGAATCCCTCTTACCCACAACAAGGAAACATTCTTTGCCCTAGACACGCTATCTTGCAAGCACTGTAAGCCACGTTGTTATTAGGAAGACTGATTAACGTGGAACATCTCAACTGGCACAAAGTCAGTGTTTGGCAGGTGAATCGGGTAAATTCCCAATCTTTTAAGTGTCCATCTGGACCAAGTTCTTGGTCTTGGTCTTCTCCTGGTGAGTGAAGCTAAGAAAATCAGGCCCTGCCGTCGCCCCTTCTCCTATGTCCTGTGCCCTGTGCCCCCGCGCCCCCTCGGTGTCCCAGGGGCCCAACGGATCCCTGCCTTCCCTCCGTATAACCCCCGGGTGCTGACTTGTACAGCCCATTTTGAGTTGCGCCTGGCTCCCTGTTCAGGTGTGGTCTGCAGGTGATCTGAGGGGCATCACAGGCCCCCGAGGGTCAGCTGAGCAGGAGTCTGGGGTGGCCCCATGGTTCCTAGCTGGCGTGCAGCTGCAGAAAGACAGACAGAAATGCTTCGCAGAGATTTCAAAGCTTAGAGCCACTCCGGGTGTTTCCATCAATTGCATTCATTTTCCGCCGCTTGCCAGCTTTCCCTCCAGACCTCCTGCTCCTCCTGAGTGCCCCCCGATTCCGTAGGAGAAGACCATCGACCACACACCCCAGCCAGTCACGCTAGAGTCCTCTCCACCTGCTCTGCCCAATCAGCTGCCGCATCCGAGCTGTTGGCCCTCTGACCACCCGCCTCTCTGTGGCCCCACTGCCCTCACTCAGGTCTTTATCCACCCCCCACCAAACTATTGCAATAGCCTCTCGCTGGGCAGATCAAGGAGGACAGAATTTGCCACCCTAAAATGTGTCCCCTTGGCATGGGGATTACTTTAAGCTGGTTATTTTTAAGAAAATGCAGGCACAAGGGAAGCTCTGAAAATTTTGAGTAGAAGTACCCTTTCGTAAGAAACGCGTGACATTTGGGAAATCTCCACTCGTCACCATGTCTCCCGGTGATCCCAGGAAGAGGGGGATGCCTCAATCTCTAGAAACTCTTTTTTTTTTTAATTTTTTAAATCTTTATTTATTTTTGATAGAGAAAGAGAGAGAGAGCATGAGCAGAGGATGGGCAGAGAGAGAGAGTCAGACAGACAGAATCCGAAGCAGGCTCCAGGCTCTGAGTTGTCAGCACAGAGCCCGACACGGGGCTTGAACTCACGGACCACGGGATCATGACCTGAGCTGAAGTTGGACGCTTAACCGACTGAGCCACTCGGGCGCCCCTCTAGAAACTCATCAATGGGAAGGCAAGGACTTATGTCTGCACAACAACCTTATCCTTGTTTACAGAGCTTTTCCCAGCCACCCCCCCCCCCGCCACAACTGTACCCCACCCTCTTCTTTGGTCTCTAGCTGAAGATGACTTTTAAGGAGATGATGGTTTGGGCCACTCTGGGTTGTTACTCGGCTTTCCTGGGGCTCTCCCCCAGATAAAGGAGACAAACGTGTCTTAAACTCGTTTTCGTTTTTTCTTCTGTTCATCTGTCTTATATCCATTTAATTATTAGACCATCCACAGAATCTAGAAGAGAAGCAAGGGGTATTTTTCCACCCTTACCCTGACTACCTCTATTTCTTCGAGCAGAAGCGAATCTTTGAGCAGGGCCCCAGGACTGGACCGGGAAGCCAGGAGTGCAACGCAAGATGTCAGCAGGCCTCACTGTCACCGAAGTTTCTAGGGAAGAGTCCTTCCTTGTTTCTTCTTGGTGCTGGTGGTCCCGGTGCTCATCGGCTTGTGACAACATCATTCCAATCCCTGCTCCTGTCTTCATGTGGCTTCCTGTGTGTGTGTGTGTGTGTGTGTGTGTGTGTGTCTTCTCTCTTTATAAGGACACCAGTAACATTGGATTAACGAGTCATCTTACTCCGGTATGACCTCTACTTAAGTAATTGTACCTTCACTGACTCTGCTTCCAGATCAGGTCACATCCTCCGGCTGGGGGTTGCGGGGGCGGGGTGGGGTTCAGGCTTGGACATAATCTGGGCCTATGGGTCTGGACAATTCAAACCATAATGGGCAATACATTCACTTTTAAACTTTTTAGTGACAAGAAGAAAGTCGATATTAGAGCACGTATCACCCCGGTCAGACACTGGACCCGTCCTCTTCCTGCCTCAAGCTACTCTTTGGAACAGCAGGAGACTCACAGAGGAGGCCGAGGACATGGAAATCCTTGGGCGGCTTCCTGGAAGCACCTTGGGAATCATCAGAGGGGTCACGTTCCCGCCTTTGTTTCCGGGTCTCAAAGCAGTTCAGTCTGAGTCAATACAACACAGACCTCCTTGCAACATCCGTCAGCACCCGTGTTCTCTCTTGGATTTACACAAAACCAAGTCAAATGTTCGGCCGAATCTCTCCCCTGGGGATGAACCGGGCGGTGGCTGGTGGTCACATCAGGCGGTGGGAGCGGCCGCGTTTAGCTGCAGACACATTCGTACCTTCGCTTGTTTTCCTGTAATGAACCCAGCTCCCCAGGTTGTAGAGGAGCCCACAGTCCCAGGACCCCAGAAGCCGTCACGGGGCCAAACCCAGCACTGGGTCCGGGGTTAATGTACGTGTGTCATTGGCAGCAAATACTGGCTCCTGGGGTTGCCAGGCTGGGGGGAGGGGTGTCCGTGAAGTTGGGTCTCACCACTTTCTTCCCCCAAGGAGAAGATGCTTCTGCGGTGAGAGCAAGTGAAACCAGGCAGGGGTGCGTGGGGTCAGAGACGAGAGAGCCTGTGAGCTGTCCTGGGCGAACGGAGTTTCGTCCCGTGCCAACCACACTGGGTCTTTAGCCCTGCCCGCCCTCACGGAGCCACATCCTCATTCCTAAGACCCTACACCTATTGGTAGGTCGCTTCTTTTCTTTTTAATATTTATTTTTATTTTGGAGAGAGAGAGAGAGAGAGAGAGCAAGCGGGGGAGGGACAGAGAGGGGGACAGAGGATCCGAAGCAGGCTCTGCTCTGACAGCAGAGAGCCTGAGGCGGGGTTCGAACTCACACACTGCGAGGTCACGAGCTGAGCCGAAGTCTGATGCTTAACTGACTGAGCCACCCAGGGGCCCCTTCAGTTCTGATGGCATCCCTGAGTCGTCGCTCCTGCCGCGGACACTTGCCCGTCAAGCTGGCCCTACAAGTGGACGCTACCCCAGCCCCAGGCCTGGCTGCCATCTGCTCCGGACGGTCCCCCAGCCACACTCCACCTGCCTCCATCACCTGCCCTGCGGGATGCAGGGAACACAAATACTTTAGGCATGATACATTTACATTAACTTCAAATTAATTAACAGTAATTTGGCTCATCTCCTTAGAATTCAGTTAATTAATTAGGTAGGCCGTGACTGTACGTTTTTTTATGCCAGGAAAAGACCGAACAAGGCTTCTTTTCTTTCTCCGGCTTGAACGTCGCCTGAGATCCTGCTTGTGTAGCTGCCCTCCCATCAGGGCGGACATTTCCCAAGGGCCCATCGCTGGATGTAAGTATTTTAGGCCCCACAGAGGACTTCGGAGGTCACTGAAAAGAGCTGACTGGCCGGCTGGGGACCTGAACACTGATGAGAGAGAGAGAGAGAGAGAGAGATGCTTGGCCACCTCCCACAGCTGCCAGCTGATGGGGACCGCGACCCTTCCCACAGCCTCCCTGAGGCCCTGACCGGCCGCAGCTGCTCGGAGCACAGTCGGCCTTTGTGGAAACCAGAGAACGAGCAAGTCAAAGGGGCAGGGGGATTGGAGCCAGTGAGTCAGCTGGGTGTGCCCCGGGAGCTCAGCGGGGGACCACCGGGTCCCCTTTCTCCGCCCGGCCTGCACGTCTGCGGCACGGGAAACGCAGGTCCGCAAAGGGGACCACAAGGCGACGACAGCACAGAGCTTCCCCCTGGAGGCGAGGCCAGCCTCCCCGTGTGGCCTTGCGCCCCCTCCGCGCTAGCATCCACGCATCTCCGGCTGGCCCCGGGGACGCACACCGCCTCCAAAGTCAAGAAGCCCGTGGCCTCGGAAGCCGAGCCAGCCCACCAGCTGCTGAGTGAGGGAGCTGGGGTCAAGGTCAGGCCTGCCTGCCCCACCGCCCGGCCTGACCTTCCTGGTACAGTGACTTCCCAGACGGGTCCCCTGCCCATCTGGGGACCCGACGTTGAGATGGGCGTCTTAATCACGCAGAGCTGCCGATGGCCCCGCGACGGGGATGGCTCTCACGGGGGGGGGGGTGTTTGCCCCCCTGGGGGACATTTGGCAGCGTCTGGAGGCATTTTGGATTGTCACAACCCGAGGTGGGGGGAGTTTGCTACCGGCATCTAGCGGGGGACGGTCAGAGACGCTGTCAAATATCCTACGAGGCACAGGACGGCCCCCAGCGCAAAGAACTATCCAGCCCGAAACGTCCATTGTGCTGAGGTCAAAACACCCGCCCTACAAAATCTTGCGGGAGCAAAGTCCATACCGGTATTCTGAATGAGCCAAAAACATGGTTAAGGGAGAGCACAGCCTGCTGTCCCCAATTATTCATTCATTTACCAGTATTTACCAGGCGCCCCCTATGAGCCAGACATTCCTCTGACTGCTGGGGATGTAACAGTGAACCAGACAGACAAGGCCCTGGGCGCCTCCAGGAGATGTTATAAGAGTGGGCCCGAGGGAGAAGACAGAAACAAAGCTAATCAACGCATTTTTTAAAGGCCAGACCCAGATAGGGGCAATCCTGCCACAAAGTAGTGTAACAGGGAGGGATTTTGATCTGGTGGTCAAAGTGGCCCCCTGCAGAAGTGACGTGTAGGCTGAGGTCTGAACCACCAGAAGGAGCCAGCCCCTGACCGACCAATCAGGAGAGAGAGCTTTCTAAGACCGTAAAGATGTGCGGCAGGAAGGGGCTTGAAGTGTCTGAGGAACAGACAAAAGGCCAGTGTGGGAAAGGAAGAAGGGAAGGAGGCGGTGGGGACAAAACCCTCAGGGCGAGAGGCAAGGGGCTTAGATTTTCATCTGGGTGCAAGAGAATTGGCTTCAGGGAGGAGGGCGAGGGCTCCCGTCCGCTTCCAAAGATTATCCACTGATGGAGGAGAAGGGATCCCAGGTGGGCAGGGCAGTCTATTGAGATGGTTGGTTACCACGTAATCCGGGGGGGAGTGGGGCGAGGCTTAGACGGTGTCACAGTGCGGTAGAGAGACGCGTGACCGTGCACAGATCGGGGGCGTATTTCAGAATTAGGGGCTGCTTACGGAGGGAGAGGTGAGGGCAGCTCACGAGCCCAGCACAACTCCTATGTTTGGCTTATCCACGGGGAGCTAGGAGAGAAGCCGAGCGGGGTGGGGGGGGTGGTGAAAACCGAGCGGTTGGTTTTGGCCACTTCCGTTTCAGGTGCACAAGCGACCCCCGGGGGGGCTGTGAGCAGGCAGCTGGATCGGGAGTTCCCACCACCGCGGGGCTGGAGAGAGAACCTCGAAGCTTCTCGGAAGTTACCGACACCGATCCTCCTCCCCATCTGGCTTGCGCCACTAAATGGGGCACCAGTGGGGTAAAAGAGCTGTCATGAAGTAAGGCGGGTAAGTCCCCAACACCTGCCACTGTGTTCTTTCCAAGCACAGCAGGTGACTCTTTTCCTCTCCCTGTGACCGCGTGCAGACCGCCCTCTGGCAGCAGCCAGCTCAGGGCTCTGATGCCCGGTAAGTGAGCGGGAGAGGGGGAATGGGCGCTGGAGAGGACCAGGCCGTGGGGAAGGACAAGAGCAAACGTCACCGGGTGCTGGGACCCGGGCACACACACTCTGACATTTCCATGGACTCAGCCCCACAGAACGGACAGGCCTTCGCTGCCCTCGAGGGAGGAGGGAACACAGCGAACTTGCAGTTCCGGGAAATTTGCAAACGTGGCTGGAATTCTGGAAGCGGACCTGGTCTTTCTTGAGGAAGTGGCTCCCCTGACCTTGTAATAATGCCTGCCAACGCGGTGGCTGGACCCTGAGGCCCCGCCGGCCCTCAGTGAAGGCTCCCCAGGCATCCCGCCGGGTCTCCCGCCTCTCACACACCACGACAGAGGCAAGGGATGGCCCGCTCATGACCAGGGACTAAGGTCTTCGAGTTAATGACCTTTTAAAATTTTTTTCAACGTTTATTTATTTTTGGGACAGAGAGAGACAGAGCATGAACGGGGGAGGGGCAGAGAGAGAGGGAGACACAGAATCGGAAACAGGCTCCAGGCTCTGAGCCATCAGCCCAGAGCCCGATGCGGGGCTCGAACTCACCGACCGCGAGATCGTGACCTGGCTGAAGTCGGACGCTTAACCGACTGCGCCACCCAGGCGCCCCAATGACCTTTTAAAAAAGAAGCAGCTCAGCCTTGTCTGATACGATGGTTCCCGAATTCTTGGGGGAAGTAGCTGGGCCGAGACCTGCTTCAAGGACATGCCACGAAGGGCAGAGATGGAAGCGGAGAAGAAAGAAAAGGAACGTTTCCTCGCTGCCGAGTACATTCCGAGCACACTCAGCGAAGCAAGATGTACTTTTTCATCGACACTCCCAACAACCCTCCAGGCCGGGTGATGGGCTACTGAGATTCAGAGAGGTTGCATAACTTGCTCAAGTGGCTTAAAAACAATGGGGGACAGCAGGGGGAGGACCTCTCAACCCTGGGGACTTCACAAACACCTGGGGCCGCTCTCCTGCTGTCCCGGTGGCTCTTGCAAGCTGACACATTGCCCTTGACTTCTTGGCCGGCAAGCAGACCTTCTGGTCTCTAATGAAATTTCTGGTGACCAAGTGCAGCCGCTTATGGTGCATAGTTCAAGAGTCACCAGATAACCATGCCTTTTGGGCTCAGTGGCTGCTCCCTCTCCAAAGGCTTGTGGTGTTGGAGGATCACGGCTACCATGTTTCTGTCCCATCCCATCAACCAACCAGCTCTGCCCCGATCCACTTTCCGATCCCTCATCCCGACTTGACAATATCTAGATTGCAAGTCTTGAACGATTTGAATAACCTAATTAGCTTTGCTATTTGCCTTTGGGTTGGGGAGTTTCCATTTTTAGCAAAGTAGAAGGTGATCCACGAGAGGTTATTTAAATTGGGCAGCTCTCTGCAATCCAAGGCAAATAGAGAGGAAATAAACTCACTGACACCGACAAGGCCGAGAAAACTGTCAGGAGCACTTCACTCTAACCAGGGATCAACTCTCGTCTACGTGATGTCAAAAGGTAGATGTTACTCTTGGTTCTGAACCAATGCAAAGTGTTTTTCTCGTGTATTTCCAATTTCTTTTTCCAGTGAATCTCACTGTAAGATGACTTTTATTGAACAAATTTCAACAAATTTGTTTTATTGAACAAACATATCTATGCCGGATACTATTCTATGAGATCTACGAGTATTGTCTCAGTCGTTCTGTTAGTAACACACTGAGGTAGGTACTTCTGCTATTTATGTATTGTAGATGAGGAAACCCAGGCAGAGAAGCACCCACGTTCACCAGCAATCAGGTGACATTTCCAGGATCCAAACTCAACCTCCACTCTGCTACATCTAAAATGGAGAAAACACAACAAAAAAGGAGTCCCTATTTTTAAAATAAATTGGAGAGAATCACTCTGATGTCCCCAAGCATATTCCAATATCTTTCTTCTTTCTAAACCACACACTCCATAATCGTGCAACTCTGCCCTCGGGGCTGGCAATCACCAAGTCCTTCTCTTTGGTTCGGAAAAATATTCTGTAGCCTATTAATAAACAGATTCCCTTTTAGATTATTACTCACAACACAGAGAACAAAATGGACCTGTTTGATTTTTGGCAAATAGTACTTCTGTTAAGTTGTCGGAGTGACCAGATCATATCTGATCGATGAAAACAATTAAGTGCAAGGATCAGCTGTGATAAATTACTGCATTAGAAGGCAAACTCTTTTTTTATTCCAAGACCTCTGAAGAGTGTTAAGAGTAGATTAAACACATTCCTGTAGGAGAAAGGTAGCTTATCAGAAAATTCTGCCTTTGAGTCTGATGAATTGATATTTATTGGAATGGAAGTAGGGGAAGTCCTCTATATTAAAAATGTGTCTCCTGAGTCATTAGTATCCATTTATCATGCCACATCTCATATTGGAAGCCCTGGATTGTGCATTTTACCAACATCTGATATATTTATTTCTCCCCTTCTGCCATCATTCTCCGCCCCTGCTTACCTAGCCCGGATCCCACCATTTAGCAGATATATTATTATTTTATTAAAACTCCTACTCCCTGTACCCTGTCCTTTTTCCACACTCCCAGAAAAATGCCATATCCTGGTCTAGCATCACAGTCTGCCAATTTAGTTTCTTTAAATTTTTTTTTCAACGTTTTATTTATTTTTGGGACAGAGAGAGACAGAGCATGAACAGGGGAGGGGCAGAGAGAGAGGGAGACACAGAATCGGAAACAGGCTCCAGGCTCTGAGCCATCAGCCCAGAGCCTGACGCGGGGCTTGAACTCCTAGACCGCGAGATCATGACCTGGCTGAAGTCAGACGCTTAACCGACTGCGCCACCCAGGCGCCCCTGCCAATTTAGTTTCTTTATCTCAGTTCCTAACGTCCTAAATTGGAGATTCGGGCCACAGGCGGTTCTCGGTCTCCAGCCTCAGCTGGACCTGAGTGCTCTTCTCAGTCCTTTTACTTGTTCTCCAGTATGCCCTGTAGTGGGCAAAGTGAGAGCTCCCAAAGACGTCCACTCCTAGTCCCTGAAACCCAGACTATACTACCTGACATGGCAAAAGGGACTTTGCCAATGTGATGAAGTTAAGGAACCAGAGATGGGGAGATGATAGGGGTTCTAATGAGAGGTAGGTCAGAGGGTCAGAGTCAGAGAAGGAGATGTGACCATGGAAGCAACAATTAGAGACAAAGAGAGAAATTAGAAGATGCTACACGGCTGGCTTGGAAGATGGGGTATGGGACATTGAGCCAAGGACTAGGCACGGCCTCTAGAAGCTGGAAAAGTCTAGAATACAGACCCTCTCCTAGAGCATCCAAAAGGAACAGAGCCCCACCGACACCTTGATTTTAGCCCAGCAAGACCTGTTTGGGATTTCTCACGTCCAGAACTGTAAGAGTAAATGTGTGTTGTTAAGTCCACAAAGTTTATTGTAATTTGTTACAACAGCAGTAGGAAACTAATATACTTATTATTCTCATGCCTTCAGAAAATACACGAAAACGTCACCTCTCTTTTCACCAGCTCTAGAGTTTTGTGAACTTCTCAGTGGACCATCACACCTACCATTTTATACCCACAAAACATTAAGTTAGATATTCCTTCATCAACTAGTCACAGGTCCCTCTCCCACCCCCACCATACGTACACACAAACCCCTGTTCCTGACCCTATGTCTTGTAAACAACCCTAAGACCATTGGTTCCATTGGTCTTTGTCTATAATCTTTCTGTTTTCAATTTTATCAGTTCTGCTTATATCTTTATTAGCTCTTTCCTTCTACTATTTTTGGGGTTAATTTGCTTTATTTTCCAATTTCTTGCATTTCTTAAAGTGGAAGCATGGATTATTCATTTGAGAACTTTCTTCTAATATAAGCACTTAATGCCATTAATTTTCCTCTCAACACTGCTTTAGCTGCATCCTACAAATCTTGAACTTTTGTGTTTTCATTTTCATTCAATTCAAACTATTTCCTAATTTCCCTCGTGACTTCCTTTTTGACTCATGGTTATTTCGATGCTTCTGGTTTGATTTGCCAATACTTGAGGTTTTCCCAGATACTTTGATTTTAATTTCTAGCTTGATTACATTATGATCAGAAAAATTCTTCTTTTTCATGCCAGTTTCTTTCTGTCTGTCAACACAAGTGTTCTTGCCTTACCCATTCTTAAAAAGAGACCTAATCTTGTATCTTACTTTGCCATATTATTCTCTAAACTTCATTTATCCGTGTCTCCTTTTGTTCCCTCTTATTCACTCCCGAACCCTCCAGTGATTTCTGGTTTCCTCCTACTTTCCCAAGCCTGGGCCTCAGGACTCCCACTGATTCCATAAGCTTCCATAGCCTTCTAAGAATTATTCTTTTTTATTTAGAATATCCAGAGTTCGTTTCATTTGCTTCTAACTGGGCATCCTAACAGATGTCACTTAAAAGCACCAGAAATGTGCCCTTCAGCCACACCATGTCATAAATCCTCTCCCAGTTTCAGCATCTCGTCACCATAGGAACCACATCTTGTGATACGTAGCAGCCTATACGGAAGTGTAGTGTTACAGCAGCCAAGTGGGGAGAACGTTTCAAGAAGGAAGAGATAACAGATTAGGGCACATTCGGTTGAGAGGCCAAATAAGGTGGAGGGGAGCCAATGACCCTTATCCCAATGGGCTATGGGAGTGGGGGCCCTAGATGGAGGATGAGAAGTCACCGTACAAAGCTTAGTAAAGAGAGAAGCCGGGGAAGGGAAGTGTGAGAGAAAGTGTACTAGGCAGGCAGGTGTCTGGGGGGAACTTGAGTGTGGAAGACACATCCTTGGCTGGGTTTTTAACCCCCCAACACTTGTTCTTGGGGATGGATGAGGCCCATTCCAGCCTGCAGTACTCCTAAACCAGGCAGGCTCTGGACGAGCCATCAAACTGGGGCTCTTACCCTGAGGCTCCCCCCTCACACACTCTGAGCCCTGTGCACAAGCCTGGGACATGTTTACAACAGCTTCGGACCCCCTCCCCAACTCGCTCTCTCTCTCTCTCTCTCAAAATAAATAAATAAATAAACATTTAAATAAAACCATCTGGGTTTGAATTTTACTAGCTCTGTACCCTTTGGAAAATGCATCCCTCTATGCCTCAGTTTCCTGAGAATTCCTTAAGAATTAAGCTGCATCCCCGTGATTCCTGACCAGCTGAGGAGCCCTGGGACGTGGCCAACATTCAGCAGCAGAACGTTCCCAGGGTCCTTGCGGGCATGAGGGGAGTGCGTGCAGGTGTGAGAAGGTGTGTGCAGGTCTGAGGCCAGAGCCAAGGAGAAAGGGAGGGACGAAGGGGTTGGAAGGCAAGGACTGTGGGGAGGGGGGAGGGGAGAAGAGGAGAAAAAAGAAGGAAATGCAGCACATCTTCTTGCATAGTTTACAAAAATAATTCCCGTTAGTAACCTGTCAGCGTGCTCAGGATTCGCTTCTCCGTGTGTCTTCCCGTGGTGATGCCCTCATCCACCCAGGGTCTGGGTTTCAATTAACTCAAGGTAAAGCTTAATATTGTATTCAGCCCCGGCCTTCATGTGACTGAGAATAAGCCTGGGGAGTTGCAAAGATGATTAAGCGAAGAAACAGGACATAAAGGTGGGCTCTGACGGGAAGGAAGGGCCCACCGGAGACTTACAACGCTAATTACACGACGCAAGTGATCTCTGCAGAGGGACCGGAGCCTCTGTTTCCTTTGAAGCTTCTCTCCTTCTGATCCTTCTGTTTATCCAAATGATATCCCATAACAAAGCAGAGAGCCGAAACTGCAGAAAAGTAGAATCCTGACGTTGCCGCGATCTCACTGGAATTGGGTTCCAGAGGATCCTGAATTTGGAAGGAGGTCGGGGAGGGAGGGAGAGAATTTCCTTCGCGGCTCTCGTGTGGGGGCCACGACTCCCGGAGAAGCCTGACCGACATCTTTCCGCAGTGTGAGTGGCCTCTCTTCTTTCCCAAGTTTGCTCCCAGAGGGGGTTTGGGTGTGACTTTGCGATGCACGGGGTGATAGCAAGAAGGGCCGTTATTCTGATTACCGGTCTTGCCTGTTGGGAGCACAGGGCGTCTGGTCGACAATATAACCTGGTTCCTGCCCAGCCAGGCAGCTGAGATGCAGTCAAACTGGCAGCAAAGCGGGGGGACAGGTCTCCCTCCCACTCTTCCGATGCAGGGTCCGAGTCCCCCCCAAACTCCCCACTCAGTTCCGGCAGCCCCCCGGGGTCTACTGTGCTCAGGATGTCTCTGGCCATCACGGGGGTGGTCCTGCGGGCCCCACATGGGGCTGGTCCGGGTGAGAACGCCGACCCTGACCGGCTCCCAGGCCCAGGATGCCCGGCACCTCCCGAGGTCTCCTCACAGTGCGCCCCCTGCCTCTCTCCCTGCGAGGACCCCTGGGGGAGTGTTCTGGGGTCCTGGTCCCCCCCGGCCCCACACCTGCACCGCTCCCACCTCCGGGAAGCAGCACTGGTAGCATCATCCCTCAGGGCCCAGAAGTGGTCCGTGGGGCTGAGCGGGGGAACAGAACAGACCCCATGTTGTCCCCTCCATGGCCGGTCCTCATCTCTCGTCCTATCCTTCCCCCTTTCAGACCAACCTGTGGAACATAGCAGTCTGGGCCTCGGTCACACCGGCACCATAGACGCCCCGTGTCTGGGCCCTCGATAGGCTGTGGCCAGATCTCTGTCTAGTCCGCGAAGTAGAAGGAGCTATCGGTGTGGGAGGGGGGACAGCAGAGGGGCAAGTCAGAGCACCCCTGTCTTCTGCTTCCTCAGCAGTGACCTCTGGGCAGCCCTGTGACCTTGGCCTCAGACAGGTGGGCCAAGGGCTGATCCCAACACCCGCCCTGCCCTCTCGGAGGAGCAGATAACATACGGGCACATGACTCAGAGATCACAATGTGCTGTGCAAATGCTAGCTTACTGTCATGAGTAACAATGACACTGAGAATGATATTAATGGTGACAGATGAGAATACTCTGAAGGAAACCTCATTGGACGAGCTTGGTCCCTCTGCTTTACCCAAGGAAGAAAGCAGCCAAGGTCTAAGCCCATCTCTAGGAAGCAGAGGGCACGGCTCCTCACGTGTCCCCCACCCCCACCCTGTGGCTCCCAGGACGGGAACAACAAGGAGGGGGTGGGGTGGCAGGGTGTGCTGGTTCTGATAAGCTGGTAAAACCGGGTGGGACTTTGCTAGGGGAGGAGGGCCCTCTTTGTTAAAAGTACAGCTTAGCGAAATCCCCCTTGCATGTGTTTGGGGGTGCTGCTGTAGCAAAACATCAGACACCAGAAGGCTAAACTAACAAGCATGTGTTCAAATACAGCCACCGTCCCAGGCCCTGGGAGCTAAGACTTCAACATAGGAATTGGGGGGGGGGGGCACGGTTCAGCTCCTAACATTGATTATTATTTCATCTTCCCACAACGCAGTGAAAAAAGGTCATGAAAGATAAGGAAACTGAGGACCACAAAATTTCATTAACTGTCAGGGGCCCTCGGAACCCGCTGCCCGCTGCAGGGCATGGGCGGGGACACCAAGGCTGTGCCCAGATCAAGGGGTCCCTGGTGGCCCTCCCGGTGACCGAGCACAGCGTGGAGAAGGGCTTGCCCGCTTTCTATCCACACAGGTCACACGAAAGGGCAGGTCTGTGCCGGGTCCCCTGGACTGGCAGGGACTTTGCAAGGTCCGCATCGGGCAGGGTCTGGGGCTCCCCTGAACAACCTCCCTCCCCAACAAACCTCGTGCTCCTCACTGCCCACCCCCCACCCGCCTCAGTTCCCGCAGACGCTACGAGGGTCCAGACCTGCAGATTTCGGGAAGACAGATGAACCACCCAACTTCCTCTGATGCTCAGTCATCCTTGGACGTGTGGGTTGGGGCGAGGGACGTGGGTGTCATGTACGTGGTGAGTATCATAAGCCCCTTAAATATACTGAAAGTTGGTGCAAACTGATATTATTTACCTAGTATACCTACGGACTTTTTCTGGAAGGACACGCTGGAAAGAGGTCCCAGGTGTCACAAGAGAAGAGCCGGGGGTGGGGACGGGGCAGGAAGGGGCTTCTGCCCGGCAGTCAGGACACTGCGAAGGCTCAGGCTCAGGGGCTCCCGGTAGCGGTGGGGTCCCAGCCGTGCGCTCACACAGACCCGTGTTTTCGTGCGATTCACCAGCACCACTCACTGTGTTCTTTTCCTGAGCCGGGAGCCTTCGAATTATACAAACCTCTGGCCCCCCGCCCCCAGAAGCTGACAGCACCCCGCTTTTCACAACCATGCTTTTGGACACTTTGAATTTTTCCCACGTGGGCGTATTACAGTGTAACTTTGTTTCGGTCGCTGTGTCACAGCCCAGAACCACCCGGCGGAAAGGAGAAAGGAAGAGAAGAAAATGAACACGCGGGTCAACTCTACAGAAAGATCTTGATGTCTCAAACAAGGGGACGTGCAGGACACGGGAAAGGGGAGTTGTTGTTTTGTTTTTGTTTTTGTTTTTGTTTTTACAAACCCCAAACTCAAATGAAATGACCCATCAGAATCCCTTTCAGTAGTTACTACCCGGGACGGGAAGACAGCAGCGTTGATAAAGCATCTTTCCCGGCCCCCTTGGGTGTGCGTTCCGTGCCTGCGGGGGACCCCGGTCCACAGATAGGGAGCCGTGCTCCCCTTCTGGCTGAGAGCGGCTCACAGACCCAGCGGGAGCCCAGTGGCTGGGCCCACCCAGCAGGTGTCTGCAGCGAGAAAGGAACAGAATCCCTCCCCATCAATCTCCCTTTTAGGAAGCCCTTCAAAGCCCGCTTCCCAGAAAGGGAATTAGAGCCCGGCAAGACAAAGGCTGCCTTGCAAGGCTCCTGCGAGACAGGGCGGGGAGGCAGGCCCTCCTCCAGGGATGTCCAGTGTTCCCATGAGGGGGAAACAATACCAGGCTGTGTTCGGGCCCCCAGCTGCACCGATCGGCTCAATGCGCGGCTCCGGACTTCTCGCTCAGCTCCTGTCCCGGCTGCCCCTCCTGAAAAAGGGAATCACCACGTTGAAGAAGCTTAGACGCCCTCACGCCGATGACACAGCGCGAAAACCAGACGGTGCGCTCCAAACGTGAAGTCTCTCTCTTTTGTGTCGTCCAGTCTCCGTGTGTGAGTGGTGGTTGTAGCTTAACCCAGACACGGACTGGAGCGCAGACCCCAGATTTGCTAGACAAATCCTCTCTGGGGAGATCCTAACCCCTGTGTGAGGTCAGCGCCTCTGCGGGCCTTACCCCGTTTCCGTGCGTGTACCCATTCGTCTTTCAGACCCTTTGGCTCCATCAGGTTGCCCCTCCCACGGCCCCCCATTTCACTCCTCCCCTCTGTTCATAATTCTGTCCCACTTGCTAGATGGATCGCTTTGGGCCACACGCTTCACAAACCACCGGGCAGGCCTGTGCTCGACCAGACCCCTGGGGGAAGCATCCGGCCATCGGGGGTGATGACTCAGGGCAGTAACTCCTGGGAGGGGGCTGGGTACACGGGCCCTGGAAACGTGGCGGAGGGGTCACTGCTGAACACAACTGGGCTTCGTGGGTATCTTTATTTCTCTTCCCTGAAGGCTTGGGATGTGCACATAGTCACCTCAAGGTGCCCAGATTTTGATGAGTTGGTCTAAAATGAATTGGAAAACAGGGCCGCCTGGGGGGCTCAGTCGGTTGAGCATCCGACTTCGGCTCAGGTCATGATCTCGTGGTCTGTGAGTTCAAGCCTGCATCTCAGAGCCTGGAGCCTGCTTTGGATTCTGTGTCTGCCTCTCTCTCTACCCCTTCCCCACTTGTGCTCTGTCTCTATCAAAAATAAATAAATGTAAAAAAATTTGTTTTCTTAATAAATGAACATTTTTAAAAAGCGAATTGGAAAATAAGGGCACCTGGGTGGCTCAGTCCTCACTCAGTTGAGTGTCTGACTTCAGCACAGGTCACAATCTCACGGTTTGTGAGATTGAGCCCTGCGTCGGGTTCCGTGCTAAGAGTGCAGAGGTGCTTGGGATTCTCTCTCCCTCTCTCTCTCTGTCCCTACCCGGCTTGCACTCTCTCAAAAATAAATAGACGTTTTTTAAATGAATTTGAAAACTGAGAGGTGTACCTGAAAATGCCTAGATGACTTAGAGAAGCACATTCCAGGCCTAATCTGGTCATCGTCAGCGTAAGTAGCTGGTGATCCAGGGACGCTCTGTCCACTCCAGAACTTCAGAAGGAACAGAGCAGGTCACGGATTGAGTACAGGCACGGGCACACAGTACAGTGAGCCTAAAAAGACGCTCGGCCAACGGGGACCTCTAGTCCCAATCTTTCAGACCGGTTCTTGAGGATTTATGCACCAAAATGTTCATGTCGTAGGATTAACAGAGCCGCGAAAATTGGTTGCATGTCACAACACTCACAACAACTTGCTAAGTCAGGCATTGTGTCTGCTGTGAAGTTATGGGACTAGAACGCATGGTCACAGCACAATAGGGTCTCATCTGATGGAAACGAGGAAAGGACCATCACTCCTGACTGTTCTGCTTTATATTTTTGGAAGCAAACAATTCTAGAAGCACAATCCCCAGCGGCCGTGAGGCATTAAATGGAACACCGTACTCTGTGTGATGTGTGGAGACCCACGCAGGGAACCACTTGCATGGGCTCCATTCCAGAATGTTCATTCTTGGATCGGCCCGCCCTGGGAACCTGATTCTGCCCCCCTGGGGCCGCCGGTTGGGATGCCCACCCTTATCCCAGGACCCCGTTCAGATCCCAGCCTGGTTACCCCAAGCCCTGCAGGCTGGGTAACTTCCCTGTTCATTTCTCAACTAAACCAGAAATAGAGGTGCGGGCTCTGGCGTTGCTACGGGAACTCACTGTGATACTGTGTGCTTAGCCCGATGGCCCTTGGTAAGTGCTCAACAGAAGATAAATATTATTGTAAAAGAGAGATGTTATTATTCATCAATGCTCCGAAGGAGCCCTCTGAACAAAACGTTGCCCGAGAGCAGGAAGGATTGGTGTGGGATGAAGGGCATCACGTCCATGACAAATTGTTAACCAAAGAAATGCCCCTGCCCGGCTCCTGTGGAGCAGACCCTCCTCCTAGTCGCCACCCCGGCTCTCGTGAACCTCATACGCCCCTGGCACCCCAGCGCTCTGGGCAACTTTGCAGCGAGGAGTTAATACAAACCACAGCCCCTTCCCGGGTCTTGCTCTCTCTTTCTCTTCCAGCTGCTGGAGGTTCACAATTTAAGTTGAGCCTCCAAGTCTTCATCACGTGTATTTCTCTACCTTTGGATTCTTTTTTTTTTAACTTTTTTTTTAGTGTTTATTTATTTTTGAGACAGAGAGAGACAGAGCATGAGCAGGGGAGGGGCAGAGAGAGAGGGAGGCACAGAAACTGAAGCAGGCTCCAGGTTCTGAGCTGTCAGCACAGAGCCCGACGCGGGGCTCAAACTCATGAACCATGAGATCATGACCTGAGCCGAAGTCGGCCGCTTAACCGACTGAGCCACCCAGGCACCCCTCTACCTTTGGATTCTTTACACGCTAAAGACTACTGCACTGATCTGAGCAGTGCAGGAAACTAATGAAATTCACTTTTCTTTCAGGGTGCTCCAAGGAAGAGGAGCCGTCAAGCCTGGGGGAGGAGCGCTCTGTGCTTTCAAGCCCCCCACAACTCCAGGTGGAACAGAAGCACATGGAAGGCCCCTTGTGTCTTTGTGTGTGTGTGTGTGTGTGTGTGTGTGTGTTTTCGTGGAAGAGAATTTCCAGATGAAGTGTTGTGTTCCTTAATAGCACAGAGGTCCCTGTTAGCTCTTGTGTGTTTCTTCATCACTCACCACTCCCCCCTTCCCCACGGCAACAACAGCCTGAGGTTTTGCTTTGAAGAGTAAACATTTATTTAAAAGTTGTTGTGCTGCCGACCGAAGTTTACAAGGTTATCGATAGCTACCTGGATCTGTATCCACATATTATATACATCTATCTCATAAATCTTATCTTAATACCTATGATATATTATCTCTGTAAACCTCTCCATGTCCTATTATACATGATCTCTCTCTATATCTACGTATTAAATGCAATTTGGGACGTGTCCCTGAGCCTCTGTCACTTGGCGTTTGCTGTTCATACATGGGCTTTGCTGTTGGCACAGTTGTGTGTTTGTGGTTGTAGAGCTCATCCGTGTGTCCAAATGTGCATTTCTAAGACGCGGGATTCTGTTCCCCACCATGCTTCCCAAAGCACTCCCTCCTCTCACACACAGATCTAAGATCCAGAGAGAGTCCCTATTTGGGAACATTGCCTATTTCCGCAGACAGAGATTTCTGTTCCTATTATCAGAGCTAATGAAATCTATCCAGCCTAACCTCGGATCTAGAATGCTCTCAGACAAAAGAGAGAGAGAGAGAGAGAGATAATACCCAACGCGAAAAGCTCGTGTTCAGCCAGAGATTTCAGTGATGATTCCAAGAAGCAGACCCCGCAGAAGAGACGCAGCTCGTGGGTCTGCTTCCATACACAGAGCATTTGCGGCTGGCTCTCTGGTGACACTGGACGGAGAAGCCTCCGTTCTAATGGTCCCTCTGCCTGACCGGTTTTGCATATGACCAGGCTGCGGCCTCCACGCAGTCTCGGGGGCGATCCCGGACAGCCGTCCTCTGTATCCACAGCCCCGCCTGTAACTGACTGCACGGGTTTGTTGTCTGCAATTTCCAGCACGGCTATAAATTCCGCCTCTAATCTCAGGCTCAGAGATGTCTTTCTCCGTATTGCCAACACCACACAAACGTCTGCGGGGCCTGCTTTTAATAAACAAAGAGGGACGGGCAGAGGGCCAGAGAAGAAAAGGGTGAGCCACAGAAAGCATCTCTCAGATAGCTAGCTCTCTCTCTCTTCTGACTGAAGCCCCCGCTCCCCGCCCGCCCCCCACTCCTACTAACCATAATTATTTGCCGTGACTCACCCGGTCCTTAAAGAAAATATTAAATATGGTCTTATCCACGCAAAAAGCGGAGATATAGTGTGATAACCTGCCCAGGGGTAGCATGTGTTTTAAAATCTGGAGTTGGCGGGTTAATTAAAGGTAGCGGTTTTTAACATATAGTGGTTCCGTGAGAGGGAGAGCGTGTGTTCTACGAAAGGAAGTTATGAAGATGATGCATTTACAACGTCTCTGTTGGGGTTCCTCCGAATCATTAATACGCTCATGAGAACTGGGTCTCCAAGAAAGAGCTGCTAGGTTCACCATTTCCCACCTGTCTTTGACCACAGATCCCTTTTTTGCAAGAGTATCTTTCTGGACGGAGGAGTTGTTCGGGCGATTGGCTTTGGAAGCACTGATGTAAGGATGCGCTTCCGAAGGTGAAAGTGAGGTCCTCGAGGCATAATCGCCTTCCCAGTCGCTCGCTTTGTGTGGCAGCAAAGCTGGCCAAGCTGGGAAGATGCGTGGCCTCGCGGGCCGTGGCAGACGGCTGTCACTGGCTCGGACGGTGCGAGACTGCAAGACTGGGGACTCAGACTGGAGGCAGGACGTCTGGGCCAGGCGCGTGGGGATGGGCCCACGGAGGTGGACGGGAGGGGTGAGGGTGCTGACACCCACCCCAGAGCGCCCACCATAGAAAAGGCACTAACCCAACAGGCAGAGGGAGTGACTCCTTCCCCAGCGGCAGACGTCACGGCCGATGATCTCTCTCCCCACCCCCCACCCCCAGCCTCTCGATGGCCCTCAGCTGCAGCGACCTGCCTCGTCAAGGTTCCACCCTTCCTGAGCACAGCCTGTCTCCAGCGACCGCTTGATGCAAAGTTCAAGGCTTAGCCTGTTGCTTTGACTCAAGACAGCTCTGAACGGCCGTCCCAGCCCCGGAGCTTAGCAGAGTCCTCAGCTGTGACTGCATTAAGGTCTAACCTCTCCCTCTACCCAGGTCTGCCTGAGTGCTCCCCAAGTGTGCTCCCTGATACACTTCCAGAAGGCGTGTCTCTATCTCAGGCTCTCAGGGAACCTAACAGAAGACACCTGGATTAGGGGCAATTGTGCTCTGATATTCCATCCACAAGAGTCCAGATTATCGGGGCGCCTGGGTGGCTCAGTCGGTTGAGCGTCAGACTTCAGCTCAAGTCATGATCTCGCGGTTCGTGGGTTCAAACCCCGAGTCGGGCTCTAGGCTGACAGCTCAGAGCCTGGAGCCTGCTTTGGATTCTGTGTCTCCCCCTTTCTCTGCCCCTCCCCCACTTATGCTCTGTCTCTCTGTCTCTGAAATATAAATAGATATTAACATTTTTTTAAAGTGCCCCCTGATCCAATGCCCAGCATCAGAAGACCTATGTGGCCAGAAAATCAAAGAACACAGACAAGTCAGACGGATGAGAAAATGACACTGAAGACAGTCCCCGGCCGCTGGTCTCCTGCCAGGACACCGTAGCCCCCTCCCCTGAAAGGCTGATATTGTTCTCCCCATTTGGTAGATGGAAAAACTGAGAACAGGGAGGGACCCCCACCACCTTAAGAGTCTGGAACACATTAGAGGTTCATTAAACCTTTGTTGAGGGTGGAAACATTGTTGAGGACATGTCCTTACTCCTTTGCACTGAATGCAGGTTTTGAGACAAGATAACAGACGACCTACACCGTCCTGGGCGTGAAATGCTTGGACATTGGCCATTCGTTCAACAAACGTTTATTGGGCCCCTTCCATATACGAGACCGTCCTGGGTGCAGGGGTCCCCTCACAGTCCCCAAGCTGCAGATCGTGGGCGACATTGCTGGGATTCCTGGGATGCAGGTATCACCGTCCGTCTCCACAAACGATCCATTCCCCAACCGGGAAACTCTCGTCTTTCCAAAGGGAATAAACAGATTACACAAACCCTCTGACCGCCACAGCCCAGGAGCACGCACTGACTGTCCTACAGACGCACTGACAAAGCTTGCTGAGATGAAACACGGAGCTACTTTGGTGAAAACAAGTCAGGCAGACGGCCAGCACCCCTACAGAGCAGCCTGGAAGGAGCCCCCTAGCAATCGATCGATGTCTGCTTAAAGTGAACTTTGAGCTTTTTGTATTAGAGCTGAGGCTGAAAATTACTCCTCAGCAGATATAAGGAGGCTTGAAAATAAAAGAGCCGTATTCTTCGCACCGTCTGGATGGGACGGAAACAATGAGAATCACAGAGGGGAAAATCAGCAGAAATGGGGAGAAGGGAAAACCAGACGGGTCAGCACCGAGGCAACCCCCTTTGCCCCAGGGGACAAGGGTTGTCACGACCTCTCGTGAGGAGGCAACGGAGTCTTCCTGGTTGTTGTAGATGATTGTACTTAGTTCCGTTACCGTAACTGCCGTGTGGTCCTGAACTCAGTATCATCAACAAAATCTTGTCATTTTGTGCGGCCTCAATTAAGGACACCCACCAGGCATTGACACATAGTCCCCTGGCCGTGGAGGGTCTTAACCGATAACTGGTTGAGACTCTGGTCCCCAGAGCTCACGCAAACTCCCTTTGAGGATTCTGGCTTCACAAGACTTCTTGCTTTGTGGGTGTGATACGCATTGCAAGCTGACACCTTCACGGGAGCCGAACAGATCACAAGAATCTGCAAGACTGGAAATAGAATTTTAATAAAATTGATACAAACATTTCACACCTTGCAGAATTCGTTCGGCAATATGAAAGCTGGTCAGAGAAATGGATTCAAGACACTGTGAGCTGTGGTTGCGGGGAACACTGGTGACACAGAACTTACAGACAAGGCCAGCATTAGAACACGCAGCAAAATACAGAACCTGCAAACACTATTTAGAAGACAGTATGATTCTCGGAGGCAGATGGATTTGATGCATTCATCTAACCTGCATCTACTTTGTGCCCGGCACTGTTCTAGGCGTTGGAAATACAATGAAGAATAGGACAGAGGTGCCTGGGGGGCTCAGTCGGTGAAGCATCCGACTTCGGCTCAGGCCGTGATCTCGCGGTTCGTGGGCTCGTGTCCTGCGTCGGGCTCTGTGCTGACAGCTCAGAGCCTGGAACCTGCTTCGGGTTCTGTGTCTCCCTCTGCCTCTGCCCCTCCCCCTGCTCATGCTCTGTCTCAAAAATAAACATTGAAAAAAAATGTAATGAACAAACAGAATAGGAGGGACAGCTTCCCGGCTCTCGTGTCACCAAGGATGGATGGCCTATTCTGTCACCCTAAATTATTGCTAGTGAGGATCTAAATAGAAATACGCCCTTTCCTTGTGCTGTCTCTGCGCTAAAAGGCACACAGTGTCTGGTTAACAGCAAGTGAGGATAATCCCTAAGAAGGCGCTTGGGAGGGAAAAGAAAGCCAGTGTCAGGGGGGCTTGGCCCTCTGGTCTATGCATCTCCCGCCCCCAGGATTCACTGCCCAGCACTGTTATCTTGCAGCCTCCAAGACGGATTCCCCCAGAAGTAGAATCAGAGACATACATTCCAGTGCGGGGGGGGGGGGGGGTGGAGCAGGCGGTGACAACAGGACACACAGGTATGGGAGGGGGCGGTGAGAGAGACAGGCAGAAAGCCAGGAAGGGGTCTGTTGTCAAATAAGTTCCTACTGTGGCTCAGTGCTCTGGGGACCCTGGACGCCATCTGGGATCATGACCGGGGGTTATCTCGCGTCCCATGCTGCGGGGAGGGACCTGTGCATTTATCCACCAGCTCCCCTCAGTCAGGGCTAAGGGGGTTGCCTGAGCGGGGAGGGCACCTCCTCGGCACTTCCAGCCCACCCAGCATGTGGGCAGCGTAGGCAAGGAGATACAGATGGTCGCCGTTGGGAGCGGCGGTTTCTGTTCAGCTGCACAGAAACGTAGGAGCCAAGGGATGGGGGAGAGGCCGTCACCAACAGCATCTGGGTCAATACCTGCCATGAAGTCTCGGCTGCAACCCGCCGTGAATTTGCCTAATATGCACTTAACTGAGACCCGACCAGCAGCCAGGCCTTCTCTGGACACGGTTCCTTGTCTAGAGCTGGCAAGGGGGGCACTTGGGACGTATCGCGGCCAGACTGTCACCTTCGACAGAGGCCACTGCCCGTGCTGCACTGAATTTGTGCCTGACCAGTCTAAGTGAAGAGGCATGTTCCTCCAGTGAGGCCCCGGCTGTTGGGCCTGTAGTATCTTCACATCCATTCCTGTTGCCTCTCCGGCCTTCTCTCTTCCTAAAGCTCCAGTCACCAAAGCTGTCTCTATTTTGAGCTGGAGGGACACAAGAGAGGGCAGACAGAATGAGAGGTGGGATTCATTAATCACTCACTGGCGGTCGGCATCGTGTCCGTCACCTTCCTAATTCCAGTCTTCCCCCCTCAGAATCCCACCTCAATGTCTCCGTCCTCCGAGGGTCTCTGGACCCACCCCACCTGTCAGGTCCCCTCTGCTCTCCTACACATCCTGGGTCACGCCTGCCTCTGCCAACCAGGCCTCTCACTCACTGAGGCTTAGCCAAAGAAGGACAGAAGAATGAGCAGGGACACCTTGAAGTTGAGAGAAGAGCGGAATTGGCAGGAAGTAGATTTTGCTGCCACGGATGATGAGGCCTGTTGAACATGGCTGACAACGTGGCAGGAAGTGTGTGAAGCAAAAGGCAGGTAGAGAGGAAGCCAAACTCATTACCTTAGAAGCTGCCTGCCCGAGGGTGACTGGGCATCAGTGTGTCTGACTGTGGCACCCGATGGACAGAATCGAAAGCCGTCTTCTTCCCGGCCACACCGCCGCGCATGTGCGATCATTTGCCATGAAGGCTGAGACAAGGACACGGGCAGCTGACTGCGGGCCACTTTGGAGAGTCCCCATTTCTGTCCCAACACCGAGGAGTTCTAACCTATTTCTTCTCTCTAATATAAATTCAAAGTGTCTCATTTTTCAAGATGTACTGCTTATTTGGTTATCAGCAACACTGAACATTTTTTCCATTAGCTAATTGTCCCTTTGCATTTTTTATCTTTTGTGAACCCCCTCTTCGTGATCTTCACCAATATTTCTTTGGGTTATTTTCCTTATTGGTTTTCTTTTTCTGTCAGACACGATTCGAGTATTTTCTCTTGGCCTTATTGGCCTCCTAAATTTTTAACATTTCTTACCATTCACAAGTTTGTGATGTTGTGGTTTAATTTGGGTTGGATTGAGTTTGGTCTTTGAAGTTTCATGCAGCCGCGTATTAATCATTTTAGCCTCGGTGTCCCATCAAGAATGGCCCTTTTCCTCCCAGAATTATAAATCAGCTTGGTTTTGCCGCCTTCCAGGGCGAAAGGTTTTTTTATTTGTTTTTGTGGGGAAGGAAGCAGCTGTTGTTAATTTACTCTTTAATTCAAACGCATGAATCATTGCTCTTAGAGCAAGAAAGAAACTCAGACAATAACATGGCTCACACATCATGTGAGTAAGAGGTGTTTGCTGCCCTTCAGGGGATGAGGCTGGAGCAATGACGTGACCAGGGCAAGTCCCGTGCACGGTGACAGCAAGAGGAGCTTAGGACACAGCCCTCTGCTTTGTAGTTCTGGAAGATTCTGGCTATACCACCTCCATGAGTCACCGCTTTTATGAAGTTCCCTCCATTCAGCTGCCCCGCCTGGCGGGGGTTAACGTCTCCTAGCAACGATGGGTTCACCAGTAGGTCCCACACGACCGGCATTCACGCTGCCCACCCAGCCTCCACCACCAAGAAGAAGCGAGCCCCGCGTGCCTCCAGGATGCAGCCAGACCCCCCTCGTGAGGGCTCAGAACACTGGCAATCCCAGGCTCCTCCCTTTCTGCCCACACCCCACCGTTCCATCTACCTGCCCCTCTTCCAGATGCTCCACATGCCGTTCCCAGGCCCCATCTCCGAGAAGCCAGTCCTGAAATCGTTCTGACATTCGCAAGTAGCAGGTCCCAAAACAGCCAACTCCAAACGACTTTTCCAATTGCTTCGTTGTCGCATACTTTGTCGTTGGGAATTGTACCTTACTGAATATCACTTGACTAAGGTAGATTTATGAAAGATGTCTCTATGCAGTGATTTTCAGTTTAATGTCACCTAAACTGTAATCAATGTTTTAAAAGATCGTTAATAACCCCCTCCACCTCACACTGAGAAAACGCATTCCTTCAAACCCCAAAATCAAACCTACAGATTTTGGACACTTTCTGTGCATCACAAGTGGTGTTCGATTTACGGCAAATTCGGTCCCCGGGTCCGCGTCCTCTGCGATGGGGGCTTGCCGGCCCCTCCCATCAAGAAGCAGGGTCTGTTCACCCGCCCTTGAATCCGGGCCGGCTCTGTGGCAAGCTGCAGTGAAGAGGGTGAGTCAGAGGTGGCCCTGTTCACAGGAGCCCGTGGGATTCTGTCTCTCTTTCTCAAACCTTCCCGTCGCGATGCTGACAAGCCCAGGCTTGTCTGCTGGAGGGACGTGAGGAGTCTCATGGCCAAGCCAACTCATCTCAGTTGTCCCCGCGGAGCTCCGGATGTGCAGAGAGCCCGGCCAAGTTCAGCAGAGCCTCTGAGCTAAGCCCAGCAGGGGTCAGCGGAACGGCCCCATGGACCCACAGAACTTGGAGCAAACATTGATGTTTATTGTCCTGTGCCACCGGGGTCTACTCGTTATTACCCAGGGTCATTGCAGCAATAAATAACGGGTGGCAACGTGGATGCTGATGGCTCAAAAACATACACCGATGCCGTGCACTCAAGTGGCAAAAGTTCAACCAAGTCCTGCCCTCCAGGAAGGTACAGCCTCGTGCCAGCCTATAAAACAGCACCCGGGATCTCCTGTGCTGCGCCCTATTAGGTAGTGACACAAAGCATGTTCTGTTGGCACGGAAAGGGGTGTCCTCAAGGATCAGGGCTCCAGAGAAGACTTCCAGGA
Organism: Felis catus; assembly: GCF_018350175.1. Classification (NCBI taxonomy): domain Eukaryota; kingdom Metazoa; phylum Chordata; class Mammalia; order Carnivora; family Felidae; genus Felis; species Felis catus. Next base: position 215,958,903 of record NC_058375.1, read on the forward strand.
CCCAGGAGATACGTCTCGAAGGATGATCTTTGACTTTGCACTTGCAAGGGCCCGGGGCTTAACGCGCCACAACAGCATGGCATTTGGGCCCAGCCGAAGCACAGAACGGTGCGGCGAAGTGTTCTCCCTCGGAGTCTCCTGAAGGCCTAAAAGGACTCACGTCTCTGAGCTCCAGCCCGCAGTTGCTGATTCAGCGGGTCTGGGCTGGAGCCCAGGGATTTGCATTTCTAACAAGAGCCCAGGTGATGCTGAGGCTGCTGACCGAAGACCCACAGGCATAGGGGTTAAGAGCCCAGCGCGACTTCACCGGAGGGACCTAGGACGCTGTTCTGGTAGGCTCTTGCCGTTTCCGCCACTGGGAAGCAGGAATCATGACGCTCACGGCCTCGTGGGGCTGATCAGCGAGCAGTGAATGAGCTGATGCGTAAAAAGCCCGCAGCCCAGAGCTGGGTGCACCGGGGGGCATTCGGGAAGATGAACGGTCATTGTCACCGGTGTTCTTTGAATTGTCACTGTTGCTGGAGCACCGCACAGCCCCAGAGCGGGGAGTAGACGGGCCAGGCCAGGAGGGGCCCATGTTGGGTTTGACCCCAGGGACACACGGAGGCTTAGAGGGTCGTACGGTGGCTGTAACACCTTTAGACTCACATCGCAGGACGATCGCGTGGGCACCAAAGTGAAGGATGAACTGGTGGAGAACGGTGAGCCAGGAAGGAACAGAAGCTGCCGGAGGGGCATCTGGCCATTTCTGCGCGCACCCCGACGAGTGACGGGGGCCGAGAGGGCACATGCCGATGGGAGCCTCCTGCCCCTCCTTTGATGTGGGCGCTCCGAAATGTCCCTCGTGTGGATGCCACGTGGCCGTCTAATGGGCCAGAACAGACGCCTCCCAGGGATCACACAAGCCCACCCACCCACTGCCGGTCTGCCCACTGCAGGAAGTGGACACCGAGCTTCCGAGAGCTTCCGGGTCAAATGCCTCAGAGTCCTGCCTTCCTTCCCTCGGCCCCCTCTCTCCCTGTCTGTCTCCTTCTTCCTCTTCCTCTGTCCGTCTCTCTGTCTCTGTCTCCCAGCGTCCAGTCCTTCAGCAGACCCTACAGCCCAGCACCTATAACATAACAGACTTTCCCATTTCCAGGGACCTGCTCTGCTCTCCCGAGGCAGCCCTTGGTCACCTCTGGCCTAAATTACACCAGGTCCCTCCTTACCGCGCCCTGTTTCCTCTCTTTGCCCCTCTAAGATTAGAACCCTCCAAATGGCAGCCAGAATGCCCTTAAAGTGGCAGCCGAGCGGGTCCCAATGACCCTCGTGACTCACAATCTGAAGCCCTCACAGCCCACACGGCCTCGCCAGCCGCGTTCCACACCCGCCCCTCGCTCTACGGGCTCCACCCATGCCGGCCCCTCGCCGTGCCTCCAGCTTCACACACCTACCTCGGGGCCTTTGCACTGGCTGTCTCCTGGGCCAAGCCAGTTCTTCCAAGGGCAAATGTGCCACTCATGCCCTGTCTTCACTCACAACCCTCTTTCTCACCACCTGAGCATCTCCCTTCTCCCACAGATTTCTCATCTCTCGTTGGACTCCTCACTGCCTTGTGTACCTGCTCACAGTCAGCGGCCTTGCTTACAGGACAGTCCGGGAGGGAGAAGACGGGCCTGCTCTGCTCGGGGCTTACCCCTGGCTGCTGGACAGTGCCTGGCATCATGGGCCGCCGTCACTGAACGTGTCCCCAAAGACAGAGCACCTGCCCCTGCATGACAAAGCAGCCCCATCGCGGCCTCCGGCCCCGTCCCTTCACCCGGGCCCCAAAGAGAAGCACCTGGTCTGCCTCAGTAACAGCGGGACTCTTTGGCCTGACTCGAGTTCGGGAAAGACAGCGGTTTTTATGAAGTTCCGTGCGTCTAGGGCACGCATATCACTTGCCTGTATCTGCAGTGAGATCTCATCCGTCAGCACAGCCTCCGGGGGGGAACCGAATTTCATCACGGGGGCTCATGTTAAGGGGAAAATATGTATGTCAAGACACGATTTCTTTGCATTTCTCTCCATCTCTCGTGACTATAAGACATTCTGTTTGGACAGTTTCGTGACTTGGAAGCAGCACTGAGGCTCCCTCCCCGCCCAGGTCCCGGCATCAGGAATGATGAATGGAAGGCCAGGAACGAAGCTGTGTTTATTTGACTAAAGGCTCCGAGTTCCCAAGCAACGAGAAGAGGTTGATCAAATCCCTCCCATCTGCTGGGGGCAAAACCTTTTGCTGACAGGTGGCCTCACTGTCCATATTAATAGAGCCCCGGGACAAAAACTAGCCTTCCGGAATATTCTCAGGGCAAGCTCCACTCAAAGTTCAAAGCCAACTGCGCGTGTTTAAGGCTTGTCAATGGATTAAAGTGGAAGATCAAGAACACTCTGTTTTACAATTTTTAGCTAAAAGGGAAAGACATTAAAGTTTTAAAACCTTGAATTAAGAATAGATCCTTTCTGGCGTGGGAACCATAGCGTCCAAACTTCAACAACCAAAAGTGCGTCAGACTTAGGAAGAAACAAGAGCTTTGTTCTCACTGAAGGTTTATGCCACCAGTTTGGGAAATCCCCCAGGAAACTGGCCTTGACCGTTTCCTCTCCTTTCCCTGTGATTGCGGCTGACGGGGAATGAAATTAGGGAAGCGATTCACTGTTGTCTGTGCCTCAACACCATTAGGAGCTCACCGCCATGCTGTGCAGAAAGAACATAATTTACACTTCCAACAGCCATCAGACGCCAACAGCCTGATCCTTACAAATGTCAAAGGCAATGAAATATGCCACTTACGCAAACGTCATGACAGACACGGGTCTCAGAATTCTAACCCACACTCCTTCAGACTTTCTTCAATCCATGGGAAAGCTCTGACGAATCTGACAAGAGGATTTGGGCTGGCTTATCGTGTCTGGGGCCAAAACATCACAGGTCGTGACTGCATAAAACACCGTCCTGTTCCAGATTTTTCCAGCCTCTGGACGCACGTGATTGTCTTCAGTGCACACGGTCGGCTTGAACTATTTGGCTTTAACAAATCAAGCACCTGTGTTTGTGAACTCCAGATGTGTGTTTCCGTCTCAGTTCAACTGATTTGTTAATTCTCTATGGCTACTGGAGCAAATCACCACAAAAACAACGGCTTAAGACAATACCAATGTATTTACTGTCGTACAGTTGTGTAGGTTAGCGGTCCTATGCTGTCCCACTGAGCTAAAGTCAAGGCGTCTTCAGGCGGCTTTCCCTCGTGGAGGCTCCGGTGGGAGAACACATGCCCTTGCCTTTTCCAGGTCCTGGAGGCTGCCTGGTTCCTCGGCTCTCAGTCCCTTCGTCTTGAGGGTCAACCAATAGCGTGTGAGTCCTCATTAACCCGTCACTCTGACCTGCTTCTACGGTCACATCTTCTTGGACACTGACTCTTTTCCTCTCCCACTTTTCCTCTCCCACTTTTAAGGCTCCTTGTGGTTACATAGGGGTCCATCAGGATAAGTCAAGAAAATCTCCCTGTTTTAAGGTCAGCTGATTAGCAACCTTAGTTCTATCTGCAACCATAATTCCTTTTTGCCATATAATGTAACAAGCCCACGGATCAGAGATCAGGACATGGGCATCTTTGGGGGTCATTTTTCTGCCCACTACGTTAATCAAATTAACCACAAAGATACCCCACACTCAAAGATATTTACACACATGCACACGCTGTGCACACGCATGTGCACACACACACACACACACACACACACACACTGACAATATTTCAGGCCCTAAACCCCAAGATAAGTAGCCAGCCAGGGTCCAACACAAGCTCGCTGGCCTGCCATGCCCCAGCCAGCACCCACCCTCCTTCTTGTATCATTGTGCTATTTAACCGCAGTGAATGATTGAGGCTTCACCGATATCCGAGCCTTTGAAATGTCAAGACAGCAAGGTATAAAAACACTCAGGAATATGCAAGTTTAGTATATTCTTGCAGGAGGACAAAATGATGTCATAAAGTACAAATTAACTTTAAAACAAAATTTCCGATGATGGAATCCTCTCGTAGACACCAAATAACCTTATGGGTAAAAGCAAATTATTTTAAACATGCCATCCTTCATCCAATCTTGAAATATGCATTTCTGGTCATGGCTTCAATATGGCACCCACATTGCTAAGGACGTGACAATGCCCTAGAAGAATAAGGCAGCAGAAATAAGTTTATATTCGAGAGAAGAGGACGGGCTGATCACTGTTCCCTCATCCCTATAACAAAATACATCTGATGTGTTAGATATCCCAAGTAACAGAATTCAGTTACGCACATTGGTGTCATTTTTACTTAACTGCCTAATTACATTTACTTCCCTTACACAGTTATGTTGGGGAGTCGAGAGGGCACTGAGTCGCGGGGCAGGAGGGCCGAGGTCCTATGTGAGCCCAGCACCTGCTGAGCATCATGAACAAGAGGCAGCGGCGGAAACTCTCTGGGCCTTTGCCTCCTCACTGGTAATAAGAAGACAATGGCATTAGCAACTTCCAAGATGTCTCTCAACTTGCTTCTTTATGGTCTAGGCCAGGTTGGAACAAGAGAGACAATGAGGGGGCAAAAATCCTATTGGAGTCTCAATATGCAGACACATGAGTGAAATACTATTATTCAAATGGGGGTTGACCAGTTGTCCCCAGCCAGCACCCCACCCCCTCCCAGGTCACAGTAGCTTCTGCTGGTTAGAATGTTTAAAATAGAAAGAATCCCACGAAAGGACTAGCCCTCTGCAGAATTCCTTAGGCACTGAGCGTTGATTCTGCCTTTGCTGGGTCCATCAGTTCCCGTGGCGGACTCTCTCTGGGCTTTCCCTCCTGCGGCTCCCGTGACCCAGGTGGATGCATCTGGGTTGTGAGCGGTCCTCTGCGTCCATTCTTCCTCCAGCCTCAGGTATCTGCTGGGACCCCTCTGCATGGCCTCTGGGACAAGAGCAAGGCAACTCACATGGTTCTCTTTCCAGGATGGTCCACATCCGGTCACAGGAAATGTCTGCATTCCTCATCCTGCCCGTGTCTGGGAGTATGGTCAGTCCCAGCCTGGCCTCTCTGACAGCCATAGGCTCCCGGGGCTTTCTCAGCCAAGAAGCCCAAGCATCAGGTCCTTCCAGTTGCACAGAACACAGTTCAGACGTTCCCCCATCCCTGTGGGTGAGTCGTCCCCTCCTCACTTAAGGCAAGAGGATGGCAGGGGGCTGAGGGGGGGAAAGATGCTCATAAAACACTATGGTTCTCTTGTCACACATTTCTTTCTCTCCATCTGATCTCTCTGTACATCCTTAACCCTACATGCGTGCTTAGGAATTGTGAAGCATTGGGGCGCCTGGGTGGCTCATCGGTTAAGCATCTCACTCTTGATTGCGGCTCAGGTCATGATCTCACAGTTCGTGAGATCGAGCCCCATGTCAGGCTCTGCACTGAACCTGCCTGGGATTCTCCCTCCCTCTCTCTGCCCCTCCCCTACTCATGAACGTATGCACTCAAGCTCTCTCTCTCTAAATCAATAAACATTTTAAAAAAGAAATTGTGGGGGCCTTTGGGTGGCCCAGTCAGTTAAGCATCCGACTTCAGTTCAGGTCATGATCTTGCGGTTTGTGGGTTCAAGCCCCGTGCCAGGCTCTGTGCTGACAGCTCAGAGCCTGGAGCCTGCTTCGAAAGAAATCTGTGTGTCCCCTGCCCCTCTCTCTCTGCCCCTCCCCAACTCACGCTCTTTCTGTCTCTCTCTCTCAAAGCTAAATACACATTTTAAAAATTAAAAAAAAAAGAATTGTGACCCATAGTTCTAGAAAACTTTCTCTTGTAAATTTTGTCTGCCAAAGGGGGGCATGGTCTCCCATTTGGTAAATATCTATCACATAGGGACCTTCATCAAATTTTAATTTAACCACCTGGCTTATTTACCTGAGAGAAATGCATCATTAGCTTGGGAGGCAGACGCTGTAGCAGGCAGTGTGGACCACCTCTCCACATCCTTCCCCGCACGGGTTCTCACCAGGCAGAGCTCCCGCTGTATTCAGAGAGCTCCCTGAAGGATTCGGAGAGCCCAAGGAAGGAGCACTCCTCTAGACAGGAAGGAGAAGCCCACCCTGGATCTCAACACCATGCCTATCTTTGGATCCGATTCTAGCCCGGGATGCAGGTCTGGTCGGTGAGGTTGAGGAAGAATCTACCAGGGGCTTTGGAAGAGATCTTCCTTGCTCCTTATAAGAGACCAGCAGGATAAGCAAGTGTGTCCCATCCACGTGATGGACTATTACTTGGCCATGAGAAGAAGCAAGGCAGCTCTAATGTGAGGGAAGCTTGATGCTGAGCGAAGGAAGCCAGACTCGAAAGCCCACCTACCATATGATTCCATTCGCGTGAAAGCAAACCTTCTTCTAGAGGCAGAAAGCAGATCAGCGGCTGCCAGAGCCTGGAAGGAAAGGGGAACGGGGAGTGGCTGCTAACAAGATGCCATTTGGGGTGACAAAAATGTTCTGGAACGAAGTAGAGGTGACGATTGACAACATGGTGAACGGTGCAGTGGTCCTAAATTACACACTCTAAAATGGTTTAAATGGTGAATTCTGTGTTACGTGAATCTCATGGCAACTGGGGGGAGGGAGGGTGTCGAGGGAGACCAAGAAAGAGTAGGTGTTTTTCTGCAACTCGCACGACAAAGGAGGACAGTCACGTGACCTGGGGGACAGGCTGGGTTCCAGCCCAGCGCCCAGGATGGCCGAGCTCAGAAGCGCCCAGAGACGGGAGCTTGACGTCCGTCTGAGCCTCTACACTCAATTCCGGAACATCCCAACCTATGGGTTTCTCACCGTGGAAGATTTTTTTTTTTTTTTTTAATGTGCCGTGTCAAAGCAGAACTCCTTGGAACAATTATTATCTACTTTCAGACCGCTACACAATTTCCTTTCCAACTAACCGCTGAGCTGAAAAACGCCAGTGTGCCAAGAAACATTCCCTCGAGTTCCCGAAGGATGAGAGGCTTCTTTCCTGTCCCCTTGAGAAAGTCTCTACCCAAACAGCGGAACTGAAGAAGAGATTTGATTTCGCGTCCATTCCGGATATGATTCAACCCATTTTGTTATGGGCTGGGGCGGGGGAAGGGCAGGGACGCGGGAGCAGCGGGCCACTGGCGTGGTTGAGTTTGGGGTTGGTTTCCTGCGGCCTCTGGACTTGTGCTGCGGTGTCTCAAGAGTATAAATACGTCCTGCAGGAATCACGGAGTAAGGGCATGCTCGTGGCCTGAAAGAGGCCAGTGTGGCCGGTCCGGCCCCGTGAGGCAGGGACGTGAGGACCAAGGGCTGCACGCGCGCCCAGGATGCTGTCCAGCTGGGAGGTCACTCGGCTCGTGTCTTGCGTCCATTTCTTCAACCGCCCCTCTAGTCAGCGGCCCCAAATAGAATTACTTTCATGGCACTGAGATTCAGAAATCGGAATGAAGTTTGCAACCGAGGGTGAGAATCGTCTACCAGGCAAAAAAAAAAAAAAAAAAAAACCAGATCTGGTCCCCGGGGGGGGGGGGGGGACTTTGCAGGAAATGGTCCCGGCTGACTGTGCTCTGCAAGCCCAGCAGAGATTGGTAAAGAAAAGGGAGCAAGATCTGAGAGTAGATGATAAGAGCCGGGGAGGGGCCCCTGCAGAGCCGATAAACCCACCCCCGGGACTCGGAGCCGACAGCTTCCCCCAGAAGGGCCTGGAAATCAGCTCCGCGGGGGGAACAGGTACGATGACCAGGTGATAACATTTCTGCAGATTTTATTTTCTTCTTCATATTTCTTTCTGATCAGCTCACAGGCCCTGCAATAAACAGGGATTGTTTTCAAAATAAGGGGGGGGGGGAGGGGACCCTTACTTTTTAACATATTTTTTAAATTTGTTTCATGTTTATTTATTTTTGAGAGAGAGACAGACAGAGCGCAAGCAGGGGAGGGGCAGAGAGAGAGGGAGACACAGAATCCAAAGCAGGCTCCGGGCTCCGAGCTGTCAGCACAGAGCCCGACGTGGGGCTCGAACCCACGAACCGTGAGATCATGACCTGAGCCGAAGTCGGACGCTCAATCGACTGAGCCACCCAGGCGCCCCAAACATATTTTTAATTCACATTGTCTACAAGTGCACGTGAAGATAAGTTCTGAAGGCAGAGTTCTTCCACACAGTCTTGCATTTTAAAAACTTTTTTTTTTTTTTTTAGCACGTCTGATGACACTCAGCCTACTACGGAAGTGTTTTTCTGGAGTGCGGGTCTGGTGGCAAAGTCATTGTCTTTATTCTCTGCTCTCAGGATAGTGCAGGCGGCTTCACCCAGGCGGCTCTGTCCGTAGCTCGCTGCCCAAAACCTCATTGAAACAGTTGTGAAACATTTACTTTATCTAAACTGATGGTATTCGGCCCATTGAACAAAGTTGGGGGAAACATGTTTCGGAGTTTGATGTTTACACAAAACCGTAAGGCTATTGGGTGGCGAAGGGGGATGTTGCCCTCGATGATGTTTCTTTCAAAGTACCCGGAATTTGAGGTATTTCCTGTGCTGATACGGTCACAGCAATTCTGGGTGGGCAAATATCTGCAGACCTCATGACCGCCTCTTTACTAATCACCAAGCAGAAGAGGAGAACCACAAGACGATTTCTGACTCAGAGACACTCACATCCAACATTTCGCTTTGCGAGAGACTGCCTTCCTAACGTTTACTGGAAACAAAAATGCCAGCCACGCCCCGAGCAAAGATCACTCAAGCTTTGCCTCCACTCTCTGCATGAGGAGACAGAGCCCCTTTCTGTCCGCCAAGTATTTTAAGCCTCCTTTAGAACTTGAAAATGTACAGATTTTCATAGATGGTCAACGCCACTCGCGTGAGTAGAGCACTTCTCATGTGAAAATACTAACCAAGTTAATAATGGTGATGATCGCAGTAACAAAGCTGATGCGTGAGCCCGGCAGCAAACGTGACCTTCCTCTGTGTATCTTCTCCCAGGATGGCGTCACGGGGGAGGGGGAACTGGCCGGATCCCAGCCACCCCCCCCTAGTCAGCCACCTTGCACCTTAATTAAACAGAGGGTGTGTGTGTGTGTGTGTGTGTGTGTGTGTGTGTACGCACGCACATATAAATCTTAAAGGTTTTGATTTCAAAGCTGAGAGTCTGGCCTCTCCCCCATGGTCATTAACGCCTAGCACACGCTGAGTCTTCATGGACCCCGTTTCTAAGGCAGGAGGAGGGGGTACCTGACCCGGTGCATCCCTTCTGAGTGAGCTGCTCCAGTCAGGTGTTTTCCCAGCAGTCAGCTGGCCATTTGCAGAAAACTGCAAGCCCCCTTACCCTCTCTGGTGCATTGGATAATGCCCCCCACCCAAAAGATATGTCCAAGTCTTAGCTCCCAGTAGTTGCCAGTGTGAACGTATTTGAAAATCATGTTTTTATAGATGTCATTAAGCTAAGGATCTCAAGGTGAGCCCAAAATGGATTTAGGGTGGACCATAACTCCCACGACTGGCGTGCCCCTGTAAGAAAGGAGGGCGAGACTGGAGACACAGAGACAGGGGACACACAGGGAGAGGGAACCAGAGGCAGAGATCGGAGCAGTGCGTCTGAGCCAAGGACTGACAAGTGCCCTCAGAAGCTGGGGTAGAAGTTTGGAGAGGGACTTTCCAGAAGGAGCCCACCTTGGAAGCACCTTGACTTTGAATTTCTGGCTCCAGAACAGAGAGAGAACACATGTCTGCCGTTCTAAGCCACAGGGTTTGTGATAAGCTGATATGCAGCCCTAAAACATTAATACATGCTCCTGACCTAGAACCTGGTGGTTCAGCCACAGTCTCCAAACTCTGACTTATTCTGTCTCCTTTTAGCTGCCAGCCCCACGGAGCCCAGCGCTCAGCCTGACTCACTCCAGACTTTTCTGCTTGCTTTCTCCCGCCCACCCATCTGAGCCCTGACTGCACCTGGATTACAGGGAGAGTTTTTTTTTTTAATGTTAAAAAAAGATTCAATGCGGGGCGCCTGGGTGGCTCAGTCGGTTGGGCGGCCGACTTCGGCTCAGGTCACGATGTCGCGGTCCGTGAGTTCGAGCCCCGCGTCGGGCTCTGGGCTGATGGCTCAGAGCCTGGAGCCTGCTTCCGATTCTGTGTCTCCCTCTCTCTCTGCCCCTCCCCCGTTCATGCTCTGCCTCTCTCTGTCTCAAAAATGAATAAAACGTTAAAAAAAATTTAAAAAAAAAGATTCAATGCTATAAATGCTCTATACGTTTTTTAAGTTTTCATTTAAATTCCAGTTAGTAACATACAATGTAATATTAGTTCAAGGGTACAACGTAGTAATTTAATACTTCCATACTTCACCCCGCACTCGTCACAAGTGCATTCCTTAATCCCCATAACTTATTTTTTTAATTTTAACTTCTTTTTTTATTGTTTTAAATTTACACCCAAATTAGTTAGCATCTAGCGCAACAATGACTTCGGGAGTAGATTCCTTAGTGCCCCTGACCCATTTAGCCCATCCCCCAACCCCCAACCCCTCCAGCAACCCTCAGTTTGTTCTCTGTATTTATGAGTCTCTTCTGGGTGGCCCCCTCCCTGTTTTTATATTGTTTTTGTTTCCCTTCCCTTATGCTCATCTGTTGTGTCTCTTAAAGCCCTCATTAGGAGAGAAGTCATATGATTTTTGTCTTTCTCTAATTTCGCTTAGCATAACACCCTCCAGTTCCATCCACGTAGTTGCCAATGGCCGGATTTCATTCTTCTTGATTGCCGAATAATACTCCATTGTGTATATACACCACAACTTCTTTATGCATTCATCCATCGATGGACATTTGGGTTCCTTCCATACTTTGGCTATTGTTGATAGTGCTGCTATAAACATGGGGTGCATGTGTCCCTTCGAAACAGCACACCTGTATCCCTTGGATAAATGCCTAGTAGTGCAGTTGCTGGGTTGTAGGGTAGTTCTATTTTTAGTTTTTTGAGGAAGCTCCATCCTGCTTTCCAGAGTGGCCGCACCAGCTTGCATGCCCATACAGGGAGAGTTTTTAAGCAATAGAGAGACAAAGAGATGAGGGCCCCACCAAAGATCAAAGATCCATTAAGTAAGACCGTCTTGGGGGTAGAGGGGAGGGTGGTGAGGCTCGAACACCTGAATTTTTTAACCACCTCCAGTGTGGTAATGTGTAGCCAAAGTACAGGACGCAGCACCAGCCACGGGGACTTCGGCCAGCGGCCACCCCCCCTTCTCCCCACACACTGTCCCCCGAGGTCCCTTCCACAGCCACAGTGATATGGCTCCCTGCACCGCGTGCCTCAGATTTGAGGTTTGATGAGAATTTCCTGGGTAGTCAGTCAAAGTGCAAATTCCCTGGACCCCACCCAAAGAGACGAGTCTGTAAATCTGGGGTAGGTCCAAGAATATGAGTTCTTAGAATCGTGAGCTTTGTTGTGCATTAGAATCCCCTGGGAGCTTCGCAGAAAGAAGAAAAAAAAAAAAAGCCCAGACCACATCCTCAGACCAATTAAATCAAAAATTCTGGGGGAAGCATAGTGGCATCAGAATTTTTAAAATTTCCCAGCTGATTCCAACAATAAACCACTGTTTCAAGAAGTACCTATCGTGTACCGGGAACAACGATGAGTAAAAGAAACGATCCATGGCTTCCTGGGGGGTATTATCCAGGCAGATAATGAATATCCAGATACTCTTCATTTACATACACAAATAAATATGCAACTCTAAACCATGCTGGGTACCCTGATGGGAAAGAATATAGTACTCTCAGAAAGACCCCTGTGGGATCAGAAACTGCCCTCTGAGCAGGGGTTGGAGATAACAAGTGGATTGGGGGCCGGAACAGCCCAAGTAGAGAGAACATCACATGCAAAGGCCCTGGGGCAGGAGAAAAACGTTACCTTTGAGGAATGCAGGGGCCTTTCAGGAAAACAGAGCAGGAGCAGGTTGGAAGTGGGGGGGAGGGTGGAGGCAGACCGAGCTAGCTGTGTGGGATGTGTTGGTTAGAGACGTGTGGGGGTTACCCACATTGAGATGATAAGCAAGCAGCTCCACACACTGGTCTGCCCCAGGTTTGGGGACCCGAATCTAGCAGTCCTGCCCTTAGAAGGTGCCGCAACCACAGCCACACTGGCTCAGTTGAGAATCATCCTCGATGGCCCCCTCCCTCCCTGTGCCCCCAGCCAGTCGGGTATAGAATCGTTTCAATCCCCGCCCCCCCAGGTCCACCCTCTGATCTTGGTCAGTTGCCACCACGTCTGCCCCTGGCGTCAAATTCAAGAATCCAGTGTCTCTCCTCCCTGATCTGTCCTTTACCACACCCCCCACAGCCCCGCCCCACTCCAGAGCAAGCCGATCCAACCATTTCTCCCTCTTGCTCGCGTCTTTGCCACAACTCAGGGTCACCAAGGGGACAAAATAGGACATCCTTGGTACGACCATCTAAGCCCCGTCATCTGGCCTCTGCCTGCCTGTCCAGCCTCGTCTGCACCCCAGACCCTGGGTCCACCTGCTCCCCGGCCTCACTGAGTCACTGGCTGTCACTGGCCACCTCCCCCCTCCCCACCCCCCCATACCGAGCGTCCCAGGGAAGCAGGACCTTTGCATGTGTAAGACCCACAGCTCCCTTAGGAGTTTGTCAGGCGGGCACCTGTCTTCTCCTTTACGGGGGTGTCCTCTTACAACCTCCGACGGGTGATACAGGTGGGAGCCGTTGTCTCCTACACACCCATGGCCACCGCAGCCCTTCCCTGGGACTTGTGAACCTGGGATCAGAGGGAGAGGGTGGTCAGTGCCCTCCTGCTCTACAAGGAGCAGGGCACGCTCACTGGTTCCCACCAGCGGAGGAAAGCCCATCTCCAGTGCGGAGAACTGAGGCTGGCGTGAGCACAGAGAAACAGGAGGAAAACGCCCCGACGGACCCGCTGACGCCCAGCCCGGGTGCGCACGACGCCGTGCGAGCCCGCCGAGCTTCTCCGCTCAGGTCGGAGCCACTTTGGATTCGAGGACTCTCCTTGGCGGCCTCAGCATGTGAATCGGATGGTATTGGCGGGGAGAGAGTGGCCAGGAGGTTTGGGGGCAGGTGAGAGTCAGCACGGTCCCCACCGGTGAGACGGCTCAAGCCAGGACAGTCATGGAGCCCAGGAGAGAGGCTGAGGCGGCCGCTCAGCGTCTGGGATCCCGGAGCTTCTGAGCCTTTTGTCCCCCAAAGCTGGGGCTGCCTGTCCGGTGAGGACTTCCTGGTCGGCCGAGGCCGTGCGCAGTCCAGCGGTGGACGTCTTCCAAAAAGGCAGCGGTGACCAGGGCAGTAATGACAAGGGTGTGGAATGCTTAACCCTGGTGCCTTCAGACCCCCACTCCCCCAGACACCGTCATCTTTGCCTGCCGAGAATGTACCCTCGAGTGGCCTTTGGGGCCTCCCATCTGCTTCCCCGCCCCCCGCCGCCCCCACGATTTTCCAGTCTCAAAACCACCTGCTTCAGTCCCTGGTAAGTGACGCCCGTGGCGACCCTGCACAGGTCTCCTCGGATTTCTGCCCTCACGGCTGAGCGACAACCGCACTGGGGGGCCACCGCCTGGCTCAGGACGGAGGGCGGAGAGGACAGGGGCGGACGGAACTTTATGCCTGACTGTGCTCGCGGCCCGGAGGTCTGTGCCCACGCGGTGAGCGCAGACCCAGCATCCAGGAGCTTTCTCCAGCCACGCCAGGGCCGGGCCCGCCCTCCTGGTGTCTTCCAGAACCTCAGTCCAATTCCTGCCCACGTGACACGTCCGAGCGTCCCCAAAAGAAATGAACTCAAGGAAATGTGAGCCACAGGAAGCCTCTTAGAAAAACTTTGCGTTAAAGAGTTACATATTAGTGCTTGGTGCATAGCTACTTTTTTCTGGGATTTGGGGCTTATTTAAAAAATTTTTTTTTCAACGTTTATTTATTTTTGGGACAGAGAGAGACAGAGCATGACCGGGGGAGGGGCAGAGAGAGAGGGAGACACAGAATCGGAAACAGGCTCCAGGCTCTGAGCCATCAGCCCAGAGCCCGACGCGGGGCTCGAACCCACGGACCGCGAGATCGTGACCTGGCTGAAGTCGGACGCTTAACCGACTGCGCCACCCAGGCGCCCCTTCGGGCCTATTTTAAACCACGTGTCCTCACCTTTGGCTCTGTTGCTCCCACACACGGTCCTCGAGAAAAGTCGTCAAGCCACAGCCCTCCGCCTTTCCGGCTCCTGGCAGGTCAGAGCTAAAAGAGCAGCAGAAACGGGCACGCCTGTCAGGACGGAGGCCGTCTGCCGGGCGGTGAAGCGTGTGGCGGTCACACAGACAATCTTCGACACAACAGACCCGAAATCAAACTATCCCGGTCACGTCAACCCCGGGACACCTGTTCTCCGCACCCCAGCACCGTCCCCACCCCAGGTGCCCCACCTCTGATCGCCAGATACCCCTGACGCGACAACCCCCATCCCCTGCTCTGCCCCCTCCACACTTGCTAGGATACCCACCTGTCACCTGTCACCTCTGTGCATCGTGTCTCTCTTTCGCCCCTGCCTGACCACGCAGTATTTCTGCTTGAAACCTTTTCATAGATCCTTGTTTCCCACAGGATACATTCCAAAACACCTTCTCTTGACATCCAAAACCCTGCACTCTTTAGCCACTGCCTATCCTTCCAACCAAGCCGCTCGGGTGACCATCTTTGCCAGTTTTCTTGGGACCGAGGAGGTTCCTAGGATTTGGGACCTTTAGTACCAAAGCCAGGAAAATCCCAGGCGAACGGACACACGTTGCTTTCCACTCTGGAAATGCTGAACTGTGCGTAGTTCTAGTATAGGCTGAGTGCTTACGTCATCCCCAAATGTATATGTTGAGGCCCTACCCCCTCATGGGATGGTATTTGGAATGGGGACTTGGGGAGGTAATCAGGTTTGGAAGAGGTTTGGATGAGGTTATGGAGGTGGGGCCATGATGAGACTGGCGTACTTATAAGAAAGGGAACACAGAGGTCTCTTGCCCTCTGTCTCTCTCTGTCTCTGTCTGTCTCTCTCTCTCCTTCCTCCACTCCTTCCTACCTCCCTCCCCTCCCCACCCCATAAGCTCACACTGAAGAAGGGCGCTGTGAGCACACATTGAGAGGGTGGCCATCTGCTAGCCAAGAAGCAAACTCTCGCCGGGCACTGATTCAGGCGGCACCTTGACCCTGGACTCCCAGCCCCCAGAACTCTGAGAAGTAAGTGTCTGTTGGTTAAGTCCCCTGGTCTGTGCTATCTTGTGTCAGTGGCCTGGGCTGACGAGGAAAGTTCCCTACAATCTCTCCAGGACTTTCTCACACAAAGTGCTGTTCGAGAGCTTCCCTCAGCCCGGACTCTTCCCTGGTCCCTCTTTTCACCTGGTTCACCACTGTTTACGCTTCAAGACAGTTCAGGAGGCCCCTCGGCCTGGACCTGTTTCTTGACTTCTCCTTGGCACACACATGGCCGAGCGGGCATCTCTCCTCTGTCCCACGGAGGACAGAGGAGACAACCTCAGACATCTGTCTGAGGATGAAGCTATTACAGGGCTGCGGTTGGGCTGACCTCTTCCTTGGGTGTCTGGCTCTCTCACGAGAGAGGATATCATCACGGGCAGGACCTCTGTCTCAGTCATCTTGTATCCTCAGCCTGGCTGGACGCTGACATGTAGGAGGTGGTCAATCAGCGATTTCAATCAGTTAATCCATGACACCCATGCAGAAACAGCTGCTAAAAAAAAAAAAAAAAACCAAACTCATTTCCAATTAGCCCTTTGGCCATTTTGAACACACACATTTTCCAGTTGAGCTTTTTAGGTGTGCGGTTTCCATGAGGAAACTGATCCAGAATTGGCCAGCAGTCCTGGAAAGACTTCAGTGTCTAACGACACCGTAATGATTAATTTTGGAAATATGCTCTCAGATGCTTAATTTGCTGAACATTTTGGAGGGGATTGACACAGTCACTAAACATGTTTTAAATTTGACCCTATGAATACGTCCTTGTGATTCTGCAAGGACTCTTACAGATTTAAATGGTACAATAAATATAAAGGTGTTTCAAAATATGTAGGCACTGATATAAATATCGCACACTTTCGCTGAGGTCGTTCCCCCTCGATATTGCCGTGGTGACGTCTCCCGAAGCACCCAGCATGCTGAGCGTAAGAGAAATGGGAGATCTGGAGAGTTCCTCTGCCCGCTAGCACGCAGCTCCCCCCAGTGATGACTATGTTCTGACTCTCCAACTCCATCAGACCAAACGAGGACAACACCGTCTACCTTACGGGGTTGGAGTGCAACTAATGAGCTGGTAAACGAACAAAGCCTGAAGCCCCAGAGGAGGATGGTGTCGGTGATGGCGTTGGGTGAGGATGTCCCTGGAGTGGAGTGGAAGTGGATAAGATGGTTGACGGTGTTCATGACGCTGGTGTTGGGTGGTGAGTCCCAAGGCTGTCAGGTTGCCTTGACAGGGCTCAGGTGTCCTACTCATAAGGAAAGGGTTCAGTAAACGCTGACTCATGGACAGAACCAGTGGCTTAAGAGTCATTTTATTCTGCCACACTTTGTCCACCATATTGAATTCAACAGGCTCAAGGATGTATGATATGATCAGAGTCCAACCTACATTAAAATAAACATGGCACCTAGGCTGGCCTTCCAGGGCCTGATTTTCCTACTTGACAATAATTACTCCAACTAAATGCTTCCAAATATGAAGATTTTGAATGTCTTGCCTTCTCCCTTGCTTCCTTTTGGCCATCTATGGTCTCAGCTTGTTGTATGAGCCCTACCGTACGGCTGGGGACTTTCTGGCCTGGCCTGGTGCAGAAGCTTCTGCCTCCATGCCCGGTGCACCTACGTGTGAACACACAGAACTGATCTTGCAGCTTCCGGGTGCTTTTCCCTCGAGCACCACTTCCGAGCAGCGACTAGAAGAAAGCTCCAAGCTCGGTTCTAAAATTAGAAACAGCCACTTTTAATTAAGTCTAGGTTTTGGCGAAGAAGTCATTGCAACTCACAGTTGATCTCTGAGAGTAAATCAAGAAGTCACCAAAGGCATGTGACTCCTTCTTGGCCAGACTAGAGGGGTCACCGCCCGTGTCTGTGAATCAGAGGGAGCACCGTCGCTCGGCCAGCTGGTTTTTCCCAACCAGACACCCACGCTACAACTTAATGATTAGCCATTATTCTTCCTTTCCTCCCCTTCTAATCACTCCTGCTTTAGCAAAGTCCAGACTCATTCCACAGATGCTTATGTGAGAGGAAATCTACATTAAACCCAGATGAGAAAAGTATGCTTGAAAGACGAAGAAATAATTTAGTGCGGTAATTGAAGGCTTAAATGCATATATACTGACATTAGTCCGTGCATAACAATTGTAATGTACCAGTGATAACTACATGGGAGTTCCCTAAGGGAGTCCACATAGCCACAGCATGGGACCGTAGTAAAACAGTGTCATAACACGGAATCTGCTTCTAGGTGCAGACTAAATTAGATGTGTTTGCCTGGCACTTAGAGGCTTTACTAACAATGAGCTCTCATTGTATACATTTAAGCTTTTGTGTTGTCATTTGACTTCCTCAAAAATGTCTGTTATTGGCATTATTTAACTCGAGATCATGAAACTGGGCTGCAGAAAAAGCCCAGCATTCTAATTGAGGAAAAGAGACACTGTGTACTACTCTCAGAGATCTCTATTAAAATAGAACCAAAGACCCGCATCAGGCTCTGGGCTGATGGCTCAGAGCCTGGAGCCTGTTTCCGATTCTGTGTCTCCCTCTCTCTCTGCCCCTCCCCCGTTCATGCTCTGTCTCTCTCTGTCCCAAAAATAAATAAAAACGTTGAAAAAAAAAAGATATTTAAAATAGAACCAAAGAAATCAGGGGCGCCTGAGTGTCTCAGTCAGTTGAGCAACGGAGTCTTGATGTCGGCTCAGGTCATGATCCTGCAGTTTGTGAGATCGAGCCCTGCATCAGGCTCTGTACTGACCATGTGGAGGCTGCTTGGGATTCTCCCTCTCCCTCCCTCCCTCCCTCTCCTTCCCTTGCTCATGTTCTCTCTCTCTCTCTCTCTCTCTCTCTCTCTCAAAATAAATAAACTTTAAAATGTTTAAAAAAGAACCAAAGAAATCATAACCAAAGTTACCTAATTAAAAGCAAATCCTCATACTAGCAAATCAAATTCAACAGTATATTAAAAGAATTATTCACCATGATCAAGTGGGATTCATTCCTGGGCTGCAGGGCTGGTTCAATATTTGCAAATCAATCAACGTGATACATCACATTGACAGAAGAAAGGATAAGAACCATATGATCCTGTCAATAGATGCAGAAAGAGCATTTGACAAAATACAGCATCCTTTCTTAATAAAAACCCTCAAGAAAGTCAGGAAGGAAAGAACATACCTCAACATCATAAAAGCCATATATGAGAGCCCCACAGCTAATACCATCCTCAGTGGGGAAGAACTGAGAGCTTTCCGCCTGAGATCAGGAGCACGACAGGGATGTCCACTCTCGCCACTGTTGTTCACATAGTGTTGGAAGTCCTAGCCTCAGCAGTCAGACAACAATATGAAATCAAAGGCACCCAAATTGACAAAGACGAAGTCAAACTTTCACTTTTTGCAGATGACATGAGACTCTACATGGAACACCTGAAAGACCCCCCCAAAAAAGCTGCTAGAACTGATACATGAATTCAGCAAGTTCACAGGATATAAAATCAATGTACAGAAATCGGTTGCATTTCTATACACCAATAACGAAGCAACAGAAAGAGATATCAAGGAATTGAGCCCGTTTACAATTGCACCGAGAACCGTAAAATACCTAGAAATAAACCTAACAAAAGAAATAAAAGATCTGCATTCTGAAAACTATAGAAAGCTTATGAAGGAAATTGAAGAAGACACAAAGAAATGGAAAAACATTCCATGCTCATGGACTGGAAGAACAAATATTGTTAAAATGTTGATACTACCCAAAGTAATCTACACATTCAATACAACTCCAATCAAAAACAGAGCCAGCATTCTTCTCAGAGCTAGAACAAACAATCCTAAAGTTTGTAGGGAACCACAGCAGACCCCAAATAGTCACACCAATGTTGAAAAAGAAAACCAAAGCTGGCAACATCACAATCCTGGACTTTAGCCTGTACTACAAAGCTGTAATTATCAAGACAGTATGGTATTGGCACAAAAACAGACATATAGACCGATGGAATAAAATAGAGAACCCAGAATTGGACCCACAAATGTATGGCCAACTAATCTTTGACAAAGCCAGAAAGAGTATCCAATGAATAAAAGACAGTCTCTTTAGCAGATGGTGCTGGGAGAACTGGACAGCAACATGCAGAAAAATGAACCTGGACCGCTTTCTTACACCATACACAAAATAAACTCAAAATGGATAAAGGACCTAAAGTGAGACAGGAAACCATCCCAATCCTAGAGAAGAAATTAGGCATCAACCTCTTTGACCTTGGCTGCAGCAACTTCTTACTTGACATGTCTCCAAAAGCACATGTCAAAGCAAAAATGAACTATTGGGACTTCATCAAGATAAAAAGCTTCTGCATAACAAAAGAAACAATCAACAAAGCTAAAAGGCAACCGAAGGAATAGGAGAAGATATTTGCAAACGACATATAAGATAAAGGGTTAGTGTCCAAAATCTATAAGGAACTTACCAAATTCAACACCCAAAAAGCAAAAATCCAGTGAAGAAATGGGCAGAAGAGATGAATAGACATTTTTCCAAAGAAGGCCTCCAAATGGCTAACAGACACATGAAAAGATGCTCAACATCACTCATCATCAGGGAAATACAAATCAAAACCACGCTGAGATACCACCTTGCACCAGTCAGAGTGGGTAAAATAAACAACTCAGGGAACAATAGATGTTGGTGAGGATGTAGAGAAGGGGAACCCTCTTGCACTGCCGGTGGGAATGCAAACTGGTGCAATCACCCTGGAAAACATCGTGGAGATTCCTCAAAAAATTACAAACAGAGGTATCCTACGACCCAGCAATAGCAGGGCTAGGAATTTATCCAAAGGACACAGGAGTGCTGATTCATAGGGGCACATGTACCCCAATATTTATAGCAACACTATCAACAACAGCCAAATTATGGAAAGAGCCCAAATTTCCATCAACTGATGAATAGATAAAGAAGAGGTGGCTTATATATACAATGGAATACTACTGGGTGATGAAAAAGAATGAAACTTTACCATCTGCAGCAACGTGGATGGAACTGGAGGGTATTATGCTAAGTGAAATGAGTCAGTCAGAGAAAGATAGATACCATATATTTCCACTCATATGTGGAATTTGAGAAACTTAACAGAAAAACATGGGGGAAGGGAAGGGGAAACATAGTTTCAAACAGAGCGGGAGGCAAACCATAAGAGAACAAACTGAGGGTTGATGGGGGTGAGGTGTCAAGGGGCAGAAAAAATGGGAGATGGGCATTGAGGAAGGCACTTGTTGGGATGAGCACTGGATGTTGTATGTAAGTGATGAATCATGGGAATCTACTCTTGAAGCCAAGAGTACCCTGCATACACTGTATGTTAGCTAACTTGATAATAAATTACATATATATATATATATATAGAGAGAGAGAGAGAGAGAGAGAGGGCATGCACACATCCTCGACTTGAGATGCGATTTTAGTTTTGATGTTTGGTTACTTACATCCGTCACTCGTTCATTGACTCACTCACTATTTCTTGAGCATTTCTTCTGTGCAGAGCACTGTTCTATGAACAGGATACAATTGTTTAGGCATTTGTTATATTCCAGAGGGAACCTCCCACAAAAAATTAAGTAGAATAAACTCTAATATGTGATGAAGTTCAAGTTACTGTCTCAAAATCTCATTAAACAAAGCTATAGTATAAACTCAAGTGTAGAGACATCTTGGATACTCTTCATTTCCCTAGTTAATGACACTGAGTTTTAAAATGTGGAAATATTTAGGGGTGCCTGAGTGGCTCAGTCAGTTGGGTGTCGGGCTTCGGCTCAGGTCATGATCTCATGGTTTGTGAGTTCGAGCCCCACATCGGGCTCAGTGCTGACAGCTCAGAGCCTGGAGCTGCGTCAGATTCTGTGTCTCCCTCTCTCTCTGCCCCTCCCCAACTTGTGCTCTGTCGTTCTCTATCAAAAATAAATAAATGTAAAAAAAATTTTTTTAATGTGGAAATATTCATTTCCTTTCGTCTAAAAACGTATATAATTTCCTACAGGGGAAGCCATTTTTAGAAGCACTAAGAACCCTGATGCACTTAGACTTTAGTGCCATTTTATTTCACCCCTCAAAATAAAATCTTCTCCAAAGAATGTCCCTCTTTCCAAACATTTTTTTCCAGACATCTTGGGCTTAGTTGTGTCTAAGAAGTATAACCGCGAGAACTCATCAATGGCCTAGACTCTAAACTCTGGATTTGTCGTCTTAATTCTGCTCCTGGCTCTTTTGGGAGCAGAGCCTGTGTGAGAAAGCAATTCCTTGAAGGAGAGCTTTCCTGACTTGGAAGCAAAGGCTGTCCTGGTGTCAGTCGCCGGAACATTCCTTAAGACAACAGCCTCGAGTGACTCTGAACTGTGACATCGGCAGGTGTCTGGGGTGCACGTGCCAAAAGCCCTGGATGTATTCCTCACAGGTGTCCTTGCACAGTGAGGCAACCCTTTGGGAAAACCATTCATGCCTCCCAAGTCAAAAAAAAAAAAAGTCTTCATTCACTTTAGATGAGTAATATCAGTCCTGGGAAAGTTTCCTTTGGAAACAACACCTTTGAAAGCAAATGATGTATTCATAAAGATGCATGATCCAGCTGTTAATCGGGGCATGACCGCTCACGGAGCTCTAATTAACGTTGATTGAACTCCTCGGTTCCCAACAGCATGGCTGAGAGCTGGGACTTGAAGGCCACCCGTGTTCTCATAGTCACTTCAGCCCTCGGGTTCTTGCTTCTACGCACACTGTCTTCACTAACACCACATCCACTCTGAAAGGAAACCCAGTGTCTTCCTCATTGGCACATCACATGGACACATGGACGCACTCATGCACGTGTCTTTGAAAGCATCCATGAATGAGTGCAAGGGTAATTCCCGAAGACCAGAATGGCTGGGGGTGGCGGGGACACTATGTGGGGAAGGGTCTATGTCATGGCCACATAACCAACTTTGAATTGACAATCGGGCATCCTGCTTTGAAAATATCCTTTGGCCACTAAAGAATTTCTACTCAACCCTTTCCCTATGTTTTTGTCCTCTCCCACCTGACTTCCCCAACCCCTCTCACCTGGGATTATACCTCCTCCCTGGTCTGGAAATAACTCACATGACTCCGAAACTCATTCCCCCTCTTACAGTGAAATTCTGCCCCAGGCCCTCCTCTGTGCACCCATGCCAGGAAAGTGCTCAGCAGGATCTGGATGATTCCATTGCCAGGGTCCACCTGAAGGGAACAGTGATTATAAGGGAAAACGTACTCTTTCTCTATTGTTGTCCTGTGGAGCATTGCTCATAATTGTGACACACTGAAGGCAAATGATCAATAATGCAAACACTTAAAAATTAATTCTGCTAGTGGTTACCTAGGGCTGGGGGAGGGGGAGACTTGGGAGTCATAGCTAAAGAGCATGGCGTTTCTCTCTGAAGCGATAAAAATGTTCTAAAATTTGGGTGGTGGTTGTATACAACTCCATATATATACTAAACACTTTAATTGTACACTTTAAATGAGTGGATCATACGCTAAATGAATCAATATCTCAATAATACTATTACCAATACTAATTATGCTGTATTCTTATGGTGAATGTATGTCAAATAAAATATATGATAGTGAAGTGATCTGGTCCTCCACCCTCAAGACCACCTGTGTTTTGACCTACTTGTTTGAGCATTCACGTTTCCTATTTGTCATCTGGCTTCTACATCGGCCTGTTCTTTAAACTCAGCTTCTATTACAACTTAGTTTGTTCTTGGATCCTGCTCTCTGCTCTGGCAATGACTTTTGGACCAAAATGCTTGGCCTTGGAGCCCATGAATCTCTGGATTTGATTTTCCTTCTGGACCATTCAAGAATCTTGAGCAATCCAACTGAACATTGGCTTTGCCTGAGAGCTACCCTATACCCACTGTCCCGCTATAATGCATCCCTGCCCTGCCCAGGACCAGGCTAGGCCAGGGCCAGACAGGTGCTCAGGACACATTTAAGGAGGCACTGACTCTGCAGAGGGTGAAAGTGCCCAAGTGTGTGTGCCTCCTTAAGAGAAAGACGCTCACTCAGCATAATACCCTGCGGTTCCATCCACGTTGCTGCAAATGGCAGGATTTCATTCTTTCTCATTGCCAAGTAGTATTCCATTGTATATATAAAGCACATCTTCTCTATCCATTCATCAGTTGATGGACATATGTTTTCACTCATATGTGGAACTTTAGAAACTTAACAGAAGACCATGGGGAAGAGGGAGGGAAAAAAATAGTTACAAACGGAAAGGGAGGGAAGCAAACCATAAGAGACTCTCAAATACAGAGAACAAACTGATGGCGGGCAGGGGAGAAAGGAAAATGGGGGATGGGCATTGAGGAGGGCACTTGCTGGGACGAGGACTGGGCGTTGTATGTAAACGATGAATCATGGGAATCGACCCCCACCACCAAGAGCACACTGTATACACTGTATGTTAGTCAACTTGACAGTAGATTATATTAATAAAAATAATAATAATAAAACAAAGAGAAAGAGTCCCTCGGGTTGGAAAATTCGAAGAGGCATCCCTCTCAGATGTAGATCCTGCTCTTGCAAGGACACGAGAGTGAGCCCCTCGTTTAATGTTGTGTCCAGAGTGCCTCTCTACCTCACCGACGCCAACTAACCAGAAGGCAGCAAGATCAGACACCGGACAGGCAGGGTGTGTTCCACACTCAATTAATGGCCTTTATCCCTTTGTTAATACTGTCCTTTTTTCTGCCAACACATTATACATGCTTAACAGTGTTCACTCTTTCAAAATGTAAGACTCCAAATTTAATCTAGTCCATTGAGCAAAATTTGTTTTGAGGTCATAGGAACAGAGCATGATCAGCAGCACAAACGTCCCACGTTTCCCTTAATAAAAATTCAAGAGGTAAGGCAGAGTCCTTGGATAGGACCTCGAGAGTATGCCTCTCTTATTGGAGTCACCCAAGAAATACTGGAACGTATCACCTGTTTCCTGTCCCAGCCTGGGGACTTCAGGCTGTTCTAGGGGCCGGCTTGGGTCTTTGGAAGCTATATTCACATATACTTTGTATCAGCAGAGTAGAGCAAACCGGTTCCCTCCCCTAATCAACTCTCCTGGAGGAACGATGTCTCTTCCACTCTACTTGGCTTGGGTATCATATGGAATCTGACCCATGCCAGGCTTCAAGGATCGTCACGTGACCCTGGTATGGCCAATCATTCTTCATTACACCCTTCTTTCCAGTGGGCCCGTGGCTCCGTGGAACCAACCAGAATCCTGCATGACAACTGACATGCATGCACAGTGGAGCTGGAGGTAGAGGTGATCTCTCTCCCTGGGAGGTTCTCAAGCTGGTCAGACCCTGCGAGCTGGCAGCGACTGGGGGCCCTGCTTGCCAGCATGCTCCGCTGTGGGGTAAAACCACTACTGAGAAGGGCAGCCCCTGAGGATATAGGCAGAGACCAAACCCCGATGGCGGTGTTTCAGTGCTGGATCCAGCTGGACCTTCAGGATGGTGCTGTGGTGGGGCCTCAGAAATCTGAGTCACGGTTCTGTCAGTTGTGACTCTGTGCGAAGAAGGCAACCTGAGGCCAAGATCGTACTCTTTCACTCAGCATCTCCCCCTTCCTGTCCATCCTGACTCCTTCACTGTCTTCCCTTCCCGCCTCCCCCATGCCCGCCATCACCAACATTCTTTCTCATTCCGACTCAGCAACTCCTATGACAGACTCACCAGCACAGGCCATCTCTGTGGTCTCCTCATCCGTCAGAACATCTGACTTCACCCACGGGGTTCTGAATTCGCGGTATCGTGGTGTAGACACTGGCCTGTGTGTTCCCCCCGGATGCACGAAGCCTCTAGCGCTGGACTCCAGGGAGAATGGCAGCCGTGATGGCGCACGTCCAAGGCTCTCGAGGTCGTGACAGCACGGTGACCGCTAGCATGTAGCTTTTCTTCATCCCATATGGGCCGAGGTGAGTTGGGAAGGGCTTACTTATCAGCTGAGACCATGCTGGGTGGAGCTATCTAATTCAGTGCAAGCAGAAGTAGAAGGAAATCATATGCCTCCAAGATTTCTCAGATTAAGACACACAGTTGCTGGCTTCAGCAGGGGCAATGTGAAGAAATGTGGATGCATTACTAAGGAACTGGAAATAAATACTAAATGTTTGTAGTGAATGTTTGAAAAGCCAGATTCATGGGTCTTCTCATTGAACGGCTAACAAAAGTGGGTATCTTCACCGATCCACACTCTTTCCTTGTTAGGTATAAAATGGATTTTCTCTTTTTTTTAAGTTTGTTTATCTGTTTTGAGAAAGAGAGAGAGCACACGCACACGAGCAGGGGAGGGGCAGAGAAAGAGAATCCCAAGCAGGCTCTGAGTTGACAGTGTGGTACCAGACAGGGGCTTGAACCCATGAACCGTGAGATCATGACCTGAGCCGAAATCAAGAGTCAGACACTCGACCTATAGAGCCACCCAGGTGCCCCTAAACTGGATTTTCTTAAAGGCTGTGGAAGTTGTTCAAGAACAACAGCCTTGGGATAAAAACATTCGTCATCAAATTAGTCATGGGAATAATAAGAGATTAAAAACATCCAAGAGAGAAGGGAGTGGATATTCTGGTCCATGCCATTCAGTGGGCGGCAGGTCTCAGCAGGAAATCAGCTAGGAGTAAGGACCCCAGCAAGAGACTTTCCATGGTACCGATTAGGGGCCAATGACTAAAGCCATCTGGTTCGACAAACACTGAAAGCAGAGGAACCAATTGAAGGAAGACAGATTCAGAGTCCAAGAAGGACAAGAACAGATAGCGAAAGACCTTGAATACTAAGCTAAAGATTTGGACTTATTCCTGCAGGAGGTAGGAAGCCACAGGAGGCTCTGGGCCAGGTCTGGTGAGAACAGCGGCGTTTCTGGAAGATCATGTGGCCGCACGGAGAGGTAGACAACAAACGGACAAGAAATGCAGGGGTGCCTGGAACCTCAGAACTGGATGGCACAGTGTGGTCATTTGGATCAGATCCAGCTAGATACTTGAGGCCGGGAACCCCCGGGCTCTGTGGGCATGAGTCGGTTTGTGTGAGAGACAGGAATCCTCTTAGGGGGAGATTTCACGCTTGGGCCCCCGGAGATGACAAGATCAAGTCAGAGAGAGGAGCCAGGAGACCTTTTCTTCTCCAGCCCAACCCCAAGAACTGAGGGGACAGGGTTGTGAGCAGAACTCAGATGAGCTGCTCCTGTGAGGACCTTTGCAGGGATCAGGGCTGGGCCAGCTGTCACCTGAATCACCGGGGACACAGAGGGGAACATGAGTCAGAAGGAGAATGTAGCTTCCTCCTGCCCCTCATCGCCTGCCTGGTCCCGGAGAGACTCCAGGTTATGCGGGACTGATGCTCATTTATATAACATACACGCCCTCTCTGACAAAGGGAATCCAAAATCACAATCTAATTGGATGTGAAAAGGAGTACATCTTTTGCATGAAAAAAAGAACAAGAAATTGCGATTGTTAAGTAACCAACAGACGTCACACTGTCCAGAACAGTATTTTATTAATTACCTGACACACTCATGTAATGTGATTTTCTCTTTCCAGATGTTTTGGCCTCATGCTCTCGATGCCTTTTAAATTTGTCAAAAACCCGATATCATTTTCTACAGAAAGGAAAAAAGGTAAGTTAGGTGGTCAAGCAGGATTAGGGTTTTCGGAGTGATAGCGCGGGCAAGTTTCAGCTTCGCAAACCTTTATTGGCAACGTCATATAAATTTTTGGAAATGTTATCAAATCTAGCGACGTTTCTATAAAATTCATATCGAATAGGAGGTGGAAGAATTATTCGGGGGCATTCCAGAATATCTAGTCTGTTAACTAATGCTATTAGTTCATATTTTCTGGATTGATGACATTACTTCAGAATCTTGTCACCGATGTCCTCACTGGAGTGACGCATTACAAGCGTATGGTTTCACTATTGGGATTTTGTATCGAACAGGGAGAAATTAGTAAGATCTCCCAGAGATATGACTGGGCAAGACCTGTCATGCCAATGGAAGAACATGGGCAGAGACACGTGGCAGGGGCACAAGTTTGCTGGAACGGGAAGCCGGCAGCAGTGGGGACAGGACTACGCCAGGAGGTAGAAATGCCAGCACATGTTCGATGCTGGCACATGGCTGAGACTTTTCATCCTTTAGGTTAAGAAATCAAACACCAGGTTTTGGACCCAAGCCCAGGAAAGCCAAGGCTAAGTTCATTATCATTTAAATGAGATAATCCAAAATTTGAATCCTAATTGCCACTGACAAGCTTCTGGACTTTGTTGAGAGTAACCAGACTCTCCGTGGAGATGACTTCACTCTGTGTGCGCTTGAGTAGAGTATATACACAGCACATATATATGGTCTTGACGTCTGCTTCTTGGAGGGCCCAAACTAATGCAGTAAATGTTTTATTTACATTTATTTTATTTTTCCCCCTTTTTTTGAGAGAGAGGGGGGGGGCAAGCAGGGGAGGAGCAGAGTGAGAGGGAGAGAGCAAGGCTCAATCTCAAGACCCTGAGATCACGACCTGAGTCAACATCAAGAGTCGAACACGTAACCAACTGAGCCATCCGAGTGCCCCTGTTTACATTTAGACATTATAATTATCCATGCAATATTAACATTATCAAAAATTTGAAGGCTAGAAAAATTACCAACGCAATAGTGATAGCAGCTAACCATCATGGCGCACGTCCCCATTACCAGCTCTGAGTGACTTCCTACGCTGGTCTCTTCAGACCTCACAGCGTACGAGGAGAGGGGTGCTGCTGGCATCCCCGTCTTACAAGTGAGGAAACTGAGTCAGGGAGAGGTTAAGAGATTAGCCCAGAGTCCCATAGCAGCTAAGTGAAAAAGTCAGAACCGAGCAGGCAGGGGCTCGGCCCCCATCCTGAGCCCCGGTTCTGCCACTCGGGCTTCTGTGCATCCTTCCAGCCTTCAGTGAGCTGCCTGGTTAGCCCTCGACCTGCCATCCTCCCTTATTCTCTATCTACTGTGTCCGCTGTGTAGATGCCATGCAACTTATTTAAGCTGTCGCCGCGTCTTCTGGGCCACTTACGTAGAACTATCCATTGGTCCTCGTTGGGTCTTTGTTTGCCCCATCCCCGCCTCAATGGACCCCATCCTAGGAGAAAACAGAAGCTGTCCATTAGGATCCAGAGCCTATTCCTCCTGGGCACACGTAGGTGCTCAATAAAACCTCGCCAACCGCTGTTGTACGTCATCAGACTGCATGTAAGATTTCACTTTCCATTGATGTTACGCCATGAACACTTCCCATGCTGCCACAGAGTCTTTGTGACTATGGATTTTAATGACTGGTCATAGACCTCGGCTACTAGACACGGACATTTAATTAACCATTCCAAACTGAGACATCCGGAGCTCCCGATGATAAAAGGTAGCGGTATAAAAGGCGATGTGACGAGCATTTCCACATACACAGCTTTTCTGTTGCAACCAAATTCAAAATAATCTGGGAGCTCAGATTATTGAGCTCAGATTATTGAGGAAAGCCCCCAGTTGAGTGTATTTCCGCTTTGACCCACTCTGTCCCCCAAAGCACCCCGACGCGAGGCCTAAGTGCTCATCGCAAGGCGGCAAACAGCTTCGCATTCAATGCCAGACCTCCCTGACCTAGAAGTGTCATCTGAGTCCCTTATGCAGGGCACTGCTTAAGGCTGCTGCTTTCCTGTTAAGTCCTGGCCTCTGCCAGGGGCCTCTGGACTTCCGCCTCTCTCCTCCTGGTCCCTCCACCCCTGGTCAGCCTCCCATCTCCTACATTCCTATCACACACACACACACACACACACACACACCTTAAAATGTTTACAGGCCCACCTTTGCACTTTCCAAAACTCACTAAGGAGCTGCAGAAAATCAAGGAACCTCAGCAGCTGTCAGTTTTGACATCAGACTTGTCTTTACTGTGGGCAGATTTAGAGGGATGTTCCTGCCTCTCATGCCCCGGGGGCTTGCACCTCTATGTGGCGTCTGAGGTCACCGTAGATGTCAGGCCACCGTGCGAGCCCCCGGAAGGAAGCCGCACAGAGCAAGATGCTACGGGGCCGGTGCACGCAAGTGGCCTCAGGAAGGCAGGAGCGAGCCTGGTGCTCAGGGGGGCGTGAGACGTAGATTCTCAGATCAGAACCCACATAACTGTCCCTCACACACAGCTTGTCACGGTGGTATTTGCAGGCACTTTGTTAAGGTGATCAGTCACCGGGGAGCAAATGCAGCCTCCTTCCTCCTCACGCTGGAAAGTGTTTATAACACAGTTAGAGCAGCATAAGAAATCCCGGGTGCGGTCGTGGGAGACCAAGGGCCAACATTCATTGAATACCCTTGAGGTGCTTGGCATTGGGCCGGCCGGCACTCCGCCTGCCCTATTTTCCCAAGCTGAGTGAGGACAGGGCTTGGTACACAGCCGCTCGCTGATTGCACGAGTAACAGAATCCTCAGACCATGACCTGAGTTACTGGTGCCGTCTGCATTTTACAGACTGGGAACTGGCGTTCCGAGAAGTTAAGGTCAAAGAGCTGGTAAACAGGAGGGCCCGGTCCCAGCCTCCAACGGCCCCACCTTCCTGCCGTGATCCTTGTCAGCGGTGCCCCAGATATCCCTGGACATCAGCAGACCGGGTGCTGCGTACCCAATGCTGCTTTAGGCAAATCTTCGTAAAGAGATGTTTGCCTTCCGAGTGCACTGTTGAATCACAACTGCACAGGGTATGATTTCCCATGAACTCAGCAGAGGAACTTACATTTGAGTCACTTCCAAGCCAAATAGTTCAATAGAAGCCCCCAAGATATATCCCCTGAAGGTGCCGTTCTTTGTGCCGTCTTTGATTCAGACACACACTCTACATATCGGCGGTAGAAAGGAAAACTTGAGAATTCTGCCAACAAACAACGTGCTTCAGGACTCTGAGACCTGGAGAGCTGAAAAGAATCACGAAAACCATGTCTGCCCGTATTTGATTTCACGCTTGCTCCTGAGAACCCACTAAGATCACAAGTAGCTTCTGAGTCTGGAAGTTACTGGGTGAACTGTGTTTTAACTCGTGCCGGAGTGACGTTCGTCAAAATCACCTTCAGAAGAGGACTTTCCAGAGGCTGCCAAGGGGAAGATCATTGTACGGACTTTCCGAAGCAGATTTTATGTCCAACATTCCTAACCTGGGTGATTGTTTTAAAACAAACACAGCAAAGTTGGCCATCAAATTTCCTGTCACGCCCCGCAGCCTCCGGTAAGAAAAGCCCACAAGAGCATTAGAGCCAGGACGGAGGGGACCGCAGGCCACGGGGGATATTTGTGGGGAAAAACGGCAAAGCCTGCTTCTCATAAACCGATTAGGTCGACACACCTGATCACTGATCATGCTAAAAGTTCCCCTGAAACACACACCAGACATTCATGCGGGAACTGCTTAGGCAACACAGTGTTTATTTTTATAGCAAAACCAGAATTCTGCCATTTTATGCCTGGTAGAATCCAGATCAACACAACCTCAGGCTTTTGAAAAAGTGAAGATGGTGTCTACTTCAGGAAAGGGTCGTAGTGGTGGAAAATGTGGTGGTGAACGTGACGTCATCCCCTGGACAGAGACCAGGTCCCCTCAGAGTCCGGACCAGCTCCTCAAAGGAGTGAGAAGTGGGGCCCAGGTGAGAAGTGGGGCCATTGGATAAACACACCCCTCCTGGGTTTTCAGGCTGTACCGGGAGAGTCTTTGGAAGCCTTGTGTGGGTAAGTGAGAGTTGCTCGCCATTTCAATAAAAAGTAAACGAGCATGCTTTGCCAAAACACATTTACCCAACTGAAACACTAGTTGTGTTTATGGAGCGTGGTTGGTGGATGCGTTTTGCCTAATTCCATCTTCCTCAGAATGACTCAACAGGAGTAGGCACAGATCCACAGGGTTATGCCGTTAAATAAGGTCATGTGACATGACCTGCTCTGGGACACTCAAACCCAAGGTCATCCAAGCCCAAGAGCATCCAGGGCAGAAGGGCACCCAAACCAAGGCCACCCAAGCCCAAGACCACCTAAGCCCAAGGCCATCCAAGCCCAAGCCAACCCAAGCCCAAGCCCACCCAAGCCCAAGCCAACCCAAGCCCAAGGCCATCCAAGCCCAAGCCGACCCAAGCCCAAGCCCACCTAAGCCCAAGCCAACCCAAGCCCAAGCCCACCTAAGCCCAAGCCCACCCAAGCCCAAGCCCACCTAAGCCCAAGCCCACCCAAGCCCAAGCCCACCCAAGCCCAAACCAACCCAAGCCCAAGGCCACACAAGCCCAAGCCCACCCAAGCCCAAGCCAACCCAAGCCCAAGCCAACCCAAGCCCAAGGCCACACAAGCCCAAGCCCACCCAAGCCCAAACCAACCCAAGCCCAAGGCCATCCAAGCCCAAGCCAACCCAAGCCCAAGGGCATCCAAGCCCAAGCCCACCAAGCCCAAGCCAACCCAAGTCCAAGGCCATCCAAGCCCAAGCCAACCCAAGCCCAAGACCATCCAAGCCCAAGCCCACCCAAGCCCAAGCCAACCCAAGCCCAAGCCCACCCAAGCCCAAGACCATCCAGGACAGAAGTCTTGGGAGGTGAGTCAGGGGTCCTTTTCCTTCCTGCTTGACCTCAGCTGACAGCGAGTTTGACACTGCAAGCTTTGCTGGCCGTCTAGATAGTTTGCCTTGAAGCCAACACTCAAAGACCCTACACAATGTCTGTAAAGAATCTCTTGACAAAGCAAAGAATCCTTTGGTTACATATGTACTCACCTCTTAAATCACACGTTTGCTATAAAACAAACCAGCACAGCTACTGTCTGGTAACCACAAAGGGCAGTAATTTGCTTACAACTCAGAATGAAGATTTATCCTCGAAATGGACCCTTTTCACCCAGTAGCGAATATCTGCATTCAGGGCACTGGGGCTGGAATTGCTTCACTCCCCTTCAGAGATTGTGTTTTCTGGAGCCTCTGGATGGGCTCGGTGACTCTGTGGAAGTCCACAGCTCGAGCTCTGCCCCTGAGGCCAACGCCCTGTCACCCGGCTCAGCCAACAGCCGTGTGCAGAAACCAGGGGGACAGGTGGCTCTCTCCTCCTGGAACCAGTTACTGGCTTCTACGTTCCTGCTTCTGTACACGGCCCCACGTCCTGAAGCCTCACTTTGAAGGCAGCAGCTCCCGTGTGAAACCCAGTGGGCAGAGAAGGTGGCAGTGACCGGGATCCCTTCTCCGAGCCACAGCACAGTGGCCTCAGTCTGCCTTATTGTCACTTTCCTCTCCGCCAGGACTCCTGGCCACAGGATTCTGTCTGGAGTCGGTATAGATGACTCATGTTCCAAGAATTCTTACACTTCACTTGAAAGACCAGCCAAGGAGAGGAAACTCCCTTGCGTCTGGCGTCCTTCTGGGGGCCGTGGGGGATGGTGGTGCTCTCTCCGGCAGGCAGGGAAGGGAAGGCTGTTCTGTCACAAAGCTGTAGATGTATCTGTTTCCTGAAGTTGCTGTTTATTCTGCTGAAGGCTGAGAATACCGGGTGAGAAGAACGTTCGATTACACCCAGAAATACGGCTCATGTGGATTCTCGGAGGGATTGGTTGATGATAATAGGGCTTTCTGAGACAAGCATCCGTGATGGTCACAAATACCTATGAACATCTGGGGCCTAGTTCTCTCCTTTACATTCAGCAAATAAATAATAGCATAGATCGTTCTAGAAATCTGGCCTGTGTCCCATGGCACAAGCTCAAACTAGAGCTCTCAGGTTCCTGCACGGAAGGATTCTTGCCGATACGTGAAAAGAGGGATCCACATGCCAATAAGGGCAGTAACGCAGATTAAAGAAATCCCTGGGACGCCTGGGTGGCTCAGTCAGTTGAGTGTCTGACTTCAGCTCAGGTCATGACTTCACAGTTTGTGAGTTTGAGCCCCGCATCGGGCTCTGCGCTGACAGCCCAAAGCCTGGAGCCTGCTTCGGATTCTGGGTCTCCCTCTCTCTCTGCCCCTCCCCTGCTCATGCTCTGTCTCTGTCTCTCTCTCAAAAGTAAATAAACATAAAAAATTTTTTTAAAGAAATCGCTGTGCCGTCCCCAAATCTAGTTCTGAAGCCCAAGCCGACAGGAACTACCCCAGAAACTTCGCACAGTGGTACGTGAGCTCATTGCGAGCTGTGTTCGCGTTCACCAGGACCCCACATCACACCCAGAACCAAGAGAGCCTGAGGTGCGCCCCACAGGGCTCTGCTCAGAGGTGCCTCTCCGAGCACAGATGCCCAGATATGCAAGAATTGGGTAAGCTACTTGTTAAACTGTTGGTAGCTGGAAATAGTCCGTGGTGGGAGTGTTTATACCACAGAAATTGGCAAATGCTACAAATCATAGCTTTCTTTCTTTTTTTTTTTTTTAAAGATGATTTGCCAACACACCGTTGCCCGAGCTGGAGTAAAAAGAAGGAAACGGATCCAGCCAGAGGGCAGCACTGGCAGGCGGGTCCCCGGGTTTGAAGGGTGTGAACCACCCAGACTTGGCTTGATGGGTCCCCACGTCTGGACACGTGCAGCCGCGGCGAACGTGGTAACAGGCAACCAGCAAGCGCCAGCTGCGGGTCGGGGAACCGAAGGCTTTTCCCAGGCGGAGTAGATGCGCCCAGCCTGGAGGAAAGCAAGCGGTGACCTGTGAAGACAGCAGCCGCGGAGACAGGGGGCCAAATGAGGGGACAAGGCAGAGCCAGGCACATCCGAGAACAAGGTGCATCTGGACCAGGATCTCCCAGGAAACACATGAAAGGGCAACCTGGTAAAAGGCAGGACTCTGTAAGGCCATGCTGGATCGGGACACGGGCTTACTCAGTTACGCAAAGGTACTGTGGCCACCGCGGCCAGAGAGCTCCCCGATACACAGGTCACTAACTAAAATACTATCATGTTAATTGTGTTTATGTAGGACTCGCCCTGCTCCGGGCGCTATTTGGAGAGCTTTACCTGGAATATCTCATTCCGTCTTCACAGACACAGCACGGAATAGAACTGGCCGACTCCATTCTACACACGAGGAAACTCAGGCACAGAGACTTTATTCAGCTACGGGGCAGAAGAGCCAAGGTTGGAACTCAGGCGGTTTGACTCCAGGCCAGCTCTCTGTGCCCCCTCGGGATTTGCGGGTCTCTGCTTCCTGCAAACTTTCACCCACCGGTTACAGTCTCACCCTCTAGAGGCCAGAAAGGAACAGTGGTTGCTCTCTCTACAAGCCTTCAGATACTTGAATGCAACTGTCATACCCCCCGAGTCCCCTTCTGTTCTCTGGGCTACACATCTATTGTTCCCACTCCTCCGGGGACACGGCTTGGATTCCCCACGCGGTGAGCAGGCCGTGGACAATCCAGCAGGTCACTCTCTGTGGGCAAGATCAGGGATCCATAGAGTGCGGGCACCACGTCCTTTCTTCCATCGTTATCAACCTCTATTAAAACGCTAGTCAGTGAAAAAAGGACAAACTTCAGAACGGTAGGTTGCGGGGCCGGGGTGGGGGTGGGGGGGTGACGCCTGGTTGGCTCGGTCGGTTAAGCGTCTGATTCTTGGTTTCGGCTCAGGTCATGATCTCACGGCGTGTGGGTTCGAGCCCCGCATCGGGCTCTGCACTGACAGCACGAAGCCTACGTAGGATTTCTCTCTCTCTCTCTCCCTCTCTCTCTCTCTCTCTGTCCCTCCCAGCTTGCTCTCTCTTTCTCTCTCAACAGATAAACATTAAAAAATTAAAAAATAATAATAATAACAGTACGCTGGTAGGGTTTCCCTTCCGTAAAGTGGCTGTTTGTGTCTGAAAACATACGTGTGCACACACATAGTGTCTAATCTGTGCAGAAAAAAAGTCTCCCAGAGGAGAAGACGGCACCACCCCCCGCCATTAGACATGGGGGGTAAGACTGAGGATGGGAACAGGCAATGGAGGGATTCTACACAAAACATGCTTCTGCGGGGACTGAAGCTTGCGCAACAATCATGTATTGTTTTATTATTTAAGAATTAGGGTAAAAAACATGGACTTCTGGAAGCCCTTCCTTGACTCTCCTTTTTAAAAATTTTTTTTCAACGTTTATTTATTTTTGGGACAGAGAGAGACAGAGCATGAACGGGGGAGGGGCAGAGAGAGAGGGAGACACAGAATCGGAAACAGGCTCCAGGCTCCGAGCCATCAGCCCAGAGCCCGACGTGGGGCTCGAACCCACAGACCGCGAGATCGTGACCTGGCTGAAGTCGGACGCTTAACCGACTGCGCCACCCAGGCGCCCCTAGACTCTCCTTTTTAAAAGAAGCGATTTAGAAGCTGTGTTTTGTAACGCGAAGATGGAATCTGCAAGAAACCAAGCAGAAACCTGCTCACATCCTAATTTCATTCTGACTCTCACGATTCAATTCGATTTCAACTCACCCTTTTCCCCAAAAGGCTAATACGAAATTTTGAAATTCATGGTCCCCAGCTCCTGCTGGGGTCCTCGGGCAGCAAAACAATTTTCCAAAGATGTGATAGATGCACAGTCCCCCCCCCCACCCCACCCCCGAGGCGTGTCTGGGTGTCTGGGACCACACGCCTGGCAGCTTCGCGCTTTATTGGCCGTTTCCAAGCCCGTGCCGTCGAGGGGAATAGCAAAGCAGCCGATGATGTTGCAAACCCTTCCAAATGTGATACCTTCCAAAAGGTCTTCGTGACCCCACAGGGAAAGAGGACAAGACCTCCGGCAGGCCTGGAGCAGACGCTTCACGAAGCTGCTCGGTGGGGAATGTTCTGGAGCTGATGAGGCCCGGCGTCCCATGCCTCACCAGCTGCGGCGCTGCATGGAGCCTCGGTATCACCTTTTCAAGGCATGGAAACCAAGCTCCGTGGAGGGCAAGCGAGTTGCCCCCGGTTCCAACCACTGGGGCCAGCTACATTCTTTCCGGCCCACAAGCACACATTTGAGCCAGAATGTGGACAGTCTGGAGCCTGCCTCGAATACCACTGGGGGGTTAAACTATGTCAGCCTCTTCAGGAAGCAATTTGGAAAGATCTGTCAACGTTGAAAATTCTCATGCCCTCTGACAGCTTCGCTTCCAGGAATCTGTCGCACACATACTCCCATGTGTTGAAACAATACGTGTCCATGCACATTCGCTGTAGCATGATGTGTATTCGAAACCAATTAGAAATGACCTAAATATCCTTCCAAAAGCAATATTCAAATACATCAGGGCACATAAGATGCGATCTATGTAGGCTTTTAAATAAGAAGGGGGGCACCTGGGTGGCTCAGTCGGTTGAGCATCTGACTTCGGCTCAGGTCATGATCCTGTGGTTTGTGGGTTCAAGCCCCGCGTTGGGCTCTGTGCTGACAGCTCGGAGCCTGGAGCCTGTTTTGGATTCAGCGTCTCCCTCTCTCTCTGCCCCTCCTCCACACGCATGCACTCTCTCTCTCTCTCTCTCTCTCTCTCTCTCAAAAATAAATATTTTTCAAAAATTAAAGAAGGAAGCAGTTTGAGGGGCTCCTGGGTGGCTCAGTCGGTTAAGCAGCTGACTCTTGGCTTCCGCTCAGGTCATGATCTCACAGTTTGTGAGTTTGAGCCCTGCATCGGGCTTTGCACTGACTGTGCGGAGCCTGCTTGGGATTCTCCATCTCTCCCTCTCTGCCCCTCTCCCTCTCATTCTCTCTCTCAATAAATAAACTTAAAAACAAAAAAAAGGAAGCAGATTGATACACCCCGATGTGGAATGAGCCCTGAGAGGTCGCATTAGGTGTCAGAGGAGGGAAAGCTGTTTGAAAAGTATGCATGGGGGGCGCCTGGGTGGCGCAGTCGGTTAAGCGTCCGACTTCAGCCAGGTCACGATCTCGCGGTCCGGGAGTTCGAGCTCCGCGTCGGGCTCTGGGCTGATGGCTCAGAGCCTGGAGCCTGTTTCCGATTCTGTGTCTCCCTCTCTCTCTGCTCCTCCCCCGTTCATGCTCTGTCTCTCTCTGTCCCAAAAATAAAAAAACGTTGAAAAAAAAATCTTCAAACCCCAAACCCTCTCTGGGGCGACCAGAGTCCTGTGACATTTTGGGACCTGTGCGCAACCTTTCGGCTAAAAGCAGAATCAGCGGAAGGCCCGGCGTGTCAAAACCGTAAAGACGCGTGACATCAAAATGCAGAAAGCTTTCGTTTCCTCTGTCCCCCAGAAAGAAGTCTTTTACCTGTTGAAAGAACAGCATCTTACA
Source organism: Felis catus (assembly GCF_018350175.1). NCBI lineage: Eukaryota > Metazoa > Chordata > Mammalia > Carnivora > Felidae > Felis > Felis catus. Next base: position 215,996,474 of record NC_058375.1, read on the forward strand.
GGCGGAAGAGTGGGAGGCTCCCACGCCCAGGCAGGAGGCTGGGGTACTGGGGGGAACGGGAGCTTTGCTGGGGGGCTGTGGGGTCACAGTGGCTGGTGACCTTGGACGAGGCAGTTTCTCTGCCCACGGCGCCCCGAGCCCCCTCTTGCCTCTGTCCCCACGCCTCCCTCTCCAAGAGCCCCAGCCTCTCCCAGCCACACTCTCTCCCACACGGGCTGTCAGGCTCCCTGTCTTCCCACCCACCCTCTCTGGGAGCTCCGCATTGTACAGCAGGGGAAACTGAGGCCACACTCGCTCTGTCGAAGCTGAGTGCGGCCCTGGACCCTTGCCTCTCACTCATGGTGGGACCCATGGCGCTGGTCCTCTCCCTCCCACCCCTTCCTCTTCCTCTGTAGGTCCTCACGGCAGACCTCGGAGCCCTGTCTTCACCACCTGGCTTCCAGAACTGTGGCGATTAATTCCATCCCAGCTCGTCCCGTGGCAACAGGAGGGGGTTTCCTTTCTCTGGACGATGCCCTCCACCTGACAGCAGTTTTGACATCACTTTCTTGCCCCCGTGACCGGGGTGGCCACCCTTCAGCTCACCCCAAATCTCACCGTCCTGGCCTCACTCCCCTTCTGGGTGGTAAGTTCTTCCTGCCTTTCGTGCCTCGCCGAGAGTGCTTTGCACTTGACCCCTCTCCCGGGTCAGATCTGGGAATATACACAGAGCAAACTCCAAAGACAGAGGCTTTCATAAGCACCAGAAACGTTTATTTTTATTCTTTAGAAACATCAAAGTGACCACTCACTATGTGGGTTTTTTTCAACTTAATTTTACTTTTTAAATCAAATATGGGTCCTCCTCACCCGAGTGGGAGGCCTCTGGCTTTTAAACTCGATGTTTCTCTTTTCCGTAGAGATCCAGACATCAAAATGGTAACTGCTGGAGTTTCAACCATGACCATGACCTCATTTTAAAATCCAATGTCATCTGGCTTGGACCCAGTGGCCAACAGTATTCAGCTCCCCGACCTCCTGATGGAAAAATATCTCTGGTGGCCTTGTTACAGGGAAGAGGTGAAAAGAGGATTCTCCAGGGGCTCCTGGGTGGTTCAACTGGCTGAACGTCCAACTCTTGATGTCAGCTCAGGTCATGATCTCACGGTCCGTGAGTTCGAGCCCCGCGTCGGGCTCTGTGCTGACAGCTCACAGCCTGGAGCCTGTTTCAGATTCTGTGTCTCCCTCTCTCTCTGGCCCTCCCCCGTTCATGCTCTGTTTCTCTCTGTCTCAAAAATAAATAAATGTTAAAAAAATTTTTAAAAAATAATAATAAAGTTTTACAAAGAAAAGAGCATCTTCCAATAATCCGGTTGTGAGTTTCCTCATCCAACCCTCGCTCAGAAGCTGTCATTCTGTGCTCAGTGGTCCAGATTCCGCAAAATAGCCCACAACTCCCAGAATCGAGGTCAGAGCTCCCATCCAAAGACCCTCAGAGCATGGCTGCAGTCTCACATTCTGCTCCTACCCTGGAAGGTTCCGGAAATAATGAACCCTTTCCACCATGGTACACCATCTCCTAGGGAGTTTAGGATTTTTTTTTAAATCATTTCATTAATTTTGCACATTACTTGATAAAGAAATAGTTTAAGGAGTAAATAGCTACTCTTTATTTTAGATGGGTACATTATCAGAGATTTATTATAGGTTTACAACCCTGTACTCACAACTGCAGAACCCAAAAAGCTCTGATAAAGAAGTTCTTTCTGTGTTTAGCATAAATTTGTCTGCAAATCTGACCTTAACTGCCATGAGGCTATTCAGAGTCTATATTTATCCTACGTGGTATGAATATTCAGAGGATTCACTACAGAAATATTAATGTCCTTAATTACAGGCTATAGCCTCAAACCCCGCTACAGGGTGTTATATAACATAGGACACACACAGTGTATTACTTCTTTAAAATGTTAAAAGTTCTGAAATCTGAAACACATCTGCCTTAAGATTTTTAGCTAAGGGGTTTGGCACCAGTATAAATGTATCGTACTATAGCTCTTAGTAACATATGAAATATATCTTTAAAAATCTAGAGGGTCAGGACGCCTGGGGGCTCAGTCAGTTGGGCGTCCGACTTCGGCTCAGGTCATGATCTCACAGTTTGTGGGTTCGAGCCCCGCGTCGGGCTCTGCGCGGACAGCTCGGAGCCTGGAGCCTGCTTCGGATTCTGGGTCTCCCTCTCTCTCTCTGCCCCTCCCCTGCTCATGCTTGGTCTCTCCCTGTCTCTCAAAAATGAATAAACGTTGGGGCACCTGGGTGGCGCAGTCGGTTGAGCGTCCGACTTCAGCCAGGTCATGATCTCGCGGTCCGTGAGTTCGAGCCCCGCGTCGGGCTCTGGGCTGATGGCTCGGAGCCTGGAGCCTGTTTCCGATTCTGTGTCTCCCTCTCTCTCTGCCCCTCCCCCGTTCATGCTCTGTCTCTCTCTGTCCCAAAAATAAATAAAAATGCTGAAAAAAAAATTTTTAAAAAAATGAATAAACGTTAAAAGATTTTTTTTTTAAATAAAAATCTTTTCCTATGTAAAGTAATGCCAATCCCCACTTTTCTTCCTTGTAGTAGCTTAAAAAAAATACAGCCACCTTCTAAAGATGGAACTTGCTTCTCCTCCCCTTAAACGAGGACCGGAATAACAGCCTCACTTCTAATGAAGCAAATACGTAGAAGGGCTAACGTGTCATTCCAAACTAGGTGAGAAAAGCGATGCGGCTTCCATCGTGGATGCACATGATCCCTTACGCTCTGTCTCTCTCAAACCACTCCTCTGGGGGAAGACAGCTGCTACGGAGTGAGCTGTCCTCTGAAGGAAAGGATCAAATGTTGAGGAACTGTGGGCGAGGGGGGCTTCAGCCAACATCTAGCCAAGAACTGAGGCCCTCAGCCCCACAAAGCATTCAGATTTGAGGTCTGTCAACCCCAGAAGTGAGCTCAGAATTAGCTCTCAGCCCCAGTTAAGCCTTAAGATTAGAGCTGAGGCCAGGGCAACACCTTGACTAAAGCTTCATGACAGCTCCTGAGCCAGACTCCCCCACCCACCCTGGCCCCTGCCCGGCTAAGCTCCTCCCGGAGTCCTGATTCACAGAATCTGAAATAACAGATGGTTGTTGTTCAAAGCTGCTAAGCATGGGGTAATTTGTTACACGGCAACAGATAGCTAATACATCTCTCAGTGTTTTCTACCTAAGCATCCTAGTTCTTTCTTCATTGCACATGATCGCAAGCTGAAGATTTATTTAGTTTTTAATTTAGTTGCTTGTTGTTTATCTTCTCCTATGAAGGAGGGGCCAGAGGGTGTATTCAATGTTGTACTCACACCCATGTAATGCAGGGCCTGGCTCACAGATGTTGAATGTGCACGGAAGGATGCAAGGAGAGGGAGGAAAGAAAACTATTCTGGGGATAGAACCTGGGAGGCAGTGATCATTTGAAAGCTCCAAACCCCAGAGAACAGTCCTCCCCTTCTCCTCACCTCGTCTAGGTGGTCACCAGGCCTTGTGGACTCTGCCCTCTCCTCCCTCGGGCATGTCCCCTCCCCGCCGGCCTCACCGCCAGCCTCCATCGCTCCTCACCAGTGTCCTCACAGGTCTCCCTGCTCCCACCCACCCCCACTAATCCATTCCAAACACTGAACTGTGCACCAGTTGGGGAAAAGGAGAGAATACAGGGTAGTCGAAGGTCCGTCTCTTTCTTCAGGGTCTTAAAGGAGCCTATAACCACTCCCCAAAAAATTAAGAACCCAGTGGCTCAGTATGAGATTTCTCTTCCTACCGCCCTCCTTCAACAAGACAAGAGGAGAAAGTTAAGCCAAAGTATCATCAGTTCTAGACAGAGTGGCAGCAGCTCCCCTCCTGCTCGGGAGGGTAAACCACACCATCTTTCCAGAAAGTCGTTTAGCCATAGGTGCACAAAGACTTAGAACCATCATACTCTGCTTCCCAGTGATTCCACCCCTAAGATTCCAGCCTGAAGGTGCATCCTGGGACTGAGCACAAGTTTGAATAAAGATCCGTCTACGCACATGTGCAGCTCAGTTAGCTTCCAGCAGATTGGAAGCAACCTGGGTACCCGACGATGGCGGAAGGAATACATAAACTAGGAATTAGCCTTTAAGTGAACGTTATTCACCCAGTGAAATGATCCTTTCACGTATTTTAATGACAGCAGAAAACGCTCACACCAGAATACAATGAGGTGTTCCATATAAATGCACCTCTATTCTCTAACGCACACACAACGACTGAAAAAGTACATCACGCTGTGGCCACCGATTATCTCTGAACAAAGAAGTAACGAATGGACGATCTTCATCTTTCTCATTCCATGCATGGTCCCCATTTTCAACGTTGAGCAAGGATTGCTTTAGCATGCAACCAAGAATTAGCATTTTCTTTTTTTTTTTTTAATTTTTTTTTCAACGTTTTTATTTATTTTTGGGACAGAGAGAGACAGAGCATGAACGGGGGAGGGGCAGAGAGAGAGGGAGACACAGAATCGGAAACAGGCTCCAAGCCATCAGCCCAGATCCTGACGTGGGGCTCGAACTCCCGGACCGCGACATCGTGACCTGGCTGAAGTCGGATGCTTAACCAACTGCGCCACCCAGGCGCCCCAAGAATTAGCATTTTCTTAAGAACGAGGAGGAAAACAATCTGAAATAACATCAAAGGGCCTTGTTTGCAGTCTCCGTGAGACGTGCCTGCAGTGACGCTGCCATGACCAGCAGTCGTGTCCACAGGGAGACCGAAATCCAGGTGATGGGAAGGCGCCACCCTCTCCCTGAGTGTCCAGTCCTTCGACTTCAGGGACAGCCCAGCAGTGCCGAGTCTGGGAAGGCTGCTGTCAGGGACGGGGCTGGAATCCGGTGGGCCGAACGCAGCAAAGGTTGACTTTCTGCTGGCTCTTTGGGGGTGGGGACGTGACATGGGGGGACGTTACCCCACACCACCCTCCGACACTCAACTCACTCTTCTCTGGAGGTGCTGCCACACGTGACCACAACGTCCTCCGGGCATGGGTCCTCAGAGAAGGCGGGGGTGAGGGGATCCTGCAGGGGAGACTTGGTGGCCGGGCTAGGACGTGGACTTCGGCATTTCTGCCCAGTTCCACAAGCCCCATCTCAGTCCTGTGGCTCCCGCTGCCTGCAGGGGAGCACTGAGAAGTGCACTTCAGCTGGACGCCCAGGAGGAAGGGAGAACAGCTCTTCCCGGGCGTCGAGGAGCCCAGCACCATCCCTCACCACCTCCCAGCCGCCAGCTGGGCAGAATCTGTCATCTGCAAGACAGACGGCATCAATTTCTGGGTGTGTGGCTCGCGGCAGCCTGGACCCAGGTCCGTGTCAGCCGGGTCCTCGGCTGCAAAGTCCGTCTCTCATCTACTGATCCAATTTCCGCCCCTCCTCTTTGCTGGAAGGCAAAGGTGGATGTGGGTGGCCGATCGAGAGCAAGAAAGCCGGATGGAGACCAGGCTTCTCTCTCGCAGAGTGCTCCCGCCCGCCAAGTCCTCCTCCCTACGTCTGCCCTCCCCACGGGGGCAGAAGGAGGGAGGGTGCAGGCACCAGGTGATGGCCTCCCTCCGGCCATCTCATCTCCCTATAGAATGAACCGTGCACAGTCCCCCCAGTCACACGACACGACCCAAGCGAAGCCCCAAAGGAAACAGGTGACAGAGAAGGTGTGGGCTGTGGGCGCGTGAATGCCGAGCTTGTGGCAAAGTCTTCGGCAAGAAGTGGGCGTCACACTAAAATACATTTATTGTTTCAACCCTATGGGGGGGCTCAAGATTCTTTACTACAGCCAAAGGCTTTAGAAATCAAGTCTCTCTTTAAAGTCTAATTGGATCCTCAGGGGCCGCAGGTTTATTCTGCAGAGGAGGTTCAGTAAATGTGCCTCGGGCTCCCAAGGAGAATCCCAGGGCGAGCTGCTCCCACAGGGGCACGAAGCTTCAGCCCAACAGAGGGCTCTGCAGAAGGGGCCAAGGTCAAGGAGGACAGACCCCAGGAAGTCACACGGCCAGCAGCCGGTCCCAGGCGAGCATGCGAGTAAATGCCCGGGCACACCGCTGCTCAAAATTTCCCAGCCAAGCATTTCAAAGACAGAACGGCCATGTGGGGGCTGGAGCTCTAGCCCTAAGGGGATGGCCTGGAGTAGATTTCTTTATTTATATTAAAAATGATCGGGAGGGAGGCCTGGGTGGCTCAGTTGCTTAAGCATCTGACTCTTGATGTCGCCTCAGGTCATGATCTCGCGGTTCGTGAGTTCGAGCCCCACGTCAGGCTCTGCGCTGACAGCTCAGAGCCTGGAGCCTGTTTCAGATTCTGAGTCTCCCTCTCTCTCTCTGACCCTCCCCTGCTCATGCTCTGTCTCTCTCTGTCTCAAAAATAAACGTTAAAAAAAAAAGGAATTTGAGTGAATGGATCTAACTGGAGGAGAGGAGAAGAGCTGGATGTGAAAGGTAAATCAGGTGTTAGTTAGTCTTTTTATGGGAATTTCTCTATAAAGAGTAATTTTTTTTTCTCTTCCGAAAATCAGAAGCAAAAAGTCGTACTGGAATTTTCACGCAAAAACCTCTACCTAAATGTTCAGCGTGGCTTTATTCATGATAGTAAAAAACTGGAAACAAGTTAATAGACAGTGGTACATATAGACCACGGGACACTCCTTGGTGATAAGGAGTGGACTACTGATGCACTCAACAGCTTGGATGGGTCTCAGGGCCGTTACCGTGAATGACAAAAGCCAATCCCCCCAAAAAGATATTGCTATCCATTGAATGTCTGTGTTTCCTCCAAAATTCAGATGTTGAAAGACTAGCTCTCAAGACGATGATATTAGGAGATGGGAGGGATTATTTTGGGAGGGGATTAGGTCATGAAGACAGAGCTCTGATGAATGCAGTTAACGCCCTCATAAGAGAGACCCCAGAGGGCTCCCCCTCCCTCCACCGTGTGAGATCACAGCAAGAAGTCTGAGAGTCAGGAAGAGAGCTCGCATCAGACACTGGGTCTGTCGGAGTCTTGATCTTGGACTCCCCAGACTCCAGAAGTGTGAGAAATAGATTTCCACTTTTATAAGCCCACCAGTTTATGATATGTTGTTATAGCAGTGCTGACAGGCTAAAACAGGAATTATACAATTCCATTTACAGACTAGTGGTTGCCCAGGTTGACGAGGGAGGAAGGATGTGAAAGGGAAGCACGAGGGATCTTTGGAAGGAAGGAACAGTTCTGCATCTTAACTGGGGTAGTGATCACACATCTGCACAGGTGATCAGGTGGTGTAGGACCATAAACACACACACACACACACACATACACACACGTGCAGGTAAGACCAATGAGACCTGAATAAGGTCTGTGTATCGTACCTATGTCAATTCCTGCATCAGTTTCCTGGCTTTGATATTATGCTATAAATATGTAAGATGTCACCATTGAGGGAAACTGGGTTTAAGCATACACGAGGCCACTCTGTACTAGTTTCGCGACTTCCCGTGAATCCCTAATTCAAAATAAAAAATTTTTAAGGTGTTACTGAAATGTTCATGGTTGAGAGAGAGAGGATGTCTTGTTTGAAAACATTTAAGAGGGGCGCCTGGGTGGCTCAGTCGGTTGAGAGTCCAACTTCGGCTCAGGTCATGATCTCCTGGTTCCTGAGTTCGAACCCCACGTTGGGCTCTGTGCTGACAATTCAGAGCCTGGAGCCTGCTTTGGATTCTGTGTCTCCCTCTCTCTCTGCCCCTCCCCCACCTGTTCTCTCTCTCTCCCTCTCCCTCTCTCTCTCTCTCTCTCTCTCTCTCAAAAAAAATAAATAGGGGCATCTGGGTGGCTCAGTCGGTTAAGCGTCCGACTTCGGCTCAGGTCATGATCTCCCGGTTCGTGATTTCGAGCCCCGCGTCGGGCTCTGTGCTGACAGCTCGGAGCCTGGAGCCTGCTTCGGGTTCTGTGTCTCCCTCTCTGTCCCTCCCCTTCTTGTGCTCCGTCTCTTTCTCTCTCAAAAATAAATAAACATTAAAAAATAATAATAAACAAACAAACAAACATTAAAAAAAGGTTTTTTTGGCTTTGAAGAGATAATCGTGTACTGTTGAGCATGACCCACCCATAGATGTGCCTGGGTTTCTGCTGTACAGAATGTCTCCCTAAGAGAGGGCAGCGGAGCCGAAAGCAATGAAGCCTCTATTTCCACCTGAGTTTAGAAGAAAACAACCCACGAGGACTCAGCGTCTTACCCCCCACGTGCCAGTCCTGGGGCAAAGTCTGGGCAGAGAACTGCCCTGTTCAGGTGCAGGAGGACTGAAAAGACACACGAAGAAGGCTGCACCCGGCTTGGGAGTGACAGTGACTGAGACCTGCCGGGAGGCCCACGACTCAAGCAACGGGCAATGGTGTCCATCCAGGGAGCCACCTCCTTGTCCAAGAGGAGCCATCGCGTCACCTCCGTCACCAGCCACATTCTCCCTGAGGAAGCGGCACCACGGGGAGAATCTCTCCCCGACCTGGACCCGCCGTGTGGAGGGAAGAAATGGGGGCAGGCCACGGGCCACCTTCCCCTGCCCTTTCCTACTCTTCATCCCTCCACACGGAGCCCGTCCCTCTTCTTCATGCCTGGGCACACGGCTCTCGCTCGGGTCAGGCTGTGTGTGGCCTAGAGGAAATGAAGGAGAGCTCCAGAAATAACGGCGCTCTTCTGAAGGCAGATACGACAACTTGAAAACTCAGAAGCCCGCGGGGGCTGGACAGGAAAGAGAGCGAAGGGGACCACGTGGGCTGTGTGAGCAGGACAGCACACACCCCATCTGACGGGAGCAGCGGCCGACCGCTCCCTGGGGACCCGGAGCACCCCGACTGTCCACTTCCCAAGACAAGCTGGAAACCTGGATTTTTATGTCAACTGTACAGCTTTATATGTAATGACAATGTTTAAGACACCACTTATGCCGACAACAGCTCGCTGGTTCCTACCAGCCCCCCGTGACACCCTGGGGAAGGAGGCAGGGACCACAGGGGGGCCAAGACGTCGGTGTGCGGCCAGGGGACGCCAGCTCTCGTGGCTCCCGGTGGCGACTGTCTTATAAATGACAGGGTCATTTAGGATGACCAAGGCCAAGTGGGGGCAGAGCCGCTGGCCCCCTTCCCAGCCTGTCTGGGAGGAGAGGAACTCCCGAGTAATTTAAGGGCAGAAGACTGGTGTGGGGAGAGGACACAGCGTGAGGAGAGGCTCTGTTCGCCGCTGGCATGGGGGCTGGTCAGGACAGAAGCAGAAGCCCATTCTGAGAAAGGACTGGCAGCAGAGTCTATTGGGATGGAATTTTCCCAAAATAGAGTCAGGAGGAAGATGGGGCTGGAACAAAGCCTTAGTCATCAGAGGACGACAGACTGCAAGCCCAGGGGGACCCTGATCCAGCCCAGAGATGCCTGATTGAAATCCTGGGGACAGGAGACTTGGAGCTAAGACGCAAAGAGGGATCCTCATCACAAACCAGCCAGACCTGGGCGAGGTGGGCGGGGGGGGGCGCCAGGAGAAGACAAGGCTTTGTCCCCACTGTCCCCAGAGAAGCCCACACAGTGCTCCCACCCCCACCCCCACTGGCGTCAGCAGAAGGGTCAGGGGAGCAGCTGGGTGCCCACAGAGGGGCCAGAGCCTCCTGTCCTTAAATGCAGATGCGACATTTCTAAGAAAGCCCCAGAATGAAGGGGGGAGAGGGCGCCAGCCATCAGATAATGGTGGCAAAAAGCTACGTGTTCCAGTGTGGAAACCGTACACATTCGACTTCGCTCTTGGGGCCAAGAAAGCACAGCAACCATTTGGGGCATAGTGTTTCACTTCCCTAAGGTCACGGGCTCCTTGAAGGCAGGCACGTCTGTCTCCTTCCTTGAAGCCTCTCTCCAGCCACTAGAAACACGTCTGTATTTGGTCGCGTCGATACTTAGCCGGTCGAATAAGTCCCCCCATAGAGTTTTGCCACTGTAGACCCTCACGTGAACAGCCCTCAGGCTCTCTGCAGCAGCCAGCCAGTTTCCGGACATTGAACCTCAGGTGCGAGCAAAAACGAGAAACAGATAAGCGGGAAGCGACCCCTCTTGCAGAAGACACGGAGGGACGGGTCCTCCCGCCCCGGGGGGCCGATTCCCCTCCGCCGACCCAACGAATCCGCCAGGCAATTCCTGGGGCTACAGACATCACAGCTTGAAACGCACGCAAGGTCATGTCGTCCAAAGGGAGGTCACGTTGTACAAGGTCATGCTGCACAAGCAAGGTCACGTTGTGCACGGACAAAGGTGCCAGTGTGACCTCTCCCTCGGGTGGCGGCTGCCTAAACTCAAGAGAGGAGGCCCCTTGGGAAGGTACTAGTGATACCCGAGCACCTGCATCGATGGGGACAGGAAAGTCAGAGCAGCCTTTACTTTATTGGGCGGGCACGGAGGGCAGAGCGAAATCAAACCGCAGAACATCAGCCTCCTCCAGCCAAGGGGTCAGCGGCACCCAGCAGGCACTGACACCTCATACATATTAATGCCATTGGCTCAGCAGTTTCTGAACGTTCTTGAGTTTCGGCTCTGCCCCAGCGCTTCCTGGGACAAGGAGCCAGGTTGAATTAAGGCACAACCCTCACGGTGTTGTAAAATGTTGAGTTTCACTCCATTATTATTTTCTTCTTCCCGCCCAAACCTCGAAGTTTGCGTTGATCTGGAGTTATTCCTGACCAGGGCTAGTCACGGTGTCCCTGTTGAGACGCATTCCAAGCAGCTGAGGTGACCCTCTGCTCCACATCAGCATCTCCTCACGTTGACCAAGTCTAATTCCAAAGGGAAAATGACACGAGGTCATTCTCCCAGTGGAGAACCAGCTTCCTTGGGCCGCGTGGTGTAGACCCAGCGACGTACGGACTTGAAGCGGCATTTCAGCTCTGCTGTTTTCTGCCTGCGAGCGTTGCCGATCTGGGCAAGTCACTTGGTTTTTTTAAGTCTCGGTTCAGCACCTCGAAGGTGTGGAAAATAATACCTGTATCAGTTTCCTATCACTCCTGTAACACAGTATCGCAAATGTGGGCGATTAAAACAACCCAAACTTATTATCTTATAGTTCTGGGGGGCCAGAGTCTGAAATGGGTCCCACTGGGCTAAAATCAAGGAGTCAGCAGGGCCGTGTTCCTTCTGGAGGCTGCAGTGGGGAATGCCTTGCCTTTTCCAGCTTCTAGAAGCAGCTCAAGTTCCTTGACGTGTGGCCTCTCCTCTGTCTTCAAAGCCAGCGATGACCGGTTGAGCGCTTCCCACACTGGGTCACTAATTTCTGCCTGCCACTTCCCTTTATAAGGGCCCTTGGGCCCACGTGGATCATCTAGGATAAGCTCTCTATTTTAAGATAAATTCATCAGCAATCTTGATTCCCCTTTGCCACATAAGGTAGTATGATCCAGGGATTAAGAAAAGGACATCCGAAGGGGCCATGATTCTATTGACCACAATATTTATCTCACGGCATGACCTAAGGTTGGCGTGGGGGCAAACGGCACTGCGCTCGCCATAGGCTTTCTCCAGAAGCTGGATACGCCGGGGCGCGTTAATGCCGGAAGCTGGAAAGCATGCACAGTCCTTCATCGTTCCTTCTACCTGCTCGTTCTAGTAAGGGCGGCTACCCCACGCTGCCCACCCAGCGTGCCAGGACAGAGCAATCATCCATCATGGTCCAGCCAACCTCCCTTTGCCTTCCTTTGCCTGGAATTAAGTGTGACAGCCACACTCATTGTCCAAGCTCACTTACTTTCCACCTGCCCACCAGCAGCGATGACACCAAGTAGGGCGCCCACAGGACAGACACATCAGACCACATGCCCATGAACCTTTCCTTTTGACATTTGGGAGGTAAACCCCAGGATCCCTCCCGGAGAAGACGACCCCCTCATACACTCTTGAAGCCACTAAGCCCGCCTCTCAGGAGACACGTTCAGTGGCCAGTCTCTTCTTGACCCAGTGGATGCGCAGGAAGCCTCCACGTGGACATGAGTGGCCGGGTTGTGCAACATTCCCAGTTCTCATTCACTCTGAGTCCCTCCCTACATCCTTGTCCTCTAAAGCCTGGACACTACCGAACAGACAGGACATCCTCATTTTCAGGTGGCCTTTCTGTTTGATACACACACCATTCACCAAGCTAACAGTCTGCGCAGCCCACATAACCAAAAGTCCCGCTAAATTGTCCAGGGAAGTCTCTGGAAATGAGTCAACTCTATAGCATCCAGTTATCATAGCTATACGACTTGAAGGGCATGAAAGAGAGGAGAAGTCTATGTAGTCTCCCATCAAAGGACCAAGTTAGGAGCCGCCGATGTCTCTTCAGCAGACAATGTGGTACAGGAACAAGAGTATGAGTTTGGACCAAGTCAACGTCGGGTCGAATCGTTACGTCACCATTTTAGAACCGTGTGACCTTGAGCTGGTTAAACTCTCTGGATCTCAGGGTCCTCACCTGGACATTCTCAAGAATACCTACTTTGCGGTATTATCCTCAGAAAGGAAAGAGAGAACACCTACCAAAGTTAGCACATCTGGTACCAAATTCTGCTCTCACTGCTTATGGCTGCTTCTCCAATGACCCCAGCACACGGTGGATTAAACAGCAACCATTTTATCGTATCTCACGTTCAAAGAGCAGGAGCTCAGGCCGGCCCTAGCCAGCAGACTTCCTCCGCCGCTCATGTTGTTGGCTGGTGTCCCTCAGCATTACTCAGCTGGTGACAGACTGGCCTCGAGGATGCACAACAGATTCACTGATAAACAGTCACGTCTCATCATTCACACTAGCTGTGTCCTATAAAACTGCCCTAAACCCTGAACTAGTGAATCCTGAGCCCCAGACCCTAGGGGAAATTCAAGGTTAGGTCCCTGAGAGCCTCCGCTCCCCAAATTTGTGTCAACTGATCCATATTTAACCTTGGTTTATGAGTGTTTCTGTTTAAAGACACTTTATTTGATATACGTTTCTTCAAAATAATTAGATTTGTTCCAATTATAATCTAGCAGTGATTCTCCATACAAAATCTTAAAACCCTGGCTGAGAAGGGTTTAACATCCTCCTGCCCCCGCGTAACGTGACCGTGAGTTTCTTTGGCCTTCCGCCTCACCACAGTGCTGTCCACCATGTTTCGTTTCTTTTTCTTAAATCAGCCACCATCTCCTGAATCCACGGATTTAGCTTCTTTTGCGTAGCATCCTCACACATATACACGCTCTGTTAGCACTTTCGGAAGTGGCCTCACATACAAATTGGCAAATTTCCCCTTTCTTTTCCGCAATGTACCATATTGTTGATTCATTAACTCTGAACTCGCGGCCAACAGCACCAGAACCCGCGGCTGAACAAAGCTTCTCCGACTCTCGTATTTTCTCCATAAGCACGTCACAGCCTTCCTGAGCATGGGAGTGCGAGACAGCTCTTCGGCACTACCCTTGAGGCCACTTGAAGCAGCGAACCCACCGACACACAGCACAAAAATGAGGGAAACATGGCACTAAGTGGACCTTGAAAAGGACCCTTGTCTACACTATGAGAGCGGAAATCAGAAAGACTTGCCCATCTTCTGCTGGGCACGTGCATGTTCGGAGACAAATTCTTTCGCCCCACCGCGCACATCCGTGAATGACCACGGAGGTGCTGCCAGCATTGATTTGGAGTTACAGATAAATTTTAGTGAGCAGGAAAATCCACAAACTCAGGGCCTTTGAATAACGAAGATCAACTCTGTCTGGTGTTTTTTGTGTGGTAGTGGCTGGAGGGCCACGAAATCTGTCCACCAGGGCGTCTGCAGGTGGCTCTCCAACACGGTGGCCTAAAGGTAGCTGGCCTTGATGTGTAGTGGCTGGCTTTCCCCAACGTGGGCGTCCTAAGAGAACAAGGAAGCAGTTTCCTGATCATTCCTGACCTAATTCTAGAAGCCACAAAGCGTCACTTCTGCCACATTCTGTTGGTTGCAGGAGAGCCCAGCTCCAAAGAGAGGAGAATCTTTGTAAAATACAGTCTGTTGTAAAACCGGAAGAAACAGCAGCTATTATCTGATGCAGAACAACAACAACAAAAGGTGTTTCAACCAAATGCCCCCAAGCTTAGAAGCAACTACTCAGAAGGATCGCCTTTATCATCTCCTCCTACCCCACAAGACTTTGACAGCTGGCAGGATCTCTGCCCTGGCTACATCTTCAAGGAAAAGATAGATTGGAGCTAAGGAGAATGGCAAGGAAGCCAGCCAGTCATACAATCCAGGATTTGGGAGAAAAAAATCTTAGAAGTCTTTAAACCCAATTCGGACCAGAGTCTGGTCCCAGCCAGGAGTAAGGAATTCACATCTGAACCGCCATGATCTAGAGCATTGGTTTACCGGGGAACAAGCATCTGGAAAGAGTGTTAAAACGTGGGCTCGGGCAGCCTTGACTTAAATACATGAATCCGTAGGTCTGTAGTGTTTTTAACAAACACTCCAAGTTATCTCGGCAGAGCCACTAGAACAGGTGCCCTTCTCCAACCCAGGAACCTGGAGGAAACAATCAGCCCCCCTACCATCAACTCAACTCGGCTCCTTCAGGAGCTATCAGAGATCATTGTGAGGCACTTGTAGACTCCCGGGTCTACTGAAATGGCTGTTGGGCCAGGCCCATTTCCCCAGCTGACATAAAGGCTCCGGGTCTCCCTGACTCTGCCATGGAGCTGGAGGGGATGATGCCACACGTTCCAGTGGGACAACGGAAATCGTCCCTGAGAGGCACCGCACTGCCAGCCACGTAATATGGTCAGCAGAATGATGCTCCCACCAATCCCCGTCCCCATACCTGGAACTCATGGATATGTCACCGCACTGGCAAGGGAATTAAGTTGCAGATGGAATTAAACAAGTCCTGCATTGTACAGTCACTAACTTTTCACGCTGAAAAAAAGACAACACAATGGATGATTGGCATAGAGTGGGGGTTCAGTACCTGGCAAAGAAAATGACGGGAGGGCTTCTTTACTTTGCCTTATTCTTATCTTCCAACACGTTAAACTAAGCATTCAATTTTGCGTTCGTAAAAGAATAGTTAATGCAAGAGAATTTTGCAGAAAGCATGCAGTAAGGCAATCGACACAGGCTTGAAGGGTTAACATGGAGCTTTTCTGTAAACATCAGTGACCTGTAGTCTGCTTTGCATTCATCCAGATTCTAGAATCACTTCCAGTCTTTATAATCAAAGGTGATAGAAACATATTCAAGCATACAAGAAATATTTACAACTCAAATCACAGGCAAAGGGCCGATCTCCCTACTACATAGCGAGATCCTAGAAAGTATTAAGAAAAAAGACCTTAAAGAACGAAACGGAAGCAAGGACAAACGACGTGAAGGATATGAATAGCTACTTGACGGAGAAGAAAATACAAAGGGCTGTTGACACAATTCAAATGCCCTGAGCCTCTCCCATAATGAGAGAAAAGCAAATCAAAAGTGTACGAGAACCCAAAGTTTAATAACACTGCCGGCAAAGTTCTCAGGGAGCAAGTGCCCTCATGCGCAGCCAAATGGAAATGGAAGTTTGTAGAGTCCCAATGGAGAGTCAGTGGACAGTATCTGTCAAAATAACAGGTCAGTCACTCACCCCACTGAGCCACCCAGGTGCCCCTAAACGCATTATTTAGTAATTAAAATTTTTAACGTTCCAAATTGCAAACAACAGACGTCTCTTGAAGAAGATAAGGAGTGTGACAGAAGGGTTAACAGCAAAATACCTTCCCCTCCTGTAAACACAAACAAGTAGCTTGTTACAGGAGAGATGCGGTCATTAAAGTTTAGAAGCACAGATCATGTTAGCTTTTTAAAAAAAATTTTTTTGTTTTAGTTTATTTTGAGAGAGACAGAGAGAGCGTGCTGGCCTAAGTGCGGGAGGGGCAGAGAGAAAGAGAGACAGTATCCCAAGCAGGGCTCCCAGCCGTCAGCGCAGAGCCTGATGCAGGGCTTGAGCTCAGGAACCGCGAGGCCATGACCTGAGCCCAGACCAACAGTCAGATGCTTAACTGACTGCGCCATCCAGGCGCCCAAGATCACGTCTGCTTTAAGTTCCGTTTCCAAGTAAAATATATTTCAGTTGTGATTTTGAGACATAATAGAAGTCTGCTTTTCCTGATTTTCCTCTTACAAAAGCATGTGTGAGTGTGTGCACACGCGTGCATGTGTGTGTGTGTGTGTGTGTGTGTGTGTGAGAGAGAGAGAGAGAGAGAGCACTTAACTAATGCCTGTAAGAGGACTGATTGCATTACTCTGTATTCATTTTTAAATATGTTAAGGACAAAATTCCATGACCTGTTTAGTAGAAAAAAACTTTCCATAAAAGGACCATGATTTCCCCTAAAATATGCATTCTTCCAAATGCTTCTAGTTGTACTTGGTTTTCAGCATAAGGAATCTTACACACAAAAAATAATTGTTTTAATTTGTTAACGTTTATTTATTTTTGAGAGAGAGAGAGAGAGAGAGAGAGAGAGCATGAAGGGGGAGGGGCAGAGAGAGAGAGAGGGAAACACAGAATCCGAAGCAGGTTCCAGGCCCTGAGCTGTCAGCACAGAGCCCGACGCGGGGCTCGAACTCAAGGAGTGTGAGATCATGACCTGAGCCGAAGTCAGACACTTAACCAACTGAGCCACCCAGGCGCCCCTACGAAAAACACAATTGTATTACAGTTAGATCAAAATGCGTTAAAGGGAGACATTCTTGGATTGTGTTCTGCATTGGTCCCTTAAGAAATTACCAGATTTGACATATTTTTAGAACAGAAGTCCATCACCAAATCGTGCCCTTTTAGTCACACAAACTTGCGTCCGACCACAGTCTTTCCTAATTCCTCGATTAAGAATTAGGTTCAAATCATTTATCGTCCACCTGGGATTAGGAATTAGGAATTAGGATCAAATCATTTATCATCCACCTGGGACACTTTTTGGAGCTGAAACGACACTCGGTAATTGTGCAGGGACAAAGACCTAACCCAGGCTGCCAACGCAAACAGAGACATTTTATCTGTTATGGAATTCATTATAAATGTAAACCGCAGAATATTTATAAGGCTGGTTTGGCTGCGATGAATCGCATCCCTCCAATTATGATACGAATTGCTTCCAAAGGGCGTAGGTTGAACTATTCCCTGTAAAAGCACATTGCACAGGCCTCAATCCGTTCACAAACCCCCTGCAAACTCTCTAGAGATCTATCCACAAAAGCACCCGACTTCGGTCAAAATGAAAGATGTGTCCACGATGATTAATGACCGCCCGGATAAGTGAGATGACGCCTTTCTAACGTGACTCTTCCTGTGGTTTGCTGGAATTTACTGTGGTGACATCACAAGGGTTGCAATCGCTTTTCAAAAGTGACCTTCTCCCACGTTCGTGTCGCTCCAGGATCAGAAAAGGAAAGTTCTCCCTGACTGCATCGCACCAATGCACTGGTGGTAAATTAAAATCCACATGTACCGGGTTAGAGTAAACATTAAGTCTTGCCTTTCTAATATCTGTTTTGACAGACACTATTTGGTAAAGAAA
Organism: Felis catus; assembly: GCF_018350175.1. Lineage (NCBI taxonomy): Eukaryota > Metazoa > Chordata > Mammalia > Carnivora > Felidae > Felis > Felis catus. The sequence goes on from NC_058375.1 coordinate 216,014,065, forward strand.
GAAAAACTGGCCATTTGACACAAGTAAAATGCAAAACAAATTTTCAAGAAATGACTCAGGAATCTCTGAAATCCTAATCTGCCTTTAAGCATTCCACAGCCTCGGAAATAATAAATGCTTGTGGGGGGACCTGAGTTAGCTCATTAGATCCGGGGACAGGCTGGGGACACTGCCGCCTTGCCGGGGAATACCCCCCGGGGGACCTTGGTTAGCACTCTGCCCAGCTGGTTGAACCACGTTCAGAGATTCTAAACTGATCTCAGGCCTCCTTTAGAATAGATTTCTCGAGATGTCCTCCCTCCCTCATTTGTTAAAAAGTTCAGACTAAATCACTCACCCGAGGGAGGTCTCGAGGTAACGCCACCTTCCGCCTTCTCGGGATGAAATTCGAGGAAGCGGCCAGACTTCCGCATCGCCCTTCGCGACGGACCCTTGTTCTGTTTGACCGTCTCGTAGACAACGCGCCCAGAGGGACCCAGGACGGTTTGCAGCTCTGATGCATTTTTCCTGGCCTGTGATCCTGCAGATAATGCTCTGCCTCTTCTGCCCAACAAGGGAAGTGTCTGTGCCCGGTGCACTGTGACTCTTGTCTCAATCTTTGGGTCACGTGGATTAGGAATTGGAAGCTCAGTGAATGGTGCCTCTGGTAGGCTCCGTCCCAAAGCCGCAAGAATTCGCCCCATTTTATGTGAGTAACTTTGCCTTTGCCAGCTTTACTTGGCCTTCTTTATAACAACAAAACAGAACAAATGACTACAGTCGGTTTCAGAGCCAAGGGGCCGGCAAGAGGATTGGTGCTGAAGCCTCTGGAACGTTTAGCCAAGGGCCAGCGATGTCTCCACCGGCGTTAAGTCACTATCGGCGGGCCTGACTTCACTCTGAAGTCACAGCCTGTGTGGTCGGGACGCTCTTTTCCAACACTAGGGCATGAAGAAACGTGGGATTTAGTTTAGACTAAAGCTGCTCTTTCTTTTTATTTTTTTATCATTATTATTATTTTGAGATAGCAAGAATGGGGGACGAGCATAGAGAGAGGGAGAGAGAATCCCAAGCAGGCTCCGCGCTGTCAGCACAGAGCCCGACGCGGGGCTTGAACTCACACACCGTGAGATCGTGACCCGAGCCAAAGTGGGACGCTTAACAGACTGAGCCACCCAGGCGCCTCGAAGTGCCGGTTTAAACCGGCCACGTTCTGCCCCTGCCGCGAGCCGGCGGGCGGGCGGGCCCCCACCTTCCTTAGCCCTGCTGCTTCTCAGGGAGATGGTCACACATTCGTCTCCACGACACTTTCAGAAACACGCTGGTTTCCTGCCTCTTAACGACCATCCACATGTCCGCTTCCAGAATTTTCTTTAACCCAAACTATTTCAAATCTATTGCCCGCACAAACCTCACGGCCTCCTATCCCAAATGGCATAAAGGGCCAGAGGAGAACTTGTGTGTCTTCTGAATCTGAAGCAACGTTGTCTGTGACGACGTTAGTCGTACGTCTCAGAAAATGCAAAAATGGTATTTGTCAGACACACTAAGGTGATTATTTCGGCCTTCCAAATAATAACACTTTATACACATATAATAGCTTCGCATCACAGTTGATCTATGTTTCAAAACCTCTGGGCCCTGTCTGAACACTCAGATATGGGACTTGGGACAAGGCAGGGAAAAAACAAAGTGTCTGGGTGTTGAGACGCTCCTGTGTTACTGCATTTTTTATCTCATTTAATTCACAACAGCCCAGAACTTGATATTATCATTTTCCTATTACAGATGAGGAAACTGAGGCTTAATGAAGTTCCATACCTTGCCTGTCCTTCCAGCTAGTGGAGTCCAGATTCGAACCATATTCGACTCCCTGTGAGCCCATGTCCCTGGGGTCAGGGATAAAGGACAGTCCCTTGAGACACAGAACCTTGAGCGGTAAACCAACTTCCTGCCAAATAATCTAGCATGTGGCCTAAACCAGAGTATTAGCTTTGTTTTTTTCTTTTTAATTTTTTTTAATTTCATTTATTTGAGAGAGAGAGAGTGGGGGAGGGGTAGAGAGAGACAGAGAATGCCAAGAATCCTGATGTGGGCCTCGAACTCAGGAACCAGGAGATGATCTGAGCCGAAACCAGGAGGCGGATGCTTAACTGATTGAACCACCAGGTGCCCCTAAACTGGAGTATTAAGTATTCAGACAGAAAAAGAATCATCCATGAAACAGTGGTAAAAGGCTATCTTCAGATATGACCTAAACCTGCTCCTCAAAGGACACCTGGGGGCCTTGGTGACCCTGTCATACCAATGGGACAGCTTGCGGCCGTCTGGCCAGGAGGCATCACAGCTTCAACATATATCCAGGGTAGGAAAGAAAGTCACGCCGGGGAAAGGGATGATCTCCGTAGGCTGAGCTGAACTGTGTCTTAGGACACAGTAAGGTCACACTGATCAGGGGAGGGTCCAAGACTCAGGAAAAACCAATGGTATTGGAAAAATCAGAGAGCAAGCTTAGAGGAAGCCGGACAGACCCCAGGGGAGCGGCAGGTGCCCAGCTGCTGGGCTGTTGGAACGAGGGGTGAAGTCACATGGCAGGGAGCCTCCATCCTGGGGCAGCCGGCATGCTCAGCATTGCCTTGGAAACTCAGCAGGGAAAAGGCCCCGGCCACTGGCCTCACCCCCCCGCCCCCCCCAGCTGCCCAGCTCTGAGGAAGCACGCGCGACAAGAATCCTCAGGACAGATGCGGGAAGGCTCTGGAAGCCAGCGGCAAATGCGTCCAAAGCCAGTCCGCTGGGCAATCAGAAAAGAAATAGAAATTTCTTATAACCAAAAAAAAAAAAAACCCGGCTACACATCTTCCCCAACTTGTGAAGGGATTATGTGCCGCTAAACCCGTCCGCAGTGGAAAATACCACAAATCGAAAATGCGTTTAATACATCCAGCCCACCAGACCTCAGAGCTTAGCCTAGCTGACCCCGAACGTGCTCGGAACACTTACAATTTGCCTACAGTTGCCCCAAATCATCTGACACAAAGCCTGTTTGATAATGAAAGTGCTGATATGTCATGTGAGGCACTGAATACTGTGCTAGAAGTGACAGAACAGCTGTGTGGGCACAGAGCGGTTGTCAGGGCATGGGTTGTTGACTCTGGTCATCGCTGGCTGACTGGGAGCCACGGCCGGCCAGCATCACGAGAGAGGCTCAGGTCGCACGTCGCCGGCCCGGGGAAAAGACCCAAATTCCGGATTCCGAGCACGGTTTCTCCTGAACGCCTGTCACTTTCACGCCCTTGTAAAGTCCTAAAGCCGGAAGTTGAACCATCGTACTCTGGGGACCATCCGTAGAAGTCTAAGAATCAAAAATTGGAGTCTTCTCCTTTGGAAAACATGTCACCTACAGCGCCTTTGTTTCTCAGCTGGTGCCCAGCTCAGCCACAAAACACAGCAGGTGTCTCCCGCTTGGACAGAACGGGCAGGACGGAGTGGATTCCAGGTGGAAAGAAGATGAACAGAGGTGGAAACGTTGGAAAACACAGTGGGTGTTTGGGTGATATTGAGCCAAACGGCGTTTCAGGCATGGGCTGCGTCCCGGAGGAAGGGGACTGCAGAGTGGGGCTCGGGTGGGTTCTGCAGGTGCCTTCTCAGCTGTCACCTCCTCCAGCCGGCCTCGAGGCTGAATCCCAGGCCAGATGAGCCAAATGGGATTCTTTCGCAGTGCCCAGGAACCTTGGAAAGGAGTAGGGAGGGCGTGTCCACCGGATGCTTCCAGAGACGATTTCTGGACAGCGTGATGCAAACCTTCGGCATGTCCACATGTGTCGTTGAGCTCAACATACCAGCAAGCATGTTTCTGAGATGCTTGGAAAGGAAGACCTCTTCCCTGTGTTGCTTGAAAGGAAAAGTCTGGACTTCTCTCTCTGCGGACGCAGAAGCATTATTTTCTACATTTTGCTACGTTTTTCTCTGTTCCGGTGTTTATGTGGCTTATTTACTAATATTTATTTTATTAGTAAGAGGTGCTTTTAAATTTGCCCTCGTGAAGAAGTGGAATTGAGAGCTTCTTTCCTCTACATGTCCAGTGTTGAGCTGTCCTCTGCCTTGCCTGTCCAAACGCACCACTTTTGTTCTCTAGACGGTTGTTTCCAAATGACTTTCGCTCAAAATTCTAAGGACGCCACTCCATGGCTTTCTGGATTTTTGACTCAGTGAAGTCAAGAGCCATGCTGATTTCTCACTCTTTGGGGGTTTTCCGATTTGTTTTTGTTTTCATTGCTGCCTTTTTTTTTCTGTTTGTTAAGAGTCCCTTCTTTACATCTGAAATAAGACAATATCCAGATGTTGGACTCTTTTCATGAATTTTGCTTTAATTTTAATGAGCCTCTTCAATCTGAAGGACCAATTTTCTTTAACTCAAGAAAATTCCTACTTGTTTACGGCTTCTTTTCCATTTGCTCTCTACTTTCTGACCTGCACATGAGGTCCCCCTGAACTGTCCTCTGTCCTTTGTTTGTGCCCATCACTTTCCTTCCTCATGTTTTTCATGTCCTTGACCTTCATTCTTAGGTACAAGGAGAATTTCTCATGTACAGTATCTACTTAACTGATCCAGTTATCTACTGCATAGAATCTGTTACTGCTTCCATTTAGGATTTTAAATTCCACTACTGTGTTTTTCATCTCCGCGCTTTCTTGCCTGATCCCACCAGTCTTCCTCTAGGATGGCCTGCTCAACTTTCACAGGTTGAATCTCTTCCTGAATGTTCTAAGGAACGCACACTAGCAAACTTGCAACCTTTTCTCCTATTCCTTACAGAACACCATTTCATTGGAAAACATCTGTTCTGGTTTCTTTTGAAGCATGTTTTTGTATTTGCACTGGTTAGTGACTTTTTTTCTATAATATCACTTTATAAGGCTGTTCATTTTTTGTCTGCCTCTGTTAATGCTTACAAACTGTTTGTTTATTATCAGGAATCAACATGAATTCTGACATATATTGTTCAAATCCCTCCAAATGCCTTGGACTCAATGAAATTGAAAAACATTTATAGAGATTTAGCCAGCCAGATCAGGTAGGCAGCACTGTAGAAGGAAGAAACCTGAATCAGCACTGTGGCAACCCAGAGCATCATCTCTGTACCAGAGAGGCTCTTCCCAGCAATGAACACTAGATTTATGCTTCAAAAATATCCAAAATAGCTTGACTTAATCTAAACATATCTTGAGTTATAAAAGCAAATTAAAAAATAGTACAGTTGTCCATCACATCAACACACTAAAAAAAGAAAAATCACGTGATCATGCTAACAGATCGGAAAAAGCATTTGACAAAATCCAACTTACGTTCATGGTAAAATTTTTCAGTAAAATAGGAATGGAGGGGAACTTTCTCAACTCTATAAGGAATAGTCGTAAAAAACTGACAGCTAACATCACACTAAATGGTGAGAGACTACAAACTTTTCAACTAAGATCGAGTACAAGGCTTGTCGCCTCTCCCCACTCCTTTTCAACACTGTATTAGAAATCTTCGCTAATGCAATAAGGCAAGAAAAGGAAATAAGAGGTAGACTGATTGGGAAGGAAAACATAAAAACTGTCTTTGTAGATGACCTAATTATCTATGTAGAAAATCCAAAAGAACCGACCAAAAAACTCCTGGAACTAAGCATAAGCAATTATAGCAAAGTTGCAGGGTACATGGAGAAGTAATAATTATAGTATACAAAACTATACTGTTGTATTATAAAGGGATAATACCGTACAGAGTATTTTGTAACTTGCTTTTTTCACTTAATGGCATACCTTAGACACCTTTCCACTTCAGCGCATGTAGGTCTCCTTCCCTTTTCATAGGTGTCTAGCATTCCATTACATGATATCAAATTCATTCACCCAGCATTGTACCGATGACCGTTAAGTTGCTTCAGGATTCATCGGTTAGTTGATTGGTTGGTTTTTGCTTGCAGTATGATTTCATAGCCCCCCTTATTACTTAAGTTTTCCTTTAAATCTTTTCAAAACACAAAGGCATTTACAAAAATGTGTCTATTAATGTAAAGAAAAATTTTCGAATAACGCCGGTAACAACGATTACCTCTGAGACGTGAGATCGGAGAGGTGGGTCACGTGGCAGAAACGTGCTAACATACTTCCTTTTATATCCTCTTCTACCATCAGAGTTCTTACAAATGAATGTAATGCTTTTCTAATTTTCATTCAAACGGTAAATCAATAAGGCTCCAATAACAGTTGCACAAATTGTTCTTCTTCTGTAGGGCTACGTCTCAAGGGAAGTATCCAGAAGTTAGCTTACAGGGCTAAATGGTATGCTCTTGAAAGTGTTGTGCCGACTCTCATGTTCCGGAGGGATTCCAGAGGTTCAGCATTCTGGGTTCCCACCAGCAGGAAAAAAAAAGTGGAAGTTTCACCCGTGCATCTAGTGCAGAGGATTTGGTCTTAAAATCCATCAGAAACGATCGATGGAAACGCTGAAGCAGGTGCTGTGTGATACAGCTGCTTTCTTGTCTGGTTGCGGATCTGGATCAAAACCCTGAGGGGAGCGCCAGTGACCGTCTCTTCTCAGGAAAGCTCGGAGAGGTAGCTGGGGCGCGAAAGGGTGGCGGAATGGTCAGGTAACTGACGAGTGGAGCTAGGGCTTTGTCCAGACAGGGTTCCCACCTGTTTCTTAGAGATCCTTAGTTCTACCCTTTCTGTTGCTGGCTTCTCTTGAGATCACAAGGCACCTTCCACAGCAGCCAGGGCTTCGGCTACTTAGCTCAAATACGCAGGGAGGAAAATAAGTTGCTGAGCTTTTTGGCTGACGGGGCCACCTCTGAGCCAATCGCTGCGGCCAGGTGACTGACATGCCGACCAGCTGCGGTCAGCAGTTGTTAAGAATCAATCACACTCGCAGGAGGAGAAACAGGTAACTGTAATTAGCTGAGATCGATCAAGACAGGGCCCTGCCACCCTGGAGGGGCTCCCTCCCCGCCCGAACCAAGCTGTGCCACTGCACAGCGACAGAGGTGGCCGGGCATGGTGGCGGGAAACCCACTCCGTGTAGCACATCGGTATTTTCCGTGAATGGAAATGAGAAAAAGAACAACATGTACTGAGCCTATATTACATGCTAGGCCATGAATGGGGCCTTTATTATTGAATCTAAGCCTCATGACAATCCTTTGAGATAGGCTGTGACTCTTATTGCACAGATAAGAAAACTTTGGCTCAGAGAGTTTGAGTCATTTGCCTAAGGTCACACAGCTAATATGCATCAAAGCTTATCTCACTGATTTCATATGCTGCTTGGCACAGCTTGCTAATAACCTTGAAGTGCGTCCAAGTTCAGCAAGATAAATACATTTTAGATCTTATTCCTTTGAGGTCTTTTTTTTTGTTATTGTTATTTAAAAGTCATGTGGAGTTATTTGGAATATATATATATATATATATATATTTAAGTCTAAAGTCAGAAGGAAAGATTTGTTTTGTTTTTTCCAATTAAGCATCTTCTAGCAGTCGAAGTATTTGGTTTGCGTTATCAGATTCTGGCCTAGGACCAGATGATACGAATGAATCACAGCTAGTGTGCTATGAATATGCGCCTTGTAGAGCTATTATGCAGCACCCAGGTGCGCTGCACTTTACAATATGAAATCAAATCTCTGCCCTTGTCTCGGGTGAGCAATTATGACATCACGAACTGGGCGCTTGGATGCAGTTCAAAGAGCCGAGGGCACGTTACGAAACCCAGGAGAAGCACACGCTAGAATTCCAGAGAGGTCACACAATCGCCCCCAGGCTTGCAAAGCTGCTGATAGCAACTCTCGGCGGGACCTGGTGGAGAAAAGCGACGAGTGCACATTTGTGCCTTTTCCCGGAGAGAACAAGCGTCGTCGAGAACTGTGTAGCTTCGGCTAGAGTCTCCCAGAAAACCTGTTCCCCAAGGACTTCATGGGAGAAGAAAGCCCACATTCCCTGCAAATCTGGGGCTCCCTGACCCATCACCAGCATGTGAGATCGGACCAAGAGTATCTGATGGAAGTTCTGGGTGCGGGGAGGGAAATCACGCGGGGGCGAGTGGGGGGGGTGGAGGCGGGCGCCTGGGTACGTGCACCGACATACACACCCCTGTGTGGATGGTCGTCTCTGCCCACGTAGGGGAACATTCCTGTGCAGCAACAGGGGGGAAGCAGCCAGAGAAGGAAGGGTTATACAGCCTCAATTCTCTGTGCCCAGGAAGAACTACAGTTAGGAGCTGTTGCCTATGAAGGAGGAGTTATTCCACAGATCTGCACATCTAAGCAACAAAGAAACAAAGACCAAAAACAAAAACAAAACCAAAAAAAGATGTGAAGCCCTAATATTTCCTTAGGATCCATTTCTCTCTCTCTTTTTAAAGTTTGCATTTGTTTTGGGGAGAGAAAGAGAGCAAGCAGGGGAGGGGCAGAGAGAGAGGAGAGAGAGAATCCCAAGCAGGCTCCGTGCTGTGAGCACAGAGCCCGACGTGGGGCTTGACCCATGGTCATTTGTGTTTCTGACTGCGATTGACTCCTTCCTGCTTTTTAAGCAAGTTCCGCATCTAATGGAAAGTTTGCCTTATGGGGTCATCTCTGTCTCCCTCCCCGAATCCAGCCAGAGATACAGGAAGATTATCACTTACCTTTTATGCCCTTTGAGTCTCCCTGAACTCCCCTTGCAGCCTGGGTCCCCGGGATTCTGGGAATTCTGGGCGTGTGGGGCATCACAAAAGCTGCATGTGCATGGGGACAGATGCACCTCCTCTGAGCACACGTGTGCTCCATTGTCCCACTGGGTTTTGCTTACAAAACACAAGTTCAAACCACTAATTCGAAGGAGCAAATAATTTAATAATTACTAATCATTATTAATTTCAAGTTAATAATTTCAAGTAGCAAAGTATCAAACCAAGCACAGGGAATCTCGGAGCACAGGGGTCACCTGTCCACAAAGCTGGCCCTGCTCCTGGTAACAAACATCACAGTAAGTGGTTTGGCCAATCAGATTGTCTCTGTCGGGAATTTAAACACAGGTGTAACAAGGAGAGAGGCATCAGTCACCTTGAACCTGGAGGAGGAGCAGAGGAAGGAAATACCTGAGCCACAGAGGAAGCACCGTGACGACTATTCATAAACTTCTGGTCCTGAGGTATCCGGAATTTTCCTTAGCTTCCCGTTTCTATCTCTGCGTGCTCTGCGCTCCATACAGTTTCTGCGTTTTGCACAAGGTCCGGATGTGTGGCTCAAGTTTTGCTTATTACCACACTTGTCCTCGTGATCCGTCTGTCATTATCCAGCATAATGTGAATAATTATTTGTGTCGTGCAGCCAGGAGCTCCATAAACACTTAACGTAAATGGTTGCTATTGGTATTCTAATTTTTTCGCAAGAGGACGAGAGACAGCTGGATTTAGATAAAGGAGCCCCAAGAAGGAATGTGTCAATGTCCCTAGCCCGCGAGCTGAGATGGTACCTGTTCAAATAGCAACTTCCTTTGTTAGACAAACAAATGAAACGGTGCCTGTAGTTACCGGATTATTCAACTGACTCCCTCTCTTTCACTTTCATATATATTCATATACATATATATGTGTGTGTGTGTGTGTGTGTGTGTGTGTGTGTATACACATACATATACACAAAATCACAAACAACCTGAACGTCCAACAGTATACGATTAGCTAAATAGATTATGTCATTTGGATGATAATTTCTTCGGGCAACAAAAAGCATGTTTCTTTTTAAAAAAATATTTAGCGGATGGGGCGCCTGGGTGGCGCAGTCGGTTAAGCATCCGACTTCAACCAGGTCACGATCTCGCAGTCCGTGAGTTCGAGCCCCGCGTCAGGCTCTGGGCTGATGGCTCGGAGCCTGGAGCCTGTTTCCGATTCTGTGTCTCCCTCTCTCTCTGCCCCTCCCCCGTTCATGCTCTGTCTCTCTCTGTCCCAAAAATAAATAAACGTTGAAAAAAAAAATTAAAAAAAAATAAAATAAAATAAAATAAAAATATTTAGCGGCATACCTGTGAAGATGGTCATAATATAACTAGAAAAGCAGAATAAACATGTGTGCGTACCTTAACATTGAGAAGGGTGCTCTGAAAGTAAAATATTTGTTTATTTATTTATACGAATAGAACAAAAAACTATAAAGCTACAAGCTATTTGTCTCTGGACTGAAAGATTCATAGTTGTTTTTTTTTTCTATTTTCCATTTTGAAACTTTTAATTTTTAGGTCTATTGGAGGAGATGATATAAAATTAGTAAATTGCTCCAAGAAATCAAATCAGTTCCGACCACTGTCATGCCACACTCAATAAATAACGTTATAATTATGATTTGACCTCTCATGCAGTTAAGTAGAATGATTAAGACGATGTGTCTCTGAAGTCAAAGAGCCCTTGGCTCAAACTCTAGGTCTGTCACTTTCTAGCTCTTTGACCTTGAGCAAGAAAACTTAATCAGCCTGTTTCCTTATCTGTTAGATGGAGTTTTTAATAAATAACCACTTTTAGGACGGTACTGCTTTTTTTTAAGTTTATGTAGTAATTTTGAGAGAGAAGGAGAGAGCACGAGTGGGGAAGGGGCAGAGAGAGAAAGGGAGAGAGAATCCCAAGCAGGCTCCGCACTATGCCGTTAGCACAGACCCTTGCACGGGACACAAACCCCCGAACCATGAGATCAGGACCTGAGCGGAAATCAAGAGTCAGGCACGTAACCGACTGAGCCTCAGGGTGGTATTTCTTATAAGAAGTAAATGAGATGATTCATCCCCTTCCTCTTTTCATCCCTTGTTCATTGTGTATCTGAGTGACTAGGGTCGTGGCTGGCACATAGTTGCTGCTTTATAAATAAATATTCAGTGAGTGAGTGGACACATACAAATTCACATGCACGCTGTGTGAAGGTAATGAGAATCACAACAAAATCAGGGCAGTGTAATTTTATTTTATTTGCCACCTTTTTTTTTTTTTTTTGCTGATATTTTGTGTGACCTGTGTTATGTAAAAATAAATATCAACTTCAGCTTCCTTTTTAAAGTTTTTTTTTTTTAATGTTTGTTCATTTATTTTGTGAGAGAAAGTGTTCAAGCAGGGGAGGGGCAGAGAGAAAAGGAGAGAGAGAATCCCAAACAGGATCCACACTGCCAGCTCAGAGCCTGATGCGGGGCTCGAACTCAAAAACTGTGAGATCACGATCTGAGCCGAAATCAAGAGTCAGACGCTCTTGAGCTCTTGAGTGAGCCACCCAGACCCCAACTTCAGCTTCCTTTTCTTAAAAAAATCGTAATGTTGTTTTATGTTTTGTCTATAATCTTTCGGTTGAGGGTCCGAGGTGACATTATAACTGATGATACCTCCATTTTACTCTTTCTAATTAAATTTGTTTATTTAATATTTAGTAAGTAACTGATTCACTGGGTTCAAAACTTTAAATGGTTTAAAAATGGTAAAGAGGCAATATCTCCTTTCTTCTCCTGTTTTGGTCTTTCCTCTTCCTATCATTCTCTCCAAACAGATAACCAGTTGTCAATCTCTTAGGTGCTTTTCCGGAGATTTTTAGATCTATTGTCATTTAAGTTTTGGTCCCCCCCAAAATACATCCAAGCCTAATACCCAGTACCTATGAATGTGACCCTATCTGGAAATAAGGTCTTTGCGGGTGTAATTAAGTTAAGGATCTAAAAGGAGACCTTCCTGGAGTTAGAGTGGCCCTTATGTCCAAAGACAGGTGTCCTTCCAAGAGAACAGAAAGGTGGAGGAAGATTTGAGCTACCAAAGCACCATGTGACGACACAGGCAGAGATCGAGGGGATAGTAGTTTTTACTTCTAACCTCCAGAACCGTAAAAGAATAAATTTCTCGGGGAACCTGGGCGACTCAGTCGGATGAGCGTCGGACTTCGGCTCAGGGCATGATCTCACGGTTTGTGAGTTCGAGCCCCATATCAGGCTCTGTGCTGATGGCTCAGATTCTGTGTCTCCCTCTCTCTCTGCCCTCCCCTACTCGCACTTTGTCTGTCTGTCTCTCCCTCTCTCAAAAAAATGAATAAACATTAAAAAAGAATGAATTTGTTTTTAAGCCACCCAGACTTTGGTAATTTGTTACGGCAGCCCAAGGAAACGAATGTAACACGTAAGCAATGTAAGAGCATCCATTAACTTGTATTCACCATGTAACAGTCGTTCTTAGAGTTTCCATGTGTTATCTATACTGTTGTTCCCCAAAGTCAAAACCCTGAACAGTTTTTAAACCATAGGAAAGTTGGGCGAGAAAATGTTTTCTACTCTCTGACAAAGCTGGGGCTTAATTAGATGTTTCTTGAGCTGTCGCCTCCAGGAATTTCACAATACATAATTTAACCTTCTTTACCGTATGAAATATTCTATTAGAACAAACAAGATCAGGGCTCTTATATTCAGTTCATCTTACCCAGAAGGCAGGCATTAACCCTTCTGTCTAGAGAGAGTGGGAACGGGATGGAAGGCGGATCCGGGGGGCACTGGGGCGGTCAGCTCCCTGAGGAGCTCCGGGGGCGGGCAGAGGGGGCTTGGGAGGGCCGTTATTTACAAACAGAAGCACTTCAACATTTAGCAGCGTGCTGGTGCATGGAACAGCCGCCTACAGTTCCCGTGGGATTAGTATGAGCACGCATCGCCAGATCCTTCCACCCCCCTCACCCTGTCTGACTCTACAGTAGTGCTCTAAGGTCACCTGCTCTCCCCATTTCACAGATGCAACCACTGAGGCGTCCAGGATATAAAATGGCTTTTGCACCGGGGTGGAGCCAATAGTAAGCTGTATACCTGCTTGCACCCATATTTTGGGATTCCAAATTCATTCCTTCGTCCTGGTAAACAACAGCTGCTTTTTCAAGGACAGCAAATCCGCCCTGCTCAGGCGCACGACTCTGTGCACCCCATTTGAGACGAGAGAGGCAAACGGAGCCGGCCCGGGGCGCGAGGCCCAGAAGAGAAGTTGGCGTCAAGGGTGCCGCGGGGGCTTTCGTGAGGACCGGCTTTCCAAATGAAGCACTCTCAAGGCTGTGCCCTTGACCCTGACATCACGATGGGGGTGGGCTAGGTGGGCGGACGGACCTCCTCAGTGAATTACCGGAGAGGAGTCCCCATCAGAGCGAGAAAACGTGCCCACTTTGCCCAAGACGTAGCAGAACGTGGTAACTCAAAACGCCAAACGAAACATTTCAAAGGGAGCTGGCGTTAATACGCAGGTGCTATCCAACAGGGATTGTGTTATGGGAGAAGGGCACCTCGTTGCATTGCTAACAAAGCACCCAGCTTCCCTCCAGCAGGGGAAACCGCAAGGCCGGCCCGACCCAAGGCCTCCAAGGGAGGTGGGTCTCGTGTTCTCGGGCTGCTGCGTGCTGATGAGGGTATCTCTGACGGTCAGCTCGAAAGATAAGCAGTTGGTCCGGCAGTCTTGTCTGAGAAACGCCGGGCCGTGGCTGAGGTCGGCATCCCTTTCTACAGGCTTGCGGACCGAGGAAATGAAGCATCTCTCTCTTTCTAAAACTCCTGTGGGCCCAGCAGTTGCCAGAATTGAAGCAGGATGTGTGCTGGGTGCGCAGTTTTACATGCTGTATTTGCATATTTTATTCCTGTTTGAAGGTTGAATAACGGAGGCAGGTTCTGAGCAGTCGAAACTCTACATAAATCATCAGCCAGGCTGTGCTCAGGTGAACCTTGTCCCACTTTTGCTTCCGCTGGTCTCCAAGAATGAACCCCAGGCGGACGCCTCTGAGGATGGAGATCCGGGGGCTCAGAGGGGTCCGGGGGAGGCCGATGTTTTTCCCGACGGCCAAGGAGCGTGTGGTCTGTGGAACGTCAAACAGCGCAGGAGGCCGGCCTTGCCCTGCTTAACCCGAGCGAGGGCTGAAGGCCGCCCCGTGCTGGCAAACGCTGCCAGTCCTTGTCACTAGGGGTGACACTAGGGGTCTAGATGATCTCCGCAGAACACACGACAAAACTGGGAGATACCTTCGTGACAACGGCTCAGGAAAAGATGTATTCGGGCCCACCATTAATGACCTACCTGATGTTCTATGGTGTGTTTAGGATGAGAGATAAAGGGAAGAGAGTCTCCACCCAAAATATAGTAAATTGACTACATGTTATCAAAACTAATAAGAAAGGTGGGGCGCCTGGGGGGGCTCCTTCGGTTGAGCTTTGGACTTCGGCTCAGGTCATGATCTCGCGGTTCGTGAGTTCGAGCCCCGCGTCAGGCTCTCTGCTGACAGCTCGGAGCCTGGAACCTGCTTTGCATTCTGTGTCTCCCTCTCTCTCTGCCCCTCCCCTGTCCCACTCTCTTTCTCTCTCAAAAATAAACATTAAAACTTATTTTTAAAAAAAAGCTGGTAAGAAAGGTTTAGTAAGCTGTTGGGCCCAAAATTAACATGAAAGCATCCACGGTGGAAATGATATGAAATCCAGGATTTACTCTACAATCGTTGGGCAGGGAGGGGGCGGGGGATTTGGTGAGACAGAGAGGAAGTGAGTTAGTAATTGTTGAGGCTTAGGTTTCAGTCCATTAGGGTTTCTTTTTCTATCAAGTTGTAAATGCTTCTGAAACTTCCCACGGTAGAAAAAAGAATTTAATATTTTATTTACAAAGCCCATCAGACACATTAAATTAAACCTTCCAAGAATTGTGATGCACCTATAAAGAGAAATCTGTCTATAAAGAGACAGACACAATATACCTGGATGGGAATTTTTGCTATCGTAACGACATCGACGTTCACCCTAATTAATCTATTAACTCAATATAGTCCCAGGCAAAATTCCGACAGGCATTTATTGGAACTTGATTCTTAAGTTCATATGAAGAAAACATATAGGAAAAGCAATACAATTAAAAAAAAAAAGCATTGCACTGCTTCTCGTCAAATTATTTCAACTATTTTTTTTGCTTCGGAACATTCCTAATTCTTCTAGAATGGAAAGTTCTTAAGGCAACTTCAGATCAAAGAACTGATCTTCTATCAAAGTTTTCAAATCGTTTCTTATCCCTGTGACTCTGGAAGCCCTCGATCGTGTTATGGATGTGGCCGTCAGGAACAGCCCAGGTTGCGCGCCGGGGGGTCTCCTTGCAGCCAGAACATTCTCAGCCCTCCCAGAGGGGAGGAGGAGCAGTGGGGCCAGAGGTGGCACAGACCAGAGAAGGTAAAGCCTGGGGGAGGGCGGTGGATTCCTGTCTCCCGGCAACAGCCAGGGAGGGCGCCGGAGGATGAACCGGGCTGAAGAAATGATGTGGTCGAAGGCTGGCGAAAGCAGTCCGTGCCTAGTGGTGCCGCCATACAGGTCCCAGGCGTGTAGAGAAGTCACCCTGGGTGTCACAGCATGAGTGTCATGGGACAGAGCACTGGGAGTGTGAATGCAGTTACCTGCATCTTTGTCCACCATCAGCCAGCTGTCAGTCACTGTCACAGCAGAATTTCACCCCTTGATGGAAGACGGGGCATTGCCAAGTGCATGTAAGAACCATCAGTGCCATTCCAGGGGCGCCTGGGGTGGGGGGGGTCAGTCGGTTAAGCGTCCGACTTCGGCTCAGGTCACGATCTCGCGGTTCATGAGTTCGAGCCCCGCGTCGGGCTCTGTGCTGACGGCTCGGAGCCCGGAACCTGCTTCGGATTCTGTGTCTCCCTCTCTCTCTGCCCCTCCCCCGCTCCCACTCTGTGTCTCCCCAAAAATAAAAACATTCAAAAGAATTTTTTCTAATTTAAAGAAAGAAAAAGAGAACCATCAGTAGCATTCTAGAAGAGCCCTTTCCATAGTCCGCTTGGAAAGAGAGGCGCACAACCAGTATGTATCAAAGTAATTACCTGGAGGCGTTGTTTTTCAAGAAACAATAAAAATTATATAAAAACAGGGGCTGCCGAGACAGGGCCTTGTAATGATGATGATACGTACAGGGCTTTAGCTTCTTGAATTGCAAGTCTGTGACCCACAGAAGTGGGTGTGAGTAGAGCCGGTACAGTTGTTTGCCAAGAAAATGTCACGCTAAATATAATTATTTTCTCAATACCCTCTTCCCGTCTCCAGTGCACAATAAGATGGAAATCACCAGGTATCTTTGGAAATCATCTCTGAGTTGGAAACATTTGGGTATTACAGAAAATTGAAAAATTTACTGGGGGGAACAATTACCCTACTTTTCATATATTGCGCAGCCGGGACAAGAACCTACAAATAAAAGAAGGCTTCTTCTTATGCAGCCATTAAAAAAAAAAAACCACAAAACAAAAAACTCTGGCATCAGCATAGCAGAAACCAGTGTGTTTTGAAGGGCAAAAAAATACGAATTGGAAAGAATTTTGCTATTGCCCAACACATACCGGCCCCAACTGACATCATTTATTTTCTCAACTTTGGGGCTATTCCGTGGCTGAGCGATAATCCCCTGCACAACTGTGGTCAAGCACAAGTGTGGCTTCTAGGCACTGAGAGCGATCGGAGGCAGGTACAGCCTCTGGAATGAAGGGCGATACTGCATTCCAAGCCCATTATCAGTCCCTTTGAACTCATCTCTAGCTATACACCACATGTCTTTGCAAATGGAACGGGTGACTAAGACATGTAATAGGCGTTGTAAATATGTATAAACACGAACCATCTTGAATGTCAAATATTCTAATAAAACAAAAGCAGATATGTTTTCCTCATTACCCACTCAAATACATTCTAGTCCTTTTGTTTGATAATGAACTTCTTACTCTATGCTGGCTCATTCCGCTTCTTGGACTGTTTCTCACTTCTCCTTTTATTTTAAAAATTTTTTGAGAGAGAGGTGGGGGGGAGGGGGGCAGAGAGAGGGGGACGGAGGATCTGAAGTGGAATCTGCGCGGACAGCAGCGAGCCCGATGTGTGGCTTGAACTCAGGAACCACGAGATCGTGACGTGAGCCAAAGTCTGACGCTCAACCGACTGAGCCACCCAGGTGTCCCTCTTATTTCTCCTTCTGGAAAGACCCGATGAGAGTCTTCAGTCGGAGGCGGCTGGAGGCAGAGGCAGCCATGAAGACAGAAGGCACATACATACAAATGTCTTCTTTCCAGGTGACGTTTCGTCATGACTTCTGGGTCTCCAGCCGTTGTGACAGGGGCCCCGGTAACCCAGAAGGCCCACAGGCTATGCCCTACACCGTAGCTGGCCTTGTACCCCATCTGGAACCCCATCACTGATGCTTGAAAGTCTGAGATCTTGAGATGAATAATGATTAACCAAGACTAAATGTTTGGAGTTCTCCTTGCTGGAACAGCTCGGGCGGAACCCGTAAGAGAGGTCACGGGACATGGTACCCCCCGTGAGGGGAGCAGCTGGCATTCACACAGGGAAACTCGGAGGGGCTGGGGGTTCAGACACCACTGATGGAGAGGGGCTATAAACAATCCGTGCCTTTCACGTTTTCTCTCTAGCTGCTCCGAGTGGTAACACCTAACGGCTCAGCAGGACCATCTGTATCATGGCCGCTAGGAGCCCGGGGAGAGCTCTCACTTATTAACCACTGACTCATATTATTAACTGTCCCCAGGTGACCAAGGAGGCAAACAAGGACGAGAAGTTTGGGGCACTTACTGGAAGTCACTTAGAGGTAGAAAGAGGAAAAGCTATAATACAGGGCGGCGGGTGGGCGGGGTCCAGCAGGTTCACTGCTCTGCGCCTCCCCTGCGCTTAGTAGGTGCTCTGGAAACCGCACTGAGCAGGTTGCAGTCAGTAGGAAAGAAGCATTGCCCCTGGGCCGGGCTGCACGGAGTCGCAGCCGAGGAAACCAAAACACGAAAGGAATTCATGTCTTCGCTCTGTGTCTCAAAAATGCCAAAGGGAAAATCGACAAGCACTGAGAGGCAAACCTTCTTTGACATCCTTTTCCTTCTCGACTATTCCTCGTCTTGCGCCAACAGCGGCCCGCTGCTTCCAGAACTGACATTCTGCGCTTCAAATCTGCCCCTGGAGAAGCCCACCCTGAAATCCAGCCCTAATGACTCCCAACCTTTCCTTCCCCCTGCCCTTTTACCAGAACGTGTAGATTCTCTTCCTGCTAGACACGCTTTCTCTTTCCAAATCTTCACTACTGGGGGCGTCTGGGTGGCTCAGTCGGTGAAGCATCCGACATCGGCTCAGGTCACGATCTCGCGGTTCGTGAGTTCGAGCCCCGCGTCGGGCTCTGTGCTGACGGCTCGGAGCCTGGAGCCTGCTTCGGATTCTGTGTCTTCCTCTCTCTCTGCCCCTCCCTTGCTCATGCTCTGTCCGTCTCTGTCTCTCAAAAACAAATAAATGTTAACAAAAAAAATTTAACAGAATCTTCACTACCTTCCCAAGGGTCCAGGCTGTGAACCCATAGGCACACACACGCGCGGGCACACACAGTCACCAAGTTGGAAAGAAGGAAGCAGTGTGTTCAGCAAGAATTTCCCCACGCAGAATGCTGGGCATCAGATTGTGTGCCCTGACTTGATGACGTTATTTTGACCCAGGTCAACCCCCCCCCTTTGGCTCCCTGCCCTGAGGGCCACCATCAAGGGGTCTCTCTCAGCCTGAAGAAGTTGTTTCAGGGTGTTTAGCGCGCCTACTGTTCCATTTGTTTGTTCGTTTCTGATTTTGTTTTCCAGAAATGTTGCGTTTTTGTTTGAGTTGGTCACATGAAAGATTTCTGTTCGAGAATATAGTCTAGACTTATGAAATGTAACTCTCACTGGTTTTTTTTATTTTTTTATTTTTTTTATTTATTTTTTTTAACGTTTATTTATTTTTGAGACAGAGAGAGACAGAGCATGAACGGGGGAGGGTCAGAAAGAGGGAGACACAGAATCCAAAACAGACTCCAGGCTCCGAGCAGTCAGCACAGAGCCCGACGCAGGGCTCGAACTCACGGACTGCGAGATCATGACCTGAGCCAAAGTCGGATGCTTAGCCGACTGAGCCACCCAGGTGCCCCATCTCACTGTTTTTTTTAAACGTTGATTTAATTTTGAGAGGGGGGAAGGCCGGGGGGGTCGGGACAGAGGATCCAAAGCGGGCTCTGTGCTGACAGCCAAGAGCCCGATGCAGGGCTCAAACTCAAAACTCATGGGATCATGACCTGAGCTAAAGTCGGAAGCCTAACCCACTGAGCCACCCAGGAGCCCCTCAGTGTTTTTCTTTTAAATTATCTCTTTACTGTCCTGGTTTTGTCTTTATCTTTTCACTGTTATGAGTAGAATTGAGTCCCCCCCGCCCCCGCCCCACCCAAATTTCTTGTGTAGCAACCTTGACTCCACGGTCTCAAAATGTGAATTTATTTGGAAATAAGATCATTGCAGATATAATTAGTTAAGATGAGGTCATACTAGCCTAGATGGGTCCTGATCCAACACGACTGTATCCTTAGAAAAGGGCAAATCTAGGGGGCACCTGGGTGGCTCAGTCCGTTAAGCATCCGACTCTTGACTTCGGCTCAGGTCGTGATCTCACGGCTTATGAGTTCAAGTCCTACATTGGGCCCTGTGCTGACAGTGTGGAGCCTGCTTGGGATTCTGTCTCTCCCCCTCTCTCTCTGCCCCTCCCTCACTCTCTTTTGCACTGGTGCTCAATCTCTCTCTCTCTCTCTCTCTCTCAAATAAATAAACTTAAGAAAAAAAGAAGAAGAAGAAGAGAAACTTTGACAGAGGCACACACAGGGAGGATGCCGCGTGAGCACAAAGGCTGGCAATGCACTGTGTTTCTACAAGCCAAGGGACACCAACGATGGCCGGCAAACCACCAGAAACTCGGGGAGGGGCCTGGAAATGATTCTGTCTCATGGCCGCAGAAGAAACCGACCCCACCGACACCTTCACCTGGCACTTCCGGCCTCCAGAACCGGGACGCCCAGTTTGTGACCCGTTGTTATGCGACCCTAGCGAACGAATACGGACTAATACGAATAATCTCCTGTTCTCCCTCCACTCCTGACCCTTACATTTCGTTGTCATCCTTACGTCTCTTTCTCTTCCTTTTGATTTGATCTATCTGAATACCTCAATCCTGTAGCATTCAAACTTTGGATCTCTGCTCCTTTGGTTTTTTTTTTTGGTTCTTTGGGTGACGTATCCTCCTTTGCCTCTGGGCCTCTCAGTAATTTATCAGGTGGGTTGTATCAACTTTTGGCCCTGTCGTCAGCAATGACTTCTTCTCACTGTAGCCGGGAGCAACGGTGCAACAGAAGTGTGCACCCCACAAGCCCCCGGGGTAGTTAGTGCTTTCTCCCTTTTCTCTGTGTCCACACATTTTCCTTAATGGATCTCCCATTTCTTTCAGTGTTGACCTTCTAAATATTTTCAGCGTGTTTATCCTGAGGCTCTCCAGCCAAAAGACTTCCCCTGGGACAATGATGATTCTCTCTGCCCAGATTAAACCCTGGGTAGTTGGAATGTGTGGTTTCCTATGCCATCCATCAACACGTCCCTTTCGGAGAGAGAGCCACCGACGCGCGGGCCACCCCCACGGTCACACGGGGGCCAGTGCTAGGTTGAACGCTTTTCTCTTGCATCTTGAACTTTCCGCACGGGGCCCTGCAAATCAACTTGTCTTGTTCGGAGAGGAGCGTTTTCTAACATCCAGAGCTTGTGTGCCGAGCAAGTTGCACGCACTTCGTGTTATACGACAGCAGGTCCGCCAGGAAAGGAGCATCCGTGTGAGCCATGGGCAGATTGTCCTGAATGTCCCGCTTGGTTTTCATGGAAGGAAGCCCAGAAGAGGCTTTGTGGTCAGTCTTTTCAAAGCATTTCTAGGCAGCCTGCCTTGAAAGTGGAGTATTTCCAGTAGGACTGGGGCTCATCAATACACAAAAATACGTTGTTATAGTCTTCGATGCCTGAAAGAGGAGTTTAAGCGAAAATAATTCTCTTTTTTTTTTTAAGATCTGATGTTTAAGTAATCTCTACACCCAACATGGAGCTCGAACGCACAGCCTCGAAACGAGGAGTCATGCACTCCACCGACGGAGCCAGCCAGGCGAACAAAAGAGAATTCGACAACCGGATGCCGGGCTGTTGAGTGACACTCCAGCTCTCGCTGGAAAGATCACGAGGCCTGTAGGTTTGGCAAACTCCAGGACCCCAGCTTGCAGCAGCCCCGTATCCCCCACAGGCCCCACGGCGCAGTGCATCTTTTGTCCACAGACCGGCCTCGGGAGAGGGGCTAATGGGCACGGCCGCCAGCTATCTGGGCCCACCTCGGCTTACCTCCCACCCTAAGTTACCCCGGAGACTCAAGGCCCATCTTGACCCGCTGGTTACATCCCTGCCTCCCTCCTCCTCCTTTCCAGACCCCTCCGCTGTGTGGCCCTGCTCTCGATGTACAGACCCCTGGAAACACAGTAACACCCACCTTCTTAGTAGCGGTGGCCTCAGAGAACGTCTTCTTGATCTGCTGGGGTTTTCAGAGCGGGCCTCCCTGTCCACCGTCCTCCCCTACTTGCCTTCTCACAGCTGAACAAAGCCAGCCCCCCCAACCCAGTGAGGGGCCCTCAGCCCATGCACAGGCCTTGACTGCTGACAGATTCCCAGCATGCCCCAGTTTCCTTTCATAAAACAAAGTAGAACGGAACTCATCAATATGCAAAAATGTGTTTTCATAGTCTCCAAAGCCTGAAAGAAAAGATTTTTTTAAAAAATAAGGCCATAAGAGCTGTCGGTTAAATTTTCTTTCTCTTGTATCCCAAAAATACTATAAATATTTTTGTTTTCATTTCTTTTTTTTTTTTATTTTTTTTTTTAACGTTTATTTATTTTTGAGACAGAGAGAGACAGAGCATGAACAGGGGAGGGGCAGAGAGAGAAGGAGACACAGAACCTGAAACAGGCTCCAGGCTCCGAGCGGTCAGGTCAGCACAGAGCCCGACGCGGGGCTCGAACTCACGGACCGCGAGATCGTGACCTGAGCCGAAGTCGGACGCTTCACCGACCGAGCCACCCAGGCACCCTTTTGTTTTCATTTCAACAAGGAAGAAAACTGTATTTGACTTGCCAAACATTGCAAAATTCATCTGGCAAATAAATGTTTAAGAACATCTAATACGTTTTTGAAGAAGAAAGGTGCTGAACTGAGACGTATTCTAAAGAATACCTTAAAAGCATACCCTGAAAGCAAAACAATGATGATTGAAAAGGAGAAAAGAAAAAGAATGACAACAATGCAGTGATGGCCCAGAAACAGGGCGAAAGCACCTGCTATAAATAAATGTAACATATTATAAAGGTAAAGTCACAAATTAGTGAAGAAGTGAAACATTTTTCAGCCTAACCACATGTGTAACATTGACTAAGAATTTGGGAGACAGAATGAAGTTCTTACTTTTCATCTGAAAACCAAATGAATTCCAGACGGAGTAAGGATGTATATAAAACAAAGCCATAAAAAGAAGAGGGGGAAAAAATGTGGTGAAAAATTTATGTCACATCAAGGTGAAAAGGGGACACCAAAGACAGACATGTTGACAGGATCGTTTTTGACCAGGATTGCCAGACATTTACGAGGCCAGAAATACAGATTACAAATCACAGCCCACGTATCACAAGTATAAATATCCGCAAGTTACAAATCAAGCTAACACACTGTTAAGTGAAATCTGTTTTATCCTTCTAGTTTGACAAATATACTGTCATAACAACAGAAACAGAAATTTGCATGAGGCTATGGTTTTCATAGGATCGGAAGTCGCCAACGTATCCAAGACGGAATTTAATAATTATTGTGTGTATCTGGTGTTCTGTCGCTGAGCCAGCAATATTTGGGCCAGCCACACAACAAATATATACATAACTAGTAAAATCTGTTATATTTTTTCTATAAAAATGCTTTTCGTATCTTCACTTCAGCAAAAATCACTGTGTTTATTTTTTAAATTTTCCACAGAATTTACACTCCGTTGACATTAACGTTCTAAGGGATTAAAAAGCGAAACTTAGGGGCACCCGAGTGGCTCAGTCGTTTAAGCGCCCAGCTCTTGACTTCGGCTCAGGTCATGATCTCACGGCTCATGAGATCAAGCCCTACATTGACCTCTGTGCTGACAATGTGGAGCCTCCTTGGGATTCCTTCTCTCCCCCTCTCTCTCAAATAAACGTTACAAAAATAAACTGTAAAATTTAATTACATTCCAAATGTACAAAATTTGAGTGATGTTAGTACATTTTCAAATAATAGTTTTCTTCTAAAACATCCAAAATCACCTATTACAATTACAAGGCCAAGTTCTAATTCATGGCCATCAGAATTTTAAATGATCATTTATGTAGAGCAGCGTTTTCACACATATTTTCATTGTCTTACAAAATATTTTTTATTTGTTTTATATTAAACATAATTTATTGTCAAATTGGTTTCCATACAACCCCCAGTACTTATCCCAACAGGTGCCCTCCTCAATGCCCATCACCCACCTTCCCCTCTCCCCCGCCCCCCATCAAAATATTGTAATAAAAATAACGCTATTTGCAAGTTCAGCATTCACAGTCATGGTTGCCAACATAAAGCAATGGAATCACACTCCACACTTACGTTCACATGTGTGTGTGAGAGAGACAATAACCCTTACCGAGAAAGTAATGTGTGTGTGCACATTGGTCCGGAGACAAGGAGACTGTGAATTATTTAGGATTACAACATGCTCCTTGCTACCACACGCAATCATGAATGTCCTGCTAATCTGGAAAGACCTCCAGATTCAAGAACTTGCAGGTGCAAAGAAGAGAGGAAATGGACCCTCAATTCAAGCAAAAAATTACACTTTAATATGCAAGAGGGTGTTTAATTCATACTCCACAAGAGGAAGGTTTTGACCAATCTGTCCTTTTTCTTCCCAAAGCACTCATATGCCCTAGTGGTCCCCGCCCAGGAGCAGAGGCTCCCCTCCACTTTAACAATTGCCCAACACACGACTCCGGGACGTGATCACCTTTTCTCGCAGAAATAGGCAAGAGGCGAGAAATTTTTTTTCTAGGAACGGGAGTGATGGTGGTCACAACAGCTGTCCTTTCGGGTATGGACCCCACTGTACCAATGGCAAGCATTTCCGCCTCATAAAGGGCGTTGGTTTGGGCAACATTTTAAAAACTCACCTTCTTATAAAACAAACAAAACAAAACACCCATGAATGAAATAAAAAAGCAAACTAGAATACACATGGCTATGTACACACAAAACGAAGGATTAACACCATTGCTATGTTTAAAAAAAACTCTTACAAATGATTTTACACATACCAGCCCCCAAAGAAAAATGTCCAAAGATTAACAGCATCAAACAATTCACTAAAGGAAAACTATAGATGGCAAATATATATACATACATATACATATATGTATGTGTATATATATGTATATGTGTATTATATATATATATGTATGTATATGTGTGTGTATATATGTGTGTGTGTATGTATATATCATTCAAACTTATTAAAGTCTCACCTTCCAGGTGAAAGGGTCTAGATGGAGATCCTAAGTGGCCTAAAGGCTTGCTATTTGCAAGTTTGAGAGCAGCAGGAATCGGAATCCACAAGGACGTGGGGGTTAGGGGAGAACTGTGAAGGCACCGAGGATCTCAGGAGGCGGGGGGGGTGCAGGTCACAGGCCACAGATAGAGGGGCCTGTCGACTTCACCACTGGAGTCTGGAGAGGGAGGAACAGAGCGGCTGCACTATATCCCACAGGGTATTTTCTGCAGCCCCAGATGACCAACCACCGCCATGGTTGTCCTGCTGGTCCGTTACGTGTCACACATGGTGCTAGACGCTCGCCGGGGACACTTGTTTGGAATCTGACAACCTTTACTTATTCCTTTGCCCAGAGACAAAATACGGTGCATGGCTCTTGGGAGGTCACCAGGGATCCCTGAAAGAGTGACTCAGTAACCTGATGGCTTTTGCCAAATGCAGGTTTGCAAATCAGGGACCCGACGCTGGTTTAATTAGCCACGTCCTCTACTAGTTCAGAAGTTTAAATAGCTGCTTGTAGTTATTTGCCCTCTACATCTAAAGCATCACTTCTTGCTTTTTAACAAAACACACGGCTAAAAAATGTTCTGCTACCACAACTAATTTCAACTAACAATAAACACTTAAACTAGAATTTCGGGACGAATAGGTAGTGAGTCTAAAAATAATTTCTTTTTATTTGACATTAACTGTGCTAAGCACCTTTTTGTTTAACAAAGGACTTTAGAAGTCCTTATTAAAAGGAAATATTACAAAAGCCAGCTCTTGGAAACCAGCGCCTATCATAGATTTACATATTAAATAAGAGTAGCCCAGATAAAATTATAACACCCTTTCCCAAGTCATCCCTTGCCTAGCCATATTCTCATTGGGATACTGTGCTAAAGAGAGTGGAAATAATATTATCCTACATTCAGCTAAATTAAGATCATCACAACCTTAAATTTCAGTTTACAAAAACACTGTGCTTGGTGTGTCTGGGGGGCTCAGTCGGTTAAGTGTCTGAGTCTTGATTTCAGGCTCAGGTCATGATCTCACAGTTTGTGAGACTGAGCCCCACATCACCCTGCACTCATAGCATGGAGCCTGTTTGGGATTTTGTCTCTCTCTCCCCCTCTCTCTCTGCATGCCCCCCCCCACTCTCAAAATAACAAATAAATGAACTTTAAAAAAAAACATTGATTGTCCATTAATCCAGTAGATTATTGCACGATGCTACTCTCTTGGACCTCCCACCGGCATATTACCACCTCTACTTCATAGAGAAACTCTTCATGGAAATTACATTTGATCTTGGAAATCACAGAAGAATTGCAAACAAAAGTGTTAATCACTTACACCTTTGGAAATGAAAGACCCATATATTTAAAACTACAAGACATTAATGAAAGCAATGGAAAAAGACACAAATAAATGGAAAGGTATTCCATGTTAGTGGACTGCAAGAATTGATATTGTTAAAACGTCCATACTACCCAAAGCAATACACAGATTCGGTGCAATCCTTATCACAATTCCAGAGGTATTTTTCGCAGAAATAGAACAATCTTAAATTTTGTATGGAAACATAAAAGGCCACAAATAGCTAAAGCAATCTTGAGAAAGAAAAACAGAGCTGGAAACATCACGCTCCCTGATTTTAAACTATATTACAAAGCTATAGTGAGCACTATGGTGATGCCATAGAAACAGATACATAGATGAATGGAACAGAATAGAGAGCCCAGAAATAAACCCATGCATAAATGGTCAATTAATTTACAATAAAGGAACCAAGAATATAAAATAGGGAAAGGACAGTCTATCTGATAAGTAATGTTGGGAAAATTGGACAGTCGCATGCAAAGAATGAAACTAGACCACCGTCTTAACACCACACACAAAAATTAACTCAAAGTGGATTAAAGGTTTGAACATAAGACCTGAAACCATAAAGCTCATAGAAGAAAACATAGGTGGTGAGCTCCTTGACCCAGGTCGTAGCAATGATCTTTTAAATCTGCCTCCAAAAGCAAAAGCAACAAAAGATAAAACAAGTAGGACTACGTCAAACCAAAAGGCTTCTGCACAACAAAGGAAACAGTCAACAAAATAAAAGGGCAACCTACCGAATGGGAGAGAAGAATCGCACATCATATATCTGATAAGAGGTTAATATCCAAAACACAACATACAGCTCAAGAGCAAAACGATAAGCAATTTAATTTTAAAAAGTGGACAGAGGACTCGAATAGACATTTTCCCAAAGAAGACATCCAGATGGCCAACAGGTGCATGAGAAGACACTCAGCATCCCTGATCATCAGGGAAATGCAAATCGAAACCACAATGAGATAGTGCCAGCCACGTGCTAGAACAGCTAGTAACAAAAAGACAAGAAATAACAAGTGTTGGCAAAGATGTGGAGAAACGGGAACCTTCATGCGCTGTTGGCAGGAATGCAAATTGGTGTAGCCACTGTGGACGACAGGATGGGGGCTCTTCCAAAATTAAAAATAGGACTACCGTAGGATCCAGCAATTTCACTACTAGGTATTCATCCAAAGAAAGTGAAAACACTTACTTGAAGAGATATCTGCACTCCTATGTTCTTGGCAGCATTATTGACAAAAGCCAAGATATGCAACCAACCTAAGTGTCCACTGATGGATAAATGAGTAAAGAAATTGTAGTGTGCATATATACATATATATATAATATATATATTATGATAATGGAATATTATTCAGCCATGAGATAGAAGGACATCCTGTCATTTGAGATGACATGGATGGACATTGAGAGTATTGTGCTAAGTGGAATAAGTCAGACAGAGAAAGACAAATACTGTGTGATCTCTCTCATAAGTGGAACTGAAAGGAAAGGAAAGGAAAGGAAAGGAAAGGAAAGGAAAGGAAAAGAAAAAAGAGAAAAACCCAAGCTCAGAGATATGGGAAATAATGGTTGCAAGAGGCAGGATATGGGGGTAGAAGAAATCAATGAGTTGTTTTGTTTTTAGTTTAAATAAAATTCGTAACAATTTCAAAAAAAATCATATATACATTTCACTGAAATTACAAAAAAAAAAAAAAAATCCTGAGATGCTGTTTTTCCCTGGATCATGCTGCTGGTGCTCGTGTGTGGCTGTACTTCAACCATTGGTCTAAGTTCACATCACACCCAACAGTTCTGTGTCCTGAGGGTTAAGGAGAACAAGCCTAATAGTGCAGGCACATAGTAGGTGCTTATAAAATACCTGTCTAATGAATGCTAATGAACTGTGTGCTCCCTAGACCTCTCTGTGCTTATGACTATTTCCAAGAGCACAAAACGTTCTTGAGATCTGGAACCGCTGACCCCTTATAGCTAGTTGTGCGGGAGAGAAGCCCATGGCTTGCACCCCAGACCCTGCACTGGGGTGGGGCGGATGCAGGGGGAACGCGCAGAGATGCTCCGTCCAGCGGGAACCATCACTGTGTCAAAGGGACGCAAAGCTCTCCAGACGTGGCTCGGGAAATCGACGAAGAGACCACACAGGGCGACTTGTTGATGTGTGACGAGAAAAGGGCAGGCGTCAGGCAGGAAGTGAACACTGGGCTGGGTGAACAGAGGGAGCATGGGGATGTGTTAGGTTTTCGTCCCTGGGATGAGCACGCCCAAAGCCAGGAGGGAAGGACCATGAGTGGAAGCGGAGCAGACAGTAGACCCATCACAGAAATGAAAATAAGGCCCAAAGCCAAGGTCCAGGTGGAATGACTCAGACCTGCAGGAGGTATGGGGCTCAAAAATAAAGGAGGGGTCACTTATAACGACCCACCCCAGTCAGACTAGCTGCAAAGGAGAAAGCTCGCTAAGCCTCTCAGGGCCGTTCTGGCCACGTTTCGATATCTGTCCAAGAAGTCAAATGCAGTGCAGTAGGGGGGCGGGGAGGATTGTCCTTGGGACCCCAGCTAAAGGAAGAGGAGGGTCTTTGAGGCTGGGCTACAGAAGTGGGGACCGACACAGAAAATTACCGTTGGACGGAAGTCATTCGACCAAGGGTATAAAATCATTTCATTTGACCCAGCGTGTTTATAAAAACAGGGACAAAGGGGAGGGTGCGGTAATTAGGTGGGAGTTGGGCAGTACGATGTAACCCTTACGGATGCACAAGAGAAGACAGTTACAAAGAACCTTTTGTTTAAACGTCTGTTATAGAGACGCTCCATTCTTAAGTCACACCTGTCACTTCCTACCGCCGTCAAGAAGGCTTTTGACAGACTTTGAAGAGTACAAAAAAAAAAAAAAAAAAAAAGGTTGCCGTGTGTCCTGTCTAGCACACCTTTCCAGGGTCTCCACTCACCGCCTTTGAGCTACGTTACAAGTCTGTAAGTTGTAGAACAGAAGTACCAATGCAGTTTTCTCTTTTTGTGCGTAAAAATGCAAATTAGTGGTGTCTCCCGGAACGCGACTGATCGCCGACCGGTTTGCGCCTCTTGGTGAAATCGTTTCTGCATCTTGCCTGCTGTTGTCTGTATGATAGTTTGTATTCTCCTTTGAACAGGTTGTAATACCTTGCTGGTTCCCTCATTCGTCAATGAGTTACAAGAATTCTTTTTATTTTTATTCTTTTTTTAGAGAGAGAGAGAGAACGCAAGAAGGGGGGAGGCAGAGAGAGAGGGAGACACAGAATCCAAAGCAGAATCTGCCACAGCGCAGAGCCCGGCGTGGGGCTCAAACTCACGGACCGTGAGATCATGACCTGAGCCAAAGCCCGATGCTTAACCGACTGAGCCACCCGGGCGCCCCTAAAAATTGTCTTTTGACACTATGCAAGGGGTGAGACACCGGAAAGATATCAGGTTGTATTTACGTGTACATTGGAACAGGAATAAAAAACTCAAAATAACAGCACTCACGACAGAAGTTCTGTGAACCAGTCTTGGGAAGGCCTGGCTCCTCCCACCACCCCCCTCCCCCAGGGGTTGGCATAGATCGTGCGGCCCTGGGCAAGTCCGGGCCTTTCTCTGGGACTCAGTTTCCCCCTCTGGGGAAATCAACACTAGCTCCAGTTTCTGTGATCCCACACCGTCCATTCAATTTGATTTGTTTTCGAACAGGGGGCTCATAACCAAGCCCTGGCAAGTTTGAATTTGAAATAAAGGAGAGGGTAGGACGGAACGGACAAAGTGAAGTCCATTCGCTCGGAACACGTATATCTATATATTCAGAACCGCCAACAGTTCCAAATATCCATGAAATTGTTAAAAGTTATTCTTTTGCAAATCTTTGATGAGTATTTATAGGCCCGCATTTAGCTGCGCAGGAAGGTGGGGAGTGGGTGTGAAAAGGAGTTACCAGCTGGCCGCCGCGTTGGGACAGGTGGCCTGTCTCGAGGGACAGCTTTAGAGATGCTTTCAGAAGTGATTACAAATCCGAACGGTCCACCCACAGGGAGGAGGAGAGACTGGAGCTCCGAGTTCACTCACCAGAGCACTTGACCCTGAACTTGTGGGTTGGGCATGCAGGCACCTGGTGGGTCCTAGCTGGTCAATCCTTGGCGACGACAGGGATGCTGGAGGCAAGAGACAAGAGACATGTGTTGTGAGCGCAAGGCAGGACACCATCCGGTGCTGCCCTGGGGCCACAGGAAGGACTGGGGTGGCCACTTTGGTGGCTCCCTAAGGTGCCCATGGCCTGGCTCCCTGTCACTGCCAGAGCCGCTCTGGTCAGACATCAAGGCACACACACAGATGCGGGAGGCGCGGACCTGGTCCGAATACATGGTAATGTTCCCGTGGTCTTTAGATGTCATTCTATCTGGCTTCATTTGCCCTCTTCCTTTTTCCAGGAGAAAAATGCCTGATCACTCCCATGTTCGTGCCTCAAAGGAGAGGCCTCGATTTCTCATTCCTTTCGCTCTGCTTCGCAAGTCAACATGAAATATATTTTACAACAACCCCGTAAGGAGAGCCATATTTTCAGCCCGCGCGCAACCCAGGTAAAATCACCTCTTACGCAAGAAAGTTTACCGCTGTAAGTTCAAATTGTCCCCCGAGCCAGTAAGATCCTGTTCCTAGAACCTGCGTATGTTTTATGCCTCGCTTCCTGTTACCAGGACCTAAATCTTCTGGAAAGGAGTCGTTAAACCGGAGGAATGTTAACCAGCAGATGGGTCTCGTTTTCCCACATCTGGCCCAGAGCACATTTCTAGTTGGATGAATGGTGGTGGTAGTTCTCACTCACTCCTTCCAAGTTCCATTTGACACAAGTCTGCAGCTGTGTGCAGCACAGGCCTGGCCTGGTTTCTGAGTTGTCCCTTCAGCAACGCTTCCCTCCTTCTTCTGATGCTGTGTCTGGTCTCTCGTTTTAGGGGTTGTGCTTCCGGTCCTCTCTGACGATGCAAAAATGGGTCAAAGAGGAAATGTGAGCTCCCTGGCTTGTGTTCGTCGTAGCATGGCACGTGGCTCAGCGTGACAGATGAAAAGGACCTCGTCAGTTCTAAAGAGCTACACGAGGTCAGTGGCCCAGGTGACACCACCCCGGAGATAAATTCAATCGCAGTAAGTCATTCGCAGAGATTATTTTGCTCTGGCCGCCGTCTGCTGTGTGAGCTCCCGACCTTTCCTTCCACCCACTCCCCCCTGCCCCCCGGTCATCGCTGGGGTGTCTCCCGGGGAAGCCTCACGCGGGCCACGTGCAGATTCTCATCCTTCCGCTGATCCGCAGCTGAGTGTCCGGTTATGGGCGAACGAAGCTCAGATTCAAGCCGAGACCCATGTTTCCCTTTCCCAGGGAAAACTTGGCCATCTTGGCAAGTTTGTCTTTTCTTGCTCAAGGATCCTTTTCTGCAAGGAGGCGTGGAACGATGAGCCACCTTTGCAGTGAGTTCTCAGCGGCTCTCCTGGCGTCGCCTCTCGGGTTCCCCAACTCTTGAGCGAGGTTTGGCGGAACGGGGGATTCCTTCGAGAGGTGACGCCGAAGCCACTGGCTTCCCCTCGCCTACACCGTGGTCCATACAGAAAGTTGGCTCCTTGTTACAGAGCTCAACCTCATTTAGCTCTAAAGAACCTCAAGCTTGGAGTGTCCCGAGTCTCACCTGGGTGGCCAACGGGTCTCGAGACCCCCAGGGGAGGATTGTGCTTCAGAAGAACGAGAAGTCTGACCCCAGAGCCTGGGTCTGCACCCAGAGAGACCAACTTGTCTTGATTTGCCAAGGACATGTCCAGGGAATTGACTTGGTCCCAGGAAAATGAGACAATCAGTCACCCTACCTGTATTTCATGTGTTCACTGGTGGCAGCGGTGGGTACCTTTCTGACCTGTTTGCTCCACAGGCATGAGAGCGTTCCAAGGGAAAAGCATCTCTTTCCTGGAACAACCTCTTCTGCCATCAACACGCATGTCCCTACCTCCGTGGGAAGTCCATCCTTCTCCCTTTTATGACTTCTACGAGGACACAGAAGCTTCCTTCTTCTAGAAGTGTTGCAAGGTGCTGCGATAACCAAACTAGGACTCTTGGTTTGAAGGCACATTGGGTATGGCCCCCAATGCCCATTCCAAAATAAAAATGCTCTACACCCCCAATGCCCATTCCAAAATAAAGGTCAGTGGGAAAGAAAGATTCCTGACCAAGCATAAGACACTGTAAATGCCAGGCATAGCTGCTGATCCCTCCGCTTCGCCAAGCCTGCTTTCACCTCAGGCCCCTTGCATTGACTCTTCCTTCTATTTGAAATAGGTTCTCACCTTTCAAATCTTTGCATGGGTCACTTCTGCACTTCATCCAGATCTCTGCACAACGTCACCTCCTTAGAGAGAGCTTCCGTGATTAATACGGCTGCAAGTAGGCTTCCCCGTTCATACTCTGCCTTGTTTGTCTTGACAGCCTTAATACTGTCCACACTTTATGTCTCAATTTGCCTGTGATACGTCTTCTCCACTAACATGTAACCTTTATCAAGGAAGGGACTAATCGCGTTCATCACTATTGTGCCCCAGTCCCTGGGACACTGCTTGCAAAAGAGTGGATGCTCAGTTCAAAACGCCAGTGTCATGCAAAGAAGTGTCACTTGGTTTCTTGGGTTCCAGATAAGATTTAGCATATCACACTCCGTACATATTATATAGTAATGGTCCGGTGACCTCCCCTGAAAGCCTTCTCCACATTCTCTAGGGAGGTCCAGACGTTTCATGGATACTTCTGGGATTTCTAACATTGTTCAGTTTAAGTAGCCCGCCTCCACGCAATTTCAGTCTTTTAAATTGGTCCAATCCATGAGACGCTCAGAAAAGTCCCTTGTGTCAAGGAAGATGGAGATCACTATACTGTGGCAATGCTAGCAACTTAAAAAAGAGTGCTGAAAGAAAGTCAGCAAGACAGAGGTGCAAAGAACACCATAAATTCACACGATGCAATCGATGTGATTGACTACCCAACAGCAGAACACACATTTTTTGCAAATGCATACGGACCGTTCGCTGATATAAACCATGTGCTGTCTACAAAGCAAGTCTTAATAAGTAAGAAGGGTTAAAATCATATAGAGTTTTTTTTTTAACGGACAGAAGATTTGAATAGGCTCTTCACAAAGGAAGATATATGAATGGACAAAAAAATATCATGAAACGAGTTCATTCGCATTCGCGATTCCACGGGAGAATAATGAAAACCGTCGTAAGGTACCAACCACACTCACTGAAATACCTAAAATTAACAAGACTGACAATACCACGTGCTGGAGAGATGGTGCACCCTCTTTGGAAAACCAACCAGCACTCCCTCGCGAAGTGAGACATATACCCACACCGCCCCCCACGATTCTACTGCTGGGATTTATCCAAGATCACTAAAAGCATCCTTTCGGAAGACTCGCGCAAGAATGCTCGCAGCACCTTTCTTCCTAACTGCCAAATCGGGACCACAAAACTCAGGTCTCTACTCACAGGAGGACCGAAAAAGCGACCACTGTGGTGTATTCATACAATGACTAGTACTTAGAGACCAAGTACCGACTCACTACTGATCCATACAACATGGACCGCAAATCTCCGTGATCCCAGATAGATACTGCATGGTTCATGTGCACAAAGCTGGAGAAATGACAGATAAGCCACAGTTACAGAAATCAGAGCTGTAGTGCCTCTATGAGGCAGGGCATTGACAAAAGGTGGCAAGAGGGAAGCTTCCGGAGTGATTGGCGTATCGTAGATTTTGACCGGAATGTTGGTTTTGCAACCATCAAACCGAACACTTAAGATCTAAGCATTATATTCCATGTAAGTGTTTCCAGACGATACTAAGCTAGATGTTTAGTGATGCAAAAGTCAAAGCAAAGAAAAGATCTCATCAAAAACATGACAGTAGCAGGTGTCCCGGGGAAGAAACACATTCGGGGGGCTTGGAGTCCTGGAACACTCTCATCCTCCACCTTGGACAGGACTTTTGGTTTCATGTTTGTTAAAACACATATTCTCGGGGCGCCTGGGTGGCTCAGTCGGTTAAGCATCCGACTTCGGCGCAGGTCATGATCTCACGGCTTGTGAGTTCGAACCCCAAGTCAGGCTCTGTGCTGACAGCTCAGAGCCTGGAGCCCACTTCGCATCCTGTGTCTCCATCGCTCTCTGCCCCTCCCCCACTCATGTTCTGTCTCTCTGTGTCTCTCAAAAATAAACATTGAGAAAAAAATTTTTTTAAAGAATACTGCATTTTCAGGATTCCAGGATACCACGATCCTAATATTCATTCTCGGTTAGAAAGTCCCAGTTTCTATGACGATGTACTACCCCCAGCCATCACCACCTTTTTCTGAGATCCCTTATAAATGAGCTATGACATTTGATAGCAAATCCTGGATACGCAGCCGAGGGAATAGTACATGATTTTGACAATGCATTTCACGCTGAAACGCAAATGGGTGTGCATTCAGACTGTACATCACACACACTTGTAGGGTGTTAATTACTTGGAAAATGGAGATGCAGTGTTAGCGTCCTTTCAGAGCTCAGATCTGTCCTCAGTTGAAAAGGGGTGAGTATAAGCAGCCTCTGTCTCCAGGTCCATTTACAGGCAGATTCCTGGAAATACCAGGGGACTCATAACGAAACCTTGCTTCTCAATATAATCCCAAAGCATAGAGTCTGCTACTAAAACAGCAAGACTTCAATATACAGTTTTATGTTCAGCCTATTTTAGGACACCAAAAGTATGAGGATTCGTGGGGCATTTTGTAATTTGTTCCTGATTTCTTTCCATCGCTCTAGAAATTGCATTCATCTGTATGATTTTAGTCCGTGGGGTATTAAAAAAAAAAAAAGGCAAGAAAAAGCACGGAGCATAGGTCTCAGGCATCTATCCAAAGGTGGCCTCGCTACGAAGCTAGCCCCCCGAGAACGAGCTGGGCTCACTGACGAACGGGTTCAAGGGGGCCATGCCAGATTCGGGAGGCCATTCTAGCACAAAAGGCATGCTCGACATTATCTCCCATTCTCTGCAGAAACACCTACTGAGCCCAGGTAAGGGAGGACCACAGAAGAAAGCAGCCTTTGCATCAGCGTGCACCGGTGAGCCCTGCCCCGTCTGCCCGTTCCGTCCATATCAAATCCTAGGTGCACAGCTTGGGGAAGAGCCCATCATTCCAATGACGCGTTTTACAGTGAAACCCCACGGCTCACCGTTGTTCAGAGACCACCAGTAAAGACAGAGCACCGGACTCCTTGGGGTCAGCCAACAAGGAACCACGCTCTAGCACCGAGTAAAGGAGGGCAGGATGGGGGCCCCGTGAGCCCTGAACGCAGTCATCCAAGCAGTCCAGGCTTTGAACAAATGCAGCAACACACCTCCACCACCGTGGCCCAGTCTTGTGGTTGGTTCCCCCAGTATGAGGTCATGCTCTCTGCACCCCAGTTCTGGGGCGTGGGTCCTGTCTGTATAGACAGCAGTGATGGTACCGAACGTTGCTCGACCCTACCTGATACTCTCGATTATGACATTTGTTAGGGGCCGGATCGTGTCCCCTCAAAATGCAGAGGTTGAATTCAGAGTACCTCAGAACGTGAGCATGACCTCCGAGAGTCCTACAAACGTGGGATCCGAAAATCTGTTCTGTAGCTCTGAGAGTGGCAAACTGAATTAAAATTCACTGGAACTCTCCTCTGGGT
The DNA here is from genome assembly GCF_018350175.1 of Felis catus. NCBI lineage: Eukaryota > Metazoa > Chordata > Mammalia > Carnivora > Felidae > Felis > Felis catus. The sequence continues at coordinate 216,049,660 of NC_058375.1, forward strand.
AGGCACAGTTCTTGGCACGTGAGAGCATCCCGGTTAGGAAAAGACAGAGTCCTTGTCATTGAAAAGATGAGAAACAAACACGCAAAAAAAAATTGAATAATCAAAACTCCGAGTAACAGCTCAAGGGTCACGACTGGGTGGATACCATGTTGCGGCCCAAGAATAATCTCTAGATGACTTGAAAGATAAAATTGTTATTGGAAGAATATCGAATTTTAGACCAAGTCCCTGGGACATCTAGAAAACATTTTTTCCAGCAGAGTGACTAATTAGGACACATCTGCTATGTGGTCAGTTTCATGAAATCTTGGTGACACTACCCCGTGTTAGGACCTTGATAGATTGTGACGTTTCTAGACTTGGACACAGCGTTGGTTTCTGTTGGTCTGTTTTTCACCAACACTCAACTCAGGGAATGCAGATGTGTCCGATTTGTGGATTTCTATAATAAATATGAGGTTCCGATGTGTCCGCTCTAGCCACTTTGGAAGCGACAGTTTCCTGTGCGTGGGTAGGACTTGCTCAGCACCCATAGGAAGGTGCGCCCCGAATCCCCACCTAAGAAAATACACTTGGGTGGGACAGCTGGTTGGAGGCACCCAGGCACCCAGCACACACTCTGAAGCTGAAAATAAAGATCCTTAGGTTTAGTGCCCATGTTGCATTATCTTCCCATTACCTCCTCCCTTAGCACAAATCACTTAGTTGTAGAAAGCACATCAAAACTATTACACAAGTGCACATCTTGTCATAAACTCTCCTCCGAGCTCTGCGGAAGGGTTTCCGTAGCCCCGTCAGACAAGTTCTTTTCCCAGAACTGCCCCTGTCACCTCAGGGAGAAAGGAAAGGGCTGGAAGCATTTTTTTGGAAAGCAAGTGACATAACGCAGGCTTTCTCGAGCTTGACTCCCCGAGTTACACTTGACCAGAGGATGCTCACAGGCGTGACACAGCCCCCGGGGGCTTTGCCGGGGCGGAGGGGCAAGCCACCGCTCTCTGGCTGTCACTCTGATGCTTTTCTTCCAACCCAGCAAAACGGATGCTGTCCTGGAGGTAGCAGCTCAATTTATTCTGATGCAAATCGTTGGCTAACTTTGGTCCTTTACGTATCTGCCGTAACAAATTGTGCGGGGGGTACCAAATGCGTCTGATACCCCCCCATGGGTTGCAAACCCCGGACAGAAAGAGCTAACACAGAGTAGAGAATAAAGCAGCCCCCACTATGTGAAGTAACGCACGCCAAAGAAAAAGCCAGAGTCGCATTTATTTTGCAGGCATACGCAAAACTTCAGCGCAAAGCCTCAGAGCCTTGAGTGTAGACGTGCTTAAGGGAACCCTTTCTCTCTTACCAAGTGAGGTGCTGAAGGCACCAGTGAGGGAGGATCACAATTTTCACGCCAAAAACTGGAATACATCTGCTACAGGCAGCTAGAAAACAGACGAACTATCTAAATTCCAGATGGTTCTGTAAGATCTAAGAGATGTCGTGAAGTCAGGAGAGGGAAGGCCCGTGCCATCCAGCCAAGAGGGGGACAAAGGTGGACAATTAGGAATGGGAGAGGTTCTGGAGAGGCAGCAAGGACCCGAGGCGCTGCCCTAACCATGTGACAACGAGGGGTGCGTGTTTTGTGTCCTGGTGCCCAGGGTGGCGGCACTGGGTCGTGTCCATCCGGCACAGCCGTGAACAGAACATTGGAATCTCCACCTGTGATGCTCAGGTGCCCCTCTCCTCTACGGGACGGTGAGGACGCCACAGATACCTGCCTGCGTCTCTTGTTGGATAAGCGTTTCTGAACATGGCGGCCACTGCCCAGAACACGGCAGAACCGAATCTATTCACAAAATGGCGGGGGCGCCGACGGCCAAACACATTTCCAGCGCTGTTGTGAAAACCGCTGCAGGCCTGTGAAGGTGACATTGTTCTCACTTCTTCCTGGCGATCCTATAAACTGAACTTTGCAAGCCGATTCCTAAAACGTAAATATTTAGAAGGCGTGCTCGGTGATAAAAATACTCCATTAATAAATATTTAGGGAAACCAAAGTGTTTCTGCAAATGGTACCAAGATGAGAAATTCTTACAGCAAGAGAAAAAAAAAAAAAGTCTGAGGTTAGCCATAAATGGCCAAGCCACTTGAATTCTTTGTTTTGAGAATCAAAACTTACTCCACAAAGTTGAAGGAATCCAAAATCCCCAGAAACTGAAACGCGTGTAAGGGTTAAACCTCTGGGAAGCGAAACAAAGGATACAAATTGAAAGGCGGCGGGAGAGTTTTGAGGAGATGGAGGTGCTCCAGAATGTTCTCTGTAGAAGATGGCCAAACGGAACACACACGCACGTGCTCACACACGTGCACACACACACACACACACACACACACAGTTATGGTTTGTCATTGGATACTTTTTGAAATATGTATTTAAAGGAGCAAAAATTTGGGGGGTTGTGGGTGGCTCAGCCGGTTAAGCTCAGGTCATGATCTCACGGTTTGTGAGTCCGAGCCCCACGGCAGGTTATGGACTGACGGCATGGAGCCTGCCTGGGGTTCTCTCTCTCTCTCTCTCTCTCTCTCTCTCTCTCTCTCTCTCTCTCCCAAAATAAATAAATAAACTTTAATAAAATGAAAGTAAATAAACATAGGAGCAAATTTTTGGAAGCTGCTGCAGCACAAGTAGGTTCCTGACTATGGTGCCATCGTCATTCTCGTGCTCTTTCGTGCAGTGGGTACTGACTGAGCCCTGAGACACCGAGGGAGAGGGTGGGACTCAAAGGCAAAAGACCCCAAGCGCAGGCTTCGCCCTCCTGGGCTTGGGGACAAAGGGAACACACCCAGGCCTGAGGTACAATCTGCAGTGAGCATCACCCATCATCGTGAGAACAGCAGCAGGGGGACTTCTCTGTGGCGGGAGAGTCGGGCGGCCCAACCTTCCTGGTGCGCCTGGAACTGCCCAACCGAGTACCCAAAGTCCCTGGAACCTGCATGGTCCTGGGCCAGCGGCCGGGCGGTGAGCAGGCAGGTGTTCGGGTCAGGGAGGAACGGGGTGCCGAGATGACAGGAGAGAACCGAACCTGGGTGTAAGTTGGGGATCGTCAGCACGAGGACGACAGATGGTACCCAACCGCAGGGCAGGGGTTTGGGCCCCCTCCCCGGGACACGGTGCGCGTGCGTCTGGTACCCAGGCGCCGGGATCGCCCTTTCCCTGGGAGGCTTTTCCCTCCGGGCTCCGATGCCCACATGCCCCGTCTCCCTTTCCAGTTCTCTTCCAACTGGCGCATGTTTACCCCTGTTTACCCCCATCTCACCACATTTAGCCCTTCCCTTTGTGAGGGCATCGCAGGGCTCTGTTTTTCTAATTCCAATTTTTTCCTTTGACTTGGAGAGTGAACCCATTGCTACTCCTTTCTCCCTTCCAGTCAGCTCAGCCAATACCACAAACACCACCGACACTGACTTGTCACAGTTCCGGGGAATGGGAGTCCCGGATGGGCCCAGCTTGGGGGGGCTGGGCCCGCTCTGCGGAGATCCCTCCTCCAGGTCTGGGGCCCGCCCCTTCCCGCTGTGACCCCCGTGTGGTGGGAAGTGGGGAGACCAGGGAGCTCTCTGGGGGTCTCCCACTCAGGCGCTAGTCCCACAAGGAAGACTCCACCCTTGTGACCTAATTACCTCCCAAAGGCCCCACCTCCAAACACCATCCCAGGTCGGTGAGGGGTTAGGATTCCAACATACCAATTTGGGGAAGACACAAGCATACACTTATGTCCTCCTGTATTAGACAGTGGGCTGTGGTCCTTCCGTTTGCTTCTATCAGCACTCTCCCCGGCAGAAAACAGGTATTTACCAAGGCCAATTTTCTCCAAATCCCACTTAATGGGAACCAGGAGCAGTGGAAGTGATGAGGCAGGAGGAGAGCGTCTAATCCAGACTTGACCTCGGACAGGCGAATGGATGCATGACGAAGACGCAGAGAGACACAGAGCCACCGTGCTCCCTCCCGTCACCCGGCCTTCGTGGCCACCATCCCATACCCCCACCTCCGAAATGGTGCTCCCCAGGGTCCCTTCAGACCGTGCCTTCTCCTTTATCCGAATGTCGCGCCCCCAGCCAACATACAGCAAGTTGGAAAACAAAACCTGGTCACCCTCTTGCTATCTTCCTCCTTGTCCTCACGCGTTGAGGAAGTCCTGAGTGTTGGCCGTCCGCCTTCACCTCCCAGGCCTCCTCCAACCCTCCGCCGTCTGCCCTCTGCCCCCTGCCCCTCCTCCATGGCTATTGCTAAAGTGATTCATTTTCTCACTGCCAATCCAATGGATGTTTTCCTGCGTTTCTCTTTTTAGCCATCCTGCTGACACCGGACCCTGCTGATGCGCTCGTATACTTGAAATCTTTACTTGTCTCGAAGTCTCCTATCTACCCCGGATCCCTATTATCTTTGACTGCCCTTCCTTAGCCTTCTTCCAACTCCTCTTTGGATGCTCATTTACTCACTCAACAAACAGCTATGCAACATCACCTATTCGCCGGTGCATAAAGCCGTGGCAGTAGCCTCTTCTCTGGCAGAATTTACAATCCAGCATGCAGGGGGAGGGAGGGAGAGCAAGGGGTGACGGACAAACACGGAATGAACAAGTGTGCAATCTGATGTCAAAGAACTCTGTGTGTAGGCAAAGTCAGAGCTGGTCAAGGGTAGCGGTCGAGGAGGTCTCTAAAGGGAGAGAGGTGGTCGGAGAAGCTGTCTCCAAGAAGGACTCAGTCGATCAGAGATGGGACAGGGCGAGGGTCTGGGGGAGTGCGGGTCTGACAAACAGAACAGCAAGTCTAGGACGCCGAGCAGGTGCCTGGTAGGTTGGAGGGAACGTGAAGGCCAAGGTGCTTGGGCGTAAATGACAAAGTCAGGGCCTGCACACGGAGGAAAAAATGCCAGCGTTGTCCAGGCTGCTGTCTGAGCCTTCTCTCTCTTACACTTTCGTAGAGGAGCCTTCTCATCCATCTTCAATTAAGCTTCTGTTAAGCCCTTCATCCCGGTGACTCCAAATCTACAACTCCAGCCCGTACTTCTCAGTCAAGCGTCAGACCCGTAGTTAAGGCATCCGAGACATGACGCATCCAAACCTGACCTCAGCATTTCCTCCCAAACCACCACTGCTCCTCTTCTGGGATTCTCCATTCCCCGGGGGGGGGGGGGGGGGGGGGAAGGGGGGACACGTGGTCCACTAGGAAACTGAGGCCCCTTCACTCAGCTGCCAAACTGTGGTTTCCGCCTCCACAGTCTTTACTACTTTGGGGGAGGGGGACACACAAGGTAGTCCGTAACGGCCCGTAAATATTTGTTAAATGAAAAAATGAACCTGGAATCTTGGGGCTGGTGGGGACTTCAGAGGCGATCTAGCCCATCTGCTTATGGGACCCAAACTGAGAGGACAGAGTGAGCTATTCCGGGTCACGCAGGCAGCAGGGAGGACACGAAGGACTGCACAGGCTTCGCTTGTTAGGAAGCAGCAGCAGGTGCACGGCTTGCTGGGAAGGACATCGGGTGTCAAAGAGACCTGGGTTCTGGGTGCCTGGGTGGCTCAGTCGGTAAAGCGTCCAACTTTGGCTCAGGTCATGATCTCACGGTTCGTGGGTTCAAACCCCACATCACGCTCTGTGCTGATGGCTCAGCACCTGGAGCCTGCTTCTGATTCTATGTCTCTCTCTCTCTCTCTCTCTCTCTCTCAAAAATATATAACCATGAAAATAAAAACTGTTTAAAGAAACCCGGGTTCAAGTTTCTGACAATGCCACTTTCTGGCTCTGTGCGATCTTGAGCAAACCTAATTAATCATCGAGAACGATTTCGGCAGAAGGGAAAATAATACGAGGTAAAGTGTGTAACATCACACCTGGCACTCTAGAAGCTCTCAAGAACGGTGGGTTAAATTTGACTCGGTGCTTCCTGGGGGAAGGTGCTGCCCTGGAAAGCGCGCTGTGGCTCCTAAGATGATGCAGACAGTCTGTGACTTTGACGGACTCTTCCTGCGGCTGCTGGAGAAACCGGATGTGACGGTGAGGCGGGCAGAGAGTCCCCACGCTGGGGCTGGGGGGTCCACCTGCAAGGCACGGAGCAGAATAAATGTCGGGAAGAGCTTCTCGTGGAAACAACTGGCGAAGCCTTGGGAACTCGAGGTCTGCATTCTGAGCAAGGGCATGAACAGAGGACCCATCACCCGAGAGTGCAAGTCCCCACGTGACAGATGCAATAACAAGACCGAGTCAAGGGGGGCTTGTGCAGACGACATGGGTCAGGTCTACGAAGGACGAGGAAGCCTCCCACCACCTGAGCTCCACACCACAGCCTCTGGGAGGAAGAAATTGGAAGTTGCATCAGACGCAGAGGTTTGGGGAGTCTTTTAGTGTGCAGTCTGGAGTTGTACGTTCTGAATACACCTCGGTACTGGATGCACACTTCTAGAGCAAGTGTTTTGCTGTCGAAAAGAACCCTCACGTCTTAGACTCCAGAAACAGATGGTCCCCCTCCCTCAGTCTATGAGAGCTTAGATTCTGATGCTCAGGGGAAAAGACAAGGTAACCTCGCTGACCCCCTTGCCCAGTGTGCCCTCTCTGAACACGGCCAGTTACCCGGAGAGGGAGCAGGGTGAACTCTGCGGGTTACCTGCCGCCTGCCCTCTGACCCACCTGATCCTTGATGTGGCCTTGTCCCGGGAGAGCAGCTGGGGGGCCCTTCAGGCTGATACCCTGAATAATCAGCCTAGAGGGAGGCCACTGGAGAGGGATCACCCCAAGGCCAACCCCATAGCAGGCCGCCTCCCAACACCGTCCCCTCCTCCTATGTAACGGTTCCAGCGAACGCTAAACACTCCGCTGGCCAGAGCAGAGGTCTGCTGACAGCTTCTGGATTCATCTCCGGGGCGAGCTGCCTGCTTTCAGATAAGCAGCGAGGGCTGTTGGCAGCCAGGGAGGAATGAATCATGAGGGAAAGACCTAGACTATCTTAGAGTCATGACAAGCATGACCCTCCCCTTTGACGCCAAGAGAACTAGAGCAACGGGGATCCAGGCCCCGAACGGTGGCTGGAATCTCAGAATCTGGTGTGAGGCCCACCCACAGCTCGGTTCTCCCTCTCTTCTAGCCGGGATCTCCTCTGAGTCATCCAAATTCCCTGAGCCTTGGTTTCTGTATCAACCACACCTTTGATTTCCTGGGTTCCGCTACTCGGACGTTCGATGCTCAAGAGAGTGAACAACTTGCCTGCCAGGACAGGGTTCAGTCAATCCAGATCTCATACTCTTTATTGGGCCTCCCGCTCCTAAGCCCCTTTCCAGTGGCCCTAATCACCCTCCAGCCAGGTCCCAGACAGCTAGTGACCGTCCTCGCGCCCCAGAGTCTGAGGCGTTTTTTCTAAACGACTAACCCTAAGCCTGTTCACCCGGCCTTGACCGTCCCTTCCTGTTCCTCACCCACATCTCCCACTCTCTCTGCCTCCCCACTGACCCTGGTTCTTCTCCACGTGGCCGTGTGTCCCATCCTTCTCTAAGGGACCGTATGATAAACTTCCTCCTTCATGACTGTCCTTTCCACATCCGTGTGTCTTACCATACCTGATTAAAACAAGTCTTGGATACTCTTTCTTTAAATTTTATTTTAGAGAAAACGAGAATGCAGTGGGGGAAGGGGCAGAGGGAGGGAGAGAGAGACAGAGAGAGAGAGAGAGAGAGAGAGAGTCTGAAGCAGGCTCCACGCTGAACACGGAGCCCAATGGGGGTTTGATCCCACGACCCACGGATCATGACCTGAGTGGAAATCAGGAGTCGAATGCTCCACTGACGGAGCCACCCAGGTGCCCCAAGGCAAATCGTGGGTACTCTTAAAATAGTTTCCATAACTTCAAAGAAGGGATGATGAAAACTATGTCTACCTCAAAGGGTGGCTATGGGGATTGAGTATAGTTGCCCACCTAAGGGACTTGGCATAAGGTCCCTGTCGGGGCCTGATAAAGCACGGTGATTATCACCATCATTAGCACCTGGAAATTTCTATATGCCTGGGCTTCCAATGATGCTGCCAGAACGTGTCTCTCTCCATCCCAGGTTCCTCTTTCCCTTTTAATGGGCTCAGGTGGGCCCTCTCCTGGCAACAGCAAAAGGCCACCATGCTTCCATGCAGCTTCTGTCCCACCGTGCTTCCAGAAAAGTCTGAGGTTCATGCCCCATTGGCTTACTTGAGTCACGAGTCCCTCCCTAAGGTTTGGAGGTTCTGATGGGCAGGGCCAGAAGTTGGGGGTGGGGTCATCCCCATCAGAAGCACACATACGAGAGGGTGACTCCTTAGAGGAAAACTGGGGTACACGAGTGAGGGGTTCTCTCTCTCAAAAATAAATAAATAAACTTAAAAATTTTTTAAATAGTAATCTCAAGTCCCCAGAAAGGGCAATGAAGACAAAAATGCGGCTAAGATGGCTAACAGACAAAGAAAACTTCTTATCACACAATAGTATAAGAGGAAGGAAGGAAGGAAGGAAGGAAGGAAGGAAGGAAGGAAGGGAAGAGGGGAGGGAGGGAGGGAGGTAGGGAGAGAGGAAGGAAGGGAGGTAGGGAGGGAGGAAGGAAGGGTGAGAATGCCCTTCCTAACATCTTATCCATGGAAAAACCCACTCCACCAGTAGACATAACAACAGAACAGAAGAAAAACTTAGAGGTTTTGCTAAGGAGTATCTGTCCACCTCTGTGCTCTATCATTAGGAAGAGATTCAAATGTTGCCTGTGGCTTCCTTATAAATTAAAAAATTTATATTTGTAGTTAGATTTTATATAGGTCATGGTTTTTGGACTGAGGTGCTATTTTACGGTACGATCCTCCCTTTCTGACAAATAGTTATTTCTTGGGAACAATAATTTCCTCCTGTAGGGCTTTAGACTTCCGGGATTCTGAAGGTTCCCAAGGTTCTCCTTCCCACCGCATGGACATCCTTGGGTCTTTCTGGGGTGACTGCTGGACAGGACGGGGAAGCAGTGTGCTTCACGGTGAGGACAGCGCAAAAAGGAAGCCGCATTCCCCACTGCCGCATTGTGATGGTCTTCCCAGGTTCTGGAGAGTCTAACCCCAATTTAAAGCCGTATTTAAGCCCAATCTAAACCTACGTTGGTATGACCAGTAGTAACTGATTAAAAAAAAAGAAGAAGAAGGAAAGAAAGCTACTGCCCTGGGCCATGCGGTCAAGCCACTTGCAGAGAGCAGGTAAATATCAGCCTCCCGGTAGACGTTTTTGCTGATCGCACTGTTTCCTCCTCACAAAATTGGCCACGGGTTGTAGAACTGTCATCTCTGCTGTCTATTCCCAAGCCGACTGAGCACTTTTATTAAATTCTCACGGTGTGACATTGAAATACTCCCTGTGGGGAGGCCTGGCCTTGAGCTGTTGGGGTGCTCCGGGCTGCACAGGACTCCCCGGGGTTAGAGCTACACTTTGCGTCTGGCCCGTGGACACATCCCGAGCCACGCCGCACACGCAGGCTGCCCCCTCCCAGCCCACAGCCCCTCCAGCCTCCAAGCCTGGCACTCGCACTTTCCACCTGGATGCCGCCCCTGTTCCCTGTTCCTACACCTGTCACAGTTGCATTCAGTCTCAGCCATCCAGCCATGAGGGTCCCCGCCCCCTCATCTAGGCTGGGTCAGGTGGCTGTCCTGTGTGCGTCCTGCCACTTACTTGACTACCTAACACTCTACAGCATAAGTGCTTGTTCTCACAACTTCCTAGCCAGAAAGATCTAGAATGCACTTCTTTTCTTATCCCCGGGTCTGGCATGTTACCTGACATACAATAAGCATTCCAGACACTAACTGTTAAATGAATCACTGAATAAATGAGTAGGACTAGGAGTATCTATTTAGAAGTATTTCTAGAAGTTTCCTGAAAGCCCCAGAACTCCCCTCAGCTGACTATTTTGTCCGCGTTCCTTCTGGACTCTGCACGAGAGACTCGCGTGCTCCGGTGATGCCCTAGTTACACCCTTGTGTGTACGGGTTAATTAAGGACAACCAGCAAGATGGAGGCTAGGTGTCACAGCATCTCAGAGGCTCCCCAGAATGGCAAACGGGTCACCCAACATTTTCTGACTAAAACAGACAGTCTCTCGTAAAGCTAGTGCCTGACGGATTTCTTGGCAAAGCAACTTTCTCTGAGCTGCCGCAGGAGTGGCAGAGGACGGGGCAGTATCTGGATGCCCCACGTCCCTATACAAGCAATAGGCTTTAGGGGCCCAGCACCCACCATCTCTCTGTCCTCACCTGTCCCTTTGTCTTCACCTCACTTTTTCACCCCAGACACGTAGGGCATCATTTCAGTTTCCTAAAGGTGAAAAGCTCTTTCCGGCTTCAGGGTCTTCGCACATGCTGTTCCCTCTGCCTGGCATGCTCTTCCCTGGCTCCTTTCACTTTGTCTGATGTCACCTCTCTTGAGAGGGCCCTGCCTGGCCATCATACCTAAGGCAGGTGTCTCCTTTCTCAGCCTCTGGCGCTTGCCTTTAGGGCGGGTACCACGAGCAAGCTGGCCCCTTTCCCGTCTCAAACCACTTCTGGTCTCTCGGCACCACGAGAGCAGAGCTGATCCTGTCTCTCCCAGCCTCATATTCTCAGGGCCTGGCACACAGTAGGTGTTCAAGAAATACTTCTCAAGTACACAAACCTCATTCTTCAGGCTTATGAATCACACAAAGACCACCTTCTCCCTCCGCTTAAGTCCACAGAGGGCATTTGTTCAGGCTACGGTTTTCACATTCTGAGTCGCAGACAACAAGTGTGAAATTCCATTTGGCCACCTTGATGATTCGGTGCCGGTTTTATGGAGTCGATTGGAAAAAAAAAATGCCTTATGCCTTATACTCTTTTCTCCCTCAGCTGTGTTTTGTATCTTTTTATTGTATTTTCTTCTTCTTACAGGCAATTTGGTCATTCCTGATTTCACATCACCAAAAGAACAGTATTCTTTTTATTTCCTTGTTGAGAACGCCCTCGTCCATAGAGAGATACTTTCATGATGGGCCTACGTGAAATTTCTGGGTGCTTCTACCCTAACGGGAAGTGTATTTTGCAGGCGGCCAGAACGCTATAACATGAGCAAATTTTGGCAGAGTTCAGGACCGTATGTGGCCCTTGGGAGTTTTCTTCTTTGACCTGCTATCTCTGGGGCCGCTGTGTCTATTTTGAGAAGCACTTAGAGTGAATCTTCGGTGGTGGCGATTGGTGCGGATTAAGCTTAAACTACTGCGGGTTGAAATAACAGAGGCACGTGTTGACGGTCCAAACCACCCCACTCCCTTCCTCTAACCTATCTGTGCATTTTGCTTTCCTACACTCAAGAATCTTCCTAGCATGGCATTTTTCCTACGCACAGAATACAGACCCTTCTAGAAGAGCCCACCCTCGTGGAGGAATCCTTTTGTGAAGTCTGAAGTTCGCTTTCTCAGCCTGTCTCCTCGACTCTTTCCCCTCAGAGCAAAGTTACCAAGTTGTCCCCTTAAGAACTACAGGGATTTGAGGGGGCGCCTGGGTGGCGCAGTCGGTTAAGTGTCCGACTTCAGCCAGGTCACGATCTCGCGGTCCGGGAGTTCGAGCCCCGCGTCAGGCTCTGGGCTGATGGCTCAGAGCCTGGAGACTGTTTCCGATTCTGTGTCTCCCTCTCTCTCTGCCCCTCCCCTGTTCATGCTCTGTCTCTCTCTGTCCCAAAAATAAATAAACGTTGAAAAAAAAAAAAAAAGAACTACAGGGATTTGAAAAAAGGGTACTTCTGTGCACAGATGATACAAACCTAAGATTGCTCTCTTGGGTTTTATGTGACTCAAAGCACACGTGTGGATATGTGCGTGTGTAAGTAATGATGACAAGGGCTTATGTGTATAAATAATATACACGCAACACAGAGCAATCTGCGTGCATTCTCTCCCATCGAATCCTTGCGAGCACTGCACCCATTTTTAGATGAGTAAACACCCAGCCATTAAGCGGTGCGGCTGGCATTCAGCCACGGGAAGCCCCATCTCAGTGCCCATTACAGCCAGCCTGGCTTCCTCTGGGTACTTGAGCTTGTGTTTACACATAGGAGAGTGAGTACACACATTCACATCACACACCCGTGTAAGATAAATTCAGGCACAAACACACTAACACATATGTAAATGCTTAGGAAATGTTTCTGCAGGGACATATAATAACGCACTGTTAACCCGTGGACTCGAGGGAGAAGGTATGAAATTGTTACACAACACACTTTTCTAACCATCCCTGTCCTTTGAAACAAACATGCGTTAGTTTCGTACCTAAAACCCCGACTTACTGATTTTGCTGTACATGTTCCCACTAGAAATGCTTGTTGGGTCATTGAACGTTAGGAATAGCTTACGTGTTTGTTTGTTTGTTTGTTTCTTTTGTCTTTGGAAGGGCAAGGAATAAAAATTGGTGGAACGAGAAAGCATACACTCAACAGGAAGCAACCTCTTGAGACCTCCTTGCCTTCAAGAACAGGAAAGGCAAAAAGAGTCCGCACACAACTTACCCCTAAACGTGTAACGTTGTCGCCCAGCTTCCCCCAGACCCGACTCTGGCTTTCTTATTGGATTATTTCTGTGTGTTGAATGTTGATCTGTGCTAATCTGCTAAACAGTTTACATGCAGCATTTAATTTTCATATTTGTTTAGGAAACTGAGTCACAGAGAGGTAAAACAGCCAGAGATTCAAGCCCAGCAGGCTGGCTCCCGGGTCAGTGCTCTTAGCCTGTCCTGATACCATTGAGAATTTCCTGGGCCCCCCAAATGCCCCTTTGATGTTCTCTTCCTCTCTGAGTCTTCTCTACCTGCCCTTTCAGGGTGACTGCCTCCTTTTAAAGGCTGCAACATACATTTTAGGGCTGATTGTATCATTTGCAGGAATTCAGTTGCCCACACCAAAATCAGACACCAATATTCACCCTTCTTGACCCATGTCTCTGTCTTCCTGTGTCCTCTGAAAATCCAGGGTTTGCATTTAGAATCCTGTGCTCCCATGAGATCCTGATACAGCACATAAAATGAGCATAATAAGGGGCGTGTGGGTGGCTCAGTCAGTTAAGTCTCCGACAGGCTCAGGTCGTAATCTCATGGTTCCTGAGTTTGAGCCCAGCATCAGGGACAGCTCAAGCCTGGAGCCTGCTTTAGATTCTGTGTCTCCCTCTCTCTCAGCCCCTCCCCTACCCGTGCTCTGTCTCTCTCTCTCTCTCTCTCTCTCTCTCTCAAAAATAAATACACATTAAAAAATTTTTTTAATGAGAATAATAAAAGTATCTGCCCTACTGGTTAATGGCGAAAAAGGACTCAAGGGGTAACTAGCTATGGACCTTGGTCAGCCAATGATAGCTTTTGTCCCAGGAAAGACCCCTGATTCCTCCAGGTTTCTGCATTGTCGAGGGCCCTCAGTCGTGCAGGGGGGACTCCCGTGCTGCAGTAAGAAGGCTGGCAATTGCCAGAAGTGGTTAGAATCCAGTCTCCAGAGTGGTCTCAGGTCAAATTCTGGTTCTACTACTTTCTTGCTGTCCAGTTAAACCCTGGAGCTTCAGTCTACGCAAGTGTGAAATGGACTAAGGAGAGTAGCCAAGTATGGGATTTAGGATGAAGTGTGTCACCCCATGGAAAGTGCTTGCCACGCAGTAAGTCAGTGGTGGTTCAATTTACTGAGCATTTATTGAGCGCTTATTGCATGCCTGGCTTAGGGACACAGGCTTGGCGAAACGTAAACGGTTATGATGCTACGTATTCTACTTGCACTCTGCGCAGCAGGAAGTACTCCTTCTTTGTAACGTTCACCGTGACTGCCTTTCTTTTCGTCTTACTTTTCCATTTTGCACTTGCCCTCACAGCCCCGCAACCGCCTGCATTCCACCGTCCTCGACCGGTGTTAGAAACAGGATTCTCAGAGTTAGGCACCACCCTCCGCGTCCTGGCCGACGCTGGAGGATCCAAACCTCACCCAGGGGTCCCTCTTGGAGTTCTCCAAGAAGGGGTGGGAGGACAGGGGTGCGGGGAGCACAGGAGCGTGACCGAAAGGTCACTATGAACCAGGCGCATCTAGATCTGCTCGGTGCCAGGGACCACGACCCCGGGGGCGCCCGGCGACCGGGACCCCATTCTCCGGGCTGGCGCCGGGAGGAGGAAGAGGAGGAGGCACCCAGGCCAGGTCCCCGCCGGGGGTAGGAGAGCCGCGGCGCCACCCCCCGCCGGCACGCTCTCTCCCGGGCGGGCCTCCGGCGGCCCCGGCACAGCCCCGCCCCTGCAAACCACACCCGGCTCCGGCCTCCCGGAGGCCCCGTCGGCCCCGCCCCCTTCGCGCTCGCCCCACCCCCGGCCTCCGGCGACAACGGCTCGGCCACGCCCCCTAATTATCCACATTCCGCCCCCCGGCCTCTCGGCTGCCGCAGCGAGGTCCGCCCCTCCATGTTGGCCCGCCCCTTACTTATTCCTACCCCGCCCCGGCCTAGCAGCCGCCTGGGCTAAACCCCGCCCCCACGGCCTCGGGGGAGCGGGGGGACCCGCTGGTCCATACCCCGCCCCTGCCTCTGGCCCCCCCGGCCCCATGATCGGCCACGCCCCCTCCGCTCTTGCCCCGCCTCCGTCCGATAGGCCTGCGGAGGCCTGCTCCCTGCTCCCCCTCCCTGTCCCCCTTTCTCCCTCACTCCCCGTCTCCCAAGTAGCCTCGGCTCAGGCACCGCCCTGCCCCCAGGCCCCGCCCCGGCGCGGAGACCATCCCTCCCCTCCGAGCCCGGGTCCCCGCCTCGCGCGCCCCGCCCCCGCTCCCGCCCCCGCCCTCGCGGCCCCGCCCCGGCGCGGGGACCACCCTCCGCCCGCGGAGGCGCGGGCCGAGCGCTCGGGGCACTCTCGGCGGTCCCGGCCGTTCGCCGCCGCCGCGCGGAGATTCGCGCGGAGATTCCGCGGAGCCGCGCGCGTCCCCGGCCGGGCTGAGCTCCCAGACCGCGACGAGAGCCGCAGGAGCCCGCGGGGACGCAGTGCGAGCCAGGTAAGCTGGCGGCAGCCCGGCCGTCCCCTGCGGGCCGCTCCCGCCCCGCGCCCGGCCTCGCTCCCGCGGCGCCTGCCGGGGCTCGGCGGGCTCGCACCCTCGTGGGCGCCGATCGCTCGCCCGTCGCCTGAGTTCGGAGCTCCGGCTGCCTGGGCACGGCCGGCGCCGGGAGGTTTCGGGAAGACTCGCGCCCCTGGCCGCCTCCTGGGCTCCCGAGTCACCCCGGCGCAGGCGGCCGGGCCGGGGTTCCGGGCGCCGAGCCGCTGTCGGAGCCCCCCTCTCCTGGCCCTGGCGCCTCCCAGGCAGGCCCTGCGGGGTGGCCCGGCTCGGTGACCGCACGCGTCCCCGGGGCGCCCCCTCGCGCGGCCCTGGGGAGGAGAGGGGGCGCGCGGTCCCGGGTTAAACTTGTTGGTGACAATGCATATTTCAACTTCGGAGATCCCTCGTTTTAGGATGGAAATGAAAATCCCGGGTTCTGGCCCGGCTGTCCGGTGAGCGAGCAGCCGCGAGCTGATAGCGCGGGCGGCCGGCGGGTGGGGACGGCCGGGAGAGAGGCACGTTGTTCTCCCAAGTGATGTTTCCCGGGAAGCCGGCTCCGCGCTGCGGATTGGTGGTGCCCGGGAGTGCGGGCGGCTCCTGGCCCGCGGCCGCTCCTGCAGCCGGGGGACCAGGCCGGCACTGGCCCTTCCCCGGGGTGCCGGGCGGCGCGCGGGCGGCGGCCCTCTACGTGCCGAGAGGCCGGGGAAGTCTCCCGGCCAGTGAGATTCAAGAAGGGGACGTTGGGCTGGATTTTATTCGTGCTGATTCTTGGCAAGTTAATGCAGCAGATTTGCACTGTGTCCTCCATCAGTAATAAGTTCGTGTAACTTTTGATCACAAAAGCAGTATATGCTTTGGGTACAAAACGTAATAAAGAGAAACAGAAACAGTAAAACAGAAACCATCCGTGATCGCACTCTTCCTACCTGCCTTCAATGTTTACATTCTTGGGGTCATAGGCTTGCCGATTTAATGAGTAAGTTACCACTGGAGCCTCTCCTGCCTAAATCAAAGTAATCGCTTTATGCGACTCTACCCTTCCCCACCCTTCTAAGTGTGATGGTCTCTGAACACCAAAGTTTGGGCTTATTGGCCTGGCTCCCTTCTCAGCTGGCCACGGGTTCCCTTCCTGCAGGCCTGAGGTGGAGAGAGAGGGCGCAGTCAGCTTAGAACACTGGGTAAGACTTGATTGGCCTGGTGCCTCTCCACCTTCCCCTGTGGTTTTGGTTCCTTGCCTTGTAATAATGAAGGTAATGATTCTCAATCTGCTTCTCAGGCCACCATAAAAATTAATGGGTGGTTTGCAAAGCGTTTTGACATTCTTGGATGGACAGCGGCTGTACTTTAAGGGGCTAGGGAGCGTTTTGCTGTTCCACGTTGCTGTCGTCATCAAATAAAAACAGTCTACCTCCCACCTGGCCGCCCTGACCAGGAAACAGTCTCTACTGATGTCCGGTGGAGCCTGGAGAACGTTCCCGGCTCCCTGCTCAGTGCATTCTGTCCAACAGGTCGGGGAGGGGGCGGGGGCTTGGAAGGAGACAGCACCCCCCCAGTCCGCCTCCTCGCTCTGCTTTCCGCATGTGGGCGGTTGTGGGGAGGGTGAGGGGAGACTGACATTAAGTGGGCCCCCCGTTGCACAGGCCCCCGTGCCTGTCCATCTGTGGAATGCCAAGGCCACGCTGATCCCAGAAGGAACAGTTAGTTCTGGGAGGACTCAGAAAGTGAACAAACCTGGCTTCCTAGGGATTTGTCTTACAGCTCGCTTGTTTACGAAACGAACAATGAGCAGCTCAGATCTGCGGTGCCGGAGAAGCTTCTGTGAGCTTTAGTTTTTTTCCTGTTGTTCCAAGACGCAGGCCCCACACTTTGTGGCCTTTGAAAACAATTACTAGGGACTCGGACCTGGTGTGCGAAGCCCGCGTGGGGAGCGGTGCACGCACGTTGCCTTTTGTTCCCCCGGCAGAGAAACCACGGTGGCAGAGCCTCTCTGTAGGCCGGTCTGCAGGGCGCCTGTTTGTCATTTGATAGTTTCGTGTGTTTATTGTTGCTACCACCAGCGCTTTGATCTGCCCAAGGTCTAGCTGATCGCAGCCCAGACACAGGGGGATTTCCAGAAGGACCCAGAATGAGGGCTGGACAAATTGCAGCTAAGTGTCCTTAACTGGGCCGTCTGCCAATTAGTGTTATGCTCTTAATTTTCTCGGTGGAGGGAGGAAGAGGCAGTCTTCCTGAATTTTCTCCCTTGCTGTTGTTTGCTAACTTGATTTCTGGTTACCCAGCAGCCTGGAATTACTTTCCTGCGGCTGCTGGTGCAGACTTCTTTCTTATTCTAATGGCTTCTAGTCCGTCGATAAGGTATGCTAATGTGAATGGGGTTTACGCCCTTGGGTCCTGGGAGGCCGCTCCCACATTTAAATCTTCAGATCGCAGCCAGTTCCTTGGGGAGGAGGCCCCCTGGCTTCCCTCAGCTTCTTAGGGGAAGCCCTTGACCCAAACAAGGTTAAGAATCCCTGAGTTCGACCCTTGCCGACCTCATGCCGGGCTCCACGCAAATGTCTGTGGCTCCCTGTTTAGGGCATCAGCCTTGTTTTGACTGAGTAGAAGCTGCTGTTGTAGCGAGCGGGCCTTGGGCCAGCCACGTGGGTTTTCCTTAGGTCTGTTATTTTCAAATTCAACACCTGAACCGGGCAGTGCTGTGACTTTTCTTCTGAGAACTGGAGTCAGGCCCCCGGGATATTTTCGAAGGCCCTGGAGATGCACACTGGGGCATCTTTGCCCCGAGGTCACTGCCTGACAACCCAGTTACCGGGAAAAGGGTCACCGGGCAGCTGCCTAGACATCACCCAGAGTGCTCTGGCTGGCTTTGCTCCTGGCCCAGAGGGGAGCCCGGGGTCCTTCAGTGTTTACACTCAGCTCCCAGGACTCTGCGCCTCCGGCCTCCCCAGCTATTGGCACAATAGAAGCCCCACCTTCCGCCTTCACCCTCCGCGGGAGGGACCGAAAAATAATTCACCGAGTCCCCGAACACCCAGGGCACAGTCCCGCGACTTGTTCAGGATCTCTCAGGAAGCCTGAGCCTGCTTTTCAGTGGGCCCTGGGGCATCCGTGTGTTACATAACAGCACCTGGTGCCATCTGGCCGCACGTCTTAAGGGAGAGGATGTCAGTATTCGGCCTTTCGAAGGCAAGAGAATGCAGAAGGTATTTTAGAAATAAAGGGGTGTGTTTCAGGGAGGGAAGGGTGAACCCCACCCGGGGCATCACGGCCCCCCATCCGCCAGGTGACCCAGTGCCCGCCCGAACCAAACGCTCAGTAAGCGAGTAAGATTTCAGGAAGTAGAGAGGTGGGCTGGGTTCACCAAATTGAAGCTGAAATTTAGGGCGGTTTGGGGACAAGAAGGGCTTACGAAGCATCGGGCCTGGAGTGCACGCTTAAAAATCCCTCCAGACACCGCGAGGGGTTCCATTTTACAAGGAAGCTACGAGAATTTAAGCAGCTCTCACAACACAGTGGTCCAAAAAGTGCTTGAGGTGAGAAATCAGCCTATATCTGCCTGAGCCCAGAGCTCGTGATCGCATCTCCCAGTGTGCTAAAATGAAAGGCATTCATACCTTTGGGTCACATGAAGCCACGCTCAGGAAGATAGCAGAGTACCTGCCTCCCTTGCACAATTCTAAAAAAGCTTGCACTCTGAAGGTGAGACATCTCTAAAACCCGTAAAAATCTCTGCAGCCTAAATGGAAGGCAGCCGGTTGGCACCTTTATTCCCCGGCGTGGTGGTGGGGGGGGGGGGGTGCGAGCTGTGTCCCGCCCTGTCCACAGGGTCAAGGTTGATTTCTTTGGGAGACTGAGGTTTTGAAGTTGGGGTAACTCGGACAGGAGCCACCGTGAAGTCTGTTCTGGTACCAGGAAGCGAGGGTATTCCGGGCAGATGAGGTCACTAGAACAAGGTAAAGATTATGGGAAGTCTGGTAAGTCAATGAAAGATAAGGATTCCGCCTTCCGCGTCGTAATCAAATAAATGACATGCCCCGAGATTATGCTTATCTGCTCATTAAAAGCTTGTCTCTGGAGAAACTCTCTGCTGGTTCCTGTTAGCCCCACTCCTCTGAACAAATTGAGAAGAAAACTTCCCGTGGAAGGCTTCTGTGGTTCCAGAATTCCTGGTATTCATTTCTCCTCTCTCTGTCTTCCTCTTTCCCCCGGTCTGTGGGACTGAGGCAGGAAACCCTGTCCCATTTTCAGGAACACGCAAGCCTGCTCGGGTCCCCGGGCCTGGAGGGAACAGAGGTGTCCTTTGCCGGCCTGCCCAGGCCTGTGCTCCACTGAAAACCCCACTCTCCGAGGAAAGGAACAAAGAGCCTTTCTGGCGGCACCTGCCGGTTAGGGTGCTGTCGTGTAAACACCCCCTCTGGCACCAGCTGCGGCACTAAATGTCGCACAACCTGCGGGAGCCAGTGGGAGCCAGCTGCAGCCCGCCTTCCGTCGCTCTGAGCCCCCGCAGCCGGCCCCCTTACCGAGTGGGGGAACCCGTGACCCAGTCGCCCGGCTTCTGCCCGGACCGCGTGTGCCTGGCAGCTGGGCCGGGAGAGGACGTGGATGTCGCTGGTAGCCCGATTCGGCCAGCCTCAAAACGTACTGGACGTTGAAATCTCCTGGGAGATTTTGTAAAAATCCACCTTCGCCAGCCTGGTGCCCGGTGGAATCCAGATCTCTGAGGGTGGGGCCCAGACACGGGCAGTTTCTACAAACTCCCCGTGAGAATCCCCGTTCTACTCTAGTACTCAGGGCTCCACTCCGCCGAGGTGGGGGAATTTGTAGGAAGGACTGGAGATGTGGTTTGGGACCGGGTGGGGCAGACCCGGTATTTGAAGCCAGGGAAGGTTTTTAGGGCCAGGTTCTTGGAAAGGCAGCCAGAGGTCCCTGACCTTTCCAGTTGCCATTTGGAGACCTTACTCCGTTGGCCCTTTCCTTCCGTGGGTGGCGATCAGCATACTTCCTGGTGGTGCCTTGGTCTCTCCCGCTGGTCTAGAACAGAGAAGGGTGTTCGTGGACAAAGGGATCGGGATCAAGCCAGGAGGCCTGTCCTTGGGGCGATCGCTTCTTGGGTGGGTTTTTGAAGAGCTGATTTCAAAGCAGAGCGCCAGAGTCGAGAGGAGCTTCCCAGGACCACCCAAGCGAAGAAAGGAGAAACTAAGGGCTTTGTGAGTCTGAGCTTGGTTACACACATAATCTGATTGTTTGTTCTCTATCATCATTAGCAGCCAAATTATTTTAAAACAGCGAGAGCTCCTTGGGAGACAGCAAGCACGTGGGAAGGGGGGAGCGTCCTTGAACTTCTGAGCCAGGCTTGTTAGCAGGAAGAGGGAAGCTAGGCCCCCGGGATGCAGAATTGGAGGAGGCGGCCCTGGGGTTGTTCCCTTACAGGGTGATGAGACGAGGAGGACCGGTTGAGAGGTTGAGAGCACCGACTGGGGCCTCGTTTCCTTAGGGTTGAGCCCATGAATGTGGAACAGCTCACTGGAGACTCTGAGTGTGAGCTGGGGCCCCTGGGAGCACGCTTCGGGTCACCCCATGAAGATGGGGGCAGGAAAGCCAAGGGGGAGGAGGAAAGAAGCTGCTGGAAGCGGGAGACCATGCAGGCTCTGTGTCCCACCGAGCCGGGCAGAAGATGGGGTGTAGAGGAGAAGGGGGTTGAGAGCCTGACATAAACAAGGTGGTTGTGGGGTTGATCAGAGAAGCAACATCAGGAAGACAGGGGGCCCCTGGGTTTGGCTTGTTAGACCCGTGTGATTGTGGTGGTTGGAAGCTTCTAGAAAAAAATCGAGAACACCGAGCGTGGACCACTGAGAAGAATGTTAGCGGTAAAAGAAATAGGACTGTCGTTTGATGGTGTCGAGACAAGAGGGACCCAGGGCTGGGTCAGAGGGCCTGCAATACTCCAGGGCAATGAGTGGGTGAGTGGCCCCAGGTCCCCTGAGGGAAGGAAGGAGATGGTTGTGGGTGGTTGTCATCGGGAAGAACAGGTTACAGAAGACTTCCCCAAATGCCTTTTCGCCCTGTGCTCATCTGGCTCATTTTTTTGCTCGCCTTTGGGGGGTGCTGGCTGGGGGACTCCTGGGTGCAGGCCCCTTCTCAAGAAGCCCTTCCTGGGTCCCCAAGATGTGGAGCGGACCCTGCTCCCTGCATGTCTGTTGACCCGCTAGGCTGGACACTGCTCAGCACCGGTTACACTTGATCGCCACACCTTCCGTGCACAGACAGTGTGTCCCCTGCACGTGGGAACTGACAGGTGGAGAGAGGGGCTGACCAAGCTGAACACTCAAGGTGGTGACCTCCCGTATAACCATTTGGGGAGCACGTTAACGTTCTCTTCTTAGACATCTTAACAGTTCAAAACGCACACTGGGTGGCAGAAGTAATTTCTGGCTTTTAAGAATTCTGGCCTGTGAATGGTAATCAGCTTACTCGGAAATGTCGAGTGGCACCTCTGTCACTCTGCCATTTAACGTTTCATTCAGCGAGGCTTCACTCCACCTTTGCTTACCCATTTTCCGCTACTGCCCCAAATTCAAATTGAAAGGATTTGAATTTTTAATAGGTTTTGAATACAAAGAAGTAAGTGGAATATGCTAACGCTGCACATGCGTTCGACTCTCTGTTTCTTATGACCCTGAGAATCGTGGCTTTGAGAAGTGGTATCACATATGTGTACGTGTCCTTTGGGCGAATAGAAAGTCAAGGCGCTGTGTTGAAATTTCACTGGAAACCGTCACTGGAGCTGATACAATAATACGTGTAAATAACTCACGTAAAGTGCCGGAATCGCTCAGTTGACGGCGCGGAGGTCCACGGTCACAGTCAACACGGTCGTCTGCTCTGGTCTGGTCTCCCTTTTCCTCTCCGTCGCCCCCATCCCGAATACCCCTCGCAGAAGTTGGGCTATTTGTTTTTTCCCCCTTTGTGGTTTCAGAAATCAGTGTTCAAGACATTTACAGGAGAAAAGCTCTGTCCCTCAGAGTCCTGGTGTCCTGGCGACACCTGTTGGATATTTTACCTTTGTAGTGCCGGATGAGGAAACCTCACTGTCCCATTTTGTTCACGTTTCAGGCCCTCGTCAGAGGGTGCTGGCTCAGGGTGACGTCTTGGGAGATCGGACACTGGCTGTACATCCAAAATGAGTTTCTTCGAGTTCATGCAGCGCACGTGTTTCGCTCGTATTTTATTAGAACCATCTATGATTTCAGGACTGTTCACCTGGGGACAAGTGTATGCTGGTCACAGAGACAGGTGCCTGAAGGGCCTTCTCTGCTCCGTAATCAGGGCTGTGGCGGATGCTGGCAGTCACAGGTGGTATAGTGACTGTGGGAAGAAAGGAAAAGGCCACCAGGAGTTCATTTTCTCCAGGTGCGAGCCTTGTCCTTCCCCTCACTTGTATTTTATTTGTAAATATCTTAAGAGCCCGAGAAATTCAGTTTCAGGTCATTTGACATTTAGATGCTCATCTCGGAACTGTAGTTACTGTTTGAAAGGCATACACACACGCACGCGCACACACTTGAAATACTCCTATCCACCTTTTAACATGGAGATTTTTCTGTGGTTTCAAGTATTCATCGGGCTTTTCCTCCTTGTCAGGCACTGTGCCGAGTCTCCTATAAATGGCCTTTTCTTTTCAGTCAATTAGGAAACAGCCTGACTTGCACAAGCGAAAGTCACACGTGCTTCAAGGAAAATCTTCAAGGAAAATGAAGAATGAAGCGACCAGCCACCTATCTTGTTCTTCCAGCCCTGTTCTTTGTACACAAGCTGCTGTCCGGGAACAGAAATAGGTGAAACTTAAGTTTTTCACAGACCGGAATCCGGGAAGTTCCTCTTTGCCGTGGCGTCTCCCATGACTCGGGGCACACCTGGGGCTTCTCAGTCCCATGCACCTGTCCGTGTCTGGAACTTGGGCTTTTCTGTTTACTTCTGATTTTGACACTGGACAACTTCGAGACCCGGCTTTCTTGTCTGGGAAAGGGTGGTGTAGTGCTTACTTCTGGGAGCTGGGAGATGTCGGCGCGGAGGTGTGGATTTTACCGCATCAGCCCCATACCTACCCTGGGAGGTTTTTGTGACCGTGGCCTCTTTTGAGTCCTGTGTGCACCGCAAGTTTTTCTTAAATACTGAGTAAATAGAGATTCTTTGGTGATGTTTCGCCATCTGAATTAAACCGGAGTGCAGGGCTTCGATATTTTTAGGTGTTCAGTCTGACCTTTGGACCGTATACGGGCGCAGACTGATGGCGTGATGTATTGGTAGATGTCTAAATAAGGATCACTTCCCCAATCCTTGCCCCATTCCTCAAATTTCTGGGAGCAGGAGGAAATGGGAGGGATACAGTCAGCAGGTTGTGCCCCAGGCTCAGACCTGGGCTGGATTGTGGCTCTGACCGGTCTCACGTGCGGGGGGACCAGCAGCCGGTCCCTGGTGGCCGCTGAGCCTGCGTTTTAAAAGGCCTGACCTGCCCGGACTACCCTGGGGGCTGCGAGTGGGGGGACTGAGAAACGAGTTGTGTTTAATGCAAGTACTTTCTAGATAAATACATTTTTCTGGAGGAGTTTATTGTGATTTTTCCTTCTTTTCTCTTAAAAAAAAAAAAAGACCTCTCCCCCTGAGGTTTTTTAAATTAGTCAAATAATCATATGTTCATCTTAGAAACATTACAAAACGTGGGGCACCTGGGTGGCTCAGTCGGTTAAGCATTCAACTCTTGATTTCAGCTCAGGTCGTGATCTCAGCATTTGTGAGTTCGAGCTCCTTGTCAGCCTGCTTGGGATTCTCTCTCTCCTCTCTCCACCCCTCTCCTGCTCGTGCATGCTCCCTCCCCCCCCCCCCATCTCTCTCTCTCTCCCCTCTCAACATCAATAAAAGTAAACTTAAAAAAATATATTATAAGATGCAAAAGGAGAAAAAAGTTCACATCACTGGAAGTCGGCCACTCACGATAACCACTCTGGTGTGGACAGGACATTTTTCTTAGGGTCTCTCTGACGTCTTCAGAGGTCAAGTCCAAGCCCTTGCAAACAGAGCAGCATGGTAGAGTGGAGACTTGTTCAGTGCGCACCTGATGCGTCGCAAGTCCTTCTTATTTTTGAATGAACTCTATGCTTTTGAAAAACTGCTTTTTACCTAAAATTATTGCTGACGTATTTTCACATCAGCAAACACAGACTTGGACCCCCAAATGACCGTCAGATTTGTACGGGAGGTACCCTCTTTAACAAATCCTTATTCAGAGACCATTTCCAGCTCCTCTGAAATTATAAACAGTACTACAGTGAACATCTCCATACACACATCTTTTTTTCAATACGTGTTTTTCCTTTGGATGAATTTTTTACCACTATTGTGCTCAAATTCTCCAGAGGACTTCTAATTCTATTAACGGTTGGACGAATGTGTAATCGCTACTCAGAGAAACACCTCCAAAGGCAGTGACCTTGAGAAGAGTTTCTACATCCGATTCATGCAACCGGGTGAACTTTAAGACCAGCCTTAGACCTGCCGGTACCCCAAACCCTCATGCTCTGCATTGTGAGCTTTTGGGGTGGGCTTGGAAACGCACACCTGAATTTTAAGATGTGCACTTACACGCGGGTTTCAAAAACATTAACATCTGGGGGGAAGTGTGCGTCTGAGGACAAGGAGGAGTTTCTGTCGGAGGTCCTAGGGGCCCCCTCCGCCCTGGAAAGGAGTGACTGATGATTTCCTCGCTGGCTGCTTTAGGAACTGTCATTGCTAGGGGCCCCCCCCGCCCCCCAGGGCCATGTCATTCTGGGCACGGGGGTGATTTGTGGGGCGGTGTCTCTGATCAGCTGTGACGAGACGGACTGCGGTTGGATCTGGTGGGTCTGGCCCAGGGCAGCGCCCCAGACTTGGTTTTCAACTTCCAGGTTCATTAAGAGGAGAAAGTGCTTGCTGCCTTCTACGGACAGTGAGGCCGTCCTTTTGATTCCTAAGCGCGGTCTGCTGTCACAGGACTTCTGCGTTCTGGCAAGAGAGGAAGACTACGTTCGGGGTGGAATGTGTTTTGGCCTGTGTCCTCAGCGTGGCTTTGCAACGGGGGCCTGGCTGCCTCTTGGCACAGCCGCGGCCATGAGTCACTGCTCACCTATTGTAACATGAGGCAGCACTGTGGAGGCTGACGGGAAGGCCTGGGGACAGCTCCTTCGCTCTGGGTATTTGTTCTCGGTGGAGTTTGGGGGGCGGGGAGCCCCTAGACTGGGCCTGAGCGCTGAGCCTTTTGTAACTCTCCGGGGCGCTGTCCCTGGCCCTGTTCCCCCCCGATTAGCTGTTGTTTGACTCAAAGGCCTTCATTCCCTCACTCACACTGACCCTGCTGTGTGCCAGGCAGAGGCTGGAGGCCTCTGTCTAGGGAAGTGGCCACCAGAGTACAGGAGGAGAGGTCAGGGTTCGCGAGGTTAGGGAAGTGGCCACCAGTGTACAGGAGACGAGGTTAGGGAAGTGGCCACCAGTGTGCAGGAGACGAGGTTAGGGAAGTGGCCACCAGTACAGGAGGAGAGGTCAGGGTTCACGAGCTGTGCTGGGGGCTCAGGACACTAGGTGAGAGACAAAGAACTGGGCAGGCGCCTGCAGGGGACTTGGGGGCGGGGGCAGTGGGTAGTTGGGTGAGTATAGGAAATCAAAGGAGGTGACTGCTTTCTGGGAGACCCTGGCGGGGGATGCCAGGGGCAGGTGGCTGGATGGAACAGTCCTTCTGGGCTTCATTCAGCTTTGAACTTCCAGGCCCTGGAAAAACTTGATTAAACATGTGGGCGTGACTTGAAAGGGGTCTGACACCCTCCCCTCACCCCGGATCACCTCCTCACAGCCCTCCTCTCTCCACCTGGGACTCCCGTGACCCTGCCGGGTGACCGGCCACTTCTCCCTCCCGACCTATTAGGAAAGTCTCCTAAAATCATCCAACTAAATGACCACTCTGCGCGGGGTTGCATTACCTTTGTTAACAGGAATGACACAGGAAGCTAAGGCAGCTGTCAGATTAGTAAGAGAGCCACAGCATTTTTGTGTTCCAGAAAGGAAGAGGTATTGAGGAAGAAGGGGAGGTCTTTCAGCAGAAGCAACATCAGAGGGACCCTGTGACGGAGATCAGAGCACCTCTCCTGGGTCGCTTGTCTCCGACGTGTGCACCCAGGCCGTGGCGCACAGGGGCATCGGGGTGAGCCCTGGCTTTCCTGGTCAGGCCCAACCCCCCAGGCCAGGCCATCCTTCCCCTCCTGACAGCCCCCTCCAGGGACCGCAGCAGCCTGAGCCGCTGAGAGGCCGTGGCTTTGCTGACCGTCCAGCGGATTTCTGTGTTTAACCCACGTTGACCTGGCTAATCCCGGTTCCGCTTGGGGGGAAACTTCAGTACAGCCTTCTGTCCCAGGAGGACAACCCGCCGTCCTCAACGTGCTCGGGGTAAAACCGTTACTTTTTCAAGGTTAAAAGAACATGACTGAAAAGCTGGAACATGATGTCACAAACACCGCTTTTTTGTCATTAGTGGAATTGTCAAGAAATTGGCTGCTGGCTAAATTGGGAGTCATTATTTTTCTGGGAAGGAGCCGGGTTATTTTGATGAGCAGGAAAAGGGAGAGAATCGCAGTGATACCCTGGGGTCGGGGGCGGTGTGCAGAGGCTGGGAGTAACAGGTAAGCCAGGCAGGCAGGACACAATGCCGAATTATGGCTGAGCAGACGACTGGGACTCAGGCACTCGGGGGGGGGGGGGGGGGGGGGGGGGGAAACCTGAGCGAGTGTGACTTCGAATACGTCAGGTGGTTTGTGGTTGTCCTTTGCCTTCGGGTTTTAGTGCCGGGAATTGCAAATAGGCAGTCGGGGCTGGAGGGGAGCGCCCAGAAGTAAGCAGTAGTCGTTTGGACGTGTACAGGGGCGGGTGAGGGCTGGGGTGGTCGTCACCGGTCTCCCCCCCAGCCCCCTCCATTGTCTTCCACAAAGCAAGGAATCTGCACATTGAAACTGTCGTGGGAGAGGAGAGGAGAGACAGAAGTGGTAGCTACCTCCCCCTGCACCTGCCCCTGCAGGCAGCGAAACCGTTTGCTCCCGACTTACCAATGAGGACACTGAGGCCAAGAGACTCATGGATGTGTCCGTGGACCCTACGAGGACCTGGAAATACCAGGCAGTGAGGAGTTTTACGTGGTGCCAGTGCCTGGATGTGAACTGACGGGGTTGTTTGCCGAGGCACTTGACCGGGGGGGCTCTCCGTGTAATGGTTGTGGATAGCAGAGTGGAGGGGCTCAGATCGCTGAAAATGACCACCCCAGACGTGTCCCTGGAGGACGGTTGTTCACGGGTACTTCTGGGCTCAGCACCGAAGCAGGGTTAACTCGCTTTGACTGCATGTCAGGGGCCGCGCGCTTCTCCCCAGCCCCCACCCCCGCCGCGCTTGTGTTAAACACCGGCGTCTCATTTTCAGTCTCCCGTCCACACCCTGGGGGGGGGGGTTCTGTGTCTTTGATTCCCATATCTTGCTTTGAATTGTAAGGATACTCAGAAACTTTGGAAACCAAAGTCATTTTCCTGGACGTTCTTGCATAACACAGATACGTTATGCATATGTTAGTAGTGATGGTTAATCGTAGTAGAAGAGAGGTCAGTAACACTTGCTCTGTGCCATCCCATGGCTTCACGGCTTTCCCAAAAAACTTGGTCCTCACGACCCGCGACGGGAGGACTCTTGCCATCTCTGTGGAGCGGGGACACTGAGGCACCGGGAGGGTAAAGGACCTGGCGGAGCTGTGAGTGCAGAAGCAGATTTGAATCCATGCCGTGCTACACTGCTCTGCCCCCCCAGCTGGGTGCCCGGGGCAGGGAACGCCCCAGGGCAAGCGAGGTGATTTCCAGAACCAGACCAGGGAGCAGCGTGGGGGCAGTGCCGTGGGCACACAGGCAAGATGACGTCTCAGGCGAGATGGGCATGGGCAGGTGACAGCCAGGTGGGTAGTCTGGACCGTTCCAGTCCCCCAGCAGGAGCCAAGGGTGGAGCAGCCCCTAACGCTGGGAGGTTGGGGACCTGGGCAAGAGAGAGTGTCCACATTCCCTCCCGACTGCGCCCTCACTTGGCAAGCCCACGTGAGCCCTCCCGCTGTGCCGTGTGGCCGTGTGACCATTTCCCTCTCGTTCCCATCGAAGGTGGCACTTGGCAAGAAGTACACCACATCGGGCACCGTACGGAGCTCTCCGTTGCGATAATCGGGAATCGTGGATCTTCACAGCCCTGCGCGGTAGGTGTTCAGACAGCAGTCTTTGTACCCGAGAGGTCTGCCCTCAGATATCCCCCATTTTGGGGTGCCTTTCTGAATGGCCATTGTCCGTTGAACTAAGAAGCAGCACAGTACGAGAAGCCCCCTGCCCAGATGGGTGAAGGAGCCCCTGCTTTTCCTGCCACCCTTGGAGAACCCCCGGTGGGGCCTCCCTCCATTAGGTGGTGGCGGCCACGCCCAGGGCCACCTGGTCCTCTGTAACCTGGCCGCCACTGATGGGATGAATGGTAGGCAGGCCCCCTCTGGGTTGTAGTCGCCCAGAAATCTGGAACTCAGGTCAGCTTGGTGGTAGAGGTGATGACTGATGGAAAGTTCCAGAATGTTGGAACCCAGAGGGAATAAATGGAAATGGCAGCATCAGTAGAACCATGGCGGGGGGGGGGGGGGCACCTGGGTGGCGCAGTCGGTTAAGCTTCCGACTTCAGCCAGGTCACGATCTCGCGGTCCGTGAGTTCGAGCCCCGCGTCAGGCTCTGGGCTGATGGCTCAGAGCCTGGAGCCTGTTTCCGATTCTGTGTCTCCCTCTCTCTCTGCCCCTCCCCCGTTCATGCTCTGTCTCTCTCTGTCCCAAAAATAAATAAACGTTGAAAAAAAAATAAAAAAAAAAAAAAAGAACCATGGCAGGGGGCAGGGATGTGTGGTTACAGTTGGTTTTCACAGTGGGGCCTTCCAGACATAGTCACGTGATCAGGGCCCAGAGCCAGGTGGACCCTGAGCTATTCTCTTTGTTCTTTAAGTATTTAGTTTTTTTCCTTTTCTCTTTTTCCCTCTTTCTTCCCTCTTATTTTCTAGTTAGCTTCTGGTATTACTGCATTGGGGCTCAATAAAGGCCTCAGGAATGCTTCCAGTATTTTCGAGTATTCCTTGGTTACTTGCACAGCAATTGCATTTTCTCCAGGACAGGGAGTTTGACGCAGGTCGATGAGATTAAGCTCCTCGATGATGTTGTGGTTTACGTCGGGTTTTATTTAGGTTGGGTTGATGTGGTTTATGTGTGTTCCGCGCGTGGGCCCATTGGATTTTCGAGAGCTGGGCTCACGTTCCTGGAGGTGACCGCGGTTCCGCCGTTTTCTCTGGACGACTGCTAATGGTTTTCGTTTTGTCGGTGTAAAATTCCTCTTTTGTGTGTGTGCGACATTTCCGGTCCCGTTTTCTGGGTCGTTTTGTTTCTGATGGATTTCACGCCGCGCGTAAGCCATTCGCTGGCGGATGGACCGCCGCTGGCTTTGTCGCCACCTGATCTGAAGAGTTGGCGTCTCGGCCCAGTTGGCGAGCTCCTTCTTCCAGACGCGGGGGTTACACCAAGTCCCGGGGCTCTGGTCTACTTAGCTCGAAACGACACGGAGAGCGTTCCCGCCGAGGTCACCTGACGTGTGTCGGGACTGCGTGCGGTTCTCGTGGACTGTGCCCCCTGGGCCACGAGAGAGGCTTGGCCGAGCTCCCGTCCGCCACCCCTCCTCTCGTTGGGGCCCCCGGCCCAGTTTTCACCGAGACGCGTGACTTGTGTGTTGTTGGGTCCGCCGATCCTGTCACCCGGGTTTCGCTGTGTGGAGATTCTAATTAGTTGGGTTTTCCAGTCCTGTGTGCGTCTGCTTTTGGTTTGGGGCGTTTAATGCCTTCGTCTGGGGGTGCCTCTGGGGTGTGGCGAGGGTCTAGGTCCCAGTCCCTGCCCCGGTGCTCAGAAGCCCCCTTCTCTGTATTTGGGACGTGGCGTTGATATGTGTGCTGGTGGGTTTCTGTGGGACTCCACAGTCGCGTCACGTCCCGCGCGCGCTGACGTCAGCTGTGAGCCGTGTGGCTCTGTGACCCCGGGCGTCCCCCTTGTTCTAACCATCCATCCATCCATCCATTCGTTGATTCCCCCAGCGAATGCACACTGGTGGCTTCAGCCTGCTGGGCACGGTTCACCCCACGGCCTTTGCGTTTTCCCAAGAACTGGAAATACGATCTGGCGTGCAGGTCGCCGAGGCCTTCCTGGCTTTGCAGAGTCAGCCTAAACTTTTCGGTGTGGCCTGCTTCCGGGGACTGGCAGGCTGGTCTCCGAGCAGTTGGATCTCCGACCTGCTCTTGCCTGCATCCGCCAGGCCCGGCCCCCAGATTCCACGGTGGTCCCCTAAGAGATGCGCGTTCGTACCCCTGGGCTTTGCTTTTGCTGCTTCCTGCCCCGTGGGACCCTCTGCCTGAGGCCTTAAGGCTACATGGCTGCCCCACCCCCACCCCCACCCCCAAACAGGGACCCTCGGCGCCTTACGTCTCAGTGCAGCTGCACTGGTCAGAACTCAGAAGTCGCCAGCATTAGCACCGAGCCCGGCACAGGCAGCATCCTTACTTTTGTTTTTAAGTTTACTCATTTTGAGAGAGAGTAGGGGGGGAAGGGACAGAGAGAGAGAGGGAAAGAAAGAATCCCAAGCAAGCTTCACTGTCAGCGCAGAGCCCGACATAGGGCTTCATCCTGGGAACCGTGAGATTATGACCTGAGCTGAAAACAAACGCCAGACACTCAACCGTCTGAGCCCCCCAGGCTCCCCACTTTTCCTTGAAGAAAAACCTCAGCAGATTTAAATTTTTTTTTAGTGTTTATTTATTTTTGAGAGAGACAGAGACACAGCACAAGCAGGGGAGGGACAGGGAGACAGGGAGACACAGAATCCGAAGCAGGCTCCAGGCTCCGAGCCATAAGCACAGAGCCCAACGCGGGGCTCGAACCCACGAACTGTGAGATCATGACCTGAGCCGAACTCAGATGTTTAACCGACTGAGCCCCCCCACCCCCCCCAGGCGCCCCTGAACCTCAGCAGGTCTAGAATATCACCTGTGAGGATTACAAACATTGCTCAGGTCCCTTCCCTAGAGAGTTAGTTGGCCTGGGGCTGGGGTCTCTGCGTCTCTAAATTTAAAAGCATCCTACGGTGACTGTAGGCCCAGCTGAGACGGAAAATCACCAGGTTAAAGTGACCCCTCCCCCGTGGGAATACACGTCTTGGTTCTCATTCCCAAGATGGTGTTTTTTCTAAACTTTTCGCGTGCCTAAATCTGTATTGTAAGAGTAATAAGTGCTTTTGTAGCCATTCCAAGTACTACGGACACGTAGAAGGTGAAAAGTGAGTCTCGGCTCCAGGGCCTTGGCTGCGTTTGTCGGGCAACTGACCTTGACTGCCCTTGACCTCTCGGGCCGATTCCACTGAGCCGACCTGCATCGCTCGGGTTTCTGTGTCTGGATTCCCAAGTGCTGTTCAGGTACAGTTTTCTTTTTTTTGTTTGTTAGTTTCGGGGAGCAGGGTCACTTTTGTCACATAAAACAAGGGGAGTGGACGTTCTTTTTTTTTTGTTGTTCCCCCCCCTCCCCCCCGCTGCTTCAGACCCGTCTTGCGGGTACCAGGCCCGACTCGCAAGGAGTTTGGCGCGTGTCGTCGTAGGGTGTGGCCAGACGCGAATTTCTGCAGAAACAACAAGAGGAAACAAAAGAGGCTGTTGTGTACGACCTTCCTCTCTTACAAACTTTAACTTCTTTTTAGTTGTGAACACAACCAAAAAAACCCCGCCTGATACGAAACTTGCCATCGTAATGGTGTTGAAGTGTAGAGTTCAGTAGCGTAAAGCGTGTTCACGCGATCGTGCAACAGATCTCCGCAACTTTTTTGCATCTTGCAAAAGCGAAACGTACGCTAAACCTCCCCATTTCTCACCCCCCCACGCCCCGCCGCCCCCGGGGACACCTTTCCACCCCCTGATTCTACTGACTGTGTTAGATACCCCCTCCGATGCGTGGAATCATCCAGGGTGTGTCCGTCTGTGACGGGCTTATTTCACTCAGCGTGACGTCGTCCGGGTTCATCCGCGCTGTAGCGTGTGACCGGATCTCTTTTCCCTTTCAAGGCAGAACAACGTTCCACTGTGAGGACAGACCCCGTTTGCTTCACGCGTTCGTGCACCCGCGGACGTGTGGTTGCACTTCTTGGCGCTTGCGCGTAATGCTGCTCTGAACCTGGGTGTGCAAAAATAGCTTTCAAGACCCTGCTTTCCGTTATTTTGGGTGCATACCCAGAGGTGGGATTGCTGGATCCTATCGGTGGTTCTCGTTTTAATTTCTTTGTTAAGTTAATTTATTTTGTTTTATTTATTTTTTGTTTATTTAGTTTTGAGAGAGAGGGAGACAGACAGTGTGAGCAGGGGAGGGGCAGAGAGAGAGGGAGACACAGAATCCGAAGCAGGCTCCAGGCTCCGAGCTGTCAGCACAGAGCCCGATGCGGGGCTCGAACTCACAGACTGCGAGATCATGACCTGAGCTGAAGTCAGACACTTGACCGACTGAGCCACTCAGGTGCCCCTAAAGCTAATTAATTTTAGAGAGACAAGAGACAGGGTGAACAGAAGAGGGGCAGAGAGAGAGGGAGGGAGAGAATCCCAAGCAGGCTCCACGCTGCCAGCACGGAGTCCGACGCGGGGCTCAAACTCACGACCAGCAAGATCATGACCTGAGCCAAAACCAAGAGTCGGACCCTTAATCGACTGAGCCCCCCAGGCGCCCCCTAGTTTTAACTTTCCGAAGCACTGCCATCCTGTTTTCACGACGGCTGTACCTTTTTCCATTCTCCGCACCAGGACGCCAGTGTCCCGGGTTCTCCTGTTTTCTGTTTCTGTATGTTTGATCGGAGCCGCGCTCATGCAAGTCAAGTGATACCGGGGGTTTATGATTTGCCCTCAGTGATTATTGACACGGAGTATCTTTTCATGTGCTTGTTGGCGGGTCTGCGGTTTCCAAGTGGCATTTATTTACTTAGATTTTCCATAAAGTGCTTTTGACAAGCCCTTTTATAGGTACACTTTATGGGTACACACGGCTTGTGGTAAAGACGAAAACTAGTGAATCGTCCTGTGTGTCCTCCCATCACACAGTAGATTGGGGGGGGGGGGCTCTTTCCTTTCTGTCTTTCTTTTCTTTCTTTCTTTCTTTCTTTCTTTCTTTCTTTCTTTCTTTCTCTTTCTCCCTTTCTTTCTTTCTTTCTTTCTTTCTTTCTTTCTTTCTTTCTCCCTTTCTCTTTCTTTCTTTCTTTCTTTCTTTCTTTCTTTCTTTCTTTCTCCCTTTCTTCCTTTCTTTCTTTGTTTCTTTCTTTCTCCCTTTCTTTCTTTCTCCCTTTCTTTCTCCCTTTCTCTTTCTTTCTTTCTTTCTTTCTTTCTTTCTTTCTCCCTTTCTTTCTTTCTTTCTTCCTTTCTTCCTTTCTTCCTTTCTCTCGTACAAGAGAGCGCAAGCTTGAGCGGGGGAGGGGTAGAGAGAAATGGAGAGAGACTCCCAAGCAGGCTCTACATGCCAGCACAGAGCCTGGTGTGGGGCTCGAACCCCCACAAACCATGAGATCATGACTGGAGCTGAAATCAAGAGTTGGAAGCTCAACCCGCTGAGCCAGCCAGGCGCCCGGGAACCTTATTTCTGAATAGACCACTTAGAAGAGGAGTTTCTTCGTGAAACAAGGGAACAAGCCTTCCCCTGGCATCGCTCCCAGAGAGCCACCTTCCTTCCCCCTTGCAGATTATTTAAAGAACCTATGTAACGAAAGTCCACTGCGATGAGTAACCTCTAAAACACCCATGTGTCCCCGGGGACCTGGAATCTGAGACTAAAGGCCACCCAGTGACTGCAAAGCTTGGCCCTTCATTGTCTGTTCTGTTTAGGAGCGATCCATGCTAATCATAGATTTAGAAAACGCAGCCTGCGGAAGAAATGAAAACTCCTCTGACTCCCGGTGGCTCCCTCCCTGTGAGATAAATCATTAGGACATTCTCAGAAGTAGGGCCCATCATGCTCAGTCCTGCAAACCTGCCTTTTCACTCCGAGGCCTTGGGAACAGCGTTTGCTGGCCGCACTGACGTCACCGCGTGCCATTCGGCGATATTGCCGCCCTGGCGTCGGGTGGAATGCTCTCTTCCGGGTGGTGTTACTGGTGGAACCCTTGACGACCCCTGAG
Source organism: Felis catus (assembly GCF_018350175.1). Classification (NCBI taxonomy): domain Eukaryota; kingdom Metazoa; phylum Chordata; class Mammalia; order Carnivora; family Felidae; genus Felis; species Felis catus. The sequence goes on from NC_058375.1 coordinate 216,084,028, forward strand.
TTGACCGCCCCCTCCTGTGCGTGCCTGGCCAGTCTTGCCCGCTGGACGGGTGCCCTCCCTTGGCATAAGTCCTTCAGCACTCTCTCTGTCCTGAAGTCAAGCCAGCGAGGCATTGGTGACCACCCTTTATGTGGCAGGCACCGGTCTGGGAGCCATTCTAGCTTTGGGAGAAGAAATACACAGTTTGAGCCTTCTGGAACAGACAGGAAATGCTTTCTCGCACTTCCCTCAGCCCTCCTGCCCTTTCTACAGCCTGGATTTGGGGCGACTGCAGGGGGCGCTGCCCCCGTGGACTGTGAGCCCTTTGCCACGTGTTTTTCCGGGTCTAGGTTGACAGGTGCGGTTGGGAGACTTCTCCTGAGCCTTTGACAAGGAATGTTTTCCGTTATCGTGGGTCAGCGCCTTGCCAGCCCCGGGAACACTCATTCAGAGATCCCCGAGAATGGTGACCTTGGCCCGCGGTGCTCCCCGTGAGATACTTCGTTGGGCAGAGCAGGTGGGGTGGCTCAGCCTGTGGACGCACGGCTCTAAGCTACCAGTGATCCTGACTCACAACTTGGAGGTGGGCACCTCTGGGATCTTCGGCCTGTCTGGTCCCCGAGGCTCCTGCTTTGGTGATGGGCTGGCCCTGTATGTCAGCGTGGCCCTTGGGTGCTCGAGGAGACTGGGGCTCCTTCCCTCACTGGCATGGGATTTCCCGGCTCAGAAAAAACTCGGATTCGTGGCCGGGCACAGCTTCTCCAGCGTCTCTCTACCTCCTCCCTCCCCGTGGCGCCCCGTGTGTTCACTGGGTGGTATTGGGGTGCTTTTTGGCTGATGAGTGGGAGGCGGGATGGAGTTAGGTGGGTCCTAGCCAGTCAGCGCGCCCACACTGGAGGGGATACAGTTCATCTTTAGCCACGGCAGGCCTGCCCGTCCGGGACACGTGGCGATTTGTAACGGGGATGATCATAAAGCTCACCCTGATTGCAGGCGTGTGTGGCATCCTCCGGGCACACGTCTTGGCCTTGCCCCTGGGGATGGGCCGCGCGTGGCCCAGCCAGCAGCTGCCTGGCACTTCGCGGAGTTTGGGGCCTGGAAAGGGGAAGGCCGGGGGGTAGGGTGCAGGAGCTGAACTGTCACCACCCCGAGGAGCCTCGGGCCACAAGACTAAATGTCATGTGGTGTCCTGGAACAGAAGAAAGACGCCGGGGAGAAACCCAGGGTATCTGGGTAAAGGACGGACTTGGTTAATTATAATGTATCTGCGTCAGGTACGCTGGACAAATGCGCCCTCCTCACGTGAGAGGTCAGTCACCGGGGAACCCGGGTGTTGGGCAGTAGAGGGCAACTCGCTGCGTTTTCTCCCCAGCTTTTCTATAAACCTAAATCTAGTCGGAAAAGAAAGTTCATCTTTAAGAATAGACAAGAAGAGCGGCAGAGAAGCGAGTGGGCAACGGAGGGGTGGCCGGGCTGGCCCTCTGCCCCCGTGTCTGCGACGCCTCCGCCACGGTCGGTGTCAGCATGAGGGTGTCCTGCCAATGCCGGCCAGTGGTACCGGGTGCCCCCTGCCAGGAGGAGCCCGGGGCCCCCCGCACCCCGGCCAGAAACGGCCCTTCTCTACAGAGCCAAGTGCAGTGGGCCCGGACCGCCGCGGGTCAGGCCGTGGCCTGCCTCTCTCCGTCAGCACATTCTTTGTTCTCTCCCGGACCAGACGTTTAGAGGTGAGCTGCTCTCCTGGCCAGTGAGGCAGCTGGCTTCTAAACACAAACACGGATCATCTTTTTGCCAGGTGAACTTGAGAAAGGTAGCAGAGCGGCAGAGACAATGGGCCCGTTTATAAGCTGCTCTGAAAATCGGAGTCCAGAACATTGGGCTTCGTAGCGAGCACAGGTGTTGGGGGCCAGAGCCCCGCTGGTCCTGTTAGCATCTCGGGGTCGATGCACGGAAAACAGGGTGAGATTGTCTCTCGTCTGTATGCACAGAGTACACACGGCCGCTCTGAAGGGTGTGCTCCTTGAGATGTTTTTGGTTTATGCAGTGAGTCGGGGTTCAGGGAGCAAGCAATGTTACATTCCAGCTGCACACACGCACACACACACACGCACAGACTTGTGGTGCACAGGCTCACAGGCACAGAGTTTGGAGTCTTAGGCAAGAAGTCTTTCTTCCAGGACCCACCTCGAGGAGGGCGGGTGGACAGAATGCTAGTCTCCGGCTGGACCCGACGTCTCCCAGCCCAGCGCTTCTCAGATCTTAGGTGCTCCGGAATCACCCCGGGATCTTGTTAAAATGCAGATTCTGACACAGAGGGCCTGGGGTAGGTGCATTTCTGACCGGAGACTGCGCTCTGAGTGGCCGGGGCCTCCGGGATCAGCAGAGTCTCAGTCTGGGCCCTGGGCTGGTGGCGTGGCATTCGGGAGAAGTGGGCTCGTGCGTCACGCTTTGGGGCCGGGGCTGAAATTTTGCCAGAAGGGTGACCGTGCGTAGAGGGACAAGATTCGGCGAGAAAGGGACGAGGAGGTGGCAGGGGGGTAGGAGCAGTAGGCTTGAGAGCGTCCCAGGGGGCCTGTGTGTGTGCACCTGGGGTGCCGTCATCAGAGAATGACAGCTGTGAACACTTCTGTGGCGCTGACCGTGGGCTTGGTGCTGTTCCAAGTGCTTCGCACGTGCTGTTCATTCCCCACGGCAGCCCCGTGAGGTGGGCCCCGTTTGTGCCTGTTTTTTGAGATATGAGCGTTTCTGCTGCCCGCTGAAGCCCTGCAGGTAAGAGAGGGTGGGAGCTGGGCCTCTGAACGCTGGGGGGTCCAACGTCTGCTCGGAGGTGCTCAGGTGGGACAGGTGGCCTTTCCCGGCCGATGCGTCGGCACTCACGCGCATCAAAGCTCTCGGGCCCTGCACAGGGTCAGTGCCAGCCACCTGGGAGCTTCTGGACTCCACCCTGCTCAGGGATGAGCACTGGGGCCCCGAGGGCTCCCGGGAGGCGACCTAGAGCCGGGAGGGCGCCTTTAGGGTCCTGACTGCACCGGGGACCCCTTCACGGCTGGCCGGGCTTTCCAGAAGGTCCTTTGCTTCTCAAACCCGGGTGTGTGTCTCTCCATCCCCGACTGAGACTGGCGGCACTTTGCAGCTCAAAACCACAACCTTCCCCATCCAGTCCTGGAGGAAGCTCGTCCAGATTCCTTACATGCTTAAGGTATGTGAGGGAAAACACATTTTCTGGTCCCTTCTCTGGTAGAAACAGGCAGTGCGGTTTCTCCCAGAGAAGGCCTGGTGTTTAGGGGGCTGGACTTCCAGAAGTCTTTTCTCCCTTGGGTCCCTTCCTCCCTCTCAAGATGCCGTCGGGCCGCGGGACAGGCGTCCGGAGAACAAGGCGACCGCCACCGCCATGGGCCTGGCAGGGGGTTCGCTCTGCTGCCCGAAGCAGTTTTGTCTCCCTCAGACGATCCATTTATGGTTGGCGTTTCTTCACGCCATCTGGAGAGGCGCTTCGTTCACCCATTCACTCAACAACCGCTTGAGAGCCGGCTCTGACCAGGGTGCGGAGGGCTGGCCCAAATGCACGGTCCCAGGCGCCGTCTCTCCTCTCAGCCCAGACGCTCTGGCCCGCAAACCCCGGAGGTCAGGCTGGCACACGCTCAGGCCACTTGTGCCCGCCGACCAGTGCCGACCCGTGCGGGAACTCTGGCTGGGCTGGTTCCCTTGCTGCAGACGGCACGTCTCTCTTCTGTAAGCCTGCGTAGAAAGTTCTTTTGTTCGGCAATATTGGCATGACTGAATCGATGCTGCAGCCAAACAGGATGTGGTCTGGGTGGCTCCCAGCTTCCAGCCATCGGTGGTTCTTGTTTGCAGTTGCCTCAGGAGGTAACACCCACGGCCACCGCCCGCCACGGAGGAGCACAGGGCACTTCAAGGCCCTGGAGGGGAGCCTCCGGTCTGATGCAGGGAGACTGAGTTCTGCAGCGCCTCTGACCCCGCCTTTAACTGCAGGGAAGGGAGTGGGGGGGAAGACGCGCGGGGCCAGTTCTGAGTCATAATCCAGCCTTGGAGGAGAAGGCTTCCAGGTAGAGCTTGGAGGCCTTTGAACTTAGTTTGCTGGGAGGGGAGACGAGGACTTCCAGGTGGGCCTCCCTTCTAGGTCGAAGCTGGTCTGTTTCTTTGCAGGGCGGGGTGAACAGGAGGCGGCTGTAGTGTGCGGGGCACCTGTCCTCCCTCTTCCATGAGGTGCCAGAAGGCCGGTGCCGTGGTCCATAAATCTTGAGAAGATACAAAGAACGCTTTGGGGGATGAACAGGAACTCACAAACGCAATGAGCGCCTGTATAGACCTGTTGCCGCTACCCAGGCCAAGACATAGAACTTTACCTTTGAGGTCCCCGGCCCCTCCCCCCGTGCCAGTGTGTTTTATCCAAGATAGCGTAAGCGTTCAAGTGGCCCCTAACCTGAACTTTGTGGTTTCCCCCTGCTATTTATAGTCTTTCCACATTAGCCAGTAAACGTTGGGTCCTTAAGCACTGCCCTCTGGTTTTCACATCCGTAATGTTTGTATTGACGGAAGCATGCACGTTCTGTTTGAGGCTGGCTGACCCTAATAGGGTCCCCAGTCATCCCCACCTGGGATCCACGCCCTTGGCTCATCCCTCCCCCTGGTGTGGCTGGCCCGGCAACCTGCTTCAGATAGGATTCTTCCGGTGATGGGTGCCATTTCATGATTAGGTTACCTAGATTCTAACTGCTGGATAACAGCCTTTATCTCTTGCTTGCTTTGATAAAGTAGGATGCCATACAGAGAAGCCCACTTGGCGAGGACCCGAGGCCTTCGGTCCAGTAGCCAGCAAGGGGTTGAATGGCGCCAGTAAGTACGTGAGCATGGACGGGGGGCTTCCAGATGAGCCCCTAGCCCTGGCTGACGTCCTGAGTGTAGCCTGACGTCACAGCTGAGCCACATCTGGATCCCGGACCGCAGAAACCACGAAATAGTAAACATGTGTAGTGTGGGGTCATTTGTTACGCAGCGCTGGCTAACTGATGTGTATTCTGAGAGTTCCTTTCTGGCTGCGCACCGTGTCCCTGAGGTTCACCTGTGCTGTGATAACATATAGCTGTAGTTTATTGACTTTTACCGCACTGTGGTTTTCCACTGTATGTTAATACCCTAGTTTACTTACTCGCGGGCACCAGAGCGCGTTCACAGCTGTTACAGCCTGCATGCAGATGCCCGTCTCTGGGAGCCGTCTAGCAAGGGGCCGGCGTCACTTCCCGCAAGCACTGTTCCGGGTCGTTCGGTTTGCTCCACACCGCCACCATTGTCCCATGTTGTGTGACTTTTCGTTTTGGGAGGAGGTCTGATGGAAGGGAGAGGGTATCTGATTTGCTTTAATTTATGCTTTCATGACTATAGCTAATATATTAATGTTTATTGGCTTTTCTGGCT